>NC_141693.1:596815156-598015156 GCF_964263255.1 Lissotriton vulgaris
TGCTATGCACCATGCCACAAATTTGTTCCATCTGCAGGCCTATACCGTCCTAGTGAAGGGAAGCCTGGCTGCCAAGATGACATTGCAGAGTTCAGGAAGAAGGTCAAAATCAGCCAACAGCCGCCGCTCAATCTCCACGCAAGGAGGTGGAGGCTGGACAGGTACGAGGGGAGGACCGTTCCCTGCTACTGCGACAGAAGATCCTCCTTAGAGGCAGTCTGATCGGAGGAACGATGGCCATGCTCAAGAGCTCTGGGTAACAGACTCTTCGTGCCCAGTCCGGAGCCACAAGAATGACTTGGGCTGGGTCGCACTTGATCTTCTTCAGCACTCTGGGCAGAAGTGGTGCAGACGGAAAGGCGTGCAGGAGGCCGCAGTTCCACCCGCGATTGGAAAAGCGTTGTTGAGCGAGTGCCGCCATTGGAAATTCCAACATGCAGAATTGCTGACATTGTGCATTCTCTTTGGTGGGCAAAACTGATGTAACCCAAAGCTCTCCCCACCCTACGAATGATACCTTGCACCACCTCCGAGTGAAGGCGCCATTCATGATCCACAGGGCACCAGCGGTTGAGTTTGGACATGCTGATGTTCCAGCCATGTCCACAGACGAAGAGCCTCTTGACATAGGGTCCATGACCCGAGCCCCGCCTTGCTTGTTGCCGTACCACAGGACGGTGGTGTTTTCCGACAACACCTGCACCACCTTCCCTTTGAGAGCGGGAAGGATGCATTCAGTGCCAGATAAATCGCCCGGAGCTCCAGCAGGTTAATATGGAGCCCGGAAGCCTAAGACCAGACGCCTCTGATTTACGTCTTTCCCAAATGACCGCCCCATCCCAGAAGTGACGCATCAGTCACTCACCACTGTGAGGTCTGGTTGGGGAAGGAAAAGGGAACTGACTCTGACCAAGTTTAGTTTTTAGCCACCATTGTAGTTATTTTTCAGCCCTCTCCGAGATCTGAATGAAGTTGGAAAGTTTACCCTGATGCCGCGCCCACTGGAACTTAAGGTCCCACTACAGAGCCTGCATAGGCTATCTGGCATGATACACCAGCAGGATGCAGGAGGGAATGAGGCCAAGGAGCCTCAGGGTCATTCTCATTGAAATCCGGGATAGAGGCTGAAACATCGGAACCATAGTGCGAACATCCCAGACTCACTGATTGAGAGGATAAGCCAAAAACTGCGCTGTATCCAGAACTGCTCCAATGAAAAGAAGCTACTGAGAGGTAATCAGGTGCGACTTCGGCACGTTGATAGTGAACCCAGCAAGTGCAGGAGGTCCGCAGTAGTCTGGAGGTAGGAGACAACAGCCTGGGGCAAGCCCGCCTTCAACAGCCAGTCGTCGAGATAGGGGAAGACTGAAGCCCCTGATCTGCGCAGATGCGCTGCGACCACTCTGGTAAGGCTAAAGGGGAGCACAGTAAAGTGAAAATGCATGTGGACTACCGTAAACCGTAGGTAATGTCTGTGGGCTGGCAGGACGGGGGATATGAAAGGAAAATGCTACTTACCAGTATGCATCTGTTCTTGGCATGTAGAGCTACAGAGTTGTATACTTATCATTAGATCCCCACCTGGTGTTGGGCTCGGATGATTGCAGGTTGTTGTTGTCTTGAAAGAAGTCTTTGTAGTCACGAGATAGGTGACTCCTCCCTTTGGACAATACTGTGCATGGGCATCGGCTCCATCCTTAGATTGTTTTCTCCATGATGGGAAATGATGGAGTTAGTATAAGTAAAGAAAAAAAGGGTGTCCATTCATGTGTATCTAAGTAAGATGAAAAACTGGAACGGATACAAGTCCCAAGGAGGCGGGAGGGCGTGTACAACTCTGCAGCTCTACATGGCAAGAACAGATGCATACTGGTAAGTAGCATTTTCAGTTTGAGGCATATGAGCTGCAGATTGTACACTTAGAACTGATTGAACAGCTGTGTCTCGCCTAGCGGTGGTCTCTTGTATCCGTTGCAGTTGTTTAAAAGAGAGCTTTAAGAACAGCTTGGCCTACTGCAGCTTGCTACTTGGCTTGCACATCAACACAGTAGTGTTTAGTGAAGGTGTGTGTTGTAGACCATGTTGCTGCTTTGCATATGTCTTCTAAGGGGATGTTCCCTAAGAAAGCCATGGAGGCTCCAGCTTGCGTGTGGAGTGCGTTCTAGGAGGAACTGTTAATGTACGTTTTGCTTTTTGATAGCAGACTTGTATACATTTTACAATCCACCTTGCAATTCCCCCCTTAGAGATGGGGTTGCCTTTATGAGGTGGAGAGAAAGATACAAATAATTGTTTTGTCTTTCGAAAAGATTTAGTCCTATCTATATAGTAGAGAAGAGCTCTTTTAACGTCTAGGGTATGTAGAGCTCTGTCTGCTACAGAGTCCGTGTTTCGTAATAACACTGGTAACTCTAAAAATTGCTTTAAATGAAAAGGAGTAATCACTTTTGGAAGGAATTTAGGATTAGTTCTTAGAACAACTTTGTTACGATGCAGTTGTAAGAAAGGTTCTTGTATAGTGAACGCGTGTATCTCACTTACTCTTCTAAGCAATAAGGAAAGCTGTTTTCCATGTGAGGAATTGCAGTTCACATTTGTGTAGAGGTTCAAAAGGGGGTTTAATGAGCCTTGTAAGAACCATGTTAAGGTTCCACACTGGAGAAGGTGGTAACCTAGGTGGAATGATTCTTTTTAATCCTTCCATAAATGCTTTAATTGCAGGTACTCTAAAGAGAGACAGGTGTCTGTTCTGTAAGTATGCCGCAATTGCTGCCAGGTGCAAGCGTATGGATGAATATGCCAAGTTACACCTTTGTAAATGTAGTAGGTAGCAAATGATATTTTGGATAGAAGCATCTAGGGGATCAATTTTATTATTATTGCAGTAAATAGCACATTTTTTCCATTTAGCAGCATAACAAGCTCTGGTATTAGGTCTCCTGGCCTCTTTAATGATGTTCATACAGGGTCTGGGTGTCTGATTTCTCCATGGTTCTGTGTTAACAGGGAGGGTGTGAGCTGTAACTTTTGATGTGGAACCAGAGAGAGATCCAGCAATGTGGTGAACCACGGTTGGCGTGCCCATGTGGGAGCTACCAGGAATAGTTTGAGAGTCTGTTGTCTGAGCTTGCGTACTACTAATGGAATCAGTGAGAGGTGGAAAAGCATATGCAAATCTGCCTGACCAGTTCATCCATATCGCATTGCATTTGGACAATGGGTGTGGAAACCTGGCGGCGAAGGTTGGGCATTTTGCATCTTTGTGGGTGGCAAACAGATCTATGTGTGGATGACCCCACCTCTGGAAGAATGGCTGAAGAACTTGTGGATGTAGTTCCCATTCGTGAATCTGTTGTGACTGCCGACTTAACAGATCTGCCATCTGATTGTGAACTCCTGGAAGGTGCTCTGCCAACTGATGTATATTTTGAGGAATGGCCCATCTCCAAATATTCTGTGCAAGCTAGGACAGTTGCAGAGAGTGCGTCCCCCCATGTTTTTGTATATAGTACATGGCTGTCTATAGTACATGGCTGTCATATTGTCCGTCCGGATTAAGACAGCTTTGTTTTGTACTTGTAGTTGAAAAGTCTAAAGTGTAAAGTGCTAAGAATATGGCTAGCAGCTCTAGATGGTTGATATGGAATAGTTTTTGTTGATTGTTCCATTGACCTTGAGTTGTATGATGTAAGAGATGGGCTCCCCATCCTGTGGGAGATGCGTCTGTTGTGAGCACTAACTGTGGAACAGGTTCGAGGAAAGGCCGTCCCTTTGTCAAGTTTTTGGTGTTCCACCATTGCAGTGCAGAGAGCGATGCGTGCGGCTTTCCACCAACACCAGGTCTGTTAGTTGACCTTGAGCCTGGTTCCACTGTTGCGCTAGGCACTCTTGTAACGGGCGCATTTGCAATCTTGCGTGTGGTACTATGAAGATGCAAGATGCCATCATGCCTATTAGTCTCATGAACACTCTGGCTTGCAGAGATTGTTGTTGCTGGAAGACTGTGACTAAGGCTTGAGTGCTCTGTATCCTTGCTAGACTGGGATACGCTAGAGCTGTAGATGTGTCTATTGTAGCCCCTAGATACTGGTGTACATGAGAAGGCTGCAGGTGCGACTTAGTGTAGTTGATCGTGACCCCAAGTTGTGCAACGTTTGAATTGTTTGATGTGTGTGTTGGACACATTGTTTGATTGACTTGGCTTTTATGAGCCAATCGTCTAGATAAAGGAAGACCTGTATCTGCTGCCCTCTGAGATGTACTGCTACTACTGCTAAGCATTTTGTGAACACGTGTGGTGCTGTAGTTACCCTAAATGGAAGGACTTTGAACTGATATTGTTGTCCTTGTATTACAAACCTTAGGTACTTTCTGTGATCAGGGTGCATTGGAATGTGAAAGTAGGCGTCCTTTAGGTCTAGGGTTGAAAGGAAATCGCCTTGTTGCAGTAGTGGGAGCACTTTTTGCAGAGTGATTATATGACAATGATCTGATTGTATGTACTGATTGAGGGGCCTGAGGTCGAGAATTGGTCTTAGTGTCCGTCCTTTTTGGGAATTAGAAAATACAGCGAGTAAACCCCTGTTTCCTGTTCTTCTAAAGGAACCAATTGAATGGCATTATTTTGCAAAAGTTATGTTATGCTATGTTATGTTATCGATATTTGTTATGCGCACAGCTGCTCCAGCTAAGGAGCGTCCTGGCGCAGTGACAAGATAGAACATAACATAACAGGAACTAAAACGGAAGGCCTTTAAGATGACTGACTAAAACAGGAAAGTTTTAATAGCTTTCCGAAAAAGCGTAAGGTCCTCCAGCAGGCGGATTTCAACCGGAAGAGAGTTCCAAATGGTTGCAGCTTTGACTCTGAAAGAGCGTCCTCCCGCACGGCAGAGCCTGAATCTAGGGACCACAGCAAGAGCCTGGCCTTGAGAACGAAGGGTGCGCGTGGGTACATAAACAGCAAGAGCCTGGCCTTGAGAACGAAGGGTGCGCGTGGGTACATAAAAGGACAGAGAGCTGGACATGATTTGGGGGCCTATACCTTTCAAAATTTTAAAGGTCAAACAAAGGACCTTGAAATGGATTCGCTTCCTCACTGGAAGCCAGTGCAAGGAGCGAAGGACACTTGACACAGAACAAAATCTGGGCAGGCCAACAATCGCTCTGGCCGCAGCATTTTGTACCCGTTGTAAACGGGTGATTTCTGCCTGATTGGCCCCGACCAGGAGAGAGCTGGCGTAATCCAGGCGAGAGATGACAGTGGCCTGGATTACCAGCTGCCTGGTTGGGGCATCAAAGTATTTGAGGACAGGTCTTAAGCCTCTCAACAGGCCAAAACAGCAGGCAGCTGTTTTCTTGGTGTGGCCACGAAGGTAAGACCAGCATCCAGCCAGACTCCCAGGTTTTTCAGTTCTGACACCGGAGTCGGTCCCAACTCTGACGGCCACCATTGGTCACCCCATAGTTCCACTCTCTTTCCGACAATCAAAAGTGACAGAACTTCTTGTTGGAGCAGAGTCAGGTGGTCTGTAGACATTGGACGCTGCCTGGGAGGTATGTGTGGAGGGGTTGCTGTAAGTTCTAGGCAGTAGCCATGTTGGATAATCTGTCTCACCCACTTGTCTGTTGTAATGGAGGTCCAGACAGGCAGGAACTGTGTTAATCTGCCTCCTACAGGAGTGGAATGCTGTTGGGGGAGCAGAGGAAAGTCACTGTTTTGTGGTGGAAGAGGATTGATTGCTGTTGTTACCGCGACCTCTTCCTTTGTTATTATTGCCTCTGTATCCTCCTCTAAAATATCCCTTGTTAGAGGATGTTTGTGTGTGAAATTTGAAAGATGATGTAGTGTCTGCTCCAGTTTGTTTGGAGCCTCCTCTGTAGAAGGAGCGACAAAAGGAACCTCTAACTGGTGTGGACTGTAAAGCCCCCATAGACTTGGCGGTGTCCGTATCTTTCTTCATCTTTTCGAGTGCAGTGTCCACTTCTGTGCCAAATAACGTGTTCTGATTAAATGGTTGGTTTAAAATTGTAGTTTGCACTTCCTGTTTAAACCCGGAAATGCGTAGCCACGCATGTCTCCTAAGTATGACACTGGTATTCATAGCTCTAGATGCAGTGTCTGCCGCATCTAGTGCACAGTTTATTGAGGCATTTGAAATTAACTTGCCTTCCTGTATGAGGTCAGTTGCCTGAACTTTATGTTGATCTGGTAGGTGTTCAAGTAGTTTTTCTAATTGATCATAATGGGCCCTGTTGTAACGAGAGAGGAGGGCTTGTGTATTAGCTATATGCCATATGTTAGTGGCTTGTGCAGCTATTCTTTTACCCGACGCATCAATTACTTTGAATTCTTTGTCAGGTGGGGGTGCTTCGCCAGAAGTTTGAGAATTTGCCCTTTTCCTAGCATTAGACACAACTAAAGAATCTAATGGTAGGTGTCCTTTAACGTAGACTGGGTCTGTGGGTGCAGGCCTATATTTTTTCTCAATTCTGGGGTTCAAAACTCTAGTGCGTACAGGGTCTTTAAATACCTCTGGAGCATGTATAATGACTCCTTTAATCATGGGAAGAATTTGAACAGACCGTTGAGACTGTTCAAAGGTATCTAAGAGAAAATCCTCCTCAGCCTAATCAGAATGCATAGCGACTTTAAGGAAAGCAGCAGCTCTGTTCAACAAATGACCAAAACCAATGTTATCCTCTGGAGGGGAAGGTTTTGAAGAATATAACTGCGGGTCAGGAATATCAGGCACATTTTGTGGGTTTGGCAAGTCCCATATAACGTCATCCACGGAATGAGATAGGCTCATCTATATTATCCCCTCCACCCAGACATATTCATCATCATCATCATCATCATCATCATCATCATCATCATCATCATCATCATCATCATCATCATCATCATCATGTTGAGGTGAGTGTGATGATAAAAGTGGAGAATGTGCAGGAGAAATTTGAGGTGATATGTGAAGAGGAACAGGAGGAGGAGGTATAGGAAAGAAAAAGTGCATAGGGGATGTAGCACAGTCCTTTTCTTGGCAGGAACCACAGGTGTGGGTGGTGCATCTGATGGTCTTTTCTTGTGAAGTGTAGCTTCTACATGACCTGTTCTTGGGTTGATGTAGATCTTTTTTTGTCGAGGATCTGGCAAAAAAAGTTCCTCCTCATGTATAAACTTCTTGGGCGTCGATTTTTTCGGTTCCATTAGAGGTTGTTTTGTATGTTTAGCCTTGGGAGCTGCTAAAACGTCCTTTGGCGTAGTTTTTGGTGCCGAAGGTGTTGTTTTCGGCTTGGTAGGCAGGCCCGAGGACTCGGGCACATCGGAATCAGGCCTTATGGGCTTCGGCACTGAAGAAGGTGTTTTCGGTGTGGGAGCCGGCGTCTTCGGCTTCGAGGCGTCGGACCATGGCTTCACACTTTTATGTTTAGGAGTGGACGGCTTCGGAGCCGGCACTACTTTCGGTTTCGGTGCCGATTTACGCTTCGTGCCAAGAGGTCTTTCTGTGTCTGTGCCGAGCCATCCTTTGGTTTCGGTGCCGAGCTAGCTTTGGGTTTTGGTGCAGATGGAAGAGGTGGAATCGGCACGTGCGGCTTTTGCTTGGTGCCGAGGCGCTAGAAGGCTTAGTTGTTTTCTTTGGAGCCGGGCTCGAAGGCGGGGCTTTCGAAGCGGGCGTTTGGTCTCGACTGGGCCGGGCGGGCAGAGTGCTGACCTTTGCCTTTGGTTTAGGAACTGTATGTGGTGCAGGGGCAGTAGTACTCACGCTCTGACCCGATGGAATGGAGTCATCTGAGTCGTCTGCCTCTGATACGATTTGGAGATCAGGTGAATCTTCTTCGGGAACGAGCAGAACCTCTTCATCAAAGATATCCTCCGGCTCCGGAGCTGATCTTATTTCGTGTCGATGGGCCCTCCGATCCCGGATGGTTTTCTTTGATCGGAAGGATGCACAGGCTGTGCAGGTTGATTCGTCGTGTTCTGGCGATAGACCGAGGTTTCAGACCTCGTGGTGATCGCTATGTGGAAACTTTGCTCGACATACTGGGCATCTTTTGAATGGAGGTCTTTCCATGAGGTGTAGGCTGCACTGCGTCGATAGGCCCAATGGCCCGCGTGGATGACCGGAATCGAACTGATGGCGTCGAAAAGTATTGTAGTCGATGTTGAAGGTAGTTTTAGAAGTTTGAGGAAGTTTTTGTGCTTCGAGGTGCTTGAAAAGGGTTTTTGTAGCCGGAGAGGAGAAACTTTCATCTGAACCCAGTGGCGGAAAAAAATAATCTAAGGATGGAGCCAATGCCCATGCGCAGTATTGTCCAAGGGAGTCACCTATCTCGTGACTAAGAAAGACTTCTTCCAAACAACCTGCAATCATCCGAGCCCAACACCAGGTGGCGATCTAATGCTAAGTGTACAATCTGCAGCTCATATGCCTCGAACATATGCGTCCTACAAGTCCAATGCTACCATCCAGTCTCCGGGGTTGAGGGCAGACAGGACATAAGCCAACGTGAGCATCTTGAACTTCTCATTCCGGAGGAAGTGATTTTAGGGCCCGAGGTCTAAGATAGGACGCAGGCCTTTGTCCTTCTTGGGGACCAGAAAGTAGTGTGAATAGCAACCACAACCTACTTCTGGCACAGGGACCCTTTATTGGCTTCCTTGGCCAAGAGAGCTGCTACTTCCTGCTGGAGAAGGACCAAATGATCCTCCGACATGTTTTGGAAGGATAGTGGCATGGAGGGAGGGGTAGTCTCAAAGGGGAGGGAGTAGCCACTTCGGACGATGTTCAAATCCCACCTGTTCTACATGATTTTCAGCAAGTGGGGGAGGTGATGGCGAATCCTGCTGCCGCCTGGTGGCCCTGAAAGTCAGACTAGGAGGGCTTGGAGGCTGCTGCAGGGGGTTTATGCCCCCCAGACCAACGTCAGTGAGTCCCACGTCTGCGGCCATGCAGAGGCTGGGTAGCTTGCATGGAACGATGGCTGGACTGCGTTGAACTTCGTGGGGCACCCTTTCATAGCCAAACCGTTCTGCTCAGAGAGTCGCAGTATCCTGCTCACACCTTATGTTGAACTTCTCTGCGTCTCTACCCTCTGCCACTGAGCGGGTGAGAACGGCCCGGGCCTTCTCGGGGTACTGTGGCAGCAATTGAGCAACTGTATCCCACACTGTATGGGTATAACAGCCCAAGAGGCATGTAGTGTTCACGACCGTAGTGCTACAGTGGCAGTAGAAAACATCTTCCCAAGGTGGTCCAGCTTCTTGGATACCCTATCTGGGAGAGCAGAAGGAATGCGCCCTTAGAGGACAAGGCTTGGACCACCAAGCTCACAGGCGTCAGGTGTTGGGGTGTGGAATTCCGATAACCCAACACCCAGGACATATTGTTTGGGGTCAAGGGCAACACGTTTTTAGTGAATTTTGTCCTTGGGACAAATAGACCCCATGCCTATAGCACAAACACTTTGGCTGCCAGTTTACAGAAACACATTATGGATCATGTGAGGGCATTGTCTGCACTTAAGGTAATACGTCGCCGCATTACATGGCACAAAAGGGACACGTGGATTTTGTTACAGAAAAAGTAGATTTATCAAGCAACTTGCCCAATGGACAAGTAGATATTTGAGTAAATTCCACACCCCTACCCGGGTCTGGGTGGTGGTGGCGTGCAATCATCCTGTCCACTGGAGCCCCTGTGCTGGGCTTAGACCAAGCGCCCAGAAGGATGTGGGTGAGGGCCTCTTTAAAAGGCAGAAGGGGCGCTGAAGAGGCCGCTGCCGGTTGAAGCACCTCAATCAGGAGGTTAGTCCTGACTGCCACCATAGGAAGCTCAAGGCCCAAGGCCGCAGTAGCCGCCCTACGCAGCACCACAGTGTAGGAAGCTCCCTTCTCCGTAGCCACGGTAGGCAGGGAGACCATGCCAAGGTCTGGGGAGTTATCCAAACCACTGGCATCACCCAGTTCCTCTCGCCAGTCCGACTCATCAAGCTGGTCAGCAAAAGGGTCCACAGACCCTTCCCAGACCTCCTCAACATCCTCTGGTTGCCACTCAGGGTCAAAAGGAACACCAGGGATGAACAGCCGTTCAAAAGTACCTTCCGGCACTGGTATCGATGTCGAGCGGCGTTAGTCCAGCACTGTGTCGAAGTCAGGGGTGAGGTTGGGGTCGATGCCGGTTGGGGGTAAAACAATTTTGGGGAGTCGTCACTGGAATCAGCGCTGGGTAAGGTTCTGTGCGGTCGACCAAAGCCAATCCGGATCCAGAGCTTGATCCTCAGGGCCGTCTGGCACATGAGCTGCCGGCAACGAAGGCCCAGGGCCCCCAGCCGAGTTTGCAGGGCCCGAAGACACGCGGGCTGAGTCGGACTGCCCAAAGATGTTGTGAAGCGCTTCATAAAATGCTGGAAGCTGGGCAGGGGACGCTCCGGTCCGAAAAAAGAAGGGAAGCGCGGAGCCATCCCAGAACCCTGGGAGCCGGAGAGCAACGACGCTCTGGGTCCCATGTCACGTCTGCTGACCGACAGGGCAAAGAGCTACGGTGCTCCTTCGCCTTTTGTTTGTGCTTCGACTTACCCGAATACGAAGACTTGGAAGACAAATGGAGATGGTGGCTTGCAACCAGTCCCGCAACTTTCCTTGCGACAAGGATGTTGAGCAGCGCGGAGCAGACTGCCGGGCCTCCAGAAGCTTTCGGGACCTCTCCCACAAAGGACATATTGCTTTGTGTTCATGCTCCGACAGTTGGAGCTTACTTGAGGTCGTGGTAGCGCTCCAGGCACCAGAAGCACACGAGGTGCTGATCCGTGATGGACAGGAGTCACAAGGCTTGAATCCAGTTCGGCAAAGGGACAATCCTAGAGCACCAGCAGTCGAAGACTCAAAAAAAGGCGTCAACAAAAAGTCGAAAAATGGTTAGTGGAAAAGTGGCAAGCTCTCTCCAGATCTGCGCTAGTCTAGCACGGAAAAAGAAAGTACTGAATTCAGCGTGCAGGGGCAGCGTTTAAATAGACACTGATGAAGCGAACATTGATCTGGCAGTGGAAAGTACACAAAGAACGTGACTGGATATAATGAAAATACTTAATTGAAACCCCTCGGACTAGATCGGATTTATAAGGCAGCTCAGATAATATAAATCCGATATACCCCCGATTTAGCCAAATCCATGACGTCTGCTTAGTTAAAAGGGAATTCATTGCTACTTAAAAACAATATAACATATAATCCTACAACCAAGCATAAAACTCCTCTGTCCAGAAAAAAATATAAAAAAACACGGAAAACATACCACAGCTTTGCAAATTACCAGTGGCCATTGCGAGCATAAGATACAAAACGTTCAAGAATTTGATAAAGGAAGATCCTATTTCAGACGGAAGCACTTAGTCAAGCCAATATGCAAACAATCACTGGAACAAGCCCTTGAAGTGGTAGCAAGTTGAGCATGTTACGTTATAATATAATATTGTAACAAATATTTTCTAAAATTATTCAAACTCGAAACAAATTATTGCTTGGGTAGGATGAAAATTACGCCTACAATATTGATCTTCAATATAAAATGAACCGAAGTATCCTGCCATATGAAGCGGAGCATACATCACAACTAGGCTAGCACACCTTACAATAATTAACATGGACTAATATGCAATGAAAGAAAACCAGCATTAAACTAAACTATTGTCTCACAGAAGCAGCCTCCAGTTTCCGTGATGTTCAACATGTACTACAGGGAAACAATGAAAAATTTCAGTGTGCTCGACACCAGCAGCAGCCTCTGTCATGCCAAAGAACTTAACTGAACAATAGAAGATCAAGCATTGGCAAAGCCCATAAAGCCTGGCGTGAGCTGTCTGTCAGCCTTTTGGCTTTGTCAATGATTGTTTTTATTTTGTTATGGTTTTGTAAATCTATTGTTTGGAGGATCTCCTGGGCCCTTGACAATATAATATAAAAAAATGATTTAAAACAAAAATAATATTTGGTCTCAAGCACACGACTATAATAATTCTTGGCATTGAAGCAAACTACTTTGTGTATGTGTATGTGCCCACTGCAAAAGAGCAGAATTATCGTCACTCACTGTGAAGTTAACCAATGGTTAAAGTGGACTGAACCACTGCCGCATTCTGTATTCTGTAGCTGATAGAGGGGAAAAAGTGAATGCCATAACACTCAGATCAATGGTTCACGAGAGAATAGCTGAAAGCCCCTATAAGTAAGTATATCATACATATATTTTTAGTAAAATCAAAAAGTCTTAGCCAGGAAGGGTGCATTAGAAACCACGAAGACTCGCAGTCAAAGGCACTTTTCAATGGATATACCCTTTGTGACATCCAAAGCAAAAGCACAAATATAAAATGACGTGTTTATAGCCATCAAGTAAAAAGTTGTTGCGATAAGCTATCGAGAAAATTATGCAAAATGACTGCCTTAAGTCCAACGTGGAGCCCAAACCCATAACCTTTAGTCACTGTTAAGATGATGGCATCCTTTTAATGGCTTCGCCCTCAGATACACGTGCTTCCAATCAAAAGATGCCCCCTCTGCTTCTTCGCAACGGAAATGCCTTACAAAACAAGAGCTGAACTTAAACTCTTCCAGGGAGGAGCTATGTACCCAATTGTTATTTGAGATACCTCAGGAGGCTCATTGGCTGGCTTTACACCTGTCCTTCTGGGTAAGACACGAGCAATAAAATAGAACCTCACACTTAAGGTGAATTACATCTTTGTTAGTATTTCAATGGGTATTTATAGAGCTATTATTGCACACCTTTCTTGCATAAGAAAGCTTTTTATGTGAGGTTGGAGGAGCACAACTTAAACTAGACAAACGATATGCCACTACAGAAAATTGAGGACTGAGACTGCCCCATCTACAACTATTTAGGACTTCTTTTCAGTTCGCCCTTCTCCGGTACTTGTTGCATGACACTCTAGAAACATTGAGATGGGTACATATAGAGAACACGATCTTAGGGGTATAGGCGGCATCAGTGCACAAAGGCAGCATCATCTGAGCTCATCCTACTCTACACACCACATCATAATCGTGACAAAAGGCACACTGCCTCCTATGGACGGACACAGCACTACACATAGAGGTCCTTCTCTAGAATAATGGTAAAATCTGAATTGAACAAAGTAAACCCATATGGGCAGTTTAAAATAAAGAGATCTCCAATTTGGATAAATTATTAGTAGACTTCCAAATAATGTTATTTGTTTAAGCTCAAACAGCCTTCAAACTTAATAGAACGCAGTTGTAGAGATTTAAACTATTATCAGCAGAGAAATACATCCCTCTTGCATGGTCGGATCACCACCTGATACTATTCAACCTAACCTTCACCACAAACCTAGGCTACAGGGAAAACAAGCACAAAGTCCGAAGAACCTGGCGGAAAGTCACTCCTGAAACCATTGGTACTGCACTACATAACAGGCCATTACTACTTACCGGTGAACCGAATTATGATGCAGCAACCTTCAATCACTTGGCTGCCTCTGATTTAGACACCATCGCCACCATGTAAGTCATGAAATCGTCCAGGCAAAAACCCTCCGCACCTTGGTTCCCGCAGGAATTACAAACAGAAAAAGCAGCTGCAAAAAGATTGAGCGGACATGGCGCAAAACCTATAGCATCAAAATTAAAAACATCTACAGGAAAGCTGTGAACAAATTTCATACACTAAAACATACCGTCATTAAAAATCATATAGCTAACCAAATTAAATTATCAGACAACTCCACTAAAGAAGTTTTTTAAACTGTCCATAACTTCATGAAACCAGAGACAATAAAAAGTCACATCACCCCGTCTGATACTCTGTGAAAATCTTTCGATCTTTTTCCAAGAAAATACCTTGTTCACTGAAACTGAGATCCCAAAAACACCTTTATCCCCACCCACAGAAACCTGGTCAGACTTTAGCCCGATCAGCCCTGAAACATCCCATAATCTACTGCAAAAAATGTAATCCGGCTCCGCCTTGAATCCCTTCCCGGAAAGGTTTTTTCAAACTACTGGCCCACCTGATTAACCCTCCGTTAAATAAGCTATGGAACGCATCCTTGAAAACGGGCACCTACCCATCCGTTTGCAAAATGGCAGTCAATCAAACTATTCTCAAAAATAGAATGCAGATCCTGCTATATTAAATTTTTTAAGACCCATCTCCTTACTGCCAGCACCAGCCAAGGTTTTGGAGAAAGAGGTACAGAAACAGCTATCCAACTTTTTAGAATCCAACAAGCTGTTGCACGACACACAGTCCGGATTTAGAGCTGGTTACAGCACTGAGATAGCACTGCCTGAAGTAGCTGAAACTATCCGAGAAACCGTGGACAAAGGTTGCAGCGCAACACTAGTGCTGCTCAACCTATCGGCGGCGTTCGATACAGTGTCCCATAAGATCCTCCTCAACAGGCTCAGGCAATTAGTAATTACTGGGCCTGTATTGGCCTGGTTTAACTCCTTTCATGAGGGATGAGTCCAAAGAATAAGACTGCAACCACACGTCTCGTCGCCCCGCCCCCTGATTTGTGGAGTCCCACAGGACTTGGCCCTCAGCCCCACCCTTTTTAATATTTACCTTGCCCCCCTTGCCCCACTCATTGGGCAACATGACGTTAGTGTCATCTCATATACTGATGACACACAGCTGATGTTTTCTTTTAGAGATCATTCAGATGCAGCTTTTACGAAATTCAAGCAAACTGCTTGCGGCTTCACGCCGATAAAACAGTATTGTTTTTTAATCAATCACCGGCCCCCCAACCCGACCTTTGGTGGCCTCCAAAGCTCAATTCACCCCCCCCCCCCCCCATGCCCTGTCTCATCGGCAAGGAATTTGGGATTCAAATTAGACAATACACCGTCGTGCAAAACCGAGGTAGGACATGTCTCCTCTACATGCTTTTGGAAACTAAAGGCACTTCGGAAATTCTTCCACCCCCTACTAATGGATTGCAGAAAAACTATTGTCCATGCATTAGTGACATCACAATTAAACTATGCTAACAGTCTATATCTGGGCTTACCAGCCTTTCTGTTCAGAAGGCTGCAAACAATACAGAACGCAGCTGAAAGGCTCATAAGAAATGTCCCTTTAAGACATCACATCTCACCACATCTACGTAGCTTACACTGGCTACCGGTAAGAAAACGAACAGAATTCAAGGCACTCACCCTTGCTTACAGAGCAATAAAGGGAGCTGGCCCCTAATATCTAAGAAAAATAAGCTATAAATCACACCAAATCTAAGGTCTAGTCACCCCTCGCTTTGCCAAAGCCAGAATGGGCGGATGCTCATTCTCCGTCAAAACACTGGTTCTCTGATATGCGCTACCCATACAAATCAGAAAGGTCTCCTCGGAGCCTAGCTTCCGTAAGCTACTAAAGACATGGCTCTTAAGTCTCCCATAGATTCACGTGGGCCCCAATGTGCTGACCTCATGCTCCCCTTATCTCCGCGATCAGTGCCGGGACACTCTCGTTGGGGGTAGCTGTGCGCTCTATAAGCGATATATTTTTTTTTAATTATTTGCAAGGACTTCACACAGTTATCCACTCTACACCTATTAACCTACAGAAGTCCCAACTGCTGCAATACTTAATGGATTGGGCAACTTAAAAAAGACACAGGGGTGGGATTATACAAATGTTCAATAGTGCCTCTACGGACCCAATAATGACCCAACTAAAAAGATGGTGGTCCGACAGACTTGAGCTGGAATATACAGAAGAATGGTCCGAAATCTTCCAGTACCATGACAAATAACTGTCTGAAGCTAGGCTGAAATTGGAGTATATCAAAGTCATTCGAAGATAGCACTAGTCCCCCCACAGACAAATAAAAGCAGGGATCACTACAGATTTAGTATTCTGGAGATGTAAGCAACAAGACAGAGACATGGTCTATATACTGTGGGTATGTCAAAACCTAAGACCTTCTTAAGATGACATTTGGATGAAATTTAAAAATACCTCAACAATGACTGGAGAATTGGCTGGGTCAACAATGCTTTTGCATGATTTACTGCCATACCCGGAGATTATACCCCAGATGTGCCACTGGTCTGCCACATCCTTTGCAGTTGCCAAATTGTGTGTAACACCACTGTAAAATGCCCCACATACCAGAGGCTGAGGACTGGTTACAACAGATGTATCAAATAGCAATGAACAAATAATCAAGAAACTGAATGACCACCTATTCATTTCTGACAGGGTTTGTGGTTGTTTTCTACAGAGTTGACTTGGTCTACTAAGACACTGAAAAACACCACAATAGCAAACTAATGGCGCAAGTCCATCTGAAAATTCAATGGTGTGACTTGAATGATGTGCTATGCTTAAGAGATGTCCAACAGAACTTTAACAAACCCTTTCCTGTAATCGGTGTTTATTGGTTGCTGTTGAAAAAGGAAAGGGATGAAGGAGGAGCGAACGGATGAGTGAGGGAGAGGAAGTAGATCAAGTAAAAGTTTACATAAAGCTGGAACTAACAGATAGATGAGAGCAACAAGGTTTCCATAAGAATCTTTGGGTGCAATCATCTAATTTCGTGGTGATGACCTAATTGATTAACTTACCTGTAGCTCGTTTTTTTCTTCCCTTCTCTGATACAGTTCATAGTGGAAATTATGTACACAATACAGGGGTGGGGGATATTTTTATTAACCTATGAGTCAATTTATAACTAAAGCAAAAAAAATACCTTTAGAAACTAGAGACCCTACAAATATTTTCTTATTGCTAGGCAGCAGTACGAGGTCTATTGAGAATGTTCAGGAACCTAGTGGACAGATCAGCAGACAAGCACATGGCACTGAAAATTGTATGATTGTTTCTACATTCCCCACATGATAAAATGATGTTATAGGCATTTTGTTCTCATTATTGCTAAAACAATTGTTATACTGTTAATGAACACCAATAAAAATGTACTATTAAAAAAAGACGCTCATTAGCTGGGCCACACTGAGGTGATCGTCGATGAATATTCCTGTCTTCCATTGATCGAAGATCTCTCATCTATCACTCAAGATTAGACAGCATATTCGCAACCTGGAGTGTTCCTGCGATTCTAAAAGTCTGACAATAGCCCACCTTTCAGTCAAGAATTCAGAGACTTTCTCAATCATCTTAAATTGAAGCATCATAAGAGCAAACCTCTCTGGCAACAGGCCAATGGCCTTTTTGAATAGTTAAAATACTCTAAAGAAAGACGTCCAGTGTGCGGTACTAGAAAAGCTTGACCCTAAAGCGGTCTTCGAGCTCACGGCTTGACTCCTGACTTAACTACACGTGAAAGACCTGCCACCTTGCCATGGCGACTAAGTTTCCTCAACGGACCAACAGAAGGGCAAATACAGAGGAAGAAAAATGCATTAAAGCCTAGGATTGTAAGAGAAAAATTAAGGCCTATGTAGACAACTACCGACATGCAAAAGATGTCACGTCCACTAGCAGAGATCGAGTGTTTGTTCATCTGCATAGGAAACTCAAGTCTCATGCTCCTTTTGATACTGAACCATTTCATGTCCAGACCAGCAAGGGACACATGGTGACTTCCCAACGTCCTGGGAAGTGCATATTGTGAGAATCCCCACATTTCCTACATGTGGCTCATCAGGCACTGATGTCATTGTAGAGACTGGGTCTGAAAGGACAAGTAAAGAATCCTTGACTGTTGCTGTTTCCTAATCAGCAATATCAGTCATGGACATTTCTACTGTCTGTCCCCAGTTTCCGAAGACACAGACGGAGACATGTGATCCAAGCACTACAAAGACTCATTGAAGAGCTCCTATTGTATATATTTGTAAACATTTTTATTGTTTAATTTATGTAGCAGAGGGGGTGATGTAGTGGCCTGTGAGTTTGTAATGACGAAACCATTTTGGCTCCTAATGGACTCTGTAGAGCTGTAACGTCCGCAATAGAGCCTAGTAAACTGAATGCAGGTTTAGAATGTTGAGTTTGGTGTTACACGAAGAAGAATAAAGACTTGTTCTTCTAAACTGTGGCATAGTCATTGGCGAGTACTCAGGCTGGGTACGATGCTACTGTAGCCACAAGACCGATGTGATACTTCTACAAATAGCTATTGGGAGCGATATCTTCTGATACACAATCAGGAGGGTACTGCTCTGTGTCTAACTTGAAAATATATAGGTGGGCACATTTGTTGTTTCAAGTACGAAGGATTGCGGAGAGACAGCAAGAAATTGCTTCAGTAAGCATACTGATGTCTAGTGTCCAGCCTGAGTAAGCATACTATATCTCACTGTATATGGAGACAGCATTTTCAACTGGAAGCCGTTTCCAAGAATCCAAACCAAAGCAGCATGGGACATTTTCAGTACAAGGTCATGGAAATCTGCATTTTAACTTCTAAAATACTATTTGCAGATGAGGCACTATACCTCTCTAAACCAGTTTGAGAGTTTTTCATGCATGTTTTTAATGCAACATAAACATCTATTCTAAAAAAAAAATAGTACTTTCATCATGCATTCTTAAGCTTTTTAGCAGGAAATCTTACATATAAATTCACAATTCCAGTCAACATAAGCCTTGCATGGCTCTGGACTATAATTCAGTAAATGTTTATTACATGTTTTTGCTATCATTAGCAAAAAACAATTCTGTTCTAGTAGTTCTGTTATATGTAAATGCGTTCAGCAGCAGGATCACCACAGGAGTTAAAAGAACCAATGTTTACTTCCTGACTTACATCATATACATTAACCCCTTCGATGCTGGTGACGGAGCGGTTCCGTCATCAGCATCGGTTGGGCTGTGCAGATGACGGAACCGCTCAGTCATTAGCACAGCCCCCGGGGGAGAGCTGGCGCTCCCCCCATGGGGCATCGATCAATGTTCCTTAAGCAGGTGTGGCAGCGGAAGAGTTTCCGCTGCCACCCCCGCCCCCCCCCCCCCCAAGCTTCCTGATGATGTCAGCGCGTACAGCGTGCGCCGACGTCATCAGGAAGTGCTGGACGCGCTGGAAGCCATTTCTTTCCAGCGCGTCCAGCGAGAGGCGGTAGGTTTTGGCCTCCGGTCGGGCGGGGGGCCGTTGTTCAGTGCCTTGAGGTATCGGGGGGGGGGGGGGGGGAGGAAACAGTGTTTCCTCTCCCCTGATGTCCCAATGCAGGGCATTTCTGGTGCACGATCGCGCACAGCGTCGCGATCGTGCACCAAGAATGCCCCACTAGACACCAGGGATTGTTTGTTTTGTGTATATTGTGTGCAGGAAGCGACCCCTTGGGCAAGGGTCGCTTCCTTAGGGGGGCAAATTAATTTTCAGACTTTTCCGGATTTCGTGCCTAGTGCTGACTCTGCCCCTGGATCAGGGTAGGTCAGAACTCTCTGCGCTTATGTACTGGTCGCAGACACTAAAAAAGGACTAATGGTCGGAAGTGTAATTGACATTGTAAGATGGTGGACTCTCTGATGGAGTATTAAAGTACGGTTAACTAAACTGATGCCAAGGGATGTGGTCATTCATACCTATTACGTCAGTTCTCAAACGATCAACCCATCTCTGTTCTTTGTTGAACAGGACTTGTTCTGCATTGTGATCCTTGAAATCAAGCATTTCCAGAACTGTCCATTTTAGATCATCACACGTATGACCAGCTTCTACAAAATGGGCACACAGTTTAGTCGTGTTCTTTTTCATCCTCACATTGCTCCGATGTTCTCCTATACGGAGTTTGACTTTGCAGCAGGTCATGCCGATATATTGTTTTTGGCAGGGACATGTGATCAGGTAAATCACATGAGAGGAGTTACAATTCGTATGACTCCTTTGTGTCCAGAGTAGTTTGTCATTCAGTTGGAGAGTTTTAGTGCAAGTGGTGAATTTGCAGACCCCGCATGTGCCACAAGGGTAGTGTCCAGTCACTGGCGTCATATTGATGTCTCTGATATTTGACCTGGGTAGAGGTTTTTTCGGTCTTGTGTGAACAAGAACGTCTTTTATGTTTTTCGATCTTCTGTTTGCGAACCTTGGTTGAGGCCAGTTTAGGTTACCAGAGGTGAGTATTTGCCATTTTTTCTTGATGAGTTTTTGGACTTCATGGGTGGCTGGGCAGTAGGTTGTTACACAGGTTACGAGATCTTTCCCTGGTTCTTTAGTCGTACTTTGTAGCAGACATTCTCTCGGCTGGTATTTGGCTCGTTTTGCGCACTTCTTTATTATTGCCGGAGTGTAGTTCCTTTTCTTCAGTTTCTGGCTCAGTTGTTCTGCTTGTTGTTTATAGTCAGTTGTTTTGCTGCAGTTACGTTTGTGTCTCAAAAATTGGCTGTATGGAAGGTTGTCTCGTAACGGCCGGGGGTGGTAACTGTAGTATGATAGCAGGCAGTTCTTGGCCGTCGGCTTCGTGTAGGTTTTTGTTTCAAGTTTGCCATTCTCAGAAAAAATGGTCAGATCCAGGAAATCAATTGTAGTTCTGCTGGATGTGAAAGTAAATTTTAGCCAGGGGTCTCTGCCATTAAGCCAGTCTATGAAGATGGTTAGATCCGATTGTGTGTCCCATAGCAGTATGACATCGTCAATATAGCGTTTCCAATATTTGATATTGGAAAAGTAGGGGTTGGTATTGTTCAGGATGCATTCCTCTTCTAAGCGGCTCACATAGAGTCCAGCTACTGAGGGCGCAAACGCACTCCCCATGGAAGAAATAATTGTCCATTGTACTCAAAGTAGTTCTCTTGTAATGCCAGTCTGCAACATTCCAAAATAAAGTGACGTGGGGTCTTGTGTTTCCAATCTTGCTTGAAAAGGAGGTCCTCCAACATTTTGAGCGTGTCTTCTTGCGGTAGACTGGTGTAGAGGGATTCCACATCCAGTCCCACTAGTAGCATGCTGTTTTGGTCATATTCTACATTAGATATCTGGCCCAGTAGGTCTCTCGTATCCTTAAGATATGTGGATGTTTTCTGGACCAGGGGTTTCAAGTATTCGTCTGCGAATTTCGACAATGGCTCCAATAGGGACCCTATTCCCTAGACAATTGGGCGTCCTGGAGGGGGGAGTCTATTTTTGTGGGTTTTTGGCAGTGAATAAAAGAAAGGAGTTTTAGGATTCTTTGGTGTAAGATATTCTGCCTCTTTTTTTGATATCCAGTTGTTTGATTCTGCCTCATGTACCATTATGGCAATCGTGTTGGTTAATCTCTCAGTGGGGTCAGAGTCAAGACGTTTATAGAAAGTTTCATTCCTCAAGAGAGTTTGACACTGTTCATTTTAATGACGATCAAATGTAATAAAATCATGTGAAATTTTATGCAAGATGTATTTTGTGTAGTATTAGCTAGAAGCTCTCTTTGTTGATATTGCTGTGTTTGGGTTTTGAGTTTACAGAAACGCCTTAAATTGATCTAAATCTATCGGTTGATACTTGGTGGTTGTACAGTACCATTGCCTAGTGGGTGTTAGAATTTTCCATTGATTAACCCCACAGGGGTCGTCACCCTAAGGGACTCCTTTCCATTTTCAGATTGAAAGATCGCCACTTTCCTGATCAAATTCCTCCTACAACCTCAAAAGACCTTCCCAGTCGGAGATGTCGAGTCAGTTGGCGAAGAGGTTTGCGGAAGGAGGTTCGTATGTACTGCCCCGACTGTCCTAACCCTGGGCTGTGTGTACCTGCTTGTTTTAGAATGTACCACACGCAAAATAATTTTTGGGGGCATCGATGAGTGGTAAAGTGTACTGGCTGGTCTCTATTCTTTAAAACTTATTGTTCAGTTTCAAAGTTGGCATTTGTGTAGTGTATTTAGATTTAGTTGTTGTGTTAGTAGATTTGTATCAATTTTTCAATTTGTTTTTGTTTTTTATTTGTATTGAAAAAAAAAGAAAGTATGATGTTGGTTTGAGTGTAGTGTCCATTGTCTGACGGTGTGCATGGTTTGGCGCTTGGCTGGCGGTGTCTGTGGACTGGTGCTTGGCTGGCGGTGTCTGTGGACTGGTGCTGTGGACTGGTGCTTGGCTGCCGGTGTGCGTGGTCTGATCCTTGGTTGGCGGTGTGCGTGGTCTTGCGTTTGCCTGGTGGTGTGTTGGGATTGGTGCTTGGCTGGTGGTGTGCCTGAGCTGGCGCTTGGCTGGCGGTGTGTGTGTACTGGCGCTTGCTTGGTGGTGTGTGTGGATTGGTGCTTTCCTGGCGGTGTGTGTGTGGACTGGTGCTTGGCTGGCGGTGTGCGTGGTCTGGTGCTCGACTGGCGGTGTGTGTGGTCTGGTGCTTGGCTGGTGGTGTGCGTGGACTGGTGCTTGGCTGGCGGTGTGTGGGAAGTGACTTAATGCTGGTTACTACACACAGTGCTAGTTGAGCGCAACTCCATGTAATCCATGAGTTTGTGTAGTTGCTGTGTCAGGAATGTGGGCGTGTGAAAGTGATGGGCTCTTGTTTGGCGTGGTCTGCTGGTGGAAGTGTAGTAATGTGATGGAACCATGGCTGGTGGTGTGAATGTTTTGTATGTGTCACATGTATGAAAGGTGCATGAATGGCCTGTAAAGAGGTTGGTGCCTTGTCGTGGCTTTACAGCTCACGAGCTGTGAGTCAATGGTTCAGTTTCTTGTGCTTTCCATTATTAACAGTGTATTTCATTTTTTGTGAAATCACTCGCTAATACAATGGTATATACTGAACCATCACTCACCCTCGTGCCAAATCCAACCAGTATCTGTGTGTGTTTGAAAACTTGATGTCTTGTGTATTTTTTTTTTTTCCAGGACACACACCTTGTCACTTTTTTTTGTAAATGTTGTGTTGTGTTGCTTTTGTGCCTGGTGGTGTGAATGGTCTTCTGTGTGTCAGGTATGAAAGGTGTGTGAATGGCCTGTAAAGCGGTTGGTGCCTTGAAGAGGCTTTACAGCTCACGATCTGCGAGTCATTGGTTCAGTTTTTTTGTCCATGTAATTGACAGTGCATTTCATTTTTGTGAAATCTCTTGTTAATAAAATTATATATACTGAACCATCACTCGCCCTCGTGCCAAATCCAACCAGTATGTGTGTGTGTGTGTTTTAGGAATAGATGGCTGTGTACGGATCTTTTTTAAGTCTTTGTGCCAAGGTGTACATTTTGCCTACCAATAACCTGCCAATTGTAAATATTGTTGAAAACCCATGGGAGTACATGGTGAGGTCTCTCTGGTGAAATCTAACAATTAATTTTATCCACAATATCCTGCAAAACTCACAATGTCCGTAATATTTTCCTTGCAATATTGCGCCCAAATTGTCACGCTGCACAAGTAAACAACTAATTTTGTCAAAACTAATTGGTTTACCTAGGGGGGTCACATGGGTTTATCACTCCTTCCTCGGTTCCCACCTAGGTAAACCTAGCAAACCCACACATTTTTGAAAACTAGACACCCGGGGGCTTTCAAGGGGGTATGGCTTGCGTGGAACCTCCAACGTTCCTTTTCTCAGAATCCCTAGTAAACTTGAAATGTAGCTGAATTTGTTTTTTCAAACATTTTTGTGTGTAAAAGAGTGGCATCACTGGGCTCACACAAATTTCCACCCACCCAGCGTTCCCCCAGGTCTCCCGAAAAAAATGGTACCTCACTTGCCTGAGTCTGCCAAGTGCCTGCGACAGGAAACAGCACAAAACGCAACGTGGTTGCACCTCAATTTCGCAGTGAAAACTGGCCCTTTTTTGGCAAAGTGCCTACCTTTCGTTTTTGAACCATAGCTCTGTAGGCACCTAGGGAAACCTAGCAATCGTATACATTTTTGAAAACTAGACACCCAGGGGAATTCAGGGTGGGGTGACTCAACTGCCTCCCACCAGGTTCTGTTACCCAGAATCCCTTGCAAATCTAAAAAATTGTCCAAAAAAACGCATTTTCCTCACATTTCTGTGGTGGAAAGTTCTGGAATCTGCGTGGATCAACAAATTTCCACCCACCCAGCGTTCCCCCAGGTCTCCCGAAAATAATGGTACCTCACTTGCCTGGGTCTGCCTAGTGCCTGCGACAGGAAACAGCGCAAAACGCAACGGGTCGCACCTCAATTTCGCAGTGCCTACTTTTCATTTTTGAACCCTAGCTCTGGTGGCACCTAGGAAAATCTAGCAAACCTATACATTTTTGAAAACTGGACACCCAGGATAAATCAGGATGGGGTGACTTCACTGCCTCCCACCAGGTTCTGTTACCCAAAATCCCTTGCAAAGGTGCCGGCAGAGCTAAGGTTAAAAAACGAGGTACCCTTTTTTTTTCGGGAGACCTGGGGGAACGCTGGGTGGGTGGAAATTTGTTGATCCATCCAGATTCCAGACCTTTCCACCACAGAAATGTGAGGAAAATGTGTTTTTTTTGTCAATTTTTTGGCTTTGCAAGGGATTCTGGGCAAGTTTTCACGGTGAAATTGAGGTGCGACCACGTTGCGTTTTGCGCTGTTTCCTGTCGCAGGCGCTAGGCAGACCCAGGCAAGTGAGGTACCCTTTTTTTCGGGAGACCTGGGGGAACGCTGGGTGGGTGCAAATTTGTTGATCCACGCAGATTCCAGAACTTTCCACCACAGAAATGTGAGGAAAATGGGGGTTTTTTGGTCAATTTTTTAGCTTTGCAAGGGATTCAGAACCTGGTAGGAGGCAGTCGAGTCACCCCATCCTGAACTCCCCTGGGTGTCTAGTTTTCAGAAATGTATAGGTTTACTAGGTTTCCCTCGATGCCGGCAGAGCTAGGGCTCAAAAACGAAAGGTAGGCTCTTTGGCAAAAAAAGGGCAAGTTTTCACTGCGAAATTGAGGTGCGACCACGTTGCATTTCGCGCTGTTTCCTGTCGCAGACACTAGGCGGACCCAGGCAAGTGAGGTACCCTTTTTTTTGGGAAACCTGGGGGAACGCGGGGTGGGTGGAAATTTGTTGATCCACACAGATTCCATAACTTTCCACCACAGAAATGTGAGGAAAATGCATTTTGTCAATTTTTTAGCTTTGCAAGGGATTCTGGGTAACAGAACCTGGTAGGAGGCAGTCGAGTCACCCCATCTTGAATTCCCCTGGTTGTCTAGGTTTTAAACATGTATAGGTTTGCTATGTTTTCCTAGGTGCCGGCAGAGCTAGGGTTACAAAAACGAAAGGTAGGCTCCTTGGCAAAAAAGGGCAAGTTTTTACTGCGAAATTGAGGTGCGACCACGTTGCGTTTTACGCTGTTTTCTGTCGCAGGCACTAGGCAGACCCAGGCAAGTGAGGTACCATTTTTTTTGGGAGCTCGGGGGAACGCTGGGTGGTTGGAAATTTGTTGATCCACGCAGATTCCAGAACTTTCTACCACAGAAATGTGAGGAAAATGCGTACTTTGGTCAATTTGTTTGCTTTGCAAGGGATTCTGAGTAACAGAACCTGGTGGGAGGCAGTCGAATCACCCCATCCTGAATTCCCCTGGGTGTCTAGTTTTCAAAAATGTATAGGTTTGCTACGTTTCCCTAGGTGCCGGCAGAGCTAGGGTGCAAAAACTACACCTAAGCACTTTGCCATAAAAGGGTCCATTTTTAACTGCAAACTTGAGGTGTGACCACGTTGCATTTTGCGCCGTTTCCTGTCGCAGGCACAAGGCCGAACCACACAAGTGAGGTACCGTTTTTATCGGGAGACTTAGGGTAATTCAGATTTGTAAATCAACTGTTATTACCTATTGAGTTCTCATGCTTTTCTCCCTTCCCAATGAAAGACATTGTGAAAAAAAAATCATTTTGAAAAATGAACAATAATTCTCATGCCAGTATGAGTATTCCCAATTTTGAAAATGTGCAAATATATACTGTTTCTAAACTCTATAACTTGTACCCAATTCATAAATACATAGGTGTCTTTCATACAGATTTTTCCATGTATACGTTTTCCAAGAATAAGTGCTCTGTACCCGATAAATAATTAAATACCATTGCAATTGCTGCTCAGTTTTTCGCTCTGGGTTCGTCGGGTTCTTGGTAAAACTACAAGTCCTATATATCCACACAACCAGGAAGGTCAAACGGATGTAACGGTATATTGCTTTCAAAGAGCTGTCAAAATTACAAGAAGGTACAGGGGAAAACGTTGAGACAAAAGGCTGTTTTTTTCAACTAATTTTCAACTATTCCCATATTTAACTGTTAGTTTCTATAAAGAAACCTTCATGGATTTAGACAAATGACCCCTTTCTAATTTCAGAATTGTGTCTACTTTTCGAACATGTATAGCTTTCCAGGATCCATTATTGCTTTCAAACTCATTTCTACCATTACCCGGAAGGAGGTTAAAAGCTCTAAAAATAGCATAAATAGGCTGTCCCCGAAAAATGCCAAAACTGTGAAAAATGTTGGTTCTCTGACAGAAGACTGTCATTCCCTAAAAGCTGAGAAAATGGAGATTTCAACCCCACAAACCCTTTTTTGATAACATTTGCAGGGAAAACCCAGAGGCTTTCATTTGCAGCCCGTTTTTCTCATTTTTCTGAAAAAAACTAAAATTTTACTGTATTTTGCTTAATTTCTGGGACCCCTCCAAGGGAATCCACAAACCCTGCGCACCTTTAGAATCCACATGATGTTGGAAGAAAAGGACGCAAATTTGGAGTGGATACCTTATGTGGTCAAAAAGTTACAGGTGCCTAAGCGCGCACTACCCCAAATCGCCAAAAAAAGGCTTAGCACAGGAGGGGAAAATGCCTAGCACCGAAGGGGTTAATGTACACATCAATGTAAAAAAGATGGATATAAGAGCATATAATAGAACCACTATACTAATAATCTGTCCAATTGTTGTGCCAACTTGGTGAAAAACGTTTGTAGGCAGTTCCACAGGAAGGATTACTGGCAAAAAGAGCAAAGAAAATGAAAATGAAGTGACCAAATCAGTAGCACACTCCGGTCAATTATTCTCCGTTTTGTATTGCAGCCCCGTTATAGGACACTAACATGAATGACTTTTGCTTTTCTCTAGAAAGAGGAGTATATTATGCACTGTAGTGCACACCAACTGTGGGCATACATAAATCCAAACTCTACAACGTTCACACCAAGAAGCCCTCACAATTATGCACAAGCTACCTCAAATAAATAACTAAAAGGAATAGGCCAGCTCCATCCCCTTCTACTTCGAAAATGTTTTTGTGTTTTAATGTCCATCTTGATAAACTAATGATTCATTTCCTTGGGAAACCGTGAACTATCACATGTTCTTTCTGCATGGCCAGAACAATTTATTCTTGGTGATTTTAGTTGTCTCCCAATGCAGAATAAAAAAAATTGATCAAAAAGCAAGTACAGACATTCGGAAGGTATTCAAACACCACCAAGAAAACAAGCATTTACAATGCAATAGGTCTCGCAGCATTAAAGTTTGAGTTATTGGCATTGTGTATGACAATGCCAATAGCGATAACATTTGCAAATGTGACACCTATAGCATTTGTAATGCAATATGAGTTGTATTTACATGACTTAGACGTATTGATATTACAAATAACAATGGCTTTTCATTTTTTTAATACTTAAATAAAAGTTATTGTAATTGAGTTGGTGGAAGGGTGAAGTGGGTCGTGTCCCCGAGTGATGTGGTGGTGACCCGAGTGATGTGGTGGTGTCCCCGAGTGACGAGTGATGCCCCCGAGTGATGTGGTGGTGTCCCCGAGTGACGAGTGGTGCCCCTGAGTGATGTGGTGGTGACCCAGAGTGGTGTCCCCGAGTGAAGTGGTGGTGTCCCCGAGTGAAGTGGTGGTGTCCCCGAGTGATGTGGTGGTGTAACCGAGTGATGTGGTGGTGTCCCCGAGTGATGTGGTGGTGTCCCCGAGTGATGTGGTGGTGTCCCCGAGTGATGTGGTGGTGTCCCCGAGTGATGTGGTGGTGTCCCCGAGTGATGTGGTGGTGTCCCGAGTGATGTGGTGGTGCCCCCAGAGTGATGTGGTGGTGCCCCCAGAGTGATGTGGTGGTGCCCTCAGAGTGATGTGGTGGTGCCCCCAGAGTGATGTGGTGGTGCCCCCGAGTGATGTGGCGGTGCCCCTGAGTGATGTGGCGGTGCCCCTGAGTGATGTGGTGCATGGCAGTGGTGGTGTCCGTGTGTGCATGGCAGTGGTGGTGTCTGTGTCAGTTCTGTATGTTTGGACTGCAGCACAGTGACCACATCTGATAAGGTTTGCATTAAGGACCCTACAGAAAACAGATACATTGAGGAGACAGTACACATACAGCACGTCGAAGCAAGTCCAACATCCGTTTACTTCTGAAGGAGTATACCATCCTTAGGGATGTGTTTACACGTTTGCATCTTCTATAATTTGAGCTGGAGACAAGCTCTCAGAGGAAGCCACTTGGCGAACTGTTTCAGCACTTAAACAAATAGCCCCCACATGTGAAATTAAACCTGCCAAGCGCCAGGAGGCCATTCGAAACACACACACTGAAAGAAAAGATAGGACGAGTGTGCAACCACAGCAGATGACGCCTAACTCCTAGAGTTGGGTGACACAGTACGAGTCTGTGGGGGATGAGGACTATCATTTGAATGTAATCTTCTCCAAAGGAAGGGCAGACCAAAACTTTAAATTGAGACGTGGAAGCAACAACGCAAGTTAACCGGGGTACAGCTGGAAGCTGCTAGGGGCCGTAGGTAGGAATGTTATGTCTTTGAGATAACCATTAACTATGGGTAAGGTTCATTAAGGTTGGTGCTGTCGGTCTCTAGGACAGGTCTGTGGGATGGAAGTCTGTCTGTCAGAGGGTGGTTGCCGGCTGTGGAAGGGGCTCTGTCTGTGAGCAGGTGCCAACTCCCTGTGAGCAGGGATGTCGGTGAGGGTACACGTGAGGCGAGGCCTGTAGTGAGGGACGGGGTCCGGTGTGGCAGGAGTGATGTGTCTGGGTATCTTTGGTGAGACAGGAGTGATTTGCAGTCTGCGAAGGTGTTCGGGGACATGCCTGTGGTGCGGCAGCTGTCAGTTGGGACAATACCCGTGCTGGTACATTGGTGCTGCGGAGTGCTGCTATCTTTGGAAGAGATTTGTTGTCTGAGAGCGGAGGCTGCTGTTTGTTTGGGGTCCTGGTGGTGGTGTCTGTGCTGTGGGACGGTCTATCTATGGACAGTCGCTGTCTGCAAGAGACTGCTGCCAGAGGCGGACAGGGCGGCTGTCTGCAGCAAAGAGGGTGCTTCTTGCACCCCATGTATTCACTTTGTCCGGCAAGGCACGCCAGTTAAGTACTGTGTATAGTTTATATAGGAGTGTCTTGGCTGGGTTCTGCGGGCTTACTGCAGGTCGGGGGGGGGGGGGGCAGTTGTATAGGAAGAGGTTGGGTCACTGTGTGAAGGGTTACAGGGCTGAAGGGGAATGTGATTGGGGAGAAGGTGTTTGTTCGAAGTGGAAATGTTGTTTTGGTAGAAGTGTAGGTGGAAATTAAGGGGACTCAGCGCTCCGGGGTGTACGGTGCGTTAGTACTAGGAGGCGCTATGTTTGCTGGGTGCAGACACGTTGAGGGGTCAGCGCACCCTGCTCCCTCCCACTCACCTCACCCCTTCATTCTCGGTCCTACCTGCTCCGGCCCCCGCTTTTCCCCCCCAGTCTGCGCGGGCTCGGGGGCGGCTGTGCGGGCTGAGTGCGGCTCCGTCCTTGGAGGGTCTCCGGTGGGGGCTCGCGGCTGGTCCCGGGGGCGGGGAGGGTCGAGTGAATCGCCTTGCAAAGAAAACCCCACCAGTGTCCGTGGTGATCTGGACACCCTGCTGCCCAAGGCGTGTGACACCGATCTGTAAGGAGACTCCTGGTATGCAGTTAATAATGCTCATGTAAGTGGATATGGCAGCGCTGTGTGACACTATCTTGAAGTGTTTATAACTTTAAGTTTGTAAAGAGCAAAGAGCTGCTGGAAGCGGATGCACTGAAGTAATCTGCGGTGCAATATTGAGTGGCACAACAGAGAAAGTGTGCACAGTGCCGTATGTGCGGAGAAATTGGAATTGCCTTGCGGGTGAAAAGTTAAGAGCTGCAGCCGTTTCTCTTTGACAGGGAGAGGAACATGTTTATTTTGGTGGGAAAAGCGGATGCACAGAAGTAATCTGCGATGCCAAGTGCCAATTTATAAAGCACTTGTTATTAGAAAAGGCAGCGCATTAAAGAGTCTTCCGGTAATCTGTTATTAATGCACATGTAATTGAAAAGGCAGCGCTGTGTTTTTCTACGCTGAGGAGTTTTAACATTAAGATCGTGTGTTAAGCTAAGAGCTGCAACCGCTTTTGTAGGTGAGGAGTGCAACATGTTTATTGTGTGTAGAAAAGCGGCTGAGGATAGCAACACGTTTCATATTTGTGAAAAGCAGAAGCGTAGAGTTAATTTCGCGGTGCAATACTGATTGGCACCACAAGTGCTGGAAAATGAAACTGCGATGAAGTATTACTTTTGGGACTGCCTTGCGGGTTGTTTAAAATTTATTTCTTGGAAGTGTAGGAAGACTGGCAAAACCAAACGGTTAATTTTATATTTTTGAAAAAGGAAAAAACAACACGCGCTACTCACCGGTTCACGAGTTTGTGCTGTCTACCTTCTGTGACGTTAAAGGGCTGCTTAAAGATGCTTCCCTGCACTGGCGTGCCGTAAGCCACCCAGTGCGGCGTGTAATACAACATAATATAGCTGCTGCCTGTCTCTCGTGGCGAATGCCCCCGGAATCCCGCCGCGGCCGCCCCGGAAGTCAGGCACAGTCGCCTGTGACGGGGGCGGGGCCACGTCCAGACCGGAAGAGGAGGCAGGCGGAGTCAATGCGTCTCGCGGCCCGGGGCTCCTGTGAGCGGTGTAGAGCCCCGGGGCCGCGCCAGCAGGAGGTTGGGCGCCGCGTGCTGAGAGCAGAGTCCCCGACATTGGCAAGGTAAGTTCCAAAAGGCTGGGGCGGGCTTGGTGCACGTGTGTGTGTGTGTGTGTGTGTGTGGTTGTGTGTGTGTGTGTGTGTGTGTACGCGACGGTGACGGCGGGGGAGGGGGGGCCTCGGTGCACTTGTGTGTGTGTGCGCGCGTGTGTGTATGTGTGAGGGGGGGTGACTCTGTATGTATGTATGTGCGTGCGTGCATGGGCGCTTGTGTGTGTGTCTGCGCATGCGTGTGTGGTGCTTGAGCTTCCCAGGAGACAGCGCCTGGCCACAGCGCGCGTTCCAGTTTCAAAACGCCTCCAAGGCGATGCGCGCGGCCGGGACTGTCTCCTGGGAAGCACAGTCGGCAACAATAGATCTCTAGCGAGACACAGCGCTGACGCGCTGTGTTTTCGCTACGAGATCTTAAAAGGCATTCAACTATCGACCAGAGTTACTTTCCTTCACAATATAAGCACCACTTACATTTAGTGTCAAAATGTTCACACATGCAGGATACCATTTTAGGCACCAGAATGCGCAAAGGGATTATCAAGCTCAGTTCCACCAGATTCATGGATGCCCTCTCTACTTTCAAAATGCACATTAAACAATAATTTCCAGACTATAACTTCTTCAAAAACACTGAACCTAGAAAACATGCCTTTTGAGAGAACCACGTGAACAAGATTGTACATTTTGACAACATCACTCTACTCTCATACAAGCCACACTTCATTAGACATTATATTTTCATTTTATTTAGGTAATCAAGAAGGATCTGATTTTTGACCAACATGTAACGTTAACTTACTTGAAATTGTTCAATACATCGCCTCCTGTCAAGGGCTTGGCACAAATGTACAGCTTTATATAGTTTAATATAATGCTTGGGAAGCTAAATGTAGTAAAACCTCTTCTCAACAATGATGTGTACCTTGAATTTTCAGGGCCTTTGTAGTTTGTCAGACATTGTTAAATTGACCCACAAGCAAGCTAGAAAGGAGACATTGCTAGCACAGACATAATGAGGCTTCAAGGAAGCAAATGCTCAGACTTCAATGCGAGATAAGCTGCTCAGCAGTTCACCTTTCCATAGGCATCTACCTACATCACAACCAGTGAAATATTTCTGTTCAAAGCACATCTAAATCATTAGTCATCCATTTGTCATGCTTTAGCAATAAAGCCTCACAAACAGAACTGGTCTGTAAACGTAACTAACTACCCTCAAGAACGGCCCAACCATAGCATAATTCAGTTATTCGTTGATACCCAGAATGAGGCACAAGTTCCAGGATGACCCATATCATGTTCAACAGTATTCGATAGTTATGGCTTTTTCACCTACAACAATCTGCCTGCTCAGACGCCACTGGCATGTAAAGTGCTACTAAGAAAAGTGCGACCAATGGCTGAATTTGCCATACAACATTGTGCCATGAGGAAGCGGCATGTTTTATTTACAGATGGGGTGTGTGATTTCCATGTGCTGCCAATTGAGCAACTTTCACACAAATTAAAAGATCAATAAGTGTTTGACAAAAACATATATGTACAATCAAATATCCATATACTTGCCTAAATATACATAAATACACACTTATTTGTTAGAAAGCGTGCAAACTTAATTTATAAATAGTGTTTTTTATATTATCTCCAAGCCAAAGAAAGGGAAATGTACCATGCACATACATGTATGGAAAACTGTTGAAGGGATGGTTAAGTAGGGACTTAAAGCGGAAAGCTGTGGTGGTAAGTCAGCTTTTACAAGTTGGAGGTATTGCGTAAATTGCAGATGCTTACTTTACCATAAAAGAAGCAGTTGGGTTAGGCGCCAGCAAGGGTTTCATATGGCTGTAAATGTCTGAACCTGGGAAGGAGGGCTGAAGTATGAGGGAATGTTCATGCAAGGTGAAATTTTAGGGGAGGGGACACAAAAGGGTAAGAAGGGATGAGTCAGAGATGCACAGACTCACTCTGCCTGCGTTGAGGTGGACCAGTCCGAGGGATTCCAAGGTATGAGCCCTGCCAGGGGTAGGGAGCAGAATAGCTACCCTGTGCAGAAAACAAGAGGGGACAAAGTATAATAAAACAGAGAGAATAAGAAAAATGTAAGATTCCCAAGCTATACAATTCCCTTTCTTCTGAAATAAGGAAAAGAAATGTTGGTAAAAGAGCTATTATTTAAAACTGCAACAGGCCCATTTTTTTTTAAAGAAAAGACTAACAGTATTTCTCAAAACATAGAATTAAATACAATTTATTGGGCATCTTGAACTTCATGCAGTTTTCTCCATTACAGAAAAATAAAATTAACTGCTTACTAGCTAATCAGTACACATTCAAATGTTTCAAGCTGCGTACTCAAAGAGAACAGAATAGAAAACAGTGTGAAAGAAAATAATGTGCTTTCCTCTGAAACCAAAATTAGAAACATATCAAATTAACAAAGTACATATAAATATAGTAGGAGAAAGCTAAGCCTCTAAACCCTAGTGAGTCTATTAAAATAAAATGTTGAGTACCAAAAGTCTAGATTATGATGTTTCACACATTAATAGTGAGTTACACAGACAGCACAATTCTACAAAAGAGTATGTATTCAATGGAGAAGTTACTTACCTTCGGTAACACCTTATATGATAGAGACATGATCTAGTTGTAGGTTCCTTACCTTGTAACTTTCAGGAGTCAGGCTGGATCTGGAAGATTTTTGATTGCAGTACCCAGGGTTCGTCGTCATGGTGATGTCAGAGTCCATATAAGTGCCAGCCCGGCACGCTGACGTCAGTACTTTCACGACTTACCACAGCAGAAGCACAGAGCCATGAAGTGACTGACCATAGTGTGCCAAAAAACAACTAGGGCCCTGAAGGGGAAACAGCCCTGACACTAAATCAATCCGCAGTACGGGAAGGATGGGTCGGTAAGGAATCTGCGGTGAAATCATGCCTCTACCAGATAAGGCGTTACTGAAGGTAAGTAACGTCTATCTGATAGAGACATCTAGCGACAGAATCCTTACCTTAGAACAGGTACCCAAGCAATATCATACCCGGAGGAGGGACTGCTGAAAGGTTTTAGACTAAGAAGTCCTGCAAGACAGAGCGGCCAAATAGGCCCTCCCTGAGGACTTGAGAATCCAGGCAGTAGCGCCGGGCGAACGTGTGCAGAGATGCCCATGTGGCGGCTTGGCAGATGTCAGCAACAGGGACACCAAACTGAAGAGCTGTAGTGGTTGCCTCCGTTCCAGTAGAATGGGCCCTAAGGCCTTCAGGAGTTTGTTTATTCGCAAAGGCGTAACATACTTTTATGCAGAGGATGACCCAGCGTGAAATGGTCCTATTCTGGACTGCTCCCCCCTTCTTTGCTCCAGCATACCCTATGAAAAGTTAGCCACCCGGGAATCTTTAGCGTAAGCAAGGTAGAACAATAATGCTCATTTTGGGTCAAGACGGTGGAGACGCTCCTCTTCCTTGAAAGGATGCAGAGGTCATAGAATATGGTCAGTGAACAGATTGAGCCAGATGAAAAGGTGTTACTACCTTAGGAAGAAAATATGCCCTAGTGCGGAGCACTACTTTGGCCGGAAAGACAGTCGGGTAAGGAGGCTGAGAAGACCGTGACTTCAGTTTGCTCACCCTCCTGGCCGAAGTTATTGCCCCTTAAAAGGCTGTTTTGATAGTGAGCAACCAGAGGGGAAAATTGTGCAGAGGTTGAAACTGTGCCCACATTAAAAAGTTAAGGACCAAATTAAGGTACCATGAGGGCATAATATTAAAAGGGGAGGGGGGGGGGGGGGGGGGAGATGGGTAAGCCCCTTCAAAAATCTCTGTACCAAAGATGATATAAAAAGTGATGGCTAATCTGGCAGCCGATGAAAAGCAGATAGGGTCAAAAGGTAGCCCTTCAGGGTACACAGCCAGAACCCTGCTGGACCAAGGAGAGGATGACAAGAAGAACATCTTATAGAGAGGCAGATGAAGGGTCAACAGACCATTCTTTACAGTATTTTCAAAATGTTTGCCATCAGAAGGCGTATACCGACTTCGTGAAGAGATGCATTGCTACCAGAAGATCCTCCTGAAGAGGTAGCCTGACCGGAGGATCGATGCTCATTTGCAGAAGCTTGGGATACCAGACTCTCCGTGCCCAGTCCAGAACGGATTACTTGGGCCCGGTCGCTTCCTGATCTTCTTGAGCCGTCTGGGCAGGAGTGGTATGGGCGGAAAGGCGTACAGGAGGTCTACGCTCCACTCGTGATGAAAAGCGTTGCTGAGCGATAGTCGCCTTGGAAACTCCAATGCTTAAATCAGCTGACATTAACTGGATCGCACGAAACTCGAACAGGATGATATTTACCTTGGCTTCCGCCAGAGAACAGTGTCCTCTGATCTCCACCTCTCCCATATGGCCTGTAAGATCTGGGTGGGAAAGGGAGAGGGGTCAGCCACTGACCCAATTGCGGTTTGTCAACCACCACCGCAGGTCTTTCATGGTTACCCGCAACATCTGAACAAGGTCAGTGAGATTTCCCTGATGCACTTCAGGTCCCACTGCAGAGCCAGCATGTGCCATCTGGCATGGTCCACTAGCAGGATGCAGGAGGCCATGGGGTCCAACAGCCTCAGAGTCCTTCTCACCAAAATCCAGGGTAGAGGCTGAAATTTCGGTATCGCCTGATTATCCTTGACAAGCCACTCAGGAGGATAATCCTGAAACTGCACCATGTCCAGAACTGCTCCGATGAAAGGGAGCATCTGAGAAGGAGTCAAGTTGATAATGCACTTCAGCAAATGCAGAATGTTCGCCGTAGTCTGGAGGTGGAAGAAGACTGCTTGGGACAAGCCCACCTTCAAGAACCAGTCATTGAGATAGGGGGAAGACTGGGACCCCTGATCTCCGCAGATGGGCTAAGACCACTGCCATCACCCGAGGGGCATTGGTTAAGCCAAAGGGGAGCATGGTAAACAGAAAGTGCTTGCGGTCCACTGTAAACCCCAGATAGCGATGATGGGCTGGCAGGATGGGAATATAGAAATAGGTGTCCTGAAAGTCCAATGCTACCATCCAGTCTTCCGGGTCCATAGCAGACAGGACCTGAGCAAGGGTGAGCATCTTGAACGTCTCCTTTCTGAGGAAGCAGTTGAGTGCCCTGAAGTCTAGGATAGGATGAAGTCCTCCATCCTTCTTTGGAACCAGAAAATAGGGGCAAAAGTAACCACTGCCTATTTCTGGCCCTGGAACCGTCTCTACAGCTCCCTTGGCCAAGAGAGTCTTGACATCCTCCTGATGTAAGGCAAGGTGATCCTCCGTCAGCCGATCGTAAATTTAAGACATGAAGGGAGGGATAGTCTCGAACGGGAGGGAGTAGCCCTTTGGACTATTTGCCAGTGGTGGAGGTGATGGTGCATCCTGTCACAAACTGGACGTCCATGACCCGTAAGGATCAGACTAGGAAGACTCTGCGGTGGAGGAGGGGTTTGTGGCTTGACTCGAGTTCTGGCTTCCCGACCCATAGGGTAAGGGTGAACCGAGTATGGTGCCCGCAGAGGTTGCTGAACTTGCTGGGCCCTCTGACTGGAATAGGGTTGGTGCGCTTGGAAACCCCTTCCATAGCTACGAAAGGGGCAAAAAACAGACAGTCCCAGATGATGTAGTGAGGCCTATGGAATTGGCCGTAGCCCCGGAGTCCTTAAACCGCTCAAGCCCTGCGTTTGCGTGGTCTCCAAAGAGATGAGACATCAAAGGGCATGCTCAATAGATTAGCTTGGACATCCTCTGAAAAACTAGATGTCCTCAGCCAGGCGTGGCACATTTCCGCCATCGTCGAGGAAATTGCTCTGCCTAGGAAGTCTTTTGTGTCTAAGCCACAGCGTATGGCAAACTTTGCTGCATCTCTCCCGTCTGAAATACCTTGGGAGAGGAGAGCCCTGTCTTCCTCAGAGACTCTTGGCAGCACCTGCGCAACCGTATCCCATCTTGAATGGGAAGAACAGCCCAAGAGGCATGCTTTGTTTACCGACCAGGCTGGCGGAAGAAAAGATCTTCTTACCAAAGGTGTCCAGTCTTTTGGATTTCTTATCCGGGGGAACAGAAGGGAAGTCGCCACGGGAAGTGGATGCTTGAACCACCAATCTCTGTGGAGTGGGATGGGATGGGTGGGGAGAAAAGCTGGGTCGCCGGTGCGGAGCGTTTTCGGCAGGCATAAGTTCTATTCGCAGAAGCGCCTGTGCTGGACTTAGACCAGGTGCCCAGTAGAATATCTGTCAAAGCCTAATTGAAAGGCAGCAAGGGTTCCGAGGAGGAGACATCAGGCTACAGGACCTCTGTCAAGCCTTAAGCCTTACTGTCACTGTAGGAAACTGCAGGACTAAGACCTCGGCAGTCCTACGCAACACCATTGCAAATGAGGCTCCCTCCTCCATAGCCAGGTTAGGGGGAGACAGCATTCCAGAATCTGGAGCAGTGTCCAGGCCAATTGGCATCACCCAGGTCCTCATACCAGTCCAGGACTTGATTTGGTTGAGGGATTTCTATGGGATCCAGCTGCCCCTCCCAATCATCATCATAAATTCCTAACCCTTCAGAACAGAACAGGTTGAAGGGCATGAAGCCATAAGGCTCCGTCTACGCCGGTCTCGGTGGACGCCAGACCTGCGACATATTATCTGGAATGACAAAGTGGGAGGCTCCACTGGTGGGCGCCGGCGATGCAGAGGGTCTTGACATTGGACTTCGTGCTGAGGCAGGTCTTAGAGGTACGACCGGCACTGGTCCGGATCCAGTGACAGATCCAAGAGGAGGCCGTGGACAAAGCCGGGGGCACAGAACCGACGGGATCTTCTTAAGCTGACCCTGTGGGGCCTGAAGGCACACCAACAGAGTTAGACTGCACAAATATGGAGCAAATGGTGTCATAAAATTCTATTAGTTGGGCGGGGGTCGATCCCGGCCCCAGAAAGGAAGGGAAACGAGGAGCCGACCTAGGCACCTGCTCCACAGAGGCAGCTCAGTCTACTCTCACGATGGACAGGGTGAACTCGAAGCGTGCTTTGACTTCTTGTGCTTTTCATGGTACTTCTTACCTGACCACGATGTCTTCAAGGAAGAAGACTTTGACCTCACCTAGAGCAGTGCTTGGACCTTCCCCCCTCAACCGGGAGAGAAATCAACGAGGCGAGCTGTGGCGCCGACACCGGGCCGCAATAAGCTTTAGGACAGCTCCCTCAAAGCCTTTGGCGCCATGGTCCGGCAATTGGAGAACAACTTTGTGTCATGCTGGCATTCCAGGCACCAGAGACACAACAAATGGGGGTCCGTGAACAATATGGTGCGGTGACAGGCGCCACATGCGCAGTCGACTGACGCCACCTATTCGCGTGCAGATGTGCTGCTATCAAAAACCTTCCGGATCCAGCCTGACTCCTGGAAGCTTAAAGGTAAGGAATCTGCGGCTGGATATCTCCATTAGAGGCAAATTTTTTACCAGTTCATAAAAGCATACTATAATATGTATTATAGATTTACCCTATTGTTATTTTCAACACATTCTCAGAATGAAACAATTATTTGGAACTCAACATTAAATACTGTTTAACAAGCCCACATAAATGATGTATATTCCATTCCTAAGTAGCCACAGGGAAAATTAACGCAGCAGAAAAAACTATTGCAAAACGATTGTATTTTTCATTTCAGTAACCCACACACTGATACAGATGACACTGCTTAATCCTACCAGGTACAGATTAGATTCGAAGAAGCTAGCAAAGACTGATGCACTAACTTCTGATAAACCTGCTTCTAAAACAAGAAGTTCATGATGAAGCTCTCATTTACGAAGACTAGACAAATGCACTGCGTTATAGAAGAAATGAGCAATCTTGGTCCTTCAGTAGATTTATTTTATCCATTTGCACGTTTTGAAAATGGATTTGGAACTTAAAAAAATAAATAAACCCAGCACACATGATCTTGCAAGTACACAAAAAAACGTAATTTTAGAATCTTGACTTTTATAACTGCATCTATACATCAGTGGCATCTCTGTATCTTTTTTGTTTCAATTTGATACATCAGTCTCCTAAAAGCAGGGTATTTATTATCTGCATTATTTTCAAAAGTGGAAATCAACAATTTCTTCTACATCAATACATTTCAGATTGAAGGCAACATGTTGATTTCAATAATTGTCCAGCTTAAACTATTAGAATTAGCAAAGAATGGCGAATGTAGTGCTTTTTTCTAGGTTTCCAAAGATTTGGTTTCTCTTATCGTTTTGAACTCCTGAAGGTTATAATAAATAAAGCCAGTTAGTAAGCACTAACACATTTTACTAACCCGCTTTTTAGTCTCCCACTTTATTTCATTTTCAGAGTTTACATGCACCAAGGGAAGCCATGTGGTGCTACAGTGCCAACATTTCAAAGTGATGGCCTTGAAACACCGGGTTGATATTAAATTACAATTAGTAAGAGAGCAGCGTCCTTCGCCCTAAAACCAAGTCTGTTTAATGGAAACTTTAATCGCAATTTATAAACATGCTGGACACACAAAACACCACAACAGTTATACTACCACTATATATATGTGTGTGTGTGCATCACCAGCATGACTTCAATCTATTAGGACCATGAGTTATCGGAGATTTTAGCACGCAAAGTAGAAAATAAACATCAGGAAAAACAAAGATTTTTTAACTATTAATAGAGCTCAGGTTTAAATATGTGTACGTGACAGTGAACAAATTAAAATGTAAACCGTAGTTTAGATCTCAACAGTAACGAGCATTGGCAAAGTCAATAGATTTTGACTATGTGAGAGCTAATGACTCGGCCGGTTTCTTTTAGCCATGTTGTACAGCAGCATGACTGAAAATTAGTTTAAAAAAAAAAAAAAAAAAAAAAACAAGGACCATGATGTGACCAGTGCTGGCTGTGAGGAGCAGTGATTCATTTTCTTAGTAAGGGATTATTCTCTGCCTTCACAAAAAAAATATTAGCTTGAAGAAAATTGATTCACTGGTATCCTGATGAAACATTTATTCCCATTTGCTTTCAATGGAGTTTATCAGAAAAAACATATTCGGCACTTCTGAGAGTTTTACACAATAACCCAAATAAGTACAACAAGAAAACAGATGAAAATATTTAGTGCTGAAAAACCATATAATTAGTCTCCTTTACAAAATCGTTGTTATACACTTCAAAATAGGTTACTTTTTATTTCTGGAGATCATAAAACACCTATTAGTCAAAGTGTCTATTGAATATGCAGTAAAGCCATGTTTTATTGCGTAGGCTCCTTTTGAAGAACGTCTGAGAGGTCTCCCATGACGGTCTTGGCTAAAGATCTGGAACATTTGCAGGATAATCATTCACATCAGTACTTTACATTTACATTCCTTGTATATAAAAGTATCTTTTGTAGAAATCCACAAATCCGGCATGATCCAGTCCTAGTGATACATATTGAATTGTATAGCGGTAACCTAGATATAGAGCAAAGGAGTGGTGTACAATTTTTAGGCACGGAGGGAGTCAAGGGCTGATGGGGTATAGCGAGTGCAGTGAGGGAGAACAATGATGGGCAGGTTGAGTCATAGCAGTTTGTGCAGGGGTTGGTCACCCATTGGATGGATCTGGGTCAGGAACAGCGGTAAGGTAAGAGAAGGGCAAAATTTAAGACGAGTCTGGTAGCCAGAAGAATATCTTGGGATAACAATTTTTATAAGACTATCCCATTAAAGAGGAATGAGTGATATATCTGCAACAGTTAGCCAAGCGAAAGACCACTATTTCTATTCAAGGCCTCAAAGTCGTTGCCTCTAAACCACACATGCTCCTTTCTTCTGCTAAAGCTGTGCTCTGTTTTTAAACATTTCACCTTCAAGAATAGCAGGGAGCTATACGGACCTAGTACTGAAGGAGTTGGTTAGCTCTTCCAGTGAAAGCTGCTTCTTTACCACGACGTACCTGTGACTTGCAGAGGTATGATGCAAGACTCAGTTTGACAAAATTATGGGATGGAAAAGTGAAGGAGGAGGAGGTGGAGAGAAATATTACTCGGCTCTAAAAAGAATTTGGAGGAAAATACCAAGGGAAATGAGCCTATGGCGAGCTGGATGCATCTTGGCATCAGCTCCAGCTGGAGCTCCTTGAGTCTTTACCATTTGTCTGCTCAAGGTAGACCTGTGGAAGACCAGTCTAGAAAATCGATGTCCTGGAATGCAATAGTGTCTGGCAGGGAATGAGGGTGGAGGGGAGGAGGGGAAACAACAAAAAAAAAAAGAAAACTTTGTCTTCCGGCAGCATCTCTCCTCCGCTTTTCCGGAACCAGGAGGCACCCAGGCTTTCCATAGCCAATGATTGGTCTGAGCGACGTGGATCAATGCTCAGATGGGGACGGGGGCCTGGGCATGTTCCCCACCAGGTTGTGTGATGCAGTCTGGTGGGGAACATGCATAGTGTGCATGACTGTTTGGCCGGGCCAGTACGACCGGCCAAGGAGTCATGCCCACTTGGATTGTGCAAACAAGTCCTCACCCTGTGCCTGCAGCCCCGTCCCACACCGTCCTAACCCAGCATGAACCAGCTAAAAAAAGAAAATGATAACCACATTATTTCATTTTTCCTGCTAAAAGAGCAGTGAGGCTATGCTCCTCTGCCTTAGCGGAGGAACCGCCCCTGCAGGACTGGTCCATAGCAGAAGGGGAAAACCTCTCATTCTCTCTAGATCTCAAATTTGCCATGATAGAGAGGAATATATGTCGATATCCTGCAAAACAAAATCCCGCATACGTCACTCCGCATTTTTAACAGTGCGGGACAATTACTCCGCAAACCCATCATTGCGCAAACTTTTATCCCGCATATGACTTATGCCATTACAACGCAAATGCATGTGTGGTGAAGTCATATAAAATAACTTAATAAAAAAAATATATATATACATATATATATATATAAATACACACACACACGTTTTTCTTTTTTAACTAAAACCTTCTTTATTTTAACATTCTATATTTTTATATTATATATATATATATATATATATATATATATATATATATATATATATATATATATATATATATATAAGGGGTATAAATGTAACCACATACTGCATAGATGTTGTGAACAAGGCGGGTGCTTACCGCCGAAACGCATCACGCGTCAAGCAGCCAATAAGTGAATAAAACTTATTTGGAATTCAAAATTTCACTGAGTCAGTGCCTTTCTTGTATGCAGAAGTTTGGAGTGTTCCTGATTTATAGGATCTCCCGTCCTGGAGATCCAACACTGACCCTCCTCGATCTGGTTGCGCTGTGGGAGAAAAGGACGAAATTCCTATGGTATACTTTCCGAAGAGAGACACGCAGCGCCCCCCGGAACCATAACTGCCAGCAGAGAGCAACCGAGTGGATCTGGAAAACGCCGCGGACAGCCTGACTGGAGTCTACGATCACCGGAGGGCAATCGGGGATTGCCAGGTAAGGCTGTTACGTGTGTGGAAGAACAGATCTAGCGGGAAAGTTGCAAGAGCGATGTTCAAGGGAGAGGTAGCCCAAGTGCTAAGGTGCACTATACGGGCAGTGAAATTTTCCAAACAACTTTTCTATTCAAAATACTTAACCCACAATGGCTGTGGAATGGGAAAGAGAACGGGAAGAGGCGGCATTGGATATTTTCCAAGACATTGACACAGGCGAAGACAACGCAAACAACATGCCAGCCCCCAGAGATAAAGGAGGGAAAAAGGATGAAACCAAAATTCTACTGGCAGAACTGGAGAAACTAAGGAAAAAAGAGGTGGCAAAATGGTGGGAGGTGAAATCTTTGAGTAGATACATTGAAGTTGGTCGAGTTCCCAGGGGATTAAGAATACTGGTAGCCCCCACGTATGAAAACCCAGACCCTGCCATGCTTCAAGACTGGACAGATAACAGCGCGCAGGCGGCTTTGAACATGCTTAAAATATTGACCAAGTACGCGGCAAGTGACAGAGAAAAACTCATTGCCCGCATTGAAGAGATCATAAAAGAACTGGACACAAAAGAGAATAAAGAAGAAATTGCTAAAGTGTTGGATGAAATAAAAGTGAGAATTCTCAAACACGAAGAAGAAATAAAAGAAAGAAAAGCCATAAAATTCCAAAGGGATAGAAAGGATTATGTGACTGGCAGAATTTACACGTTTGCCAGAAAATATGACCAAGTCAGGCGACAACCCCTACCAAATGCCATGACCAACACAGGAGCACCAGGAGAGCAAAGTGAACCAGAACTAAGCACAGACTATGAATCGGAAAATGAAACAAATAATGCTGCAGGAGCAACTGGACCGGTACCGACACCAGCACAGGAGTTGGCTTTTTTACGGTTACAACGCCTCACCACCTTAAGACCCAGGACACCCCACCAACAATGGAACAAATCAACCCCAAAACAGGATTCTCAACAAAAACAAAAAGCCGCCGCAGAAAAGACAGACGGTGGGTGAAAAGAAACGGCAAAAACAACAAAAAAACAATGCAGAAAGAACAAACGACGATAATGCCAGACAACAAAAATAGCACAGACAACACAGTGATTAACCTTTCTAACATGGAGCTATCACAAAAAGAACTAGAAATCCTCTCTTTGGGTTTGACTTTCTGTGCACATGCGAACTTTGACTATGCACAAACCAGAATTGATTTCTTCCAATATATGCGTAAATTGAAGCTACAAAAACATTTTGTCAACACAACATGCCAAGTCGAAAACACACAATCCAGCGCCCAAGATGTCCTATGTCTAAGTGTGGCCAATATGAACGTATTAAGAGATATGATTGATATAGAGCATGACAATGAGAATGAGATGGTATCGTCGGGAACAGCTGCAGCAATGGCAGATATAGACATTTATAAAACTGAAAGAAACCATTTCAAACCACGTTCGGTTTTCATGCCGGCCATGCCAAAAGATGGCCTTGATCTATTTACAGACTGTGTGATAAAGGATTTGAAAGACTTGTCTTTGCAGAGCTCCAGGGAGTTTTTTTAAAAATACCAAAACAAAGACGAAATGTATGGCAAGCTAATGGAGAAAATCAAAGCTAGATCAGACATTGTGATCAGGTGGTCAGACAAAGGGGGAAATATTGTGCTCTGGCCTTTGGAAATGTACAATAACGAGGCCATGTCACAGTTACAAGACCAGGAGTGTTACACTAGGATCACCCCCTCGCACATCGTTGGAATACAAGAGAAGTACACTAATGAATTGTATAAATGGAAAAGCACTGGACTCCTCAGCAAACAGGAGTTTGAATTTTTGAAAACAGATTACCCAGTGTCCCCACAATTGTACCTTATTCCAAAGATACACAAGAACGAGAAAGTGCCTCCAGGAAGACAAATTATTGCAGCAATTGGCAGCCTGTTTAAAAATACTAGCATTTTCATTGATCACTTCCTACAACCCTTTGTGGCGAAACTCCCAGCATACATCAAAGACACTGGTGATTTTTTAAGCAAAATATACGATGTTAAATGGGAGAATGATTATGTATTTATGACTCTAGATGTGCAGTCGTTCTACACTAGCATCAGACATCATGATGGACTACGAGCTGTAAACCATTTTCTAGGGCAGAGACCTATAACACTGTATAATCACACGAGGATGTTGTTAGAAATGACAGAGTGGTAGACACCATTTCTCCCGACGTCGCCTTCCTAACAGAAACATGGATGAACGCCTCATCAGCCCCTGACATCACCATTGCCATCCCGGAAGGATACAGGATCATCCGTAAGGACCGCACTGACCAAACTGGAAGAGGAATCGCTATCGTCTACAAGAACTCCATCCGCATCTCAACCAGCTCAGACGTCAATCTCACTAGCGCCGAACACCTTCACTTCCAGATCCACACCGACCCCAAGACCACACTCAGAGGCACCCTCCTCTACCGACCTCCAGGATCCCGTGCACAATTCAGCGAGGTCATCACTGACTTCATCACTCCACACGCCCTCCCTTCCGAGGAATACATTTTACTGGGAGACCTCAATTTTCATCTGGAAAAGAGCAATGACAGCAACGCCACCACCCTTCTGGACAATCTCGCCAACATAGGACTCAAACAACTTGTCACTACCCCCACCCACATCGCAGGTCACACGCTCGACCCCATCTTCACCTCTAGCAAACATGTCTCCTTCAGTCACACCACAACTCTACAGTGGACGGACCACAGATGCGTTCACTTTATCTACAATAAGACCACAACTCACAACCATCCTCTACCTTCTCTGCGAAGAAACTGGAACAAAATCACCACGAACCAGATCTCCTCATCGCTTCTTCAAAAACCCCCTGTCCACTCCTCAAACCCCGACCAAGCAGCCATTAACCTCACCCAATGGCTTTCCAACAGCGCCGACATCCTTGCTCCATTGAAAAAACGCCAAATCAAACTAGGCAGCAAAAACGCCTCCTGGTTCAACGATGATCTTAAGAAATCGAAGAAACTCTGTCGCTCCTTCGAGAAGGCCTGGAAAAAAGACCCAAACACCAACACCAGGGACGCCTTCAAAAACGCCACCCGCTTTCACCACCAACTTATCCGATCTGCCAAGAAAGCCGCTTTCAAAGACCGACTAGAGAACAACGCCCACAACAGCAAGGAATTATTCAACATCGTCAAAGAGTTCACCAACCCCTCAGCCAACTCCAACAACATCACCCCCTCTCAAGCCCTCTGCGACTCCCTAGCTTCGTTCTTCCACAACAAAATCGCAGACATCCACAACAGCTTCGACAACCAACCCGGAGTCCAACCCACCCATCATTCAGCAGGACCTTCACCCCCCTTGAACATCCTTAATGAATGGAACCCAATCTCCACTGAGGACACCCTCCGCCTGATGAACTCCATCCACTCAGGATCCCCCACAGACCCATGCCCTCACCACATCTTCAACAAAGCAGATTCCATCATAGCACCACACCTCCGAGACGTCATCAACTGCTCCCTCAACTCCGCCACCTTCCCAGAAAGCTGGAAACACGCCGAACTTAGCGCTCTTCTGAAAAAACCCACAGCTGACCCCACCGAACTCAAAAACTACCGCCCCATCTCGCTCCTTCCATTCCCGGCCAATGTCATCGAGAAAGCTGTCAACAACCAGCTCGCCGCCTTCCTCGAAACCAACAAATCCCTCGACCCCTCACAGTCCGGCTTCCGAGCCAAACACAGCACAGAGACCGCCCTCATCGCAGCAACAGACGACATTCGAACTCTACTGGACAATGGAGACACAGTCGCCCTCATCCTCCTCGACCTCTCCGCAGCCTTCGACACAGTCTGCCACAGCACCCTTTTACAACGCCTCAACAAAATCGGAATCCAAGGAAAAGCACTGGAATGGATCACCTCGTTCCTCACTGGAAGAAGCCAAAGAGTCCGCCTCCCACCATTCAAGTCAGAGGCCACTGAAGTCATCTGCGGCGTACCACAAGGATCCTCACTCAGCCCCACCCTCTTCAACGTATACATGAGACCCCTCGCAGCCATCGCACGCCAACACAACCTCAACATCATCTCCTACGCTGATGACACCCAACTGATCCTCTCACTCACCAAAGACCCTAACACCGCCAAAACCAACCTACATGAAGGAATGAAAGAAGTAGCCGAATGGATGAAGCACAGCCGTCTGAAACTGAACTCAGACAAAACAGAAGTCCTTATCTTAGGTACCTCCCCCTCCGCCTGGGATGACTCTTGGTGGCCAGAGGCCCTTGTAAAAGCACCCATCCCGACGGACCACGCACGGAACCTTGGCGTCATCCTGGACTCCTCACTCTCGATGACCAGACAGGTCAGCGCGTCTCATCATCCTGCTTCAACATTCTTCGCATGCTCAAAAAAACTTTTCGCTGGATCCCCACTGAAACCAGAAAAACAGTCACCCATGCACTGGTTACAAGCCGCCTGGACTACGGAAACACCCTATACGCCGGCATCACCGCAAAACTCCAGAAAAAACTCCAACGCATCCAGAACGCATCAGCCAGACTCATACTAGACATCCCGCGTAAAGACCACATTTCCAGTCACCTGAAAAACGTCCACTGGCTCCCAGTCAATAAAAGGATTACCTTCCGTCTCCTTACCCACGCACACAAAGCACTCTACGATCTTGGACCCGAAGGCCTCAACACACGTCTCTCCTTCTACACCCCCCCCCCCCCGCCAGCTGCGATCCTCCAACCTAGCCCTTGCTGCCGTACCTCGCATCAACAAAACCACCATGGGAGGTAGATCCTTCTCCTACCTGGCAGCTAAGACCTGGAACTCACTTCCCACTCACCTTCGCCTCACTCAGAACCACCTAGCATTCAGAAAACAACTTAAAACTTGGATATTCGACAGGTAATTCCCCACCCTCCTTAAGCGCCTGAGACCCTCTGGGTATATAGCGCGCTATATAAATATCTTGACTTGACAAACAATACCTTTATCTTTAACAGACTCCACTACAAACAACTGCAAGGATCAGCTATGGGTACCTGTTTCTCTCCCAGCTATGCAAATCTTCACATGGGCTGGTGGGAGGAACAGGTACTAGGGGTCAAACATCATGCCACACTGACCAAAAATGTAGTCATGTACAAACGTTACATTGACAACATTTTTATACTTTGGCAAGGCCCTAAAGAAGAGGCAGAATCGTTTGCATTAGAACTTAACGACAATGCACTCAATCTCAAATTCACGTGTACCACCGATTCCACCTCTATACAATTCCTAGATCTAGAACTCTACATTGAACTAGGTAAGATCCAGACTAGAACGTACCGTAAACCCACTGCGGGAAACTCAGTGCTACATGCACAGAGTTTCCACCCGCACAACCTCAAGGAATCTATCCCATATGCGGAGTGCCTACGCATGACGAGGAACTGTAGTACTAAAACAGGGCTCACTGAGGCAAAAGAAAATCTGTTTTCTAGACTAGAAAAGAAAGGTTTATAGCCAGAAAACCTGTCACAAAGCAGATACCAAATGCAGTAAAATCAATAGAAAAGATCTTCTGTTTCCTCAGAGACAAGATCCAGCCTCACAAACACCTAACAAGGAACCCCCAAGACTATCACAGGATTCAATGCCTACCACACCCAGGTTAGAAAAATACTTACAAAGCATTGGCCTTTGGTAAGGAACGACCCGACCATTGGAGAAATATGTGGGAATAGACCTTCCATAGCTTTCAGGAAAGCCAAATCCATGAGGAATCATCTAGTCTGCAATGCATCCACCATCAAAAAACCTGCAGATTGGCTTACTAACCAAAAGGGGTTCAAAAAATGTTCTAAATGCAAGGCATGTAGACATGGCGTAAACACTACGAAAGTGGAGGTACCCTTTAGACTCAAACCATATACTATCCGAGACAAATACAATTGCAAAACGGACCACGCAGTATATGTTTTAGTCTGTGTTTGTGGGAAACGGTACGTAGGAAGCACCATTCACCCAGTGCATGTGAGAGTTCTCCAACATCTCCGCGCATTGACAAATGATGACCCAGCCTATCCAGTGGCCAGACACAAATACGGTCCATGCAGGTGACATTGGAGTACTGTTGTACTTTGTCATAGACATTGTCCCCAAAAATATCAGGGGTGGTAACCGTCTCCTGACTCTAAGGAGATTGGAATCGAGGTATATCATTCTCCTCAATTCCAAAATACCCAATGGCCTGAACACAGATGAGGCACTTAGCGTACACCTGTAAACAACATAGAGGGTCCATGTCCAAAATTGATAATGCCTTACCCTTTTCCCGTGAGTTCTCTCCGTTCCCTTCCTGTAAACATCTAATGTTCATGTTTTAACTTCACGTCATACTGTACATAGGAGCACAATCACCACCCCCAGACTCTTTTAGCTTTAGTGGCAGTTTAGCTAACAGCATTAGGCATGTATGCATAAACTTTTGAGAAATGTAATAATATGTTATCCTCGATTTCACATGTGTGGTGGGGATGAAAACGACAATGTTTAATGATTATACACACATCTAACTAAAAATGTAACCAAAGTAGAAATGTGCACATAGTGATCAAGGGTGCTGACAATTCATATGTTATCATTATTGGTATGTGCTAAATTTTACATGTGTTTATGAATGTTATGAATGTTCCACATAACGCCTTTCCACTTGGAGACTATGGTTTTCTTAGGCGCAATGCGGAGGCATAATAATAATTTTTGTCAATTATGTGTTAAATATGTGTGAAGCACCACTGCGGTATGTCATACAAACATACAAAACATCTTAGGCACCTAACTGTACAGTGTACATTATTTTATACACAGAGGCACAAGAGGTGCATTCCGGCATCAGTTAGTACTAAACCCACGTCATACACAAAACCCTTTAACCGCGGGAAATAGCCACCCGTTATCCTAAACCACAGTTAAGCTTCCTTCACATAGCGCAAGACGAACAAACTATGTATCAATTCCAGCGCGCATCTATCAGCATTTACCTGTTACACTTTAAATACAAGGTTTCACATACGTTTCTAAGCGACATGACCGCTCAAGGATTTCCGCACTGCACTGTGTCAAGCGCGCTGATGTAATGGAAGAATCACTAGGCTGTGGCAGCCGTGTGGTTTCTATAGTTACGTGTAAACATGAAAGGGAGGATGACGTGACTCAGGAATATGCATGCCAAAGTAACGTTTCTATGTCTGTCTCTCATGACGCCTGCCAAATGTAACCATGGCAATCAGGCAATAGAAGTGCAAAACAAGCTATACTCTACCACAAAATAAGAGTGAAACATACATGATGCAATGTAAAGTCAAAGGGGTATAAATGTAACCACATACTGCATAGATGTTGTGAACAAGGCGGGTGCTTACCGCCGAAACGCGTCAAGCAGCCAATAAGTGAATAAAACTTATTTGGAATTCAAAATTTCACGGAGTCAGTGCATGTCTTGTATGCAGAAGTTTGGAGTGTTCCTGATATATATATATATATATATATATATTACTTTTTTAATTACCCTTTACACCCTAAAACCGATTCCCACCCTGGTCCCTTTAAATACCCCTGCACCCTATAATCCTAACCCACAATTACTCCTTAAAATACCCCAACACCCTTAAACACTAACCCATTCTGAGCCCTAAAAATACACTCTGCACCCCAAAACCCAAAACTATCCCTGAACCCTAAAAATGCCACTATACCCAAAAACGTTAATACCCTCTAAACCCTCAATAAACCTTATCACCCCAAAACACAAACCCATCCCTGAACCCTAAAATTACACCCAGCACCCCAATACCCAAGCCCATCGTGAACCCTAAAAATACACCCCAAAACCCATCCTATCCCTGAACCCTAAAAATACCCCTGTACCCCAAAACCCAAACCTATCCCTGAACCTTAAAAATACCCCTGTCCCCAAAAACCCAAACCTATCCCTGAACCCTAAAAATACCCTTATACCCCAATACTTTATTAGCCTCTAAACCCTTACATAAACCTCAGCACCCGAAAACACAAACCCATCCTGAACCCTAAAAAGCCGCCCTTCACCCCAAAACCCAAACCTATCACTAAACCCTTAAAATACCCCATCACCCCAAAACAACCTCAGAACCCCAAAACATTTACCCCTATACCCATACTTACCTTATCCTAACATATATTAAAAAAACATGCTTTTACCATTAATGCATTTACAACGAATTTCGTTGTAAAAGTATGCGTGGTAAAAGCATATAAAATGTGATGCCATGCGTTATAATGGCATTTCATGGTAGTTGCAAAATAAAATTATGCGGAGTGATGGTATGCGAGAAGAAAGATTCGTAATAATGGGTGTTTACCGATAGAGTCAAAGATACGCTGTTATGAAATATCTTTTCATTGCATACAAGGCTCCACATATTAGATGGGTCCACAGAAATGAAAAGTGGGTTAACGGTTTAACCGATTCGCAAATCCATTTTAGTTATCTCTGCTTTTCCACATAGCCTGTTCTTGTTGCTTTACAAAAGATGATAGAGGTTCAGCTTGAACAATTGTACACACTTCAGGCCTTTCAAATTGTTAGTCTTACGAAGGCTGAATTGTGTTTGAATTCAATTACAGTGAACTGCTGCCAATAGGGGAGGGAGGCCCAGAGAGGCCGATGAAAAACCAGACGAGAAAGCAACTCCCTCAGAAGTGAAATTATAAAAGCCAAAATTTTCCATCATTTAGATTTGGGGCTGAGCTCCTAATGGCACAGAAAATGTGATCAACAGGCGTGTGAGCAACACTTGTCATAGTAGCCATCTCCTCAATGCAATCTTATCAGATGTTACTGTGGGGAAACGGCCACTACAACGAGGCCGTTTCCACGAATACATTAACCACGCATGCATTACAACGCATGCGTGGTTACCACAAACGCCTTTACCACGCATACCTTTACTACGAGGTATGTAGTAAAGGCATATGTGGTAAAGGTTCAAATTAAAAAAGGGGGGTTGGGGGGGTCTCCCCCCCCCCAAACAAAAACCTCACCTGAAATAATGTCAGAATGTGCGGGCAATCGGCGTCAGTTAAGAGGAAACGGAAAGAAACTTCCGCTTCCTCTTAACGACGTACGACGTCACCACGGCAGAATAGAGGAAAAGGTTAAGCGTTGAAATATCATTCCGTTGTAACGCATGCGTGGTAAAGGCATGCGTTGCAACGGAATGCATGGTAAGAACATACAACCGTTACTGTGCTAGAGAACAAGGATAGCAATTCGAACAGAAGGACAACTGTTTAATGTAAAACACCTTAGAAAAAGGCTTTTTACTTTTCATACATTTACATATGGTCCTACTACAGTGCAATACTAACATAATTAAAGAGGACAAGCTAAATGCCATTGGTAATCAGCCTGCATAACATTCTAGTACGGTGCAAAATCATTTACATACAATAGTATCATTTCTTCCGTAAGAATAACACACCTAAACCAATCAAATGTGGTATTAAAACGGTATATGTTCACAGGCATAAAGTCATATTAACTCTGATAAAAATGAAACCAACAACAGTAATGGCGATTTGTTAAAGGGTAATGTGAGAAGGAAAAAAGTGTAACCTGCAGTTTAGATTACAACACTAGCAAGGATTGGCAAAGCCAATAGGTTTCACCTATGGGAGGGCTATTGACTTTGTCAATTTCGTTTAGCCATACTGTACAGTAGCACAGCTTCAAAATAGCATTAAAAAAGGCCTATGATGTAACCAGTGCTGACAGCGAAGGGCAGTGATACATTTTCGTAGTAAGGGATTATTCTCGACCTTCCTTGACAACGTTTCATTATCTTGAGTCCAAAGTGAAGTTTGCCGTGTTGGCCTCGCATGAAGATAGAGCCAAAAAGGCCATGTACAGCACGGAGCGCAGCACAGTCTATCTTTGTAGCATCTTAAAACCCTCTGGCATGGCTTTTGGGCCGTTTTATTTTTCTGGCAGGATGGGCAGAGGCAAGCCACATAGGTAGAGGATGGAGGAAGCAATAATGTGGCAGGGGCGGACCGGGCAAGTAACAACGAAGGAGGGGGGGGGGGGGCAGGGCGGGTATAGCATTAGCAACAAGAGGAGAGTGTAGAAGAGTGGGGTCTGCTTCCTATCGTTACCCCCTTTTTTTGCTGTGATTCTCTGGTTTTTCGACTTTGGTGTGGCTGTGGTCCTGCTAATCAGGCCCACAGCCCAGCTGTTCTGTCTCTAAATTGATACCATGTACTTTAGGTACATACCAGATTGGTTACTGACCCACCCTTGTGAGCCCCTGTATAGTGTACCGTAGGTACCCAGGGCATAGGTGCACCCTAGGCCTACCAGGGGCTGCAGCATGTATTGTGCCACCTTTGGATAGCCTTCCAAACTGACACCACAGGTCTGTTCTTACAGCCTGGGTAAGGTGGTTTAATCATCCACTACTTAAATATAGTATACCTATATCTATTTACCTATATAGACACATATGAACCTCTAAGCCACTCCTATGGCAGACCTCGACAATCCTGGAGGTAGAGTGCTTGGTTTTATGTGAGAGGGTGCCCTAGCATAAGCTGAGCCCCTCTGCAGCTTTCGGAACCATCTCCTTATAGCTGTTCTATGATATAGCCATACCATATACTCCTGAGTGCATTATAATCCTCGCAGTTAATGCTAACTTTGGTTTGGCTTCATCAAAACATGTCGTATAAGGTGTCAAACACTTTGGAATACTTACCCCCCCCCGCCAGTTATGGTGGAGGGGGTAGCATTCCACCCTCAGAGGGAGAAGACATGTAGTTACTGGTAAACCCGGTTAAAGTTAAACAGAGCCCCAGCATCACAAAATGGATGCTACTGCCACAGACATAAGTCTGGTCTGCCCTCCTGCTGCTGGACGAAACTCCGGCAGGGGAGCCTTGGACAATAGGTTTTCTGTCCAAGGAGGTGCTGGCACCTCCCCAGACAGGCTTTAGTGTATTAGGGCAGGGAGGGTTGCATTCAGTGAATGCTTTTCAGACACTGCCTGGGGCACACTAGGTGCTCCATACATTTCCCAGTTCAGACCGGATGCTGGGGCGCTCAGCCTCAGCTCTGGAGCGAAACTGGGCAAAGGGGAAGGGGTGTAACCACCCCCTCCCCAGGTCCACCCATAGGAGGGACCTTAGAGTTAGTCCATCCCCTAAACTTACTATAAGACGAAACTCTGCAACATATATCCTGGACCTTCGACATTCTATTTCGACTGGAAGATGGAAGAAATCTCCCTTGTGGTCAAGGATTGACCACCCTGTCCAAACGGTCTGCATTTTCGAGGATCCCGCCGGATCCCAAAGAATCTGCGACACCGGACACGGACATCCAGACATCTTTGACGCTGACCTGTGTTCCCAGCAAAGCTGAGACTTGTGGCGGACATGAGAGACATGGGACTGAAACTCCTGGACATTCTGCATTTTGCTACCTGCATCGACTTCCTGAGGTATCCCGAAGTTGTGCATTGGGGTGCTTGACGCCCCAACTCCGAGCACCTTTTGCACCGAAGCTCAGAGGCCCACACTCTTCGAGTGTCCCGTGGGCCCGCCCCCTTTGTGCATTTCAGCCCGACACGTCTTCGCGGTTCCCAGTCCGTTGGCTAGTGAGCCCTCACGAAGACTAATCCTTGATTTAACTTGCTTTCCTGGTTGCTAAAGGCTTGCTCCAACTTCCCTGCAAAGGAGAACTACCTCAGACCTTGCTGGTCTGCACCGAAGCCAATCTCAACATCCTGCGTGGGTTGCGTTTGCCAAGTCTTGTTGGCTCCAATACGGATACAGACACCGCAGTCAAGTAGATCCTTCATGGGACAGCTCGAATCCAGCTCCTGGTCGTCGTCGACGCCTCCTGGACCTCGTGGCTGAAGAGACAAACTTCACCTTTTCACCTGAAATCACCAGACATCTGGTGGCATCTTCCTATCGCCGCCCTGGTCACTGGCTAGTGGCCCAGATTCTGTCTCCTTTGCTTTCAGGTTCTTCACATCTCCGATCCACCCTTGGATCCACCCGGACACTTTTCCTCTGGTCGCCTGCAGCACTTCTGCGCAGCTCTCCAATGAAATAGACGAATAAACCCGACACAAAAAGACACCTATGCACCCGATTTCCCTGGGTGAAGTAACCAGAGTACTCCGGTGCTCCCGTGGGTATTGACTCTCCAAGTGTCCTAGTCTAAAATGGTTCCATCGCAGTTCACCTCCTTGTACCCTTAATATTTAAAATTGTAACTTTGTTTCCCATAGAAAGTCAATGGTAACCCGTGGCTGTGTTTAGACACTGCATGCGCCTCCCGTGGGTCTTCTACATCCTAACCTTTAGTTGTTCCTAGAAGCCCCAGCGATTCCACAGGCCCCAGGCCTGCTTTCTAACTCCCACGTGGTTCTTATACCACTATTTTAGTATATGGTTTGGGAGGTCCCTAGGGCAAAACGTATACTGTGCAACTTATCGTATGCTAATTAAGTTCCTTGTATTGTACTTTTACCTCTGACCTCATAAAGAGTAGAGAGGGGTTGTGTTTAGAATAAATACATATATATTTGATATAAACCTTGTGTGGTGTGCTTTCATCAAGGGATTATAACTGGTCAAACAACTTGCTTAACTCGTCTCCAAGCCTTAGCCTGAAGGCTGCTCTCCACAGCTACCACTAGGATAGCTTTCGATAAGGTTGACTTTATAACCTACCATCAATAAGGATCGATTGGATTGGTGCAAGGTGCCCACTAGAATAGTGGACATCATACACCAGGCCAACTTCTCACAGGGAGAGAGAAAGTAAATAGGAAAACAAATACCTCTGAAAGGAGCGAGCAGTGGAAGGATCATGGGCATGGGAACTAGTACTTGGTCCATGCCCCAGGGTGAGTATGAGTACAAGATATGTAATTAAAACTATAACTTGCTGACTAAAGAGAAGGAAGGGAATGAGAGTGAAGATGAAGGCAACCAATGGTAAGTAATAGGCACGTTCCAAGATCTCTGTAAGTAACCAAATGTCTCACATGAGTCCGCACATGGGCTGTCTCAGGTGAGACCTAAAGTATAGGGTGAGGGTTGGGGGAATGCAAGGCAGGGCAAACTGTAAAGGAAACAAAGGTTTCCACTAAGAAAACTCGAAGGCATGATGTAGGAAGGTGGATATCGGACTATATGGTTACCCCAACTTTTTGCCTAGTGTTTTGCTGGTTTTCGACTTAGTTTACCTGGGATCCTGCTATTCAGGGCCGCAGGCTATCTGGTCTCCCTATAAAATGGACTCCATGTACTTTAGGTATATGCCGGATTGGGTATTGGGTCACCTTTGTGAGCCCCTGTATAGTGTACCATAAGTACCCAGGGCATAGGTGCATCCAAGGCCTACCAGGGGCTGCAGCATGTATTATGGCACCCCTGGCTGGCCATCTAAACTGACACCACAGGCTGATCACTCAGCGTGGGTAAGGTGGTGTACTCACCCCTTACTTAGATATAGTATATCTATATCTACCTTATATATAGACACAAAGTAACCTATAAGTCACTCCTATGGCAGGCCTTAACAATCCTGGGGGCAGAGTGCTTGGTTTTATGTGAGAGGGTAAGCTGAGCCCCTCTGCAACTTTTGGAACCATCTCCTTATAGCTGTTCTATGATATATCCATACCATATACTCTTAAGTGCATTATAATCCTCGAGGTTAATGCTAACTTTTGGTTTAGCTTTATTAAAACATGTTGTGTAAGATGTCAAACACTTTGGAATACTACCCCCTTCCCCTTGCCAGTTCTGGCGGCAGGGGTTGCATTCCACTCTTCTAGAGGGAAAAGACATGTAGTCACTGCTTTACCCGCTTAAAGTTAAACAGAGCCTCAGCATCACAAAATGGACGCTGCTGCCACAGACACGAGTCTGGCCTCCTGCTGCTGGGGGAAACTCTGGCAAGGGAGGCCTGGACAATAGATTTCCTGTCGAGGGAGGTGCTAGCACTTCCCCAGACAGCCTGTAGTGTATTGGGGCAGGGTGGGTTGAATGGAAAGATGCTTTTCCAGACACTGCCTGGAGCACACAAGGTGCTCCATGCATAGCCCGCTCCAAACCAGTTGCTGGGGCACTCCAGCCCCGCACTGGCGCGAAACTGGACAAAGGGAAAGGGGTGTAACCACCCCCTTCCCAGGTCCACCCATATGAGGGACCTAGCAGGTAATCCAGCCCCTAAAATCAGTATAAAGATAGGAGCTGTGTCTACAGACTTTAGATTATCCTGGAATGAAACTCTGATACGAAACTCTTGGACCTTCGACGTTCTATGCCGACTAGAAGACTGAAGACATCTCCCTTGTGGTCAAGGAGTGACCACCCTGTGCAAACAGGCACCACCAGTAACTTGCCGGTTTGCTTTGTCGACGCTCCTGCCGGAACCCGAAGACTCAGCGACTCAGAAACTGGACATCCAGACTTCTTTGACTCCCATCCACATCCACAGCAAAGCTAAGATCCGTGGCGGACACGAGAGACGTGGAACCCGACACCTTGCACTTCCTGCATTTTGCTAACTGCTAGACTCCCGAGGTACCCTTGCAGTTGTGCATTGGGGTATGAGAAGCCCCAGACCCGAGCGCCATTTGCACCAAAGCTCAGCCCTCCACACTCCACGAGTGCCGCGTGGGGCCTGCTCCTGCATTTCAGCTCGACGCATCTTACCGGTTGCTAGCCCGTTGGCTAGTTAGCCCTCTGAAGACTTTGTTTTGAATTTACACCGCTGGCCTGGTTGCTCCAGGCTTGCTCCAGCTTCCCTCCAAAGGAGAAGCTCCCCAGACCTTGCTGGTCTGACTCGAAGCCAATCTTCAATTCCTGTGTGGGTTGCGGTTGCCAAGGCTTGTTGGGTCCAATCCGGATACCGACGCCGCAGTCAACTAGACCCTTCGTGGGACAGCTCGAATCCAGCTCCTGGTCGTAGTTGACGCCTCCTGGTCCTCGTGGCTGCAGAGACAAGCTTCACCTCCTCACCTGAAATCTCCTCGACATTGCCTGGTTCCTTCCTGGTTCTTTCCTGGTCACTGTCTAGTAACCCAGACTCTGTCCCCTCTCCTTTCAGGTTCTTCATTCCCTCGATCCACCTGGACACTTTTCCTCTGGTCGCCTGCAGCACTTCTTCGCAGATTTCCTTAGAAAACATAGTCGAAATCCGACACCAAAAGACACCTATGCACCTGGCTTCCCTGGGTGAGGTAACTAGAGTACTCCGGTGCTCCCGTGGGTATTGACTATCCAAGTGTCCTAGTCTAAAGTGGTTTTGTCGTAGTCCATCCGGAAGTGCCCTAAATCTATAACTTTGTAACTTCTTCGTTCTCCATTTTAAGTGAATGGTAACTCGCGACTATGTTTAGACACTGCACGCGTCTCCGTGGGTATCCTACTTCCTAACCTTTGGTTGTCTAGTGTAGAACCAGCGATTCCCTAGGCGGTAAGTCTATTCACTATTTCTGAAGTGGTTCTTATACCACTTACTTAGTATATGGTTTGTGAGGCCCCTAGGGCAAAACTGTATTTGTGCAACTTATCGTATGCTATTTAAGTAACTTGTGATGTACTTCGATCTCTGACCTCATAAAGAGTTCAGAGGGGTTGGGTTAGAAATAAATACATATATATATTTGATATATATCTTGTGTGGTGTCCTTTCATTTGGTATTCAAGGGATTATAATTGGTAAAACAAACAGCTTCACATGCTCTTTGGAGTTTAGCCTCAGACTGCTGGTCCATGCTACCACTAGGATAGCTTGTCTATAAGGTTGACTTTACAACCACCATCAATAAGGGTCGTTTAGACTGGAGCAAAGTGTCCATTAGAATAGTGGACATCTTATGCCAGGCTAACTTCTCACACATGAAACAACTAACATTGACCCTAAAACATTTAGGGGTGGAAGTGTGAAGGCAAAAGTGTGCTTAAGGAAGGAGCGGTGATGGGAACTGCTTAAGGGGAAACAACCTTCACAATGCAACCTTTACAATGCAGTCTTTACCACACAGGTCCTTTAACACGTAGGTAGGTATTTCTACCTTTTCCAGGAAGGACTTCACCACACATATGATTTCTAAATAACATACCTGAATGTGAAATACGGATAAAAGCTGTTGATTACGGCATCATTTTAGAGTCTTCATTTTCTCATTTGAGGGCAATCAGACAGATGGATTAAAAAAATTACACTGGAAGGGGCCCACTTGTCAATGAATCAATAGCAAGTTTAATCTGCAAATCCATCAATGCTTCTATTCTACTTCAGAAGTCTGCACATTAGGCAGAAAGCACAGAGGAACAAAAGAATAAAAGCAAGAAGAGTAAGCTTTTCTGATCTGTCACAGACTTGTAATATGACAATCTTAGAAGTCAATAGTGATGTAACAGAAGATACCCCAGAGTCTTTCTCCAGAGCATCAACCCAACTTTCACTAAGCATGTATTGTTGCAGGCCAAAGACAAGGGACACTGACCTCTTTGAACCAAAGCAGTACAAAGGAAAATGTAAGATCCTCAGGAGTGGTGTGCTGATGTTCGCAACCACTGGACGCTGCCAAGCCTTTAGAAGGTTGACTTTGCTCTGCTAGAGAAACCGGAGTGGGCCTCGGTTGTAGGTAAAATGATGTGAAACTGAACATACTTGAAACTAATTATTTTAGTTCGGCCCAAATTATGTTTCTACCCTTTTTGGTTTAAGAGTCACAATAAGTCGTTTACACATTAATATACGTTAATGTTTATTAAAGTTTGAATTTTTTATAAAACATGATTTGCATTTTTCTTGATTTGAATAATAGGAAAGATCATTTATAGCACTTGATTAAAAGCAACCAATATTCCAATGGCAAATATGCAATCAAGCTGTGAAGGTAAATTAAGAGTAAGCCAGCTATTGGTGGGGACCACTAACGGAAAAGGACCACAAGTTCAGTTTGAAGCCTTTTTAAAAAAAAACAATTTTATTACATTTTCACCCCGAGTAAGCTTAGATGAGGTGTTGGCATTGGTTAAATATTTGAAGCATACTCCATTTTTGATCACTTTTGTTGTGGTTTGTGTGGTTAGATTACTATCCCGACAAGCAGTATACCCTCCACAAATCAACAAATGCACTCACAGGAGTGAAAGAGACCAATTCCGAGTCCTAGTCCAGGACTCCTCAGCAGCTAGTGCTTCCTTCAGTATGACATAGCAGGACCAGATGTAAATAGGGAGCAGGTCTGCAGAGAGGAAAACTCTACTAGTTACACGACTGCTGACTTCAGGTCCCAGCCCTCCGGATTTCAAGATTAAAGCTGAAGACGAGGCAGCAGTGGTGCCCCCTGGTATCAGGTAGCAACAGTGTGCAATTGACCCCGTAAAGAAGAAATGTCTGTGTTCAGAGGCCGGCACTGCAGTATAGGGTACCCCTGGGATGTGGCACAGTTTGCATGGAGCGGGGCCAGACCCACAATGAGACTTGAAATTTGGACCCAGAGCAAACAATGTGGAGGAGACAGCTTGAACGTCAACATCCTTGGCTAAATTAAACTGCGTAAGATTTAGTGAGATGGTTTATCTCCAAAGTCTCTAACAAGGTTTTCTCATAGGTTAACACAATAATGGAGACAAGCAAAAGGCAAATGATACGTGCTAATAGTTGCTTAGTGGCACAATAGTCCAGCACTGAATCTTAGAATTCATAAATATACTAATATTTTATTTTCCAGAGCATTCATCCACCATTCTTAATCTGCAGTCCCCTTATTGAAAATTTACTTATATGATATCTTCCTCCCACACCGCACTTAAAATTGTTTTGACTTCTAGATGACTGCAGTGACTAAATGTATGTGCATTGCAATAGTACAACAAGCACTGCCAAGGCCAATATGTCTGCCCTGTTCCAATGGTTCGTAGCGATGTTGTACATCCTCCCTGATGTAGTGCAGCATAGCTAAAGAGTAAATGAACAAACACAAAAGTTGGTATAACGCGTCCACTCGACTCTCTCATGCAGTAACTTTTTGTATTTATGATCCAAGCTGGTATAGATCAATAAAAATTACAAATAGTGCTAAAGTATTTATTTTTTTCGGAGGCACTGGTGAGTGGAAGTAATACATAGGGGAACCAACACGAAGAGCAGGGGCGTGGAAGCAACAAGGGAGGCATGGGTAGTCACAAGGAGGGAGTGGGAAGCAATGCGGAGGGAAGGGAGAAAGCAACATTGGTGAGACAGAAGAACATTGAGTGAGGAGAGAAGTAAATAGTCTAGAGATAAGAACACAGAGCTGTTGGGGAAAGCACACAGGTAAGAAAGCAACATGGATGGGAGAAGCACACAGGAGAGGTCAAAACAAAGAGCAGCAGAGTGGGTAAGAGCAGTACATTAGGAAGACAGCCGGAAAACACATGCAATCTTGTGGATTGCTCTAACAAAAAGGAGAAATTAGTGTTTCAAAAGAAAGCAGTAGAAAGACACAAGTAATGTGGCCATGCTCCAGCAAAGGGACAAACACAAGAGGAAGTGAAGTCTACACAAGCCGACAAATAAAAAGCAAGCAAATGAGGAATGCAGCCAACAAGTGGTAAGCAATGGGAAGGCCCTAGGTCCACTGAAAGCTGGCAATGTTTTTTTTTGCTAACAGACATCTTGTGCTGTCTGGCAGACAGGACCTTAACATCCCCTCTTAACATTCAGGTATTCAGTTATCAGAAGTAAAAACGGTAAACACAAAAATTCAAATTCAAAGTGACCTAGGCAAGAATCAAAAGAAGAGAAGTAAATCACGTCAAAGTTAACAGAGAATACAAACGCATATGCTAAAATAGTCTATAAATTACTCACAGAACTTTTCCTCCAGGGTGTCTGTGTAAATTTGTCACAAAGCAAGCGATCCTCTCCTGGTGGTTGCTGGCCTTCTTTGTAGCAGTTACATTTACTTACCTAGAAAGTAAACATGAATTAAGACCACTAACCAATGTTGAGCATACCTGCTTAGACTAAAATAGGCGTTGATAATCTCCAAATTACAACAATGTCAGAGACCGAGAACATGCTCATGTAGACCACTTCTACTGGCATTATAATTAACAGATATAAAGTACACAGATCATTCCAGCAGTACTTAAATTGGCATTGAAACAAAGACTGGAAGTGATTTTATTTTCCACTTCTGCTACATTTTTTATCCGAAAGGACAAAATATTCTCTATATGTTTGTAATAAAATGAATAATTGATACCAATAGTGTTAAAAAAAATTTTTGGACTGTTGTCACTGTTGGCTGGCTTTTCTCACCATCCTCTGTCACTGGGTTCAGTATTTTTTAGGTCTGCCCTACACAGCACATAAGTATTGTTTACAATTCAGTAGGCTCACTTTTCGATTGGTTGGCTCCTGAAGGCTTATCTTAATTTCTTGTGTTAGCTACTCCCTGGAGCATGGACCATATACATGTGTCCTTCATCTTTGCTCTTCCCTGTCTCTTTGCTACACGCTATTTTATTTAATATAAGTGTTTCGATATTACTCCTGGAAGTACAATGTGCTTTTCTACTTTTAACACAGGTATACACCTTCTTATTTATGTTGCTTTCATCTTATTTACAGTCGCTATTGACACTTTAGTTACTTACACACACACCTGTACTACTCTATATCATCATCATTCTTTCTTTATTTCGATCACTTGGACCATAAAAGATATACATTAAAATAAAATAACAATCAAAAATGATTTAAGTTCATATAATAAGTAGAAAAGAATCATTATGATGTTCATAATATTGTGCAGGTTCAAAGTACAGGTGCAAGATAAAGATCTGACTGCAAGATACTATTAAAAACACATTTATTATAGTAATAAAAGCAAATGCAGTCGCATCACGTCTAAAATTATCTATGCATTAAATGCTTGTGGTGCCTATAGCAAGTCCGTATCAGAGTTCATAATGAGGCGGGTGCGCTTGTACCAGATCGCTGTTAAAAATTTGGCTACGGCAAACACAGTCGGAGGTGATAAATTCGTCTTGAGTATTCTATAGGCTGGGATACAGTGTCTAAAACCTAGATTTTTTAGAAGAGGGACAAGCCAGTACTTTCTGGGTATTTGGTAGGCATTGCAAAAAAATAAAACATGTAGTTCATTTTCCAGATGATATGAGCATGCGGGGCATTGTTTGATGGAGGGGGAGGAGTGAGACCAGGTGTTTGTAAATGTTCTATGAGGAAGGGTGCCGTATCTCCACTGTAGAAATAACTTCCGAGTCAGGACAGGGCAAATTGCGTCTAGGAGAATGGAAAACGCAATCGAATAACAATACCGTCGAAGGTAAGTGGATTGTGTACTGAGGGGAAACCGAGAATCAGTGTAGAACCGGAGCACGGCAATAAAGGTCTGAACCCGATGGCAGAAAAAAACAATCTAACAATGGAGCCGATGTCCAGGCACACTATCACCGAAAGGAGAAGTCACCTACCCTGTGACTGGAAAGATTTCTTCGAAGAAATACAAAGTGAAAACAAACGGACCCAACATTAAATGGCAGAATTATGCAAAGCTTGTGATCTACAGCTCACATGCCTCTAAAATTTATATTTAGCTTGGCTTCACAAGTAAAGACTCACCTAACCCAGTTACCAGTTCCTCCAACATTTCCTCTAGGTTTTTGCTGTTAACAGAAACTGGGCTACTCTACTATACAAAAATACACACTCCTTTATTCACAAATTTGAAGACCATTTGAGCCTTTGAGTAGGTTATGCTTTTGAAGGTATTTGTGAGCGCTTGCCAGATTTGCACACAATCTTTAGTTTTAGAAGCTTTGCATATCCTGGATAACAGATAAAAACTGAACTGATAATTAGCGAGTCAGGGCAGGCGCCCATAAACTCTCCTTAAGGCCGTTCCTATAGTGTGGAAGGAGGCGGAGGAAAAGCAATGTCTCTTTCTAACTGCAGCATACATCTGACATTTATTGCTCCCCGTCCTCCGAATCGCCGGGCAGGCAGTGGCCAAATGCTGCAGCGAAATAAAAAGACCGCAATCACACATGGATCACAAGGCCTTACTGGAGACATGCAGAGGAACGTAACGAACCTGCTGTTTATGAAGGCCAGTGCCAAGACATCATTTCTTCATAATACGAAAGAAGGGAACAACAAATCTAACATGACCAGAGTAAACGCTTACTGTTTTTGTGTTTAGCAGTAAGTTAGTATCATTATGCAGCCATAGCTGAATGTAATACATTTTGCAGGAATCTTTTGAATCGCGATATCCTGGAGGATCTGCTTTACATCGTAAAAGCCTGTGCCATGCATATATCTTTACCACAAACGCCTTTATAACGCAAGGCAATTATATATATATATATATATATATATATTCACTGAAAAAACCATAGGTTATAGACCATATATAGTTAGGAATTCGCATTTACAAAACCTTATTTTACTCACACAAAACCATAGAAATTCCATATATAGTTAGTTGCACTAACTATATATCGCGCACCCGCAATCCACTACTGATGATGTCACATATTACATCATTCATGACATGGTCAGTGACATCACTGATGACATCTCAAATGACATCACTGATGACATCTCAAATGACATCACCGATGACATCTCATTTGACATTACTGATCACATCACTGATGATATCATTCATGTGATAATACGATGAACCTCTTCAGACTCTAATATAACCTTAGATACAATCAGTGTAAACAGACACTCACAGACTGTCACTCATCCATGGAGTTACTCACACACCTAGTCAGTCATGCAAAGAATCAATCACACCTCCATTTCCTCAACTATACAGTTATACAAACTTTACTTATTCAAACATATACTAACACATATTTACTCTCTTATACAATCCCTGATACAAGTTCACAATGATCCATACAGCCACTCACACATTCACTGGCTCTTATGCACAGTTATTTATATATGTCAACTCTCACATGTACTGTGTTTTACATATGTACTTACTTTGACATGTAGCACTGAGATATCCATTCACTCACCAATACACTCATGCACACAGTCAACCGCCCATACAGCTGTTTCCACATGCACTTTTGAAACCATACATCTAGTGAATCAACTGCTCACACATCTATGCACAGAGTCATACACCTCCCAGCTACGCACACACACACTCAGTCTCCCATACAAATACTTGGGCAACCAATCAATAACCCATATAGTTACTCATATAGCTACTTATCAACACATGCAACAGTTTACAGAACAACAGACATAATGATGCACAAATTAAGACAGTTTAGTCACTAACCCATGCACTCAGTGAGACACATTTAATCACTCACTCATACAGTCAGTCATGCACCTACTAAATCCTTCATCCAGACACTTATACATCCACTCATTCTTCAATGTGTAAGACATATTTTAACTTTACAGAAACATACAGTCACTGGATGTTGTCATCAGTGATGTCATCAGTGATGTCATTTGAGATGTCATCAGTGATGTCATCAGTGATGTCACTGACCATGTCATGAATTATGTAATATGTGACATCATCAGCAGTGGATTGCGGGTGCGCGATATATAGTTAGTGCAACTAACTATATATGGAATTTCAATGGTTTTGTGTGAGTAAAATAAGGTTTTGTAAATGCGAATTCCTAACTATATATGGTCTTTAACCTATGGTTTTTTCAGTGAATTTTCAAGGTTTTGTAAATGCTAATTCCTAACTATATATGGTCTATAACCTATGGTTTTTTCAGTGAATATATATATACATACATATATAAACATATATCATCTGTATATCTATATAAATACAAACATAAATGCATGCATACATATACTTATATGCATACAGATGCATGTTATTTACATGAAAGTTGAAAAAACACTAATAAAAGCAAAGCTAAAAAGCCACCTCATTACAAACAGAATGGCTTTAACTTAAACGAGGGCGAGATCTATTGCATTTTCAATGCTTGTTTACTTTGGTTCCATCAAGAAGGCATTCAGATGTGTCACACATTTGCCATGAATTCTGAATGTTAGCACTCTAGTTGCACATTAGATCACTGTAGTAAAGCTACTGCTCACCAGGGACGTCTGCTGCTGGTATTCAAAGTGCATGTTTCAGTCTGCATGTCAGAATTTTTTTAATGAAATAGAAGAGGATTTGAGAAGTCACTCAAAATGATCCCTAATTTTTCTTTCTGAAGCACTAATCATACTTTCTATGGCAAAATTAACCCCCTCATGTTGTTCCTTTTTAAATTGAGTGTTTTCGGACTTACCACTTTATTCCCATCACGATGGCTCCAGGTGTGCTATACCTTTGTAATAAGTAGGACTGTTAGCGCTCTAGTTGTTCTTTAGAACACTCTGGGACATTCTGTCATTGGGCTATACTTGGGCTACATCTGGTGATATTTGGGCTACATTTGGGCTCTTTTGTCTCTGGTGGCCATTTTGGGAGACTGCATGTCAGAATGTTTTAATGAAATAGAAAAGGATTTGAGAAGTCACTCAAAATGTGCCCTATTTTTTCATTCTGCAGCACTAATCATACTTTCTATGGCAAAATATACCCCCTCATGTTGTTTCTTTTTAAATTAAATGTTTTAAGAGTTACCACTTTATTCCAATCAAGATGGCTTCAGGTGTGCCATACCTTTGTAATAAGTAGGACTGTTAGCGCTCTAGTTGTTCTTTAGAACACTCTGGGACATTCTGTCATTGGGCTATACTTGGGCTACATCTGGGTGATATTTGGGCTACATTTGGGCTCTTTTGTCTCTGGTGGCCATTTTGGGAGACTGCATGTCAGAATGTTTTAATGAAATAGAAAAGGATTTGAGAAGTCACTCAAAATGTGCCCTAATTTTTCATTCTGCAGCACTAATCATACTTTCTATGGCAAAATATACCCCCTCATGTTGTTTCTTTTTAAATTAAATGTTTTAAGAGTTACCACTTTATTCCAATCAAGATGGCTTCAGGTGTGCCATACCCTTGTAATAAGTAGGACTGTTACCGCTCTAGTTGTTCTTTAGAACACTCTAGGAGGCTGCAGTAGAACACAAAGGAATCAACTGACAGTCTCTGTCCTTGTTGGATGTACATGTTTTACTGAGAATGTCAGACTTCATTTTCACATGACTGAGAAAGATAATGTGAATTTACAGAAAATATGCTTTCAGTTTAGCTTATAGATCCCCTTCCAAACCACTGTGGGAAAATCATGAGATATTAGTTTTCTTTCAAACAATATTCATGATATCACAGCAGAAGGTTTTTTCACATGGTAAAATCACCTTAGAACCCACCACAATTCCTAAAACGAGTATGGTACCATCAACAAATGATTTATAATGTAACTAAAGTCCTAAAACCCTCTATTAACTACAATGCTTTTTAATGAGGTGCTATCATGTATATTGGTCCCAAGATGGCTGCCAACACTTCTTGGATGAAGTGCTGACAGCCAATCAGATCAGATGTGTGGTTAGGCTCCGCCCAGATATATATCTTTTTTTGAACCTAAATTACTCAAAATCCACTGGAGCACATATATTGAGACCTAGCAAAGGCACATCGGGCTAACAGTCCATACAATTTTGCCAAGTTTCGTGCAAATCCATTCAGCCGTTCGAGCTAAAAGTGAGGCCAACCGCCCTATGGAAATTAACATGGGAAAAACGCGTTTTGGGACCCCCCTTTTTTCTCGGCCCCCCCTTGATGAAACCCCCCCAAATTGTCAGGGGCTGCTCAGAAACAAATTGTTCCATTTTCCTGAAAATTTCAGCCAATTCCGTCCACAAATGCCAAAGTTATTAGACATAGGATTTTTTCTCTATGGGATTTTTGAAAATTCTAACTATATATACACCTACTGGCGACCGCCAGTAGGTAATATATATATATATATATATATATATATATATATATATATATATATATATATATATATATATATATATATATATATATATATATATATATATATATATATATATATATATATATATATATATATATTCACTGAAAAAAACATAGGTTATAGACCATATATAGTTAGGAATTCGCATTTACAAAACCATATTTTACTCACACAAAACCATTGAAATTCCATATATAGTTAGTTGCACTAACTATATATCGCGCACCCGCAATCCACTGCTGATGATGTCACATATTACATCATTCATGACATGGTCAGTGACATCACTGATGACATCACTGATGACATCTCAAATGACATCACTGATGACATCTCAAATGACATCACTGATGACATCACTGATCACATCTCATTTGACATTACTGATCACATCACTGATGATATCATTCATGTGATAATACGATGAACCTCTTCAGACTCTAATATAACCTTAGATACAATCAGTGTAAACGGACACTCACAGACTGTCACTCATCCATGGAGTTACTCACACACCTAGTCAGTCATGCAAAGAATCAATCACACCTCCATTTCCTCAACTATACAGTTATACAAACTTTACTTATTCAAACATATACTAACACATATTTACTCTCTTATACAATCCCTAATACAAGTTCACAATGATCCATACAGCCACTCACACATTCACTGGCTCTTATACACAGTTATTTATATATGTCAACTCTCACATGTACTGTGTTTTACATATGTACTTACTTTGACATGTAGCACTGAGATATCCATTCATTCACCAATACACTCATGCACACAGTCAACCGCCCATACAGCTGTTTCCACATGCACTTTTGAAACCATACATCTAGTGAATCAACTGCTCACACATCTATGCACAGAGTCATACACCTCCCAGCCACCCACACACACTCAGTCTCCCATACAAATACTTGGGCAACCAATCAATAACCCATATAGTTACTCATATAGCTACTTATCAACACATGCAACAGTTTACAGAACAACAGACATAATGACGCACAAATTAAGACAGTTTAGTCACTAACCCATGCACTCAGTGAGACACATTTAATCACTCTCATACAGTCAGTCATGCACCTACTAAATCCTTCATCCAGATACTTATACATCCACTCATTCTTCAATATGTAAGACATATTTTAACTTTACAGAAACATACAGTCACTGGATGTTGTCATCAGTGATGTCATCATTGATGTCATTTGAGATGTCATCAGTGATGTCATCAGTGATGTCACTGACCATGTCATGAATGATGTAATATGTGACATCATCAGCAGTGGATTGCGGGTGCGCGATATATAGTTAGTGCAACTAACTATATATGGAATTTCAATGGTTTTGTGTGAGTAAAATATGGTTTTGTAAATGCGAATTCCTAACTATATATGGTCTATAACCTATGTTTTTTTCAGTGAATTTTCAAGGTTTTGTAAATGCTAATTCCTAACTATATATGGTCTATAACCTATGGTTTTTTCAGTGAATTTTCAAGGTTTTGTAAATGCTAATTCCTAACTATATATGGTCTATAGCCTATGGTTTTTTCAGTGAATATATATATATACATACATATATAAACATATATCATCTGTATATCTATATAAATACAAACATAAATGCATGCATACATATACTTATATGCATACAGATGCATGTTATTTACATGAAAGTTGAAAAAACACTAATAAAAGCAAAGCTAAAAAGCCACCTCGTTACAAACAGAATGGCTTTAACTTAAACGAGGGCGAGATCTATTGCATTTTCAATGCTTGTTTACTTTGGTTCCATCAAGAAGGCATTCAGATGTGTCACACATTTGCCATAAATTCTGAATGTTAGCACTCTAGTTGCACATTAGATCACTGTAGTAAAGCTACTGCTCACCAGGGACGTCTGCTGCTGGTATTCAAAGTGCATGTTTCAGTGTGCATGTCAGAATTTTTTTAATGAAATAGAAGAGGATTTGAGAAGTCACTCAAAATGACCCCTAATTTTTCTTTCTGAAGCACTAATCATACTTTCTATGGCAAAATTAACCCCCTCATGTTGTTCCTTTTTAAATTGGGTGTTTTCAGACTTACCACTTCATTCCAATCAAGATGGCTTCTGGTGTGCCATACTTTTGTCATAAGTAAGACTGTTAGCGCTCTAGTTGTTCTTTAGAACACTCTGGGACATTCTGTCATTGGGCTATACTTGGGCTACATCTGGGTGATATTTGGGCTACATTTGGGCTCTTTTGTCTCTGGTGGCCATTTTGGGAGACTGCATGTCAGAATTTTTTAATGAAATAGAAGAGAATTTGAAAAGTCACTCAAAATGTGCCCTAATTTTTCTTTCTGCAGCACTAATAATACCTTCTATTGCATAATATACCCCCTCATTTTGTTCCTTTTTAAATTAAATGTTTTAAGAGTTACCACTTTATTCCCATCACGATGGCTCCAGGTGTGCTATACCTTTGTAATAAGTAGGACTGTTAGCGCTCTAGTTGTTCTTTAGAACACTCTGGGACATTCTGTCATTGGGCTATACTTGGGCTACATCTGGGTGATATTTGGGCTACATTTGGGCTCTTTTGTCTCTGGTGGCCATTTTGGGAGACTGCATGTCAGAATGTTTTAATGAAATAGAAAAGGATTTGAGAAGTCACTCAAAATGTGCCCTAATTTTTCATTCTGCAGCACTAATCATACTTTCTATGGCAAAATATATCCCCTCATGTTGTTTCTTTTTAAATTAAATGTTTTAAGAGTTACCACTTTATTCCAATCAAGATGGCTTCAGGTGTGCCATACCTTTGTAATAAGTAGGACTGTTAGCGCTCTAGTTGTTCTTTAGAACACTCTGGGGCATTCTGTCATTGGGCTATACTTGGGCTACATCTGGGTGATATTTGGGCTACATTTGGGCTCTTTTGTCTCTGGTGGCCATTTTGGGAGACTGCATGTCAGAATGTTTTAATGAAATAGAAAAGGATTTGAGAAGTCACTCAAAATGTGCCCTAATTTTTCATTCTGCAGCACTAATCATACTTTCTATGGCAAAATATACCCCCTCATGTTGTTTCTTTTTAAATTAAATGTTTTAAGAGTTACCACTTTATTCCAATCAAGATGGCTTCAGGTGTGCCATATCTTTGTAATAAGTAGGACTGTTAGCGCTCTAGTTGTTCTTTAGAACACTCTAGGAGGCTGCAGTAGAACACAAAGGAATCAACTGACAGTCTCTGTCCTTGTTGGATGTACATGTTTTACTGGGAATATCAGACTTCATTTTCACATGACTGAGAAAGATAATGTGAATTTACAGAAAATATGCTTTCAGTTTAGCTTATAGATCCCCTTCCAAACCACTGTGGGAAATCATGAGATATTAGTTTTCTTTCAAACAATTTTCATGATAACACAGCAGAAGGTTTTTTCACATGGTAAAATCACCTTAGAACCCACCACAATTCCTAAAACGAGTATGGTACCATCAACAAATGATTTATAATGTAACTAAAGTCCTAAAACCCTCTATTAACTACAATGCTTTTTAATGAGATGCTATCATGTATATTGGTCCCAAGATGGCTGCCAACACTTCTTGGATGAAGTGCTGACAGCCAATCAGATCAGATGTGTGGTTAGGCTCCGCCCAGATATATATCTTTTTTTGAACCTAAATTACTCAAAATCCACTGGAGCACATATATTGAGACCTAGCAAAGGCACATCGGGCTAACAGTCCCTACAATTTTGCCAAGTTTCGTGCAAATCCATTCAGCCGTTCGAGCTAAAAGTGAGGCCAACCGCCCTATGGAAATTAACATGGGAAAAACGCGTTTTGGGACCCCCCTTTTTTCTCGGCCCCCCCTTGATGAAACCCCCCCAAATTGTCAGGGGCTGCTCAGAAACAAAATGTTCCATTTTCCTGAAAATTTCAGCCAATTCCGTCCACAAACGCCAAAGTTATTAGACATAGAATTTTCAAAAATCCCATAGAGAAAAAATCCTAACTATATATACCTACTGGCGACCGCCAGTAGGTAATATATATATATATATATATATATATATATATATATATATATATATATATATATATATATATATATATATACAGTTTCACAAGTTGCCTTTTTGGAGTGCACTCCCAACAAGCCTTTCAGAATCACAGGAACAGCCTTCGTGAAGCACAAATAAAATAATAGTCACATGCCTTGCCTGACGCGTTTCAGAGTAAACAACCCTTTCCTCAGAAGCAGCATGCCAGACCATGTTCTTTCTGTAATCACTCCAACTAGCATATTCCCTTTAATTTATATCCTGCCCAGCTGGGCCTGAATGAAATGAATCACGGGAGTTGGAGTCCTTGTTTAACCCTCGTGGGTCCAGAAAAACAGAACATGATAAAATTTAAACAGCATACTTTTTTTCTTTTATTTAGCATTACTTGCACAAACACGGAAAGTTGTTCCAAAAGTAAAGCGCAACTTGTAGTTCCAATGCAACATTCAAAATGTGAATGTACAGGATTTGCACAGATTCCTGCAAAGGTGCTCTCCCCGACCAGGCAGGCCGGCTTTTATACAGTTTCACAAGTTGCCTTTTTGGAGTGCACTCCTTTTGAATGTTGCATACATACATACATACATACATATGTATGTATGTATGTATGTATGTATGTATGTATGTATGTATGTATGTATGTATGTATGTATGTATATATGTATATATATATATATATATATAAAACACATCAAAGTTGCCCTTGAGGAGAGTCTCACCCCTGTAGACACACAGCAAACTCACAGGCGGTAGTGCAGCCAGCCAACACCTCGCATTTCCAAATTGCCATACGCGTTTCGAGCGCAAGCTCTTGATCACTGGCATGGGATGACAGAAACACAGGTTTGCGTGGAACACCCATTTATTTGATTTTGAGTCCCGCCGCAGTGGGCGTGTTTGCGGGGCATGCTGGTAGAAGTAGTCCAGAAAAATATTGCCCCAGGCTCGTGTGGTTCTCTATCCAAGTGGCTTGTGTCCTGTTCTCATTAAAATATAGTTCCTTGTTAGGAGAACTGCTGAAAGCGTCTGCTGTTCCGCATACCCAATGTCTCTGTGAGTGAGGCTCGACAGGTCTCGTAAGTGCCGGTAGTTTTCAGCACTCGTGATACGCCTTCCAGCGTCGGGGGCTCTCCGCGGCCGAGCAAGCCGCTATACAGAAAACACATCAAAGTTGCCCTTGAGGAGAGTCTCACCCCTGTAGACACACAGCAAACTCACAGGCGGTAGTGCAGCCAGCCAACACCTCGCATTTCCAAATTGCCATACGCGTTTCGAGCGCAAGCTCTTGATCACTGGCATGAGATGACAGAAACACAGGTTTGCGTGGAACACCCATTTATTTGATTTTGAGTCCCGCCCCAGTGGGCGTGTTTGCGGGGCATGCTGGTAGAAGTAGTCCAGAAAAATATTGCCCCAGGCTTGTGTGGTTCTCTATCCAAGTGGCTTGTGTCCTGTTCTCATTAAAATATAGTTCCTTGTTAGGAGAACTGCTGAAAGCGTCTGCTGTTCCGCATACCCAATGTCTCTGTGAGTGAGGCTCGACAGGTCTCGTAAGTGCCGGTAGTTTTCAGCACTCGTGATACGCCTTCCAGCGTCGGGGGCTCTCCACGGCCGAGCAAGCCGCTATACATAAAACACATCAAAGTTGCCCTTGAGGAGAGTCTCACCCCTGTAGACACACAGCAAACTCACAGGCGGTAGTGCAGCCAGCCAACACCTCGCATTTCCAAATTGCCATACGCGTTTCGAGCGCAAGCTCTTGATCACTGGCATGAGATGACAGAAACACAGGTTTGCGTGGAACACCCATTTATTTGATTTTGAGTCCCGCCCCAGTGGGCGTGTTTGCGGGGCATGCTGGTAGAAGTAGTCCAGAAAAATATTGCCCCAGGCTCGTGTGGTTCTCTATCCAAGTGGCTTGTGTCCTGTTCTGATTAAGGGCAACTTTGATGTGATATATATATATATATATATATATATATAAATAAAACCTACTGGCGGTCGCCAGGAGGTAGTTCTAGTAAGGACCAGGTTTCTATTCAAAAATCGTTTTTTCTTTTCCCAATATCTTCACGGACTTTTCAAAACTAGTGGGGCGCTCCGATCCGCTCCGATCTTGATAGTTTCGGGGTTATTCGGCAAGCTGGGGCCGAGAAAAAAGGGGGGGTCCCAAAACGTGTTTTCTCCATGATTATTCCAATAGGAAACTTTAGACACAGCAACACTGCTGAACGGAATTACACCAAATTTGGCAAAAAAGGTAGCCCTTGGTTCAGAAAGAACTCTTTTTGTTAAATGGTGTACATCCGTTCAGTAGTTCCTGAGAAATTAAAGAAAAAGAGGTCGAAAAATGTATTTGCCATAGGAAACTTTAGACACAGCTACAGCTCGAGCTGCTGAACAGAATTACACCTAATTTGGCACAAAGGTGGCCCTTGTTTCAGAAAGAACTCTTTTTCTTAAATGGTGTAAACCCGTACAATAGTTGCTGAGAAAATGCAAAAATAAAAGTTTCGATATATAGAGGCGCTGTGGATCCACTCACCCTGCGATCACGAGCTGCATTCTAATTGGCTGTCAACACTTCAAACCAGGAAGTGTTGGCAGCCATCTTGTGCCTCGGTAGAACCGAGGCACAAGAAAGAGAAAAAGAAATGCGCAAAACAAGAAAAGGGGGCAGGGTAAAAACACCCAGACCCCCAAGGCCTGCTCAGGGGATCCCACAAGGACCCCCAGGGCCCAAAAATGCATATTTTTATTTAATCGGCCGAATTGGAGCTAGGTGCACGAATTCGACCGAGGAAAAAAAAAACTAAGCTTGGCCTACTGCGCTGGGTGGGCCAGGTCCCGGGGCAGTAAAAAGATGTGTGGGGGGGGCCCCAATTCCCCCCACACTGTCCCGGGGACCGCCATCCCCGGGGTCTTGTATAAATATTTGTGGGGGGCACACTGCCCCCCGCAGTCCCCGGAACCACCACCTCTCGAGCTTTGTTTTTTTACGTTTGGGAGGCCTCTAAGGCCCCCCAAGCCCCGGGGACCGCCAACCCCCCCCCCGGGGCTCTCATTAATTATAATCGCGGTGCACACTTCCACCCAACAGCCCCCGAAGACCGCCACCCTTGGGCTTCTTTTTTTTATAAATTGACCTGTGTGGGTGGGTGCTCGCCCCCCCCACATGCCCCAGGGACCGCAACCTTCCTGGGGCACTAATATTTAAATGTGGGGTTTACTAAACAGACCCCCGACCCTGGGGACCACCACCCCGGGCATTTGACAATGTTGGGAGGGGGGCAGCGCAGCCCCCCTCCTGGAGCCAGTGATGGCCCTGGGGACCACCACCCCCCAGGGCCAGCACCTGCAGTGCCCCGGGTGGCCCACCCCGGGACACTGTAGTTTGCTATGGCAGGGCAGGAGCCTCACGGCTCCCACCCTGTCATAGCAAACTCTGGTTTGGTTTTTGGAAAAGACCCAAACCAGATTGCTTTTCCACACGGGGAGCTGCATGTCAGCAGCTTCCCATGTGGAAAATCAATGCCAGCTCCTACAGGAAGTAAACAAACAGCCGTCTTCTTTGCAGGCGATAACAAGTAGGCTAGTATTCTATTCTGTTAGTCCACTTGTTTATTCCATATCCAGGATTGGTGCCTCATAGATTGTTCAACTCGAGGCATAGTACAGTTGTCTATGTAAATTACGTTGTTTGAATTTCCTTGGTCTAAGTTTTCATCTTTTGTATTGTTGCTTTCAATTTATTGAATGTATTGTTTGTAAAGTCTGTTAATGTTGCGTTGTGTCTTTTGACGCCCAAAAAACTTTTTCTAAACCTTTTTATAAAATAAAAAAGTGATTCAAGACACATGTTTGTCCAACCTAGTAACTAATCGAACTAGGTGGTGAATGATCATTGAAATTCAAGCTGTCCGGCCACTTTGTTTGTTTACTTTATGAGGAGTGGTCCAGGCCGGATAGTGACAGGACCCAAGCCTCTCCCAGTTTCCTCTAGCTCCTACAGGAGGCGGGGAGCCGGCGGGACTGTGGAGGAATTGGAGACCACCCACGGTTCCCAAGGAAATGGCCAGGCCCCGGGCAATGGGGTCCCCGGGGCCAGGAGTGGCCTGGGAGCGGGGCCACGCGACCCCCCTCCCCAATAAAATAAAAGAAATGAGGCAGAGCCCCAGGGATGAGGTCCCAAGGGCTAACAGAAGCCTCAGGAGGGGGGCCACAAGGCCCTCCTCCTTTAAAAAAAAAATATATATATATATATATATCCATGCCCTGGGGGATGGGGTCCCCGGGGCAGATATCGACCTCAGGGTGGGTGGACCACGCGGCCCCTCTTCCCATTTTTTTCTTTAAAAAAAGGAAATATAGGGGTCAGGCCCTGGGGGATGGGGTCCCCAGAGCCAGAAAAAAAGGGAAATTAAGGGGGTCACACAGCCCCCCTTCTTAAAATCAAAAGGAAAGAAAAGCTGGCCGGAGAAGTGGCACCGGATGAGCTGCTAGCCCACCAGCGGTTCGGAGAGGGAGACTGGCGGGCCCAAGTATGTTGTTGACGGCATGCTAGTGATGTGGGAAGAGGGTGCGTTACCTGCTGATGTGGGAAGAGGCAGCGTGAAAGGGGTATCTCTCACAGACAGAGCTCCGGTATGTTTTCAGAAATGCCTCGGACAGATGCCAGCCGACAGACAATCACAAAATGGCTTTTCAGTGCTCATTTAATAAGACTTATGAACAGTTTGTACCCAGGCTCGCAGAGGGACAACTGCGGCCCGTCCCCTCAACTCACAGAGTCAGAACTACGAGCCGTCCGCTCCCAAAGGAACAGCAGTGTGGTAGCTCGCAGAGATACAGGCACACCACCGTACTAGCTTGCAAAGGTAGAGAGCTGGGAGCCAACGGGCTGGCTTCTAAAGACATACCTCCAAAGTAGTGATGTTGGACAGAGGAAGCGTGAAAGGGTTATCTTCCTAGTAGTGTCCTGGAGTGGAAGTCGTGCTTCCCGACGCTCACCTGTTTCTCCTTTATTGTTAATAAATCTTAAACCTTCACTGCGTTCAAACCATCATTACACAGAGCTCCGCTATATTAAATTGCCCCCAGAAACTTTCTTTTATATGTTCACTAGATGCAAGGCACAAGATGGGTGCTAACACTTCCTGGTTTCAAGCTTTAGCAGCCAATCAGAGGACACTTTCTGCTTTGAAGAGTTAGCAGCCAATCAGAGGCAAGCTTGTGCTCGGGAATAAGGCACCGACCAGGTAGGTAGGTAGGTAGGTAGGTCGGTAGATATATATATATATATATCTTTTTTCCCTTTAATATCTCAAAAGCTACTGTACGGATTTACACCATTTCAACAAAATCACACTTTCTAGACCAAGACCTTTCTCCCTGCCAAATTTGGCGTAATTCTGTTCAGCAGTTTTACCTGTAGCCTTGTCTTAAGTTTCCTATGAAAAATTTATTGAGAAAACATGTTTTTGTACCCCCTTTTTCTCAGTCCCCCCTTGACAAATCATCCCTAAACTTTCAAGATAGGAGCTGATCAAATGTGAGAAACTTTTTGGAAAATTTCATAAAGAATCGTCAAATGACGCCAAAGTTATAAGCAGATGGAGAGCTCCAGGAAGGGGGCCACGCAACCCCCCTCCCAACATGACTGAAGCCCCGAGACTGCAGGGACCCCAGCAGTCCCCCAGCAAGCCCACAATATTTTTTTAAGTAATGCCCCCGTAACCTAGCCCACCCAGGGACCTCATTAAAGTAAAGCGTGGGAACCCGCGACTCCATCGCAAATTGCGCCAATTTATTTTTAATTTTTTTTAAATACATTTTTTGGTCCTGGGGGTCCTTCTGGGACCCCCTCTGCAGGCCTAGGGGGTCAGAGGGATTCTACCCAGCCCCTTCCCTTGTTTTATACCTTTGTTTCTCCGTTTTCGGTTGCCTCTCTTCTACCGAGCCACAAGATAGCTGCCAACACTTCCTGGTTTGGAGTGTTGGCTGCCAATCACAGTGAAGCTTGCGCACGCGAATTAAGCTCCGCCCAGATATCGAAACTTTTATTTTTCTAATTTCTCAGCAACTACTGAACGGATTTACACCATTTAAAAAAAGGTTGCATGCTGACCCACGCACTACCTTTGTGCCAAATTTGGGGTAATTCCGTTCAGCAGTTCAGGCTGTAGCTCGTCGCAAAATTTCCTATGGAAATTAACATGGGGAAAACACGTTTTGGGACTCCCCTTTTTTCTCAGCCCCCAAAGTTATTAGCAAATCAAAAAATGCTTTTCCTATGGAAACTAGGCTGCAACTATAACTACCTACTAGCGACTGCCAGTAGACGAGAGAGAAAAAAAACAAAAAATATATATATATATATAGGTGATCAAGACTGCAAAGACAGTCGAAACGCGTTATGGCTACTCTATGTGAAAAATAAAACAGCTTGCCAAACCTGAAGAGGAGTTCGAGCCTTTCTTTATCGCCTGCATGGAAGTTGGAGTTGGCATAATTTTGATTATATATATTTCCATCAGATCAGGGGAGAGGCCATGGGGGTCTGCTTCTCTCCCAGTTATGCCTGTTTGCATATGGGCTACTGGGAGAGGCAGGTCCTCTTTGGCACACACCATGAGGTGGTTGTCAGGCATGTGGTACATTGGTACCGCTATATCGATGACATTTTTATGATATGGCGGGATACCAAGCAGGAAGCTTTTGATTTCATTGAAACTCTTAATGTGAATTCGTTCAATTTAGGTTTCACTTATAACATGAGTCAAGAACGAATCTGCTTTTTGGACGTAGAGGTTCTAATAAACAGCAACAGGTTGGAGACTGTGCTTTACAGAAAGCCCACTGCTGGCTACACTGTGCTGCACGCGAAAAGTAATCATCCGGCGCACCTGATCCGCAGTATCCCCTACGGGGGAGATGCTGCGGATCAGACGTATTTGCAGCACAGAGTCACTCTGCAAGGCAGCTCAGGAGGACAGTAAATCTCGGTTCATAGCAAGAGGTAACACAGGGACTGCTATAGATATAGCAATTCGGAAGGCAAATGCCATCCCAAGAAGTGAGGCTCTCTTACATAGGAAAGCACAATCAGCGTTAGCTGAAGGGGCCAAACAACCGGTCAGACTGGTACTTCCTTACAATTGACAGCACCAAGCACACCCCGTAAAATTGTTACGAAAAATCGGAAATAGGTCTGCATTGACCCAGTCATTGGCAGTTTATTGCCTCCTAGACCTGACATCTCGTGTAGAAAGGCACGTTCGCCAAGCGATGCTTTGGTAAAATCGAGCCCGGAAGTCCTTACCAACTCTTCTTGGCTTCAAGCTAGCAAGGATTTCAGGAAATGCGCCACTTGCAAGGCTTGCAAACACGGGGTGAGTAAAACAGAGTATATCACACCTTTCTCCAATGTCCCTCGTGTGATCCAAAAACAACTCACGTGTAATACGGAGTTTGCAGCTTATGTGCTGGAGTGTCCCTGTGGCCTTCGCCAGTCGGTTTCTCTTCATGGGCGTCGGGGCTCCGCCCCGTTACTTTCAACAATGAGCAATGGCAATGCTCATATTTGCTTTAAATAAAAAAATCCCATTTAAGAAGTGTAAGTAATTATTTAGAAAACACAGGCACTGTCTGCCCCACTTAACAAACTGCTGCGCTGCCGTTCTCCAGTGACGATTGTCAACAGACAGTCACGTGACTCTCCCTGCATGCTCCCGGGCGGGCCCAAAGAAGCCTAAGTGTTTGCCGGCTGAGAACCTCACAGCCCTGAAGGCTGTGATGTCATCAGCTCGGCAAAGACCTAGCTGCAGGGCGCAGTCTCCACCCCCTGATGGCGTGAGGTTAAGTTAGCCCAGGGCGTTTTTAATCCAAGCCCGGTATCGCTAACCCTCCACGTCAATCAGAGTGTGGAGAGCTTGTCACCACACCCTTTCCCAACTCATTACAGGGCATGGTGAGATCCACCCCCTGTGACGAGTTGGGAAAGGGGTGTGGCAGCCTGGCAGGCGGGAAGCAGTGGAATCGATCTGCGCAGAGACTCGTTCTGAGAGACAACATCCCGAGAGAGAGTCTTCATCAATCAGAGTCAGATTGCCTGTTTTTGGGAGCCGAGGGTCTGAGGCAGTCTGAATCAGGACTGCTAAGTTGTGAACTCAGGACTGGGGACTTACGGAGTCTGGCAGTTTACAAGGTAAGGCCCTGGAGGGCATTTTATTTTTTTACTTATATAGGCCCATTTTGGGCCTTGTACAATGGTTGGATGTCGGCAGACACAGTGCATTCTAGGCATCAAGCACTTTTATTAAGGTGTAATCAATGACAGAACATGTCTTGGCCAGTGATACTTGTAATTGTGGAAGCGAGGGAGAGCTGACACACCTGGGATGGGGATACGTTGAGAACACATGATCGATCTGAACGTGCCGGTTCATATCTCACTGGTATGTTGCACATTAGTTACTTGTTAGTTGGACAGCTTCGGCACCATGTAAAACGGTTTGGGCACAACAGATCAAAGAGATGGATTGAAAATATGAAAGCAAGCGGTATTGATAAATTTATAATACCTTTCTATTGTAATTATAACGTGGTTTTACCTGGTACTTCAATCACCTTAAAACCGCTGTGACACTACTTTAGTGGGACAGACAGTGGACTTTAACATGCCTAATGAATGAATGGTGTTGTCAGTGGCTAGTAGGGAAGGAGGCCCTGAGTCTGGACATCTAGTTTAAACTGCAGATTCTCTGCACGAGCCTGTGTATCACTTTGTGTTACAGGGCACTATCTACTTTGAAATTTGCTTGAATTATTCTTCTTAAATGGAAACTTTTAAGATGAAGACACCGATGATTTTAACTGAGGCTTTTAGGGTGATAGGAGTGTCTGTGCTTAGAGATGAGTCCTTCTTGCACAGTTTTGAAAAAGTAATTAGTTTGTTTTGGGAAACTTTATCATACTAGTTTGTTGTGTGCATATTTTTATGGTGTGCTATCTTTCTTCCATTTAAGTATAACACAAGCATAACCTTGATCTAGGATATTTCAGAGCATAGGGTAACCAAGGCGCGATATAAAACTCATTAATAATAATAATAATAATAATAACAGTCACTCACCAACATGTGCTAGGCGCCAGGGACTGTCTCCGCATTTGGTTACCCACCAGGTATCTATGGCATCCCTCCACCTACAGAACCATCTTATTTTAGGAGGTGCGGCCTGTCCCCTGTTTGTAACTTGGATGTGTACCTGCTTCAGCAGCCCGCCACCTACTTTACTTTTTGTACAGGTAGTTCCCTTTGGCCTGCAGTTTGTTTTTATTCTTCATAAAGGTGACCCACTGTACTCTCGGTTACCAGGGTGCCCCCCACAACCCATGATTTTCACCCCTTTATTTATTTCCCTTTCTGCACTACCTGTTGGTTGTTATCCCTTGGTGCGCAACACACGAGGAAAGGTCTGCTGGCCACAAACCATTTCAATTAGATCACTTACCTCTTCAGCAGCAGGACTGCCTTCCTTCAGGTAGAGCACAAAGGTATTATGGCTACACTTAGGAGGGTGGAAACATATACCCTACCAAAAGGCTGTAGTAACATAATTTTCTCCTGAAGTGCCATTCCCTCTGGAGGATTCACCATCACATAGATCACCTCTCCCATGCTTTGGCACGGTGCAGCCTCGCTCAGAAAGTACAGTTATGGTAGAAATGTCATTCCTTGAAGACTGAGTTACTAGCCTTCACTAAATCAGAAACAAATGCTCACAAGCACACAGATCATATATAACACAGTCATCAGCAGCAGAAGTATGTGTTTTCCACACACATGTATGAGACAAAGCACAATCAGCAGCAGCTGTACAAGTTTTGTTTGAACACTGGACAGTTACAACATAGACAGGATATAAGCTACACAGACCTAACCAGCACTCTTTTTATTTTTTTACTTTTATAGGGCCACTTAGCGCCTTGTACAATGGATGGATGCCGGGGGGGGGGGGGCAGACTCAGTGCTTTCTAGGTGTGAAGCGCTTTTATTCAAGGTGTGTTGAGAGACCATGTCTTGGCAAGTGTTACTTTTAATGTGGACGCGAGGGAGAACAGACACACCAGGGATGGGGTTTAGTTTGGAACACATGGCCAACCTGAACGTGCCGGTTCATATCTCACTGTGAAGGTATGTTGCACATTAGTTATTTGTTAGCTAGGCAGCTTCGGCACCATGTAAAACGGAGGTCGTCACAGAGATTATTTGCAGTAACATTAGTAAGCATTATTGATGTCAAAACAAGATGAAAACAGTTGCTTTATTAAACTTCTTGATTTCTCAAATATTTTTGAAAATGCACCATTTGCCAGCTCTTTTTTCAAAATTTTCTCGGGGGTGAATCCCCCAAACCCCTTATGGGTGTCAGGCTCACTTGCTCCATTCGCTCGCCACAAGCTGCTCATAAGAAATTTTACGCCCTACCACTTTCAAATCTCACCAGCCGCCACTGGCCTTCGCTATGTAGGCAGCACAAAGCTGCAGGTCCACAAGCGGATACTCCAGCACATAAGGGCAATCAACACAAGCGACGCAACATATCCTGTTGCACGCCATTTTAAGGATCACCATGATAACCACAGCCATCTGCTTAAATATTTTGTGATCAATGCGGTCCCACCCCTTCGCAGGGGAGGGAACCGTGAGGCAATTCTGAGAGCACTCGAGACCAGATATATACTGGACCTGTCCTGCAAGTCTCCATCAGGCCTCAATACTAGTGTTGATTTCTACACCTGCTTATAACTGCCCCTTTTTTTTCACCTCCCCTGCAGCTTAAGCCCACAATTCCACTACAGCTGTCCTCCCCTAGGGTAAAATGATGCATTTACAACTGCCCCGGAGATAACAATTAAGGGAGAGTTTATCGTTCGTGGTCTTCTTTATGTACATAATTCAGTGACTTAAACAACATTATGCACATTCTATTGTACTTTTAAACACTAAATGCGTTTTATCATAAAGGAAAACATAAGAAAAAAAGAGATTCCACTGCACAGGTTTTTGCACTTCCTAAATTCACTTTGTTACTTTAGATAGTTATGTAAATAATGAATGGTATTTTATCCAAGGACTTTCATAATGGTTGGTCATGATGATTGATTGTACCCACTGAGGTTATATTGTGTGGGAGACGTTCAAGGGTATGAACTGATCCCTTAATAACAATCGTATTATATATGAATTTACAGCCAGGCTTGAGAAATTCTGGGGCTATGTCATTCGCATGCGCTATTGATTTTACCCACTTGGGTCATATTTGGTGAATCCCCTTTTAGATTTTACTTTACTGTGCTTCTAAATTAAGGAACTCAAATGAATGTTTGCCTATTGAGAGGTTGTATAGCATGCCATGAGACTTTAATGTTGAGGATTGTGGGTTATTGACACCAATGCTGCTATTGACGATATTTAACTGTTTTACTTTGTTAGATATTGTTAGTCACCATGTTTTAAACCTCAATATTAAGTTTTGAAAATGTTATACCACTTAATGTCAAAGTACAGCGTTGAGGATTATGCGCCCAGTATTTTCTCTATGTTTATTATGCCTGGCTGTGTTGACTTCCAATCATGTAACAGGGTTTTGCACACTTGCACTTTAAAAAGAAACTGCTGCTTCATAGCGTCATGTGACCAAGGCCTCTGGGTAAGCCGAAACGTTATACTGGTGGTTAAATTTGAAAATAAATAAATTATTCACCGTAAGCTTGGGTCGGCTCTCGTCTTTTGCCTCCGGTGGAATCCTTCTTGAGGAAGAACTGCTGGAGGTGCTGGTTCGAGGTGTTTGATTGATATATATATATATATATATATATATATATATATATATATATATATATATATATATATATATATATATATATATATATATATATATATATATCCTGTTTCACTTTCCTTGACTGGAAACCGGGACACTCAGCGCGTCGGTGCAGCAAATCAGGGCTCAAGGTAACCCTCTCACATCCACACCACCTCGTACTTCAAAAGTACAGCTGCACTCCTAACAATGATCTCCGCCACACAAGTAAGTGGTTTTCAGGAAGTCTTTATTCCATATTCAGCCAAACTTAGGACAAGAAACCCAACGCGTTTCGGCGACACACTCGCCTTGGTCACGGGTTAATTGGTTTGTTTTACAGCCGACATTAAATAAAGAAAAAAGTGCAAAAAAGTGTCAGGAAGTGTAAACATAAACATAGGACTGCCGTCTTTGCACAGCAACCTTGTCGGCCATCTTGACATGGTGAAATACATCCATATTCAATGTCAACTCACGTAATGCAGGTAACTCGTGCACAGCAAAATGAAATAACATTTGCATATTTATGGACTTATGAATTCATATTATATTACATATGAAATCCAATTCGTTCCACCAAAAATAGTCATAATGTGTGAAACTACGATCAGTATTCAAAACATTCTTTTGAATATTTTTACAAGCCAACCAGTCCCAAAATTACGTAAAAAATCCCAAGTGGGTATTTGAATATTTAGACACCAGTCAGTTTGTAACAGTCGCTCACGGTGCAAACTTATGTTTATGTTTACACTTCCTGACACTTTTTTGCACTTTTTTCTTTATTTAATGTCGGCTGTAAAACAAACCAATTAACCCGTGACCAAGGCGAGTGTGTCGCCGAAACGCGTTGGGTTTCTTGTCCTAAGTTTGGCTGAATATGGAATAAAGACTTCCTGAAAACCACTTACTTGTGTGGCGGAGATCATTGTTAGGAGTGCAGCTGTACTTTTGAAGTACGAGGTGGTGTGGATATATATATATATATATATATATATATATATATATATATATATATATATATATATATATATATATATATATATATATATATATAGATATATAGATATATATATATATATATATATATCCAATTCAATTGGCCTAATGAGAAGACACCACTTAACAGTAGGTTGCACTGCCTTTAATGCGAGGAAAATCAGTCAGGTAAGAGGGCACTTCACTCAACAAGTACCATCCCCAACGCGTTTCGAGCATGCAACTTCACTCACAATGGCCCGTCTGTTCCAAAGGTGCTTCGAATCTTCAAAGCACCCGGTCCGCTCCACACGCGGCAGGGCATCTTCGCGACCTAGGCCAGGCCGCAAACACATTACCAATTCAATTTTCGGGGGTTCCGGCATTGAAAGCCACTAAATTGTCTACTAGATCCCTCTGCCTAACTATTAATTTGATGCTATCAAACTGGGTTTGCCTTCAGGCCACCCCAAATATCCTCTTATTATCGAGGTGTATCCTCTCACCTGGTGAATCCAATGGGTGCATTTGTTTATCAGCAGTTGCTCGTCTACTTTGTACGTGGATGGTAGGGGTTTTGGAACATTAATCAAGAATATGGAGTGGTTGTGATCTGAGTCTGGTAACTCCGAATAACTTGAAAGGTTTTGCCTGGGGATAAGAGGGTGCAACGGCAGCTGCCGGATATCACAAGGCAGCCTAACTGCGGTAGTGCCTGTAATGTGTTCAGTGGTCTAACATGTCTGGGGCTGTATGATCGAGCATACCACTTTTCTACGAGAAGGGTCGCAACAGCTGGGGGTTGAAGATGACCCTGGCTCCTGACCTCTATGTTGTTTGACTCCTCAAGAAATGGCTGATTCTTCTCTGGGTGAGTAGAGCCAGACAACTTGTTAACAGGAGAAGAGGTACTCTCAAATACGAGGTTTAGTGTGGTAGATAAACGTGCATCCAATGCCTTTAGGTCCCCAAACTATCCTCCAAGTTCCTTAATGTGCTGTGATAATTGGATTGTAACTCCATCTGGAGGAGGGGATGTGGGAACAACCTCTGTAGCCGACTTTGTGTACACTGTGGTCTGCGGCAGTCCAGAGAGGCGAGCTTAGCGATTACTACAGGGAAATTGAGGGGAAAGAAGTATGGTATTGCGCCTAATGTGACTAGGTTATTCAGCACTATTTGGGGTGATTTTGAGTTTGGCTTTATTTGGTGGTCAATAAGATAAGTGACTAACAATTGAGTTAGACTTTTTCCCATTTGGATGCCGGCTCCATTTTGTCCTGCGGTTTCCCATTATACTTTTTTGGGGGGATAGCCCCCGTAGAGGAATGAGGCTTGGGGAGGGGGCCAATAAGACGTACGACCTCCTCAATCAAATGAATGATTCCTTCAAGGGTGCTTACATCTGGTGTCTCAATTTTTGGGGTGTTTGGCAATACCCTGGGCCTGGTTCATAGCCTTTCATCTGTCCATGACACCAAAAGCTAATCCCTTCTTACCTGAAGGAAATTTATACAATAGTATGAAGCAATGTCAAAAATAACACAATCTGCCCTCGTCTCCAAGTCCAATGAAGCTAGTAGAGAGTTTGTAACAACGCATGTGAGAGGAAACATCATGCAGTCAAGCACTAGAATACACACATGCAAAATAACCTGCCCTTATCATCAAGATGTAATGGAGGCACAGTACCTTTATGTAGCTTGATAATCCAGAGGGGGGGCTTACGCCCAGCCTCCTCTGAGCTATGATGGGCCCGCCCTTAGCCCAGGTGCAGCAGGACTGAGCGCGCTGTAAGTATCGCAAGTGAATAAAGCACGGGTAATTATGAGTGAGGCGGATTATGTAACATGCAGTCTCCAGCTGTGGCAGTAGCGCCCGCTGTTGCCTCTCCCCAGAGGTACAGCAGAGCAGGTCTCTTCAAAGTTTTAGCTGCATGCAACTGGCCCCAGAAACAAAGTCAACAGCGCAGCCTCCATATATTTTACTCATGTAAATTTTTTATTGGGGGAGGCCCCCATGCACCCCATTTCCTTTTAGCTTATTAGAAAAAATAAATATTTTCTTTTTAGGGGAAAATCCGTTACCCACCCCTTCCCCCTTTTTGTAACCTTACCGCTCGAAACCCTTACCCACCCCTACACCGTGAAAACATCATTACCTCCCTTTGCCCCTACCCACTCCTAAACCATAGGGGAGTGGATTTGCATAGAGTGGCGTAGAGTGGAACAGAGCGGCGTAGAGTGGAGCAGAGCGACGTAGAGTGGAGCAGAGCGGCGTAGAGTGGAACAGAGCGTCGTAGAGTGGAACAGAGGGGCATAGAGTGGAACAGAGTGGCGTAGAGTGGAACAGAGTGGCGTAGAGTGGAACAGAGTGGTATGGAGTGGGGTGGAGTGGGGTGGAGTGGCGTGGGGTAGAGAAGTGGAGTGGCGTAGAGTGGAGTGGGGTAGAGTGTATGGAGTGCCTTACTGTGTTGTGGGTTGCCGTGGAGTGGCATGAAGTGGAGTGCCAGAGAGTGGATTGAGGTGAGTGGCAGAGTGGAATGCAGTTGTGCAGAATGAAGTGGGGTAGAGTGGAGCGGAGCAGAGCGGAGTGGAGTGGTGTGGAGTAGAGTGGTGTGGAGTAGAGTGGTGTGGAGTAGGGTGGTGTGGAGTTGGGTGGTGTGGAGTAGGGTGGAGTATGGTGGAATGGAGTGGTGTAGAGTGGAGTGGTGTAGAGTGGAGTGGTGTAGAGGGGAGTGGTGTAGAGGGAAGTGGTGTAGAGGGAAGTGGTGTAGAGGGAAGTGGTGTAGAGGGAAGTGGTGTAGAGGGAAGTGGTGTAGAGGGAAGTGGTGTAGAGGGAAGTGGTATAAGTGGTGTAGAGGGAAGTGGTATAAGTGGTGTCGAGGGAAGTGGTGTGGAATGGTGTAATGTGGAGTGGTGTAAAGTGGCATAGAGTGGAGTGGGTAGGTGTAGGGTGGCAAGGAGTGGCATTAAGTGGCGAGAGTGGCGTTTAGTGTAGAAGCTTACAGTGGAATAAAATAGAGTAGGGTGTTGTAGAGCAGTACAGTCAAAACTATCTTTGAAAACAGAAGAATGGAGAATCCAACACGAGAACTGAAAACAGAGGTGTCTTCAAATCTGTATGTGTATGGTGATAAGCAGTATAAAAACATACAAAAAAGTGTACATAAAAGTGAAGCAGTTAAAGAAACCGTAAGTAGAAAGACTGGAGAAAGCATCACAAAAAGTGTACAAATAGGAAGTGAGATGAAACACGTACGTGTATAGTAATAAACAATATACAAATATTTTTTTAAAGATGAATATGACAAATGCAGCAGTGAAAAAAATAGTACCAGAATCACAGTGCAAGTAGTGGATGGACACTAATTAAGATGAAACAATCTGTGCCTGGTTCATACTCCACACATAGAAAAGCCTGGAACACTAGGAGGCAACTAAGTAGTGATAATAATGCTTAAAATTGTACCAATGGGCAATCTTCAAGCTTTTTACAGTAAACAATACCCCTCCCAGCGGACAGTTCAAGTTTTGTTTGCAGGCAAGGCCAAAAAAGCAATAACATAAATGTGATCAGTGGAAGGACACAAGTTAGCCAATCAAAAGGATCGTAAAGAAGCTATTTTTCAGGAGAGGGACAAATACAAGAAGAGGAAGGCAAGACATCGAAATAGAAACAAGCAAAAAATAGTAGCAATAAAGCCAGCCAATGGTAAGCAATGGGAAAACTTGCACACACACACTCTAAGCTCACAATAGGTATTTGGCAACTAGGCAGCTTGCACTCTGTAGGCTTGATCTAAAGAGTAGTGTGGTAAGGGTACTTGAAATTTCTTGCGGTAAAGTTTTCAAGATCAGTAACCATTTTAAAACAGTAGAATGTGGGAAGCAACTTAATAGGACAGCTCAGTGAGTTAAGTGCTCATTGTTGACCAGTTCAGCCTTTCAACCTTTTGAGGTTAGTATAATGAGTAAAGCTTTGACTGAGTAACAATATAAATAAAAATGCTATGTGAAGAGCTTTGGATAAAAAGTGTCAAACAAGTAACAATATTATTGTTACTACTATTGCCTATTGCTATTATAGAGGCTAGTATGCTGCAAAAATATTTAAAATCCTCCCCTTCGAAGCTTCATGTAGTAATCTTAACCGACCTCCGCTAGTGGAATTAGTTATACTGCTGCCAGGTACAACAGCGTCTTTGTTTTCTAGATCCCTTGATTAGAAGATATGGGAAATTAATAGCCTAAGGAGTAGAGCAGACATTAAAAATGTTGGAAGGCAAAATCTTTGGCCCAACACCAAAGAGGTCAACAAATCTTGATTCACTGGCATGGGGCCATTTGGGGGCAAATTGTGCTCCTTCTGGCATTGGATGCCATCTGAAAGTTGGACGTGGGTTTTCCTCAACTTTGAAGAGTTAAGAAGCCCTAGGTGAAGTACTGCAGGACTGACTCGTAGAAGTGGGGCCTCCAACTAGAGTGCTTGGGCAAGCAGTCTTTGAGGAAGACAAAAAATGGTTTGCTGTGGATGGAGCTCGCCTTCTCGCATATGGAGGATTTTTTTGGGGGGAGGGGCACATTAGAGTGAGAAGAGAGGGTTTGCAAGTGCAAACTGAGAACATCTGCAATACATTCAATGATTGTGCAAACTAAATATCTGCTATACTGGTGTTTTAACTATTATGCTGTACATGCAAACTGGAACACTACAACATCACTTTATTCAGATTGTACTAATCTGGAATTTGCGTGAACTAAGAAAATGCTCTATAGCGAGATTGTACAGATGGATAACATGTACTGTATGTAAACAAAGGACAATGTGCTACACTTGGACCCTCTGATCCTGGGACCATGCAAAGAGGGAACATTTGCTATTCTGTCACTTTAAGAACAGGGTATAAATGTAATTTTGAGAATATCTCTAGCGGTGGGATTTTTCATCAACCTAAATACAAGTGTCTGTGGAATACTTCCTTTTGACAACGATAAGATCGTACTTACAAGCTGGTTCTCTAATTGTCTGATTCTGTCATCTTTTATCTTCGCTTCCGCTTTAAGCTGTCTGATCTCATTGAGCAGATCGTCAGCCTGAAGTAAAAACAACACAAAATTGGCAGTGTGTAGTAGAAACCTATACCAAGAACTTGGAGTAAATGAATATTAATGATCACAAACTCCCAAGAAATGTGGAATAAAAAAAAATGCTTTCAAGTCCCACAACAAAAACATACATCAAATATCAAGGACTGTTCCTGAAACATGCACATAGGTGACAATGCCACAGAACACATGTAGAACGCAGAGAGTAAGATTAGAATAAGAGGACAGAATGATCTATTTGAAGTTGGTAGGTTCAATTCACTTTTTTTTTAATTGATACATCATAACGGCACTTGGAAGATGGGTGTGGGTAAAAGTACATGTATTTCATTCCGTCTGTGAAGAGACCTGGCCTCCTTGATCAAAGGCGGCTTTTCCCTCAATCACAGACGCCTACTTTTCTGCTGTGAACCCCCGAGCAACAGTCTACATCTTAATCACCTGAAGACTGATGCAAAGGAAAACAGAGCATAGAAGTCAAGATAACATATAACACAGGACTCACCCCGAACGCTTGTTGTTTCATGCCAATTTTGAAAATCCAAAAGAATGTATTTTTAAATCATATACAAGTGTGAAAAAATTAAGCAAATCACCAGGAAATCACTGATATTGACCATTACTGCTAAAGGAGTAATCTCAACATCCCCAACAAAGGCATTTTTCAATCCTCTGTAGCTAAGGAGTTTGTCCTCAGCTGCGTTGTCTGAAAAGGGGCCTTTTTGTCAACAGTGAGAAAAACTGCCACCAAATCTGCATTCCTGCAGCGATATATCATTTGGGGTCTCAGTGGACACACGTTCTGCATTACTGGTGTATGATGTGAAATAATCCAACTTAAAAAAATATATATTCTACTGTGCTGTTCATCAGGTTTTAAAAAAAATGTTTAAGTCCCTAAACAGGGGAATACTGAAAGTAACAAGTTAAAAGAGAAAAAGACAAACCGGTTCATGTATTTTAGTACATCGTGGTCTGCTGAATATTCTGAATATTTTTTTAAATAGAGCTTGAAAAGACTTTTTGTACGTGAAAAGTTGACAATCGACACAACGGTAGGGATTTTTTTTTTATATCTTTGGAAAATGTTACCTACTGTGTAACCATCTGTTTGTAGCATGTTCTTGTTCCGCATCTTCCCCCATCTAAGGTTGGGGCAGGAAGTCAGTAACTTATTTAAGTCACAAAACCTGCTGTGACTCCACTCTTGGTCCACAATATACCAGCACACAAGCTCCACTCCAGGTTGTTTTCCGTTCTGCAGGCGAGTAGTGAAAGTGGATACAGTGTTGAAGACAGTAGATACAGAGTATAGTGAAGGGGCTAAAATGGATTAGAAAAATTATGACCATCGCTGGCTTGCAGGGCATAGGGTGGGCACAGTGAATCTAAAGTACTACACGCTATGAATAGTTGGTTACCTGGTAAGAAACATTTTCCATTCGTAGCATGTGAGGCTCTCGATACACATGCTTTGCATTCATTATGAAGTGGTCCCTCTCCAAAGCGGTGCTTAGATCGTAATTGCAAGTATTTGAAAGACTGTTCTTAGGACTGATTGGCCAACTAACGCTTGCTGACGTGATATAATGTCAACACATTCTACTGGAACCAGAATCTGTGTCGAGCGACACTGATCGACTCAGTGTCAACAGAAATTAGGATTGGGCCTAAATCATCGTTGGGGACCGGCAGCTCCTTAGGCACCGACTTCAGGACAGACGCCGAGTAAGTTTGCGTTGACACGACCGGCGCCATCCTGGATACAGATCCTGAGGCCCAATCGGCACTTTGACAGGAGCCAACAACGTTGAATCCGATGGGCCCATTGCTAAGCAAAGGGGTTGGCCCACTTAAATGGGTGGCGCATGGCCTCGTAAAACTCTTTGATTTGAGTGGGGGTCAATCTGGATGCCGGAAATGGAGGGAGGTGTGGAGTCTAACCTGGCTCCAGCTCCGCAGAACCTTGCCTAGAGCATTAGTGTTCCTTACCTGTTTCGTCGACAGACCACAGTCGAGGTGAAAAAGTCAGCTTCAACAATTTCTTCTTGTGCCTCTTCTTCGAGTCTACTAGGGACCTTGAGTGGGATGAAGAACACTTGGGGCTCCAGGAGCAGTCCCACGATCACCTCTTCTTTGATCGGGACCAGGATCTCCACAGAGGCTCGCTGGATGGTTTTGACTGCTGGACCGCAAGGTGCTTCATAGTCTTCTCCCGCAAGGTCTTCGGGCAGTGGCCCGAAAGTCCGAGCACAACTTCGAGTAGTGGTCACACTCAAGACACCAAAGGCAGATGAGGCTGGATCGGTAACCGACATGGCACGGTGACAGGCGCCACACGGTTTAGGAACTATTTCCCTCAAAGACATCCTTCAACACCCGATGGAAATAACAAAAAAGTTAACAAAGTCGAAAAACACCAGCCAAAAAGGGACAGAGGGGTAGCTCTTCCCGGATCGGCGCATAACTGAAGCAAAAAGAAAACAACAATCCGCACACGTGAGTGGTGCCTATATAGGTGACTGGGACGTCATAACCAATGCTAACGTCACAGACAAAGTCACACGGAGCCGAATGGAGCTACTGGATGCCACGTGCAAGGGGTATTGCTCTAGCAAAATGTGCTGGATCCAGACTCCTGGGAAATTATGAGGTATGGAATCTGCAGCTAGAAGTCGATAATCAGATTAGCCCTTGCAAGTCATATTGCAACACGCTCCATGTCAGGTCCAGTGAATAATAAATGAGTAGTTTGTACTGCTCTTTTATTCCTTTTTTAATGGGATTTTGAGTGCCTGTGTCCCCGGGAAACCTACAATTTTTCTTAAAATGTTGGGGCCACAAGGGAGTCCCAAGGCAACTGTGGACCCTCAGATGCAGCCACATTCAATGGAGACACGCATCAGGCAACAGCATTTTAAAAATTATGTTTACCTCTGGGTGCCCACCTGGGGCAACGTATACCTCTTTTTTTGTAGGGGACCATAAGGGTAGGACCAGGGGCCCCACTGCCCCTCCAGATTCCTGGCAGCAACTCCAGTGTATGGGTCTGTGCAGGACCCAGACACATTTTATTTGTAAACAATGGGTGCCCCAGTACCTCCTGGGGCACCCCATAGCATTCTTTTACGTTGGGGGCTGCGGCGTAGATCCCTAAGGCCCCCAGCAGCCCAACAGCTCACCTGTCAGAGCTCATCCCAGGTGAATATGTTGTTGATCATCTTGAATCACTAGGGGGGCAAGGTATCTATAAACTGCCCCTTATATGTTTTATTCATACTTTTTAGTAGGACAAAGGACTGAGACACAGAGTACTAAAATGGCGGTTGCCACATCTTGGTTTACATCCGCTGATCTACCGCTATGTGATATATATTCAAAGATTTTGAACCTTCATTTTTCAAAAACTGCTGAACGGATTTAACGGATGGAAAAATAAATGGGGAAAACACATTTAGGGACTTCTATTTCTTGCCCCCAAGCAGACGGATCACCCCAAAACTTTCAGAAGTAGAACTACCCAGTGGCGACCACAGTTTGATGGTTTATATATAGGTGGGTGGGTGGATGTGTGTGTATACACATATTCACTCAAAAAAAAGGTTACAGAATTTTTTTTTATTTGAAAATACTTTATTAAGACAATCAAGTCCATTACAGTGCCAAGTACAAGAAACAGAGAATTGTGGGAGCATAGATAGGTTCAAATGAAATTTAAGCAAATAAGCAGTATATCATTAAGTGTAAAACAGATTAAACTTATGACATACTATCTTTAAAATATGACGAGCTAGTGCCATAGACAATTAACACTGAGAATTTGGCAAGTGTTGGGACCGAGCTTGGGCGAGGCTGCATACAAAAGCTTCAAACTATCACATAAGATGTGTGTGTCTTTGCATAAGCTAATCTGTTTACATTTTTTTTATTGTTTACGATGTAAAACTTCGGAGGAAAAGATTTGTGGAATTTTATTACAGTTGGTGCGTCTGCAAAGTAAAACACGGAAGTTTAAACCCAAGGAATATTACTTTAAGTGCCTGCTTCACTACATGGTGACTACTTACAGTGACCACGTAAATTCAGCCCAACCTCCATTGTCCACTATAGAGTATCTCATGATCTACATTTAGCCATAATATCAGTGCTTCCAGGTCTCACTATAGCCAATCCCATGGTTTAAACATGTTCTGGCAGTCGTCAGTGATGTGAAGAATGGTAATACGTAAGGTTGGCTTGCCTTGGGCGATTGTGAGCACCTCAGCCAATCCCAGTGGTTTGTACAGAATTCCGATGTGCTCATTGGAGGTGGAATCAACATGTGCCTTTACAATATTCTAAATACTCACACAGACTTGTCTTAGTTACAAGTGGCGGGCGTAGTAGCGAAGTACGTATCTGGGCATATCTTGCTGGCTGAAGAGCGGGCCTGAGAAAGTCACACGCTAGGCAGTCAAATTTGAGCAAGGCTGACCCGAGAAGCGTTCTGCAACTGCTACGCCCGATTCTGGAGAGTGGAGTAGTAACAGCGGTGCTTGTTGGTAAGTCCGGAAAATAGTATGGGAGTTTGGGGGTAGTGTTTGCTTCGTTTGGTCACATTGAATGATGGTCAGGCAATGCAGGACTTCGAGTAAGATTAGAACAAGCATTGGCATAGCCAATAGGTCTCGCTTTTGGGCCCCTATAAGTGTTTAGCCATGCAACAGTTGATATTGTTGCACCAAGGATATGGTGCAGCTTAAATAAATACTTATAAGGTCCTAAAAGCGAGACCTATTGGCTAGCCAATGCTTGTTTATAAATGAGGTGAAGAATCGAGATTTGCCAAGATGAAGGGTTGGATTCGGTGATCATAAAAGTTTTTAACAGATTTTGCAGGGAGGAAGACCAAAACTCTGAATACTGATGCAGGGAGGCCATTGGGCCAGGGAACTCTGTGGGCTCTGCTTTTCTGAATCAAGTTTACTATTCTTGTGGTCGCATATTAGCAGCATTGGTCATCTTTTGCCACAGATTTTCCTTGCACAAATGTTTGCTTGCTGGAGCAGAGTAGTTGATTGGAACATTTTGTTGAAACACAGTACAAAGAGTTGACATGTTTGATCCAATTTTTAGGGGTGACTTTGTTTCCGTTTATACTGACAGTTTCTAGCCCCCTACTGAGACTGTTTATGATGATCCAAAAATCCTTTGGGTTTTTATTTCAAAGGCCAAAAAATCTCAGCCTGAATTGCTTCCTTGTACTTTTCTTTTGCTAGCCCAATTTTCTTTTTTTTATACTGTCAGCATAAGGTGTTTGGACTACAAGAAGAAACCTTTACTGAGGAGAGGAACCTGAAGAAACTGAGGAGAGACTATTCCCAAGCTGAAGGGCTGATTGGGGGATTGGCCTGCAGTGGTTGCCTTACTGCCAAAGGAATGAGAAAGGAACTTTGTGTACTTTGCTTTAAACTTGTGAAGGATCTCCAAGGGCTTGGAAAAGAGCCTGCCTCCTTCTGAAGTCTCAGGGACAACAGACTTCAACCCCTAGCTCCCGAGAGTTCTTTGGAAGTGCCTGCTACTGTTTTGGGCCTTCTGAGGAACTGCGTGTCGCAAGGAGCTGGAAGCGCGACTCAATGAGAAGAAGCGCGTCGCCGTCGTTGTGCCTACCGTCACAACTCCTAAGAAGGGTGTCGCTGCTGGAGCTATCGCATTGCACTGCATCAAGAGAAGAATCTTGCAACGAGGTCGGAGCGTGTCGCCATCGCTGTGCCTGCTGTCGCAACTCCGAAGGAGGGTGTCGCCAATGGAACTGTCGCACTGCACCGCATCTAAGAAGAGCACCTCACAACCCTGAGAAGTGAGCCGCCGTCGGAGCTACTGCCGTCGCATCGTGGATGTCGCCGCTGTAGTTTTCGCATCGTGCGGAAGCTTCACGCATCGTGGCAGAAGAGTGTCGCCGCTGGAGCTGCTGCTGCCACATCGCGGAACAATGGTGTCACCGCTGCAGTCCACGCATCGAACTGAGAACTTCTCGCATCCCCGAGAAGCGTGGGGCATCTGGAAGATCTTCATGTCTTATTTCTTTGCACCTGAACTTTGCCGCATTTCCCTTGCTGTGACATTGCTTGTCGTGGAAGCACACCCCGCAACCTAAGGTACATTGACGCAAAGTGTTGCATCTAAGAACTGAACTGAACTAAGCTTAATCTACCATCTTAAAGTAACAGTATTGTGTATTTTTGTCGTTAATGGTCTTGTGGTAACTCTATATAAAGTCTACTTATTTTTTATAAAAAACCTGTGTGGTGTCCATTTGTAGAGTTGTCACTGGGTTACAGTATGTGGTCACAAATGCTTAACACGCAACGCCTCTGAGATAAAGCCTGTCTGCTCGTGCCAAGCTACCAAGGGGGTGAGCAGGGGTTATTTTAGGAGTGTAATCCCCTTATCCTGACTAGAGGCAAGGGTCCCTATTTGTCAAAAGTACCTACCTGTGCCAACTAGAGACCCCCAATTCTAACATACACATTTAGCAGAAAAAGTTTACAGTTTTTGGAATTATAGCTCCAATTTGTTATCGCAACGCATAAAAGATCTTTATGACCGGTAGTGTACTCAGAGACTGCAAAATCTCAGCAAGTTGTCAAGAAGATGGACAGACCACCCATTGTGTAACCCTTTGTAAGCAATCTGGTGGCAGGAGAAACAAACTCACATTACCCTTCTATCAGTGTTTCCATATCACGCCAGGATTCCTGGATACATACAATGTTATAGGATGTTAAAAATACATTGTGTCTGAGTCTTAGAATATTTTCCAGTTCTGCCACATTCAAAGAGACGAAATACATGGTTACTGAATTGCTCTCGATGCTTTTGTTTAGGTTAATATGAACTTTGGATACAAGTCAGCTTGAGTGGGGCCTGGCTAAGATGAAAGTGAGCCATCACCGAATCCTGGGACCTGGGGATGGCTCACTGGGGTTTTTCTACTAATGGTGCAGCAAACTTGGAATTTCTACCAACCTGATTGTGCGTGGATACAATTAATGATTGAAGTATGGTAGGCAGTATTGACTGAAGCAGTCCAGCTGCATTTCTTAAGATGTAATGGTCTTTGAAACTGCTCAATGCCCAGTTGGCTGCGAGTTCTATCATGGTTAAGTGGGGGCTGGCTGGAGGCTTGATCCTATTCCTTATTCAGGAAAGCGGTTGGATGCAGAGGCTTTGTAGTGAGGGTTATCAATATGTTCAAATGTTCCTGGATTTCCCGATTTTCACAGATTGTATTAACCGCGGATTAGGTTCACCAGGTCACTTCATTGGCTTCCTTGTGCGCTAAAATATTTGAGGGTGAAAGTTTTCTTGCAGCAAAACTGTTAATATTTATATGGTAGTGGTCTGGGTGTGAAGCCAAGAGTTTAGCTATGTTACCCCAATTCAGAGTTGTGCGAAGTTGGCCTGATATGTGATGTCCACTATTCTAGTGGGCACCCTGTATCAGTCCAAACAAACCCTATGGTGATGGTTGTAAAGTCAACCTTATAGACCAGCTAATCTAGTGGTAGCATGGACAAAGCAGTCTTAGGCTAAAACTTCAGAGAGCATGTGAAGCCAGCTGTTTTACCATATGTAACCCCTTGAATACCAAATGAAAGGACACCACACAGGTTATATATAAAATATATATGTATTTATTACTAACACAACCCCTCTGAACTCTTTATGAGGTCAGAGGCACAAGCACATAACAAGATACTTGATTATCATACAATAAGTTGCACAAAATACAGTTGAGCCCTAGGGGCGTTGCAAACCAGAGTCTTGGGTCAGAGCGATTGCTAACTTTTTTACCTCTAAGATCAGGCTGATCCAGGACTCCTTCCCCTTGCAGGAGCCAGTGGTGCCCTGCCAAGCGGAGGATGCTCCGGCCGTCTTGTCCAGTGCAGGCCCGGTTCTGGCAGTCTTTCCCCCTCTGTCCACTGCTTCATCGTTGGATTTGATGGCCTGTCTGAAATCCGGTTCACCTCGTGATGCCTGCCCCGCCAAATTTATGGCGAAAATGGCAGAAGTCATTAACCCATATGTGAACCCCCTGCTGAATTGTTCTCTCGAGCAGGGTGTGGTTCCCCAGATATGGAAGCAGGCGATGATCATTCCCTTGCTTAAAAAGCCCGGACTGGACACGGAGGTGTTGGCGAACTACAGGCCTATTTCGCTTTTACCCGCTTTCGCCAAGATTCTTGAAAAACATGTGCATAAGGTGCTTGCCGATTATCTGGAGTCTCATGATCTACTGCACCCCACTCAATCCGGATTCCGCACCAATCTTAGCACCGAAACAGCACTTTTGGAAGTTTCGGAGGCGGTTAAGGAGGTGCTGGATTCAGGTGGCAAGGCGATGCTGGTGATGTTAGATCTGTCGGCGGCCTTTGACACCGTCCCCCACGCAAGACTTTCTGAGATCGGTCTAAGGGGGACGGTGCTCAGCTGGCTTCGTTCGTTCTTGGCGGGCCGTCGACAAACGGTCTGGGCCTCTGCCTGCTCCGCCGAGATGTCGCCATTGGGTGTCGGAGTCCCCCAGGGCTCAGTGCTGAGCCCGACTCTATTCAACATCTTTATGACCCCTCTGGCGGCTCTGGCGGAGTCTTTCGGGGCTCAGATCGTTTCCTACGCCGATGACACCCAGCTCCTCTTTACCTGTGAGAGTGGTGAGGATTTCGACGGAGAGAGTATCCGGGGTTGCCTTGGGGCTGTTTTTAATTGGTTCCAACATAACAGACTCAAGTGCAACTCGGATAAATCCGAGGTCCTCTTCTTTGGGTGCAGTTCAGATCCGGATTGGAAGGTGTGGTGGCCAGAGAACATGTTTCCACCAGCAGCTTCGTCCCAGGTGGCTAAAAACCTAGGGATTAAGATCGATAATGGCTTAACACTGCGCTCTCAGATAATCGGTCTCACTGGCACCTGTTTCAGCCTGCTCCGGATGTTGCGCAAGTTTCTTCCCTTACTATCGGAGGTGCATAGGAAGATAACAGTGCAGGCTATAATTGGCTCGAGAATGGATTATTCGAACATTCTTTATCTCGGCATGCCAGAATATCTGCTTCAACGGCTGCAGGTGGTCCAGAACTCGGCAGCACGGGCAATCTTTGGACTATCTCGCCGTGCCAGAGCCTCGTGCCTCCTGCAGTCACTGCACTGGCTGCCCGTCCGGAAGCGGATAATTTTCAAGGCCTTGACTTTGGCACATAAAGCTCTTCATGCCTCGGGGGCAAAATACCTTCAAAAAAGGCTTGCCTTTTACCACCCGGCTAGGCTCTTGTGGTCCGGATCTCTGTTTCTCGCCACGGTCCCTCGTGTAAAAAGGGCACGCATTGGAGGCCGTTCTTTTAGACTGCTGGCCCCCCAGCTATGGAATACGCTTCCAGTGACATTGTGCAGTACATCAAATTTACTGGCATTTAGAAAAGGTCTCAAAACTTGGCTCTTTACTTCTTAGTTGTCCCCCTGGGGTTTTTTTCTGGATCTTTTTTTTCTTTTTCTGCCTTTTATTTGTTATGTTATGAGATAGGTGTGCAAACCAAAGCGCCGGGACACTCTTCGAGTAGCCGTGCGCTATACAAAACCAAGAATAACATAACATAACATAACATTAAAATTGTGGTATAAGAACCATGTCACAAACAAGGAATAGGCCTAGGGCATCACTGGGGCTACACTGAACTACCAAAGGTTAGGAAGCAGGAGGCCCACGGGAAGCTTGTGCAGTGTCTTAACACACACGCGGGCTCTCATAGGAATAAAATGGGAACGTAAGAGTCAGAAACTAGTTGATTTGGGACACTTCCGGATGGACTAGGAGAAAGCTACTGAAAACTAGGACACTTGGATAGTCAATATCCACAGGAGCACCGGAGTACTCGCGTTACCTCACCCACAGGAGCCGGGTGCATAGGTGTCAAGTTGTGTCGGGTTTCATCGCTGAATCCTATGGAGACCTGTGAAAAGGTGCTGCAGGCGACCAGGAGAGAAGTGTCCGGTTGGAGCCTAGGGCGGATCGAGGATGAAGAGTACCTGAAAGCAGAGGGGACAGAGTCTGGGTCACTAGCCAGTGACCAGGAAGGAACCAGGCGATGTTGTGAAGCTTGTCTCTGCAGCCACGTGGACCAGGAGGCGTCGAAAATTACCAGGAGCTGGATATGGACTGTCCCACGAAGGATCTCGCTGTTGGCGGTGTCGGCTTCCGGATTGGAGTCAACAAGCCTTGGCAAAGGCAACCCACGCAGGAATCGAAGATGGCTTCTGTTGCAGACCAGCAAGGTCTGGGGGGCTTCTCCTTTTCAGGGAAGCAGGGGCCAGCCTGGAGCAACCAGACAGCGGTGTAAGTTCAAAGGTTCGTTGTCACAGAGGCCACTAGCCAACGGGCAAGTGACCGGACAGACGCGTCTAGTACAAAAGTACCAGCAGGCCCCACGCGACACTCGTGGAGTGTGGACGGCTGTGCGTCGGTGCAAAAGGTGCTCGGGCTGGGGCTTATCAATACCCAATGCACAACTTCGAGGGTGCCTCAGAAGCTGCACAAGTAGCAATGAGCAAGTTTTACAAGATGGCCGGTCCCACGTCTCTCGTCGCCTCCACGGGTCTCAGCTTTGCTGTGGATCGGGTCGATGAAGTCTGGAAGTCCAGTTCTTGTCGGGCTCTGTGTTCGGGCGGGAGTGTCGACAAAGCAAAGCGCAGATCGCTGGATGGTGCCTGTTTGCACAGGGTGGTCACTCCTTGACCACAAGAGAGATTCTTCAGTCTTCTAGTTTCAGTTCAGGATAAATCTAAAGTCTCTTGACTTAGCTCCTACCTTTATACTGATTAAAGGGGCTGAATTACCTGCTAGGTCCCGCCTATGGGTGGGACCAGGGAAGGGGGTGGTTACACCCCTTTCCCTTTGTCCAGTTTCGCACCAGAGCTGGGGCTGGTGTGCCCCAGCAACTGGTTTCAACCGGACTATGCATGGAGCACCATGTGTGTGTGGTAAATATTTGATTTACCGTCTTAATTTCTATGCAGGTAAGTACTTAATCAATAATAACTCAATCGGAAAGAAAGACGCAGAGTCCGTGGTGTTAGAGTTCTTAGGGGTTTTATTCCTTAAAAAGGAATGGTCATGACCGGATATCTGGTTCCTGCCACCACTAAGGGTGCAGGAAGGGATAGAGCAATATTTTATTGACAATACATAGCTTATATACTTGAGTTACATTATAAAAACCAATATAGTAGGCGTAACAGCTGAGAGAAACAAGATAAAACACACACGTGGTCGTGATACGTAATTAAAAGGCGTGAACTAGGCGTGAACATAGAGGTGTGTGCTAGAAACGTCACAGGTAGGTGTCATAAGTGGGTGGCAACAAAAACAACATCTTGCAATGTCAGCAGAAATCTGAGGCCTGGATGCGCGCGCAGCTGTATGACGTGTGACTGACGTGAAGCCGAAGGGTACAGGGGACTTGACATTTTAACTAACGGAAAGAGACAGAAGTCTGGCATGTCAGATCAACTTGTGCTTCTATCATATCTGATATCTGATGTTTAGGAATTGAGCTATCTGGACGGAAAGGTCTCTGGGGCAGAAGCTATTCTATACTGACTGTGAGTGCGTGTATAAGCGCCTAAGTGTCTGCATGAGAAGCGTGGGGCATGGGCCTTCCAAGGGAGCATGGTAACAGAGGCTATGAATTACTTGCACAGAGACAGTAAGGCCAGGCCCTTCGCTCTGCAGCTGGGGGAATGTTTACTTAAACTAGTAGGCAGGAATGCATCTTCGGAGAGGGAAACAGATAACTCGAAGGTTGAATTCATTCTTGGCAGGCAGCAGGCTGAGCTAAGCGCGGTGGGCCGCGCTGAAAGTAAGGCAGAGTTCACAGGTACAAGGGCAGCCTGGGCTGAGGCCTTCAGAGCCAGAAGGCAGGGAAAAAGGCTCGATGGCAGAATTCCGGGCCTACTTTGCCAGAGCTGAAAAACGTGTAAAGTACACCACAAAAAGACGTTGGCATGGCATACTTAGGAACGGACTATTCAACCCATTCAGGGTGGGTCTGAAAGAGGACATGTTAACGTTGGACGCAAATGTATTTGCGTCTTCATAGCTGGCACAGGAGGGAAGTTACATGCACTTTAAACTCGTACATGGAGACGGTGGGGTACACGATAGGGAACATAACTTGATCAAAAATGTATATTTCCTCATTCCCTCCTTGTTCCCTACGGACCCTTCATGATATCTCGATCATCATGAATCGATCAGTCTGTTCTTGTAACATCATTTGCTCGTCTCTCTTCCGTTGTCGGTTTGAGAGAAAACTGGAATGTTCAATGCACGATGTGGCGCACAGTCCACATATCGCCGGCCCACACTGTAGGCACAAGCAGCAACTGAATACTATGACAAGGCCAATGCCTAGGAAGGATAGGATCTTCCATCCCCAAGCGGTCAACGTTGTCCAGAACCAACCGGACCAAGTCCAGGTGCCTGGATTCTGATGTATCAAACTTGCAATCTTATGAAGACGTGTAATAGCTTTGTATACAGATGGCGCGTTTTCTGGAATGAAAACACAGCAACTTGACCCGATGACCTTACAAGCTCCACCTCTATCTGCCAAGATGACGTCAATAACAAGACGATTTTGAAGGACAACAATCCGCATAGCAGACTGCTCCTCTGTTAAGTTACCTAGGGCGGAGGCAGTTTCATGTACTACTGCTTCAAGTGTTCTAGTTAATCTACGTATTAATTTACTGTTTTGGACGGGACCTGTGAAGAAAAAGAATCCTTTATTGAAATCTGTGTATTGCTCCCATGCCGTTTCAGTATAGTCGACAATCGGGAGATCTCTTCGGAATCTATCTTTTACTAGATTTGTATTTCTATGATAATCAGGAGGAGCTAGGAAAACAGGGGGCAGGAGAAAAGCAATGTAACAGGTACCATCCCAATCTGGAGGTAAACGTATGTATGCGGTATGGCCACAAACAAAGTATGAATGACGTGTAGCTCGGAATGAGGACCTACCCTCATCAGTGAATTCGACCACAGTAGTACATTTACTATGACCTAAGTGTACTGAACCTTTCTTTCTAACACAAAGATGACCAGTGACTGGTAATACTGACATAGCGGGGAGAATGGGTGCAGCTTCGGACTCAATAGTAAGGACCATGAGGTTAACTGTGTAATTACCTAATCCATATACTTCGTTTTCTAGATCAGTTCCTATTCTAACGGATCGTCCACTTTTATCAGGGTAACAGACGTCGAACAGAACTGAATTCAGGTTTCCCCAAACCCAGCCCCCTTCGCGGGTAACAGCAATGTCAGAATCTAAAGAATTAATCAATCTACTCCATGCACCACAGGAGCCATTGTGAGTGAAGGGATACGGAAAGAGGGGCAGAACTCCCTTGTATTTCTGATGGGGAGGGAGTCGGCCACATATCCAACAGTTTGTAGCATTGCTCGTCTGATGGGAGTGATGTAACATGCTAATGAATGTGTTGTTGTGCAGCGCAAGTCTGTAAGACAATTCGTGAGGGGGTAATGTACTAAAAGAATGTTCAGCAGAAACATTGTAAGCAGATTGTTCACGCTTGAAGATAGGGTAATATATAGGAAGCAATATACTCGCCACAATAATCAGAAGACTTAGAAAAAACATGATTAATAAAGTCACTATACAGTGGCTGCAGAGTGATTTGCAGTATGCACGTTTCTTGAATTCTCTCTCTCTCTCTCTATCTCGATCTAGGGGATACATGTCAGAAACTATTTAACCGATTCACCTAGGGGAGGACTTAAACAATTAAACTGTCTGACTTGCTAGATCGAAGCTTCAGTTTATACTCTTCTTGGGGAGTTTTCTCTCGTTCGGGAACCTTAAAGTCACTAGGTTTAATACAGTCTTTGGTGGGGGTGGACGAGTCAGGGTCTGGTTTCAGTTCATTGCATTTTTTAATATGACTCGTATGTATCCACCCCTTTCTGCCTTCCACTTTGATTGCTGTCCTCGTAGTGAGCAGGACGGTCTTCGGCTCTTTCCAGCGGGGTTCCAGCGGACTTTTCCTGTCAAAGTTCCTTATGAAGACGGTGTCACCTGGTCGGACATCGTGCGGCTTTACGTCAGTGTTGTCAGGGAAGGCTGCGGCAACCTGTGAACGACATGATTGGAGTGCAGACATCAAGGAGGCAAGGTAATCTGTCAGCATATTACAATCGACATCAGTAATTTTCTTAGGCATGGGCGTCCCCCACATATTCGGTGGTCTGCCAAAGACCACTTCGTACGGGGATAGTCCTGATCTCGAATGGGCAACCATTCTCATATAGAACAATGCAACTGGCAGGGCGACTATCCAGTCGACCCCTTTCTCTTTACAAAATTTAGCAAGGCGGGTCTTTAATGTCTGGTTATGCCTTTCTACAAGGCCTGCGGCTTCGGGATGTCGGACACAATGGAATCTCCACTGATATCCTAGCAGAAGGGAGACATGCTTCATGAGTTCGGATGAGAACGGCTGTCCGTTATCTGAGTACACGACACGAGGCAGGCCGTATCGTGGGAAGAATTCTCGAACCAGCTGCCTGGCAGTGGTCGGGGCAGTGTAATCTGAGACTGGGTATGCTTCGGTCCAACGGGAAAGTGCACAAACAACTACGAGGACATATTTGAATCCCCGACAACGGTCCATCTGGATATAATCCATCTGGAGGACTTCAAAAGGGTGGTCGGGAGGATGAAATCCACCTTGCTCTACAGGAACGCTTTTACCTGGATTGAACTGACAGCAGATCATGCAAGTACGTACTTTCTGTTTTGCTGCTGCTCGTAAGTGTTTGTTGTACCAGAGGTTCTGTAAACTGTCTAACATAGCTTTCTCTCCTAGATGTGCAGGACTATGTGCTGTATTTATCATGATTTGGACCATAGAATCGGGGAGAAACCATGTAGATTTTCCCTTTGTGACCCATCCTTGATCTGTCTGGATCCCTCCTAGTTCAGTCCATTTCTTTATTTCATCTGGAGTGGCATGTGTCTGAATATCGATTACGTCTAGGGTGGGATCCCTGACTGACATACACTGAGTTGGTACTATTGTCTTTGTCACATCAGTAGTCTGGGTGTGAGTCAATGCTGTATGTTTTGCTGTCTGGTCTGCCAGGTCGTTACCCTGGGAAACAGAATCTGTAACCTTAGTATGTGCTTTACACTTCATGACTGATATGCCCGAGGGCAAATGTATTGCTTCTAACAGTGCTTGAATGAGGGAACCGTGTTGGATCTTGGCACCATGAGAGGTCAAGAAACCTCTTTCTTGCCATAACATTCCGAAGTCGTGTACGACTCCGAACGCATAACGGGAATCAGTGTATATGTTAACATTTCTGTTCTTGGCTAGTATACAAGCTCGGGTCAGAGCGATGAGCTCCGCCGCTTGAGCAGACAGTGTGTCAATACGATGTGTTTCTTTAACTTCAGTTTCAGTGGTCACTGCATACGCGGCCACTAATTCTCCTGTACTTGTTCTTATGCATGAACCGTCCACATATAGTGTCAGGTCTGGGTTTGTCAGTGGAACATCTGTTAGGTCTCGTCGAGGTTTTGTTACTGTATTAATGATCTCTATGCAATCATGCGGGGTTGGATCTGTCATAATTGTAGGTAACAATGTTGCGGGGTTCAGAATGCTACAGCGTCTGATTTCTATGTGTGGCTGGAAGAGTGTCAATTCATAACCTGTCAGTCGTGCTATAGTCAAGTGTTGAGTCTGGGTTCTGTTTAAAAGAACCTCTACAGAATGTGGAACTTGAACTGTTAATGGGTGTCCTAAAACAATTGAATCGCTCTGTCTGATTGCTAGTGCTGTTGCTGCTACTGACTTCAAGCACGCAGGGAGTGCCTGAGCTACTGAATCCAATGTACTTGAAAAATAAGCGCAAGGCTTATGTGAACCTGCTTGATCTTGAGTGAGGACAGACAATGCTGTACCCTCACGTTCTGTAACGAAAAGTGTAAAAGGTTTGCTGTAACATGGTGTCGCTAGAACTGGTGCTTGACATAAAGCTTTCTTTAATTCTTCAAAAGCCTGTGTATGTTCCTGAGTCCAAGGGAGGACAGTCGAAGTCGCTGCCTCCTGTGTTGTTAACTGGATGAGTGGTTTAGCTAGAAATGCATACTGGGGAATCCATTGTCTGCAGTACGAGGTGAGGCCTATAAAGGCCCGCACTTCCTTTTGTGTCTGGGGTTGTGGCATATTTACAATTAACTGAATGCGATCGGGAGTGAGCTGTCTCCCCACTTTGGACAGCAAGTGACCCAAGTACACAACTTGCTGAACACAGAATTGTAGCTTCGAAGGAGACACCTTGTGTCCCTTGTCGGCCAGATAATGTAGAACTGTCAGTGATGCTTGTTCACATTCGGGCTCACTTCGTGCGGTGATCAGCAGATCATCGACGTATTGCAGTAAAGCGGTGTTAACTGGCATAATGATACAATCAAGTTGTCTTTTCAGTGCTTGGCTATAGATGCTGGGGCTTTCTGTGAATCCTTGAGGTGCGCGTGAAAATTTGAAACTTCGTCCATTTAAACTGAATCCGAAGAGATATTGGCTCTCTGGATCAATAGGTACACTGAGGAAGGCGTTCTTGAGGTCAATTACAGTAAAGAACGTTGCTTCTGAATCAATAGCAGTCAATAGGGATGAGATGTCGGGAACCACAGGGTACTGTGGAATAATGCATTTATTCAATTCTCTTAAATCAATCACCAGCCGATATACTGGCGGTGCATTGGGATCAGTACGTTTAAGGATCGGAATGATGGGTGAATTACAGATATTGGAGTCGGTTTCTACAACCACTCTTTGGGCAATGAGCTCTTCAATGATTTCCAGTAAAGCCACTACAGCATCGGGTGGTAGTTTGTATTGTCTGATTCTGGGTAAAACTACACCTGGTTTGAGTGTAACACGGTATGGTGTAATGTGCATACAACCTACATCAGTTGGGCCTTTTGCCCACAAGTGATCTGGTACATTTTTCAATCTGACATCAAACTCTCGCAACACGTAATGACCCTTAAAGTCTCTCAAGAAAAGTCTAACTCCTTCCGGGGAGCAACAGATCACGGCTCCTAGAGCCTTCAATGTTTTTATTCCTAACAGATTTTCTGGACATGATTTCGTGAGTAACAGGTCTGTAACACGTGATAATGGACCCACAGCCAGGGGAACTGGTTTCGATACTTCATTTACAATAGGCTGTCCTGAAAAACCAAGGGAAACATTCTGTGAGCCTGAGAGGGGTGCCCCTGGAACTTCATCATGACTGATTGTGGTGCGACTTGCCCCTGTGTCAATTAAAAACTTTCTGTCTTTTCCCAATACTTGACTGTGTACATAAGGACCCTCTTGATCTACAGGAATCTCAATAAGAGGCAAGCCACGCTCCCTATCTAGGCTGTTTCATGTGTATCGTTGATAATCGGGATAATCAGATTGGGCATACTGGTACATCTGTTGCGATACTTGCTGAGTCGCGGCAATGGGCTGTGGCTGTGACTGTGACTGTCTCTGAGGTACCGCTACTGTCTGTGCTGCATGTGGTGACACATGCATAGGCTGTGTATTCTGCATGGGCTATATATTCTGTGAAGACTGATGCTGATTATGATCTTGTCTAGGCGGATGCGGTCTTTCTTTAGTTTTACCTGTCGCTATATTATGTTTCAAAACTGGGCATTCGTGTACGTAGTGACCTGGCTGCTTGCAATAGTTACATGTCCCTTTAACGGGAGCTGCGGAATGGCCTGTCTGGGTCGTACCCTTTCTCTGGCCGTCGGCTGGAACCGATTGGGCCACTAACATTTTCATTTTCGTGTCTTTCATGCGTTTCTGTTCCTGATCCTGTTCTTCTCTAATTCTGTTCTGATGATATTGTAACATCTGTAACATCTGGGATGGCGTATTTGCCTGCCAAGTACTTTCAACTTTATACACGCGGTTCTTAACTAATGGCAGGGAATTCTCGACTAATTTTGATACAAAAAGATGCGGGTATGACTCACTACTTGGTTTAAGGCCACTATTAATAATGAAACATTTCTCGAATCTTGAATAGAAGTCACTAGTATCTTCATCGTGTTTCTGTTTACAGGACGAGATTGCGTCCCAATCTTCCTTTCTAGTTGTCAGTAATCTTGGGAGAACTTGTACTATCAAACCTGGTAATGCTTTAGTTTTCTCCCCAAGGCCTAGCCCTGGGGTACGTTTTCCCTCCTCTTCTTCTATTTCTGCCCATACAATCTTTTTGTCTCCCACTTCCCATTCTTTTTCCTTGAGTTTCTCGTAGATGCCCGTGGGCAGCAGTACCTTCAACATTTTCATGATATCTTCATATGTGTAATCCCCCATCAGTAACATGTCTTTAAGTTCTCTATGAAAACCAGCAGGGTCTTTATCATGACAGGGTACTAGTTTCTTCATTTCCAATAGTTCTAACTTGGTCAGAGGCGTGTGTACGTACACACGTTTCAGGTTATGATCGGCACCCATGACTGGATGTACTTCTCGTAAGGGATTCTGACTTTCAATGCCATGCAGGCGCTCCATATGATACATTTTTCTTTCTGGGGGCGGAGCAGGAACATATTGTGAACCCAGGAAAGTGTTATGTCTGTGTCGTTGTTCTAGAATTATTTGAATTAATTTGGTACTTAAACCTCTCCATCTATCCATGAGTAGTGCTTCTAATGTATCGTGTAAGGGACCTGGGTCAGCGTGTTGATATCTGAATAGCGTGAGGAGGTGTTGAATCATGTATACACCTGCTAACTTCTGCTCGTCTGGGGAAAGGTTCAGAAATGTCTGTGCTACGGTGTCATCATTGTATATATTCGGGTTGTCAGCCCACAGTACAGCTGACCGGGCTAGTTCTTGTTCATCCATAGAATTGAGTACATGGTACCCCATTCGTTCTCGAAGCCTTTTATCAGTCTCCTGGAACTGATGTTCAGGAGAATTCGGTTTTGTTATGCCAGAGAGAAAAACTCTCTTGCTTTCTGGACGAATGCCTTTCCTAAGGTAAGCTCCCTTACCTACATATGCTATCGTATCTGTAGTCTTTTCTGGTTCTTCAGGTTCTTCCTCCTCCTCGGAGGAGGCATTCTCTTTTTCTTTTTCTTTTTTGTGTATCTCTATTACTTCTTTTCTTATTTTCTTGTACATACTGGCTATGCAACCCCCTTTATCATGTTTTCCTTCAGATATATTTTGACCCCATTTGTTGAGTCCATCTAATTCCTCCTGGTCTGTCTCAGGCCTGTCTCGTTCTCTTATTAAGCAATTTATGAAAAAACGTAATAGATACGCTTGAGTGTCGACTTTCTGATGTGCCATGGCTTCCTTAATACTGTCAGGGTCTTCCCCAGTCCGGACAAAATTGTATATTCTATCTAGGTACTCTTTCATTCCTGAGAAGTACAGTAGGTAATCTGTAGCCTGTCGTAAGCGTAGTGATGCTATAAACATCCTATCATCTTTACCGGGTACTGGGTCATATCTGCAAACTTGAAGCGGTTCTTTGAGTGGGTCGAGGCGGGGGGAGTGGAGCATAAAGGGTTTCTGCAAGTGTAATCTATGTGTCGGCGGCGGGGTCTGGGGACCCCCAGACGCACCTCCTGAGGCTGAGGCTTGAGCGTTATCTCTTTGTGGAGTCTGTATCGGTACTTGAATTTGTCTTTTAGTAGGATCAGGTAGAAGCGGTTTCGGTATGTTAATTTTAGGTGCGGGAAGTGGTGGAGGTGGTGGAACAGGGGGAACCTGTCGGACGGGAGAACCTTGCTGTGGTACTGGCGGGATACGATCTCGGGGCGGGTTACCACCCCCGTCACCGTCGGTAGGCGGGACGCGGACAGGCAGATTGGTGTAAGCGGGAGCTACATCCTCTAGATAGGAATTCAGGAATATGTCTTTAGTGGTCCTGTGAGTTACTTTAGTTGGAACTAATGGCGGCGGCAGATTTTTCGGTATTTCTGAAGTGGCCTCTGACGAACCCTCGGCCACGAGATACATACCATTTACGAGATTGTTTCGTGCGCGGTCTATTTGCTCTGATTTTACTCGGATCCCCTCAGTAACTAACTCGTTTTCTTGAGCTTTTTCTGATTCTTTAAGTCTGTCTTCTCTACGGAGTGCTTTTTCAGCACGTTTATGCGATTCCTTACGCCAAAATTCTATGGCGTCTTTCTGAGATTGTCTGGCTTTCTTTTTCCATAATGCTTCTTCTACCTTCATGATGCACTCGGCATCCCATGTTCCGGTAACGGGCCATCTGTGTCTTTCGTCTAGATGCTTAGTATAATCGGCCCATAAATCTAGATACAGTATGGCGTCTATGCCATGTTTATGGTACATGAAATTTCCAGGAGTGTCCCTAGGGGGGATAGGAATTTCTTCCTCTAGCATCCCTTTCCTAGTTCCTATCTGCTTTAACTTGTTGAAAAACGGCATCTTGTTCACTTAATACTGAATGCTCAATCCTTGCTACTTAATACTGAATACAGCTAGTTACACAAGAACACAATAATGTACATAAAAAAAAACAGTCACTCATACAACGACATTGATCACATGGAAAAAGACATTTAAAAAAACACTTATTACTACCCCCTATACCGGATGTACTGCTAAACAGCACAGATACACTGCTGAGAACAGTGCAAGAACTTGAATCATCGGATATACTGCTAAACAGTACAAATACACTGTCTAAAACAGTGCAGACCGGACTTGTGTACCCAAACCCGTCTAGATACGTCCCAGCAATGGTACTCACCGGGAAGCACAGAAAACAGAAGGCCTCGGAAAACTCGACTGGACTGGACCGGACTCGACTCGACTCGACACGTGGATACTTCGGAAAACTGGTGGGCCTCTTGACACCTCGGACCTTGCTTCTTTCGGCTAGGCTCTGGTCGGGATCCTCCGGGCTCCTCACCGCCTCGTCTGGGTGCTGATTGCAGTCTTCGTCACCTCCGTGGGCCAGAGGGAGATACAGGAAATCCTGCCGGTACGCGTAGTTTCCGTCTAACTGATGGCAGGGGACAGAGTTTGCAACGCACCAACCGGCGCGTGAGGTGGGGGAGGGGTCCCTATTCGGGCGCCAAAATAATGTGGTAAATATTTGATTTACCGTCTTAATTTCTATGCAGGTAAGTACTTAATCAATAATAACTCAATCGGAAAGAAAGACGCAGAGTCCGTGGTGTTAGAGTTCTTAGGGGTTTTATTCCTTAAAAAGGAATGGTCATGACCGGATATCTGGTTCCTGCCACCACTAAGGGTGCAGGAAGGGATAGAGCAATATTTTATTGACAATACATAGCTTATATACTTGAGTTACATTATAAAAACCAATATAGTAGGCGTAACAGCTGAGAGAAACAAGATAAAACACACACGTGGTCGTGATACGTAATTAAAAGGCGTGAACTAGGCGTGAACATAGAGGTGTGTGCTAGAAACGTCACAGGTAGGTGTCATAAGTGGGTGGCAACAAAAACAACATCTTGCAATGTCAGCAGAAATCTGAGGCCTGGATGCGCGCGCAGCTGTATGACGTGTGACTGACGTGAAGCCGAAGGGTACAGGGGACTTGACATTTTAACTAACGGAAAGAGACAGAAGTCTGGCATGTCAGATCAACTTGTGCTTCTATCATATCTGATATCTGATGTTTAGGAATTGAGCTATCTGGACGGAAAGGTCTCTGGGGCAGAAGCTATTCTATACTGACTGTGAGTGCGTGTATAAGCGCCTAAGTGTCTGCATGAGAAGCGTGGGGCATGGGCCTTCCAAGGGTGCATGGTAACAGAGGCTATGAATTACTTGCACAGAGACAGTAAGGCCAGGCCCTTCGCTCTGCAGCTGGGGGAATGTTTACTTAAACTAGTAGGCAGGAATGCATCTTCGGAGAGGGAAACAGATAACTCGAAGGTTGAATTCATTCTTGGCAGGCAGCAGGCTGAGCTAAGCGCGGTGGGCCGCGCTGAAAGTAAGGCAGAGTTCACAGGTACAAGGGCAGCCTGGGCTGAGGCCTTCAGAGTCAGAAGGCAGGGAAAAAGGCTCGATGGCAGAATTCCGGGCCTACTTTGCCAGAGCTGAAAAACGTGTAAAGTACACCACAAAAAGACGTTGGCATGGCATACTTAGGAACGGACTATTCAACCCATTCAGGGTGGGTCTGAAAGAGGACATGTTAACGTTGGACGCAAATGTATTTGCGTCTTCATAGCTGGCACAGGAGGGAAGTTACATGCACTTTAAACTCGTACATGGAGACGGTGGGGTACACGATAGGGAACATAACTTGATCAAAAATTTATATTTCCTCATGTGCCCCAGGCAGTGTCTCATTTCATTCAACCCTCCCTGCCTGTCTGGGGTGGTGCTAGTACTTCCCAAGATAGGAAACCTATTGTCCAAGCCTCCCTCGCTGGAAAGACTCCCAGCAGCAGGAGGTCAGACTTGTGTCTGTAGCAGCAGCATCCATTTTGTGTTGCTGAGGCTCTGGTTAACTTAAACCGGGATTAACAGGAACAACATGTCTTCTCCCCCTAGAAGGGTGGAATGTTACCCCCGTCGCCAGAACTGACGAGGGGGTAGTATTCCAAAGAGCATGACCTTACACAACATTTTTTGATAAAGCCAAACCAAAGTTAGCATTAACCGCGAGGATTATAATGCACTTAAGAGTATATGGTATGGCTATATCATAGAACAGCTATAAGGACATGGTTCAGAAAGCTGCAGACAGGCTCAGCTCATGCTAGAGCACCATCTCACATAAAACCAAGCTCTCTGCGTTCAGGATTCTTAAGGCCTGCCATAGGAGTGACTTATAGGTATATATGTGTCTTTATGTAATGGTAGGTATAGGGATACTATACCTAAGCAAGGGGTGATTACACGGCCTTGCCCCAGCTGAGGGATCAGCCACTTGTGTCAATGTGGATGGCCAGCCAAGGGTGGCATAATACATGCTGCAGCCCCTGGTAGGCCTTGGATGCACCTATGCCCTGGGTACCTAAGGTACACTATACAGGGGCTCATAAGGTGACCCAATATCCAATTGGAGATGTACCTAAAGTACATGGAGTCCATTTTACAGTGAGAGCAGATAGCCTGGGGCCCTGATTAGCAGGATCCCAGGCCAACTAAGTCGAAAACCAGCTAAACACTAGGCAAAAAGTTGGGGTAACCATATAGTCAGATATCCACCTTCCTACAAGAGTTTCACTTACCTTGTGATATATACTCAGGGTGTTGGATTGTCGTTAAAGCTAAAGCATCTTGGGATATTTTATTACATGATATTTACATAACCGAAGGAGTCAAAGTTTTTATCAATCCATGAATTTGTGTATTAGGTTTCCTTGTTCCTAGATGAGGTGAAATGGTGCGCTAAGAGACTCTATTGGTCTAATGATGAGCTGAGGAATATACAACGTTAGAGTACGGCATTGATGATGTAGAGGGGCTTGGCAAGTTGGTATTTATTACTCTCATTTCATCTGTCTTGACATGACTAAACACTGCTGTGGGTTGCATGCTCGAGTTCGCTATCTAGATAGTTTAATATTCATGTAAGTTTTCACTTCTCGGTGTTGCGTGGACCTGCCCTGAGACGTAGGAAGTGCCTACGTTGGGTGGATTTGTTATTGCTACAGGATTGTTGATGAATCTTTTGGCTCTGATTTGAGTTGAGCACTCAATTGAAATATTTTGATATTTTTATTAGGCCATGGGTTTGATGGTGCCTAGTTACCAAATTTCTTGATGAGCGGTGAATACAATCTGGGTTGATTGTGCTTCTTGTACTACTGAAGGCAGTAGGTTTGTTTCAGTTGAGCTTTCAGTACCAGGAAGTATAATTCCTTGTGCGCTGATAGGTTTTTGTGGAATTAACAGAGCACTTTAGTCCTGAGGGAGAGCTTTAAGATCAGATTGCTGAATACTTGCCATTGCAGCGACAATCCGCTCAGCCGAGGTCTCGTACAGTGTGAAAGAAATATTCAAAAGACGCAGCCTGTTTTGCGGCTCTCATGATCCTATACTGTTTTTTATTCAGTTTTCTGAGCTTCTTGTATCTCGATAATTGTTCGAGCGACGTGTTACAAGTGGCAGTTGTTGCATTGTCAGAAATTGTAAGTGGGTTTGTTGCAATATTAGGTTGCCTGGGATTATCAACTCTAGTTGTAATTATTTCAGACGTGGGGTGTATTTTCACACAGAGTTCCACAATGTTGTTCAGTGACTGAGCTTCTTTGGGAGAATCCACTGGAATGGTCAAAGTCAAAGAATACTTTATTCAGCTTTAATGTTAAAACCATAAAAGTTACACAGTTACGTACAATACAATAAAAGATAATAAAAAGAGAGGGAGTTAATCCTATAGAAAAAGCAGCAGTATGTACATCTTGTGCTAAAAATTAATCAGACGGATATATTGAGGGGTACCTACCAACATTAAAGAATTACTAGCTCTCCATACAGATCCTAGATCTCAACGAAGATTTCAGAAAGCCTATTATAAAAGATACACATTCTGGTTTCAACAATTGTAAATGAAAAAGAGCTGGACGGACCTGGATAAAATTCAGCTTTTTTTTAAAAGAGGTGTTAAAAAATATCTGCGAGGTACTTAATAAAATTACAAAAAACACAAAGTGTAGCAAATCCTGAGGAGACACTCCGTCGCAGCCACAGGATGCTACACCAGACCTCTGCAGCTCCCTTTTGGGGCGGCAAGCAACAAATGAAAATAATCCTATCGAAACCGGACCAATAAAAACCATTCATGGGATGAAAGTGGCCACAAAAGGTAGGGCTCAATAGATTGAGATGCTTTGAGCACCATGTGTTTACGGACACTAGATGTTCCTATTTCTTTGTCATCTCTACCAAACCTTTTCAAGGTGGTGAAAGTATACTTTACAAATTCCACATCCTTCGATGTAATAGAGTCGAGGTTTGTAAAAAGGTCCAGCCGTCCCAGCTCTTCAAAGCAGTCCTTAACATATTTTAACCATGGAATGCAAGTCTTATGGTCGAGGCTCATAATTTCTCTTAATATCTAGTTATGGAGAGCTAGATCTTTATTTAACCAGCATTTAACCCAGAACATTATTGGGCGCATAGCCAAAATATCCTCTATAAATGGCAACCCCAATTCTTCGTGTACCACCAGATTTAATGTTCCGCTAGGCAATCCTTGTGTTGTATAGCATTTTAGAGCCCTAGTGTAATTTTCCCGGTTCATGCCTTTATATAGGTATAAATCACCTTGCCCTTATATAGGCATAGAAATCATAACCATATTTAGACATGGCCCATGCAGTCCAAATACAGGCATGGATACTTCCACTAGTTCCGAAAAAGCCACAACGATTTCTTGGAAAACTCTGCTTCAGCAGTTAGGGACTTCCCCTTGCTTGAATATTGATTTGTCCAAGAACTCATGGAGTTTTCAAAGAACTGCGACTCTTTGATAACATTATTATGTCCGCCTTTACGTCAAATTCGGCACCTTCAAGGTATAAATATGCCCACACTTGCCCTAGCAAACACACAGTGGTTTGGAGCAGTTCGACTATCTACTTGCCCGACGCATCTCGCTACAGCAAGTACCGAAGGAAGCCGACCCTCCAGCAGATGCACAGAGAGACGCTGTCTTTTCTGTTGCCAAGTAAACCAGCTCCAGTGTTTCCAAGCTCCCCTTGCGGGGTATTTGGAAATCGAGTCCGAAGACAAAGATACCAGACCTCCTTCATTCTAAACCAAGTTACGGAGCTGATAAGACCCGAAAAGAAATCTTGGATAGATTCTTGGCAAAGAATATTAAACTTATGCTACACCTCACTTACTTCTTCCCTCGTACTAGACTTAGGTTAGGTAGATTGGGGTAGGCGTATTTTAGAAGCACCAGTTGAGTACTTTTAGTCTTTATTTATTTATGTATGTATTTTATGGCTTAGAAACCATACCATGCATTTACAGTATTATTTTATAATACTCTTCTTGCTGTATACATTATACTTTACAGCCAGTATTACGATTGTAGCAGTTAATGCCTTCTGCATGAGAAAGAAGACTGTTCAATAAATACTTTTATTGAAAACGCCTGTCTTTCTATTTCTCTGCACCTCTGGTGAAACAAAGCATGCACGATTGACTGAGTGAAATAGCTATCAATTGTTTCCACGACTCTGAAGATACGTTTTATCTTGGGGAAACAAAGTTGTCATGTTTATGCAGTTGTCCGAAACTAATCCCTTCTGGTTTATTCGAGAAAGTTTCTAGTGACCTCTGAGCTAGCTGGCACTCACAATTAAGTCTAATATATTCAATAGGGACCTAGTCGACTTAAGTCCTACGTCACATCTATAGGATATATTATTCCAATGCACTGAGCCTATTGGGAATATAGGAACTACACTACAGTAGAAGATGTTTAAGAAAAACATTCTGAACCACCTACAAAGCGTCAGTTTATACGTGGCCCCAAATTTCACTCCCATAGCTAGCAATTGCAACACTTTTAGCCTGATATATTTTCACCATTGCCGCTATTGGGCGCGTACCCATCTTCGCAGCAAAGTTAAAAATCGTAGCGTTCGCCCTGGTTACCTCCCCTTTTTTCCTCTTAATCAGGGGCCCCCAGCTTAACCGATCGTCTACCAAGACACCCAGGTAAGAGAATAACGAGATCACTGGGACATCTTATTACCCACTTTAAAAGGGTACTGCTTCTTCGGGCGGATCACGACCTGCATTATATAGGATTTAGAGTAGTTGACTGCAAGGTCACGATCTTCCATAAAGCTCCGGAATTTATCAAGTAGGGTCTGTAGTCCCCTTGCCGTCCTGGCAACCAGGACGGCGTCTTCCACTTATAGCAGGATGGGCAGACCTCATTGCCCCACGTAAGGGAATTCGGCCCATGTATTTACCAGACTTTTTTCCAGGTCATTGATGTATAAGTTAAATAGGAAGTGAGCCAAGATGCAAACCTGCCTAACCTTCCTTTAAATTCTAAAATCCCTGGATACTCGAAGATCCTTGGCAAATCTAATGTTGGCCTTGGTGTCCCTATGTAGATCCTCCAGGAAATCAACCAAATTAGCCACCACCCCCATGGCCATCATGGATTGCCACAATTTCCCCTGATTAACATAATCGAAAGCAGAGGAAAGATCCATGAAGGCCATGTAGATTGTACCTTGGCGGGCCATTGTGTACTTTCCCAGGATCATATACAGGTTAAGGCACTGGGCCAAAGTGGACCGCTCTGGTCGTAACCCGTACTATATTTCAAAGATTATCTTCTTGGAATGGTCGCTGAGGGTGGTTGTTCAGAAAAGCCTGGCAAAGCTGTTGGTGGGTATGTGATTTGAGAGTTGTTGTGCGAGGAGTGTGCTTTGCCAAGCATTTTTACTACTTGCAGTAGGTCGCCCATTATAGAAGGTAGAGTAAGCAGCTTGTCCATAAGGATAACACAAACACACTTTTGTATGTTAGGAGCAAATGAGATAGCTGGATTATGAGAAGATGGATTATGGACACTTAGAAGTAAGCAACTTATGGTGGCATTAAGACGTTCATAAGAATAATCAATGCTTGATGTGAATTGAGCTAGCATCTCTAATAAAGAAATTTGAATATCAAACTTGTTGGACTGGTATTCCAAAGCTTCAGCAGTAGTATTTAATGTATTGATTAATTGCTGCCAGGTCTTAATATCCAAGGTAAACAGCCTTTACACCGCGGTCAAAACACTGCGGTGCCAGTACGATGCGTCTTTTACAACGCAAGTCATTACCACGACTTGCGCTGGAGGGCGCTCTAGACTAAGGAATAGTAGATTTACTATTTCAACACCTTCCCTACTGTACGTAGGCTTGAGTTGGAATAGTAAATCTTACTATTCCTAAGTCCAGCACCCTACAGCGCAAGTCGTGGTAACGAATTGCGTTGTAAAAGATGCGTTGTGATGTACCGCGATCTTTTGGATCGCGTTGTAACATCATACAACCAATATCCAAAAAAGGGTTGCTTATGAAATCATGGCTGGGGAGACAACTTGAAAGTCGCCATAAACTTTGATTCATGAACATCTGAGATATCAACACTAATACTGACAGACGGAGGAGTGACCTGATTACCCCGGTCTGGTTCATTATTCACCACTGTCTGAATCATTTTTTGTGTTGTGCAAGGTGACATTTGATAAGGTCAAGCTAGACTTCAAATTGTGCAATTAGGGTATCTAGTTGGAAATGTTCTTTTTGTGTTAGTGGGACCAGTATAGACAAACCATTTGCTCCTCTGGGACGAGATTGCAATTATATTAATGAGGTTGGATCTGATCGGCTGGTCCATCAAATTGCCTAGTTCTCTCTGGTCTGCGGCTACTCCCCTGCCTTGCAGACCAAACAGGGGCTTTATTGGGGACTGACTGTAATGTTAGAAACACTCAATTTACCTTCTCATGGATGAATATAGAGCTATGCCTTCATCTTTCATGAACGAGAACTTTGACAGGTTTTTCTAGAGTCTGGGCATGAGGCACATGTATTGGACAAATATGGAGTAAACGGTGATTCTAAAGTGCCAACCATGGTGGAAGGAGAACTCGGTTGAGGTTGGCCATATGGGAATTTAGACCAGATGTCTTTAAACCTTTCCTTTTACGCTAGGCCAGGGGGGGGTGGGGGCAACGGTTCACACCTCGTTCTATCCGCCTCATTACGTAGCAGTTGCCAGCAGTCTTTGATGGCATTATCTGTTCTGTTCTGATTGATGCAGTAAGAGCTGCTCAGTGCTGGCTTCTGTCGCTATCTAAGTGCTTCGCCGTTAGAGCTGTGACCGTTGAAGGAACAGTGGACACTCCGCAAGAAAGATATGAGGGACAGATGAGCACGCCGAATGCTGCACCGAGGCCTAGCCTGGCTCACCCCGCAACACTCCGGCTCACCAAGAGAGCAGTGGGGCTCTACCACAGCGACCATGTCCACCGCTAACTGAAACTGGTGTTGTAAATGAATCTCGGACCCTAGTATAAATTTCCCGATTCATTCCCTTATATAGGTATACTTTAACATTTCCTTATATAGGCATAGCAATCATTACCATATTTGGCCTAAACCATACAGCCCAAATACGGCATGGATACTTCCACTAAGCTCCAAGAATTAACAAAGTTTTTTGGGAAAAACCCGCCTTCAGCAGCCCGGGACTTCCCCCTGCTTGAATATTAAGATCTCATAGAACTCCCAGCATTTTCCAAGAAATGAGCCTTTGAGTGACGGTATTTAGTCCAAACATGCGTCAAACTCGGCACCTTCAAAGTATAAATATGCCTTGATTTGCCTAAACAAACACACAGTGGTTTGGAGCAGATCGACTATCTACTTGCTTGACGCCCTGCAGCAGCAAGTGGCGAAGGAAGCCGACCCTCCAGCAGACGCACTGCAAGACTCTGTCATTTCTCCTGCCAAGAAATCCAGCTCCAGTATTTCCAGGCTACCCTTGCGGGTATCTGGGAAATCAAGTCCCGAGAACGAGATACAAGACCTCCTTCATTCTAGAACCAAAAGGTACGGTGCTGATTAGACCTCTGAGAATTATTGGAATCAGATTCCTGGCAGAGAACTCTTAAAACTTAAGCTACTCCTCTTATACTTCCTCCCTCGTAATAGACATAGGTTAGGTACACCGGGGTAGGCGTATTTAGAAGCACCAGTTGAGTACTTTTAGTCATCCTTTTATCACTATAGGTATTTTATGTATTTTATACATTTTATGCACTTTATGGCTTAGAAACCCTATCATGCTTTTACAGTACTACTTTATAATACTGTTCGTATTATATGCATTGTACTTCATAGTAAGCTTTACTATTACTATTGTAGCAGTTAATTTTCAATGCTTGAGAAAGAAGACTGTTCAATAAATACCTTTTGATTGAAAACGCCTGTCTCTCTATTTCTCTTGCACCTCTGGTGAAACTACGCATGCACGATTGACTGAGTGAAATAATTATCTATTGTTTCCGCGACTCTAGAGATTTGATTCCTTATTCTTGGCAAACACAGTTGTCATGTTTTAATTGGTTGTCAGAAACTAATCCTTTCTTGTTTATTCGAGAAAGTTTCTAGTGACCTCTGAGCTAGCTGGCACTCACAATTAAGTCCAATATAACCGGTAGGGACCTAGTAGACCTCAGTCCTATGTCTAAGCTACAGGATATATTATTCCAATTCGCAGAGCCTATTGGGAATATAGGAACTACACTACACTGGGTCTCCTGCCCGCTTGAGTGCAGCACTCTGCAGGGTTTATGTGGCATTGCTTATATGGCGCTATATATCGCTGAGTGGTCACAGATCACTGCTCCTTGCCTTTATATAAGCACCTTTAAAAATGTCATCAGAGGGCCAGCAGACTCACAGACAGGCTGGATTGAAGATAAGGATAGGAAGAAGCAAAGACTCTGCAGTTACGGTAGATTGAGGGGCGATGGGTACTCATCCTGTCTTGCTATTGATTTAAGTTGTCCAAGCTTTCTTTAGCTAGCATCCTAACCATGGGATCGGAGCGTCGGTATGCTGTTAGGCCGGGCAGGCGGACAATAGCTGGCAGATCTGGACCACACTGTACTCTTTTGGAGCAAGGCAAGTAGCAGGAAGCTGGATACAAGGAGCTTATGTGCGGTGCTTTTCCGTTGCTGCAGTGTCCGCAGGGTCAGGAGGAGGGGTCGAGACATGCCAAAACCACTGAGGCTCTCCCGCTGCTACTTCATCGTGTTGTGTCTATGCATGCTCACGTCACTCTGTGCCCCAGAACTGGGCCGGGCTTCCGATTTTTTCAACGGTGGCCTCGGGTAGCAGCAAGTAGTGAGGCGGGGAAACCAGTAAAGCAAACGGGGATACGGCGTTTTCAGTGAATATAGATAGATATATATTAATGTAAATCAAGGCCACAACTGATCTTGTTGGTTTACATTTAAAGTGATTGCAGCAGTCTTTGGAGTATGGACCAGTAAGCGTAGAGCAGAGTGACCTCAGACTTTGCATGCTACGTAACATCATGCTATATACTCAAAGCACTGAAAAATAAATAGTGACTATGATGATCATCCGAGTCAAATAGGGCATGTTATACAAGTCTCAAATGCTGTTACACGCAGGTATGGGGTAAAACGTGTGAACAAGGCAAACATAACTATCTCATTTTTCAGAAAAAGTAGCGACAGTCTGATGCAAATTAGGACTGGTGGCAAACTCTCTCAGGACGGCAAAAGTCTTTGATTAAGAGGAAGAATGCTACTGTGCTTGCACAAAAAAATAATGTGAGGAAAGGAATGTCAAGGGAGGCAGCTAAGTGAGGTCTTCTGGATTTCAGTGCACACTTCCTGCCTGTCTGCATACGAACCACAGATAGGTAACAGGACATTTGCTTAAAATACATGCGCTTATATTGGGCTGCATGCCGTCACTTGAAGGCCTTGCTAGTAAGTCTACACTTGAGAAGTACCTTTATTGCCGCGAGAGACGTCTTATTGGCCTGATTTGTGTTCCCATTTTGGACCGAATTAAAATATCATTAATTTGTGCATGTCAACGGACTGAGATATCGCACTGGCGCTTTTTTCAAACATCCAGAATTTAGCACTTAAGACATTGGCAAGGATGTTCCCCCATCCGTCACACACGCATCAGACATCAAAAAACTGACTACATAAACTCACCACAACTTTTTTCACATTTAAGAACCGCACAAAGATGCCAGCTGTCGCGCTGTTGCTGAATGACCCACCCCAACATGCAAAAATAGACTCATTCACACAAGACACATGCTGATGCAGCCACATGTACACCCACAAAAACAGACACACTGACATGGACACACTGACAGATAAAGACACAAATTCAGTTACGCAGACGTAGACACAAACTAAAGCAAACAAGCATGCCCTCAATAAAGTCACAGACATATAATTCATACAAACATACAGGCACTCACATAGACACAGAAATGCACTCACACTGTAGCAGACAAAGCACACAATCCTACAGAGATCAATTCACTTACCAGCATGGACACACAATCACTTTGACAAGCACATGCACACACACTTACAGGCACACACAGACAGACAGACAGATACATGCTCACACAGATACGTATAGAAACGCAATCACACAGACAAACCGGCACACACTCTTAAAACAAGCACACAGTAACACTCACACAAATATGCACCGACCAACACAAACAATCACACAGACAGGCATGCACACACTGACAGACACAGATGCTAGGGCGATCAGGTGTCCTGGATTTCCCAGGACAGTCCCAGTTTGTGCTCAAAAGAGGGACGAGTGTGCAGCTCTTTTGAGGGCACAATCTAAAGAACTCACATGAGGCTGGGTTTAAAAGTTGCTTTTAATTTAGTTCTTTAGTGCCTTACTTTCCGTGTTTGTATGTTGGTGCATGCTGTCATTTAAGTTATTTGGTGCCCTTCGGCTCATGGAAAAGTGTTATCCTTCTTCTATGTTTGCTAAGTGTCCCAGTTTTTGGTTTTCACCATCTGGTCATCCTAACACATGCACAAATGTAATGTAATGTAATGTAATGATGTCTTGTAAAGCGCATGAATCACCCCACATGGGGTATCTCCGCGCTGTAGACCGCTGGGGAACCCGTCCTGGCTTTCCCTGTGAGATGGACCCAACTGGGTATCTGCAGGGTGAAACCAGGCATCCCCAGCATATGTGGGGGGGCGTTGTGGAGATGAGGCAAGCTAATGCCCAGAGTTGCAGAGTGTGATCCTTGGTTAGAGTAGGCACCGAGGCGAGAATTATCGAGTCCGCTGACCCTGGTCCACGACCCTGCCGCGTCGGGAATTGAACACTGGTCCCGGGCCGTCCTCTGCTTCCGGGTCTGCCGCCTCTAACCAGTGAGCCACACCACTCCACAAACACAAGCTTACAGATGGAGACACACGAACACTCAAACATACACACATTAACAGCCACATAGGCATCTGCAGGAATGCACACAAACACACACATAGACATACACAAACATATACAGACCTATCCAGAGCCTCTGTCCTAGTCTTCTCAGCAAGGAGTCACTTTTTCAGACAGCTTTGCTCGCCTCCGTGAAGAGACGCGCCGTATTTTACCATGAACTTTCGAAACCTTTTTCCGTTCCACTGTGCCCATTTGGACCCGTCCTCTCACACATTCAGCTTCCAGGAGCTCAGGGGCTCTGCTCATTCCACAAGATGCTTTTCATGGAGAAGTCTGGTGGCATTTTCACACCAGAAATGTAAAAGTGTAAACGTATGTTTTTCTCTGCTATTGTTTCACTAGAAAAGCGGAAGGTCAGCGTGCATGAGACATGGCCTGTAACCAGGCGCGCAATGCCTGTAGGACTGAAAGGGATTCTGTTCCCCACCCCCCGTCACCCCCACCCACTCACATGGGCACTCCATTCACCCACAGTGCAAAGGGTTAATGTGCCTACTACAAAGAAAAAAACAAGTTACTTGCCTGTAACTTCAGGTATCAAGTATTGGTATCTTTCATAGATTCACATGCTTGAATCATCCAAGTCGTCAAGGTGGGAGTCTCACTGTAAAAATAAACATATATATAATAGTAGTAACACATATGATATGCTATATTGCACTGCACAATCACTGCAGTAAACCATCCCTGTCCTTTTGTAAAAAAGAACCAAAGTTGAAACACAGCCAATCAGGCTCTAACAGAACACTCCACAGAGAGCCAAGTCCCTCAGATTTTCTAGGACAAGTGACAAGAATGATATCAGTAAAAGGGAAGCCTCTCCGGGGAGGAGGGTGGGTTGCATGTGAATCTATGAAAGATACGAATACTGGATAACTGAAGTAACAGGTAAGTACCTCATTTTTTTATCCAGTATTGGAACTTTTATAGATTCACATGCTTGAATCAGAATATAGCAGTTATACAATTTTAATGTTAGAGGATGGCTGGTATCAAATGAATGACTAATAGATATCCTCTTAAATATATATACATGTACATATCTACGTAATATGTATGACAATATAAAGTAAAATAATATATGCATAAAGAAAATCAACATAGCAATCACATGTGAAGCAAATACATTGAATTAGCATTAATAAATAATCAACTCCAAAACAGAGTCTTAATTTATTGGAAAAGATTACATAAGAGTGCTTGCCCCACTCCTGCTTCTGCTTCCGTAGCCAAATCCAAGCAGTAATGGCACTTAAATGCATGCATATTTTTCCATGTCGCGGCACAGTGAATTTTATCCAATAGCACTCCAGCGAAAAACGTAGCTGAGGATGACACTGCTCTTGTGGAATGAGCCTTAGGTTTGAAAGAAAGCGGTCTGCCTGCTTTAGCATGGCAAAAGTGAACAGCCGCTGCAAACCACCTTGCAAGTGTTGCTTTAGTCACTGCAGTACCTGGCTTTTGTTCAACATAGGATACAAACAGTTGATCAGATCTGGTCCTCTTCCCGCCCCGCCCCCTCGGCATTGAAAGTGCCTAGCGGACCCGGCTTCGCGGGTGCCGCTTGAGGCTTGGGACAAAGATCGTTTGCCGTCCGCCCTTTCCCTACTTTGGATTGTGACCTTGGATTTCTTGCTGCCAGACGGGCATCAGCGCCGCAGAAACCACCGGGTGAGACGCGGGACTGCGAGGACCAGGGGGCCAAATAACACCTTGACAGGCCGCACCTGGTCCTCTTCCCGCCCTGCCCCATTGGCATTGAAAGTGCCTTGCGGGTACCACTTGAGGCTTGGGACAAAGATCGTTTGCCGTCCGCCCTTTCCCTACTTTGGATTGTGACCTTGGATTTCTTGCTGCCAGACAGGCATCAGCGCCGCAGAAACCACCGGGTGAGACGCGGAACTGCGAGGACCAGGGGGCCAAGCAACACCTTGACAGGCCGCACCTGGTCCTCTTCCCGCCCCGCCCCCTCGGCCAACGACCATCCCTTGGGAGCATAAAATCACTCCACGCCTCCCGCACCGCGGGACGCATGCGGGACGTAGCCCGGGGCCAAGCCCGGGCAAAGGGCGGGCCCTCTGAGGCCCTCGTAGGCCAGAGGAGGCTGGGCTGGGCCTATCCCTTAACATCTGCAGTATAGTGACCCGTGCCCTGTCATACGTTGGTTATGTCGACAGAAGAGGAAACCCCCGGGAAGAAAGGAAGGAAGACTACGTAATAGGTCATTGGACAATTATTTCCCCAAGGTTCGGAGTGAGGGTGAAAAGGACTATCTTAGCTGAGCGCAGGGATGAGCGGCGTCGCTCAGTTGAGAGCATGAAAAATAGACCCCAGTACTCCTCTTGTTTTGACCCGGGAAGGAGGCTCACTAGACACGAGTGGGGATAATGCTAGTCAAGAAGGTGTTCCCCTCTTGTTTCGTGATTTTTCATCCACACCTTGCTTGACCTCGGATAACATTATAATTGTTTCCCCTACCCCTAGCCCGGTCGCACCACCGTCACAGCCAAGCCTAGGAAACAGAAACCTAAGCATTTAGTTGTCGCCCAGATTCACCGCCCACCGCCAAGTAAAAAAAAGGAGGAAACTAAGGGTGGCACTAGGTAAAGCCAAAATCCCGCATTCTGATTTTGGTAAAGGGCCAAAAACCCTCGATCAAATTGAGAGTGCCCTAGCAGAGGGGCCGGATCTTCCACCAGCAGTAGTACCGTCATTGGAAAACAGTTCACCTGAAGCAGTTGCACAGGCCGTGGTTCCTGACAGCAATGCTGGGACTATAGCAGCAGTTACTCCACCTCCCCCCTCATTAATAGGGAACTTGGAGTTTCTGCTGAGATCTCTCCTTTTACCTATTAATGAGTCCATTAAAAAGGTTGAAATTAGACTGACCATTTTGGAGACTGCTATAAACAGCATGGTCACTCTGACCAAAGCCCAGGGGAGCGGGGTGGCGCATTCCACACCTCCGGCCAAGCTCCCCACTACCACTGTTCCTAATATTGCAACTGCCCCATCTCAGCCGGTCAAACAAGCCACAGCCCCAGGGTAGGGTCGACCCTTGCTCCCAAAATCCACCCCCTCCTAAACATCTAATGACACCAGCAACTGAAACAGGAGGTGACCCCAAAAAGCTAGTCTCAAAGGGCCCGACAAGTAATAAACAGTACGACCAAGGGGTAGGTAGATATACTAGAGACCCACGGAAAAAGGTGCCACAAGTGGAGATTCCCCCAGAAGCAGTGCCCTTTGTGGTGGTCTTGACTGGGGTCCCTCCATTAGCAGAAAATAAGGAGGGGTACGTTGATCTTAAAAATAAAATCATCCACTGGTTGAGGACATATAGGCCCATAGCACCCAATATAGATGGGGATATAGTCCATGTCAGACGGATTAACTGGCTGGGTAGCAGAAGTAAAGATATAGAGGGGGACCTAGTGGTGGTCAACTTTAGAGATCCTCGGGCAGTAGATTATATCTTAAACTGGCCACCTGGAAACGGGGATACTCGTATCATCCCTCAGGGCCTAACGCATTTCTATCCCAGGTAAGAGGCCCTTGCTCCTAAATATCCAAATAAGTTCCACTCCTATAGGCCACCCCCTACCTTGCCTTATAACAACATTTACCCCCAGTATGGGCAACATTTTGCCTTGGTGGCTGATCACCATTCTGCCTGGTCCACGGTGCCCCATAGACACACAATGAACCACGGCACCAGGATGGAACATCTCAGACCCTTTACCCCCTTGGACAGTTACAATCGGTTTTCACAGCTCTCTGGGCTGGAAGATTGCGATTGATGTTCAGTGCCCAGGGGGGAGAGAAGTGGTCTCCCTGGTGAGGAGGCTCCACGACTCTGTGGCACTATAGTCACAGGGCAAGTCAGACCACCCTTAAATCTCAATTTCCCATTACTAACACCATTATTGAGGCTTCCCCGGTAGCCGGGAGTATGGCCAGCATGGCTAGCTGCCCTGCAAATCCTAATTCCTTGGCCCAGGAGGTGGGTAGCTGCCCTGCAAATCCTAATCCCTTGGTCCAGGAGGTGAGTAGCTGCATGACCGCAGTGGATAATGAGGGGGTGAATAAGGGGGTTCACACCAAAGTGCCCTATGGTCGACGGGTAATAAACTTGCTATCTTGGAACGTAGCGGGGTTAAAAAGGAAGTTAGATATACTGGAATGGCACACATTCATCAATTAGTTCGATGTTTGTCTGTTTCAGGAGACCTGGAGCCTAATACCCTTAAATAAATCGGGGTACACCACCCACTTTTTGCCAGCAGTAAGTAAAGGGAAGGGTAGACCGGCGGGAGGCCTCATGGTCTGGATAAAAATAGACCTAGACTGGGAGGTCAAATGCCACAATATGGAGTGTAGTGATATACTCCACCTCTCCTCTAGAGGAAACGCAGAGGGAAGTAGGCTTGATCTATTTAACGTGTATGCCAGAGGGGCACCTGGGGACACCGCCTCCTCAATTTTAACTGCTCTGGATTTAGCCTTAGCTAACTGCCCTCCATCAGCAAAAATCATTGTGGGGGGGGGATTTCAACTGCACGTTTGAACCCCTCCTCGGAGATGACCCCCTGGGTATTGAAGACGAAGATTCAAAATGGTCCATTCCAACCCTATCCCTGCCCCCTATTAGAAAATGGTCAGGTAGGGCAATCCAAATCAATGCACTAACTAGGGACCATAAGTTAAGAGCCCTCAATGGTAGGACCATATCCGACCGGGCAGGTGCACTGACCTTCAATAGACTTACTGGGCCGTCCCGAATTGACTACATCCTAATGGATGTTAGTTTGTGGGCAGACCTTATTGATATGGAGGTGCTCCCAAGTCAGGATACCATATAAACATTATTCAATGTGTATATGGTATTTGTATTGTCTATTTGTCCCACAGCTAGCTCCCTGATCCATTGTGATCTTAGGTACCTGTGACGAGGATTGGTAAGTCAGGTACAAGAAAATAGAAAAGAAGGGAAACTGAATTGCCGATAAAAGCGTGTAGATTACCTGATTAAAGTATAAATAAAATTAGTATTCTTATGGGCCCAAAGTGTGCACTATTTGGTAATAAAAGTTACTCGGGTGACCTGGGCGCTCTATCACCACTCTCTCCATAATAGCATGGAAGCCCCCAATATCCACAGGAGGACAATCAATTGCTCGAAGAGCCAGCGGAGAAGGTGTTGGTATTAGGTAGTCTTCCCACTCATCTATGTAGTAGGCGTCTTAGGAATTTGGCGTCTTCCTGAGCAACATCCTCCTCCTCCTGTGGCATCTGATCTTGAGGCACACACACAGAATCCTGAGCCTCCATTGTGGGTATCGATGCTGTTGCGGAGTCTAAAGCAGGCAGAGGAGACATTTGTTTCTCAACAGAACCTGCTGCTGTGGGAAGGGAGTGGGATTGTCCTGCAGCATAGCTGTTAAATCCTGTACTAACACCATAAGCATCTGAGTCATAGGCTCTTGGCGAAGCATCAACACATGTGACAATTCCATAGGCTGATTGTAGTGCGTGACATAATATTCAACTTCATCCTCCTCCTCTTCAAATTTTACGTGAAGGAAAGTTGAGAGGTGCTGCTGGACGGACTGAACAACCCATCATCCTCCAAATCCTCCAAAAATTGACTAGAAGACAAAGGAGAGATGCAAGAAGGGTCCTGATAGAAACCTCTTGTCGACTGGATAGTTGACAAGAACCTGGATGACAAAATTGGAGTGAATTGCAATGAAGAGGGTCTCCTTTGCTGCGGCGTCGAGAAGATCTCCGTTGATGGTGAAATAACTGTTGTCAAAGACGGTGTAGTTATTGTCAATGCCGTTGACAGTAGAACTATTGTCACTGACAAAGTGGTCGTTGTCAACGGAGGGGGCTTCGACAATGGAGGCACCAGCGACGGGAGTGTTGTTGACAGAAGAGGCGTCGACAGGTGAAGTTGTTGTTGTTGGAGGTTTTGTCAATGTTGTAGGCGCAGATGGCGAAGAGCTTATCGTCGACGGTGGCCTAGTATTCATCAGGGGTTTCGTTGGCGATGCAAACGCCAACGAGGAATGCTGAGGTGCCAAATCCAAAGGTGGCTTAGTCGTCGACTATGTCTTTTATAACGACGATGAGGTCTTAATTGACTCTGAGTCTTAGGTTGTTTAAAGGCAATCTTAGAGGCAGTTTTTGAGGCAGCTTTTATCAGAAATATCTCTTCAGAAGGGAATGGCAACTTCCCTTTGTTAGAGGCAGTATGTTCAGACTCATGATGGGTCTTTCTTGAAGATTTCTTGTGTCCCTCAGGACTGACACCTGGGAACCAATACTGCCTTCCTCGTCAGACAAAACAGAGTTGTTGGATTTCAGCCTTTCCAGCCAAATAAGTAATCTGCCTTTCCTGTCTTTTAAGGTCTTGGAAGAAAAAGTCCTGCAGATCCTACAGTCCTTCACCTTATGAAGAGGGTATATAAATACATTCCTTGTGGGGATACTCAAAATGTAGCCTGTTCTTCCCACAAGGTCTGAATAATCCTTTTTTAGAATATATATATGTCAGAAATGCATTATTCAGGTTTTAGTTTCCTTAAATAAATTCAAATATATGTAACCTCTGCGTAATTATAGTTAGAAACAGGTTTGGGTGGTGGCCAGAACATGTTTGGGGGACCATAGAACATGATTTCGCAATTCATTTTTCCATAGGAAAATAAACAGCAAGACAGCAAAAACAGATAAAAGGAATTCAATCAAACTTAGCAGAAAGTTAGATCTTTACCCAGAAATTGTGCATTTTGGGATTTGGTCCAAATCCATTCAGTAGTTTTTGAGAAATTAAGGTTCAAAATTGGATAAAAGCAAATTGCTGCTTTTTGGGAAAAAGGACAAACTACAAATGGGCATTAGGAGAAAATAAAATAGAAATAGTTAAAGTATAAATATTTAGGAATGAGGTTAGGTGAGAATTTAAAATGGAATAGTCCTCTAGAACCCCTAAAAGCAACCTCCGTCCTCTGTTTGTGGATTTAGAAAGTTCAATAAAGACCCTGGTGGTCCCTCTTTTCGTCCTATCCTTTCAGCCTACAATGCTATTATCAGTCCTCAACTCCATTATTAAGCAGAACTGATGTATTTAAATGGAAAATTAGATTCGAATATTGAGGACTGTAAGTGTGTAAATAGACTGCTATCCGTGCCTCTATCAACAATTGTACAGGCCACAAGAATGGACAGAGCAAATGGAGTTGGGCAAAAGAGGACAGAAAATGCTAGTGAATTATGTAGAAGATGAACCTGAAACCTAGAGGCTGATACCCTTGAAATTAACATCTCTAAAAAGGAGCTATGTATTTTGTCTAAAAGCGGAGATAGGGAAGAGGGTATGCAGTACATTAATGGCAATATTCCTGGGAATTTCGAGATGGGTTTCTGCATGTTGATGAATTGCAAACCATTCGCTAAGACATGCTGTATTGCTGTTTAGATCGGTTTTGAATTTGAGATCTGGCTTAAAATCATATTTTGAAAACTCTGTTAGAGGACCATTGCTCGAGGTGACATGGAAAATGTACTTGTGGTCTTAATATAAAGTGTGGGTGCGTACACATTTTATTAGATTGTTTGGGGTTTTTGGCAGCACGTAAAAAAAATTTTGAAACAATTTTTCTTAAATCTGGGATTTGTGGGTGGAAAATAGCTGAGCTGGTGCCAGAAATGAAGCATTTACATGAGAGTAGTGCAATCGGAAGGTCTGTCAGAGAAATTTTAAACAGAGAGATATTACAGTTAAACTTTTATAACCTATGAAATAGTATAGTTCAGGAGTTGATGTTTTATTATATTATTGTGATCTTCATCGGAAAATATACATTTTTACATGTGGCTGTTTTATTGTATTTGTATGAATGGCTGCTTTATTGTTTTAAAGACCTTTACTTGGGGTGTGATTCTGAAGGTGATAAGTTACAACTGAGCTAAAGAAGAATTGCTGCTACTAGGACATATATAATCAACCAAGCTATTTCAATTTTTATTGTATTTAACCCTCAAATAATTTTTCCTAATAGAAATTCTAGGCTGGAGTATGCAGATAAATGATAGAAAAATATAATTAATTTTAATTGTATGCTCTGTTTTCAAAGGATGCCATTGTATTTAATTCAATACTGTTACAATATAACCTTGCATCCAGCTAACAAGTCTCCAAACAACTTGTTAAAGTGTATACCCAGTTTACTCTTGTAATTCAGCCATATTGTTATTTTAAATAAACTGGATAATCACTACTTACCCTAAAAGAACTGCTATTGGCATTTGGTATCACAGGTTCAGAACTGTTTGAGAATGTTTCACAGGCTTGTGAGCTAAGATCCGTGTTGAACTCTTCAAACTGTTCATCCTAAAACAAATAAATGAATTTAAGATCTTTGCACAAGCAGAAGAGAAATGTGCTTCTTTTCTTTTATAGCATGCCATCATTCTTTACAATGTCCTAGAACCAAGTACCATTGTTATCAGGATACTTTGAGGAATGCTGGGTACACAGAAGTTTGTGAATAAACACAGATTCAAGAAATTTCCATCACAGAAACGTTAAGAAATGATTTTTTCTCCAAAGTTTGAGGTTTGCAAGGGATTTTGGGTAACAGAACCTGGAGAGAGACACAGGTCACCCCATTCTGGATTCCCCTGGGTGTCTAGTTTTCAAAAATGTATAGGTTTGCTAGGTGCAGGCTGAGCTAGGGTTCACAATCTGCAGCTAGGCACATTGAAAAAATAAAAGGGTCAGTTTTCACTGGAAAAAGGTGATATGTCCATGTTGCGTTTTGGGCCGTTTCCTTTCGCATGCACTAGGCTTACCCATACAAGTGAGGTACCATTTTTATGAGGAGACTTTGGGGAACACAGAATTGTAGATCATCAGTTACTACCTATTGACTTTCTACGTATTTCTGCCTTCCAAATGTAAGACAATGCTAAAAATGTCCTATAATTCACAAGCTAGTATGGGCACCCACAATTTTGGAGATGTGCAAATAACTACTGCTTCTAAACTCTATAGTTTGTTCACATTTCAGAAATACATAGAAGTCCTTGGTACCTATTTTTCACTCTTGATATTTTACCAAATGAATTGCTATATACTCGGCACACAATGAAAAATCATTACAAGACGCAGCTCAGTTATTGGCTCTGGGTCCATCAGGTTCTTGGTGAACCTAAAGTCCTATATCTCCCCACAACCAGAAGGGGCCAGCAGATGTAACAGTATATTGTTTTAAAAAATCTGCCATAGTTAGAAGTTGTTCCAGGTGAAAATGTTGGCACAACGGTTATTTTTTTAAACTTCTTTTCAATATGTCTTATTTTCAACTGTTAGTTTCTAAAAAAAAAAAAAACCTTAAAGGACCTACACAAATGACCCCTTCCTGAATTCAGAATGTTGTCTACTTCGCAGAAATCTATATATTTTGGGATGCATTAGTTCTTTCACACCCATTTCTACCACTAACTGGAAGGAGGTTGAAAGCATAAAAAGAAGCAAAAATAGTCTATGATACAGTAAAATGACAAAACTGTGCTGAAAAGCTTGGATTTCTGACAAAAGTCTAACTGTCCCTGAAAGCTGAGAAGATGGTGATTCCAGCACCACAAACCCTTTGTTGATACGATTGCAGGGAAAAAAGCAGACACTTTCTTCTGCAGCACTTTTTCCACATTTCTCTGACCCCCCTGAAAATTAGAAAAGGACACAAATTTGGCGTGGATGCCTTATGTGGACAAAAGGTTACAGAGGCCTAAGGGCGAACTACCCCAAATAGCTCACAAAAAGGCTTAGCAGCGAAAGGGTTAACATAATAGAATACAATTTAAACCAAACAATTAACATACACAATTTATCTAACTATTTACAAACACAGAAACACACTGAAACTTGAATTTCTGATTAACTACTGTAGGATCTCACCCGTATACTTCCGTTGCTGCTGTTTATGTAATTTACCTCTCTAAATTTGTAACTGAGCAGGAATAAGTCAGATTAAAAGTAATTTTGTTTGGATAAAAACATGTAATTTGATAAGGAGGAAGAAACAATTTAAAGAAATTAAAATAAGAATGTTTAGAAAGAGTAATACAGATTTGGTACAAAAAATGTTGAACTAAAATATTTTACTGAGAGTGTGGTTGATAAAGTGTTTCCTCTGAAGCACAAACAATTTATTTTGACACGGATCATCAGAATGAAAACTCTGGATAAAACAGTGTTTAGGAAGAAAAAAAAAGCTTATTAATAAAAGTAACTTTTGCAAAATTTGCAGAGAAAAATGGAAGCGCATGTCTACTATTGAGCCTTACTTTAATAAAGAAAGCTACTTACAAGAAAATGAATTTGTGTATGCAGTTGAAAGAACTGCCCTTATGTTATGAAGTAAAAGACAGTAGTCCCTTTTCAAAAGAAGAGATGATTCCTAGAAAAGTAGAGGAATAGATAGCTTAAGAGGTACAAGGAAGGCATAGACATGCTCCTGTTTATTATTGGACAGGAATAAATTGATACAGTAGGAACCCACCCATGTACTTGCAGTGCTGCTATCTACTTTACCTCTGCAAATATTTGGACGAATAAGTAATGGTATCGTCGTCATGTTGAGCTTAAGTGCATGTTGTGAAATTTAGTAACACCAACTGGGTTTCTAACCCTGAGTTGTGAAGAATATCCAAGGGGTCAGTTACATCACTTTCTGAGACAAGCAAACTAACATTAAGGTATCATTCATTGAGCTTCTGAAAGTGCTTCAAGGTACAGTTGTGTATTTTCCTTTAGATGGCAAACAATATTGAAACGGAGGGAGTAGAGAGAGATGTTGAAGAACCGCTTTTATTCTAGTAAATTGTGTGCCCATGAAAAACAAAAAAAAATTGATAAGAAGTAGTGGATGTAAATAAGGTGAAACAAGCTGCACAGTATTTTTAAGACAATAATCTGAACTATAAATAAGTAAATGTTGTCTAACATGGAAGTTGCATGGAGGACGAAATGTTTCTTTCAAGTGGAAAATTTAAAACAGTGGATAGACCTAGAAATGAAGAAATAGAAGAGCATTACAGTATCCATTCACTACATTCAAAAGAGATTATGGGGAATGCCATTGAACTGTAACAGATGAAACAAGCTACAAGAACGCAAACGAGTGTCTGGAGAAAAGTTCTTCAAATTGCTGCTTCTCAGTTCTCTTTAAAAAAAACTGTTAGAAACACCTTCATAAAAAGTAACAGTACTTTTAACAAACACTTTAAAAGAACCCCACAAAATTCTCCCAGCAGTACTGACAAGGATGTCCTTTATAGTGGGATACCTCATCCTCTTTCCTTTCTCTAGAGCCAGTAATTTGGCCCTAACATCACCACGAATAGTACTCATTCTCAAAGACCCTCTGTACCACTACAGCTACTTCTTATGCCAGAAAAAAACCTGTCAATATAAAGCCCCTACTTAATCTCAGGCACCAAAGCTCTGAATATATTAATTATTTCTTTTGCTCATGCCATTAATGTCACACTCTAACAACTCCTCTGCATCCAACTGGACCAGATGTAGCCTCGCTTCCCACTCAACCTGTCTGTTCTTGAGGTACTCAGGGGACCAAGATTGGATATGACAGTACTTTCTGCACCGTATCCAATTGAGAAGACACTCTCTGGAAGACTCTCTCTGGGGAATCCCATCTTTCCTTGGAGACTTTAGTCACTCATTTCTCCACTCCTCCCCACCCTTCCTTCTGAAACCCACTACCCTTTGGGGCTTTCATTTTGAGGTCAACTACAATCAGAGTTCTCCATTCTCAAGAGTGCTGAAGCAGTACTTTTTGAATTCTTTTTGTGGTGCAGGTTGCATTCTGCAGATGTACTCAAACGTGGCTGCACAAATGAGTAAATGGGTGTGTGAATGGTCTTATGGTTGTGTGAGTGTAAATGACACAAACAGAAGGGGGGAAAGAAGTAACATCTCTACTCCGACCTCCCCAATCAATAACTATAACACACTGAAAGGAGTAGGACAGTGTCTTTAAAAGAAGCACGTGCTCAGTGAGATAACCCTGCCCTTCCTCACAACATTGTGACATGCTTAATCATTGGGCTTGCTCACTAACACCCCTACGCAGACCAATGCCTGGCGTGGAGCAAAGGGGAAGGGAAGACAATACAAAATTTGGGATCACAGAAGAAAAGAGCAGCCAGTGAAAGTTAAAACTAGCTTGGATGTGTCCCCTCTCGAAATTTTATTCCTGGGCCATCCGGCTAGGTTTAAAAAACGTGAAGGACGGTGGTGATAGAAGTAAATTAGGATTTCTACACCCCTCCTTACTGGCAATGTGTTGACATATTTCTGACGTTTCTGTTGTGTCAACAGTGTTGGGTCACTTCGGCATTCATCAGGACCCTCCAGATCCCAAAACGTACCACCCTTTGATCCTGGTTCAGGTATCTCTGGAATATATACTTTCCATATCGGGTATGCCTACTTCACACTCTAAATAATCGAGTTTCAACAAGCAAATTGCTCCAATTAGAAAGGTGTTGGGAGTGACCCACTGTAGTCAAACTTTCATCAAGCAAGGCTCACCTCCTAGAATATCTCCAACTCTCGTCGTGTGATTGAGTTTGTCAATCAGTGTCTGGCTATATGAGTGATGGGTACATAACTGCTTTTGTGAGAGTGTAACTGGGTCTGAAAGTGCATCCCTGACTCTGTGAGCGTGTGCACAGAAATACTATTAAATTAAATACTAAAAGAAAACACCCACCCTAATTTCAAACGTATTCATTCATACTAGCATAAGAACATTAATATACATTCATTATAGCAATTCCTCTTTCTCTGTACCTGCTCACTGTATTGTTAGTTAATATTCTCATATAAGCAGCCTTCTATTTTCCATTCTAGTATACGGTCTAGAAGCTACACAATTTCTTTCACCTTAAATACACTCACTATTTTTTGTTTTCTAAATATACTTTTAAGTACTAGAACCTAAACAACATATCTGTAAAAGTTCTTTGCTGTTCTCTCATTTTTATTTCTATGTCTTATAGCATCTGTTTTCATTTGAAATCTCCAATCAGAACTCCTGTAAACCACCTCCTCGCTCAGTAGGAAGCAGGTAAAACAGCTACCCCTCACCATGTGCTCTCACTTCTACTGCTCTAGTTAACAAATCACAGGCTTCCTTTCATCTATCTTTTTTTAATACCCCTTCTAAAGGGTCAGTATTTCTTAACCTCTTTCCATGTTTCCTGCGAAAAAGCCTAATTTGATTGGCTTTTTTCATGAATCTGCAGATCCATAGTTCGGTTCACAATATATACACACAAAACTATAGAAATTCATCATTCAGATTTAACTTAAAAACCCTTTTTTTTTTTTGTAAATATATACATTTTTTTTTTATCCAACAAAGGCCGAAGCTTCTCAAGATGCACTCAAGTGCCTCTTGAGAAGCTCCGGCCTTTGTTGGAAAAAAAAAAATATATATACACATATATACATACATACACACACACAAATCTCTATGTATATAAAGATATGATTAACTGCCCCTAGTATAACACCGCCACCAGCCCCCTCAGAAACTCAGCTTAATTTTTTCCAAAATGTAATGTTGTGGCCATCAACACTGTCCATGGAAATTTGACTTGATCATGAGTCTTTCTCAAAAATTATTTTCATTTCCATTAGCATTTCATCTTTATATTGTTCTAGAGAAATAAATTAAGAAAAAAGGATATATACTAAAAGGTAAACATAATTCTTTAAGAATTCAGTTTCATGCATTGCAATCTACATGGTGTAATAACCCTCTAATACAATGATCATACATCTCAGTAAAGTTAAAAAAATATATATAAAAAAATGATACATTATGGAAAGTTCACAAATCATGGTGGCATTGGAAAACAAACGAACAGGTAGAGGATGTAGCCTAATGGCTAGAGCAGTCGCCCTAGAATCTGGGGAACCCGGCTTGAGTCTCGGCAAGGGATGGTCAACATTCTGTGATTCTGGGCAAAATCACTTATTCTCTTGTGCCTAACAAAATGAATGTGCTTTCTGCAATGCAACTGGTGCTCCTGTGAAGTGCTCTAATACTTTCGTCACGTTTGCGCTTTATAAAACTCCGGAAAGAAAAAAATAAGTAGGCTTACACCAAGTTCCTAGTCACCTAGTTAACTTGTGCATATAGATAGAAAGAAACAGTTGAAATAAATAACTGCCATTTTCACAAAACCATTCAAACAAGTTTAAACGGTACAAGGGGGAGGCTAGGTTTGCAGGTTTAGAGCCAATTTTGAAGAGTACTCTGAAGACAATTGGAAATGTTGCTTTTTTAGGTCCCATCTGCAATGGGGCATGCATTGCATGTGCTTTCGTTTGTGAGACCGATTGTTTATAACAAGGGCCTTGCATCCCGCCCATTGCTTACATTTTTTTTGGCTTCATTGCCACATTCTGCCTTCAAATTGTCCAGCATGTCCTGGCTTCACTTCCTCTTCTTTCGGCTGGAGCATCAATCAAGTATAGAGTACTTCAGCTTGATTGCTGTCCTTCCACTGATCATGCTGTGGTTGAAGTTCTACTTTTATTTTTCTTCATGCCTGTCAGCCTTGTCGAACCTCTTGCAATTGGTGGCTTTGTTTTACACTGCCAGACGCATTTCAAAGAAGCCTTTTTTTCTTTAAAAATGGATGTTTATTGTGACAACAGACGTGATTTTCTTTGATTGTGATAAAAGATTATTTATTTATTTATTTATTTGTTTATGAGATTTATTGAGCGCGCAAATACCCTAAGGTGTCTCGGCGCTTGGGTAGAGTGATAGTTTAGTAAATGATTATGGATTGAAAAGCCAGGTTTTTAATTGTTTGCGGAAGGATATTAAAGATGTGGTGATTTTTATTTGGTGTGGCAAATAATTCCAGAGTTTGGCGGTAGTGATTGAGAAAGATCTGTCACCCCAGGTTACTTTCTTAGTTTTTGGAACCTCTAAGAGGTTGGCCGTGGAGGATCGTAGTGCACGTGTTGGTCTGTAGGGACATAGGGATTGTTTCAGAAAAGCAGGTCCTGTTGCGTGGATGGTCTTGAAAGCTATGAATAAGGCTTTGAATCTAATTCTATGTCTCACCGGTAGCCAATGAAGTTGTCGGATGGTTTTAGAGATTGGTTTAAACTTGGGTATTCCTGTGATTAATCTGGCAGCTGCGTTCTGTACCAGCTGCACTTTGTTCAATACCTTTTCTTGAGCATTTACAGGGAGTCCGTTACAGTAGTCCATGCGGGACATCACCAGGGTGCTGACTAAGGTTTTTATTGTGCTTGTGGGAAGATAGGGAAGAAGTTTCCTGATCATTCTTATTATAAAGAACGCAGAAGAGACCACTGTGTCGGCATGATGCGTGAATGATAATTTGTTGTCAAAAATCACCCCTAGGTTTCTAACCTTGGTGACCGGGATGGGAGGTAATCCAAGATCTCCTGGCCACCAAGTGGGGGACCAGTTTGGAGTGAGATTGCCGAAGACCATTACCTCGGTTTTATCCGAGTTTAGTTTAAGGCAATTCTCGGTCATCCACTTGCTTATTGCAAGCATTCCCTCTTGGAAGTTGCAGGCTACTTTCAGTCCGTTGTTGTTAACCGCCAGGACAAGCTGAGTATCGTCGGCATATGAGGTTACCGCTAGATGGTGAGATTTAATGATCCTCGCCAAGTCAGCCACTTAGATGTTAAAAAGTGTTGTACTTAGCGAGGATCCCTGGGGGACACCACAGGGTAGAACAAATGCTGAAGATGAAAAGTTACCGAACGACACGGACTGCTCCCGGTTGGTTAGGAAGGAGGAGAGTAGGGAAATGGCATTTTTTGATACTCCTGTTGCCGTGACATGGTCGATCAACGTGGCATGATCAACAGTGTCAAAGGCCGCGGAGAGGTCAAGCAGTATGAGCACCGCAGCACCTCCACCGTCCAGGACCATCCTGATTTCATCGGATGCTTCGATCAGAGCGATTTCTGTGCCATGCCCCTTCCTGAATCCAAATTGTGAGTCGTCCAAACAGTGATTGCGGTCAATGTATTCGGAAATCTGGACATTCATAAACTTTTCCACGATTTTTGCTGGAAATGATAGACATGCTATTGGTCTGTTATCTGTTTCCACATGTATTTTCACTGAGATATGGACATGGGTGCAATTGCTTTTGTTATGTGATAGGATTTTTTGGGCCAAATGAAAAATTTTTTTTCAAGCAGCTGGATATCAACTGATTTGCTCAGAATCACCAGCGTGTTGCGCTAAGCCCTAACAAGCATTATTAGCAAAGCCAATATGTCTCACCTTTGAGACTATTGGCTCAGTCATTGACTTTTGTTCCTGCTGTACAGCATGGCATTGACAACGTTGGCAATGATATGCAGCTTGGCTGCATAGTAGGGTAGATGGTGTGCAGTCTGGCTACTATAATTTATTTTAAAGACCATGATGCATCCAGCATGCACTTTTAACAAAAGCCACACTGCAAAGCATCCAGACCGCTGTCCAGCATGGCTACAAAACCTTGCTAATAGGTCACACCACCATCACGTGTCAGCAGCACAACTCACTGACTAAAAGCTACGACTGCATGCAACTAATCACCTTACCATTAACAGAGGATTTAATGCACATTTTGGGCTCCAACGGGGAGCATCGCTGGTTGAACAAATAACTATGCAAAACTATCAGTACTTTAAACTCTAGAAACCTAGAGGGGCACCGGAGAAACAATTAATCACATTTATCACTCAGACCTTTAGTACAATTTAGACCCTAATGGGGAACTTCACTGGCAAAGTGAATAAACGGGGTGAGTTACCAGCATGGAGTTACATTGGATCAATGAGTAGTCATAGAGAATACAAGACCTTTTATTTACACTATGGATCATAACCGGGAGCATCCCTGTTTAAATAGTAAAAGGAGGGTCACAGGATATATGGGTTTAATCCGGGACAGAAATGTAAGACATAATGGGGCCTATCGCAGGACTATCCAGAGCTACATGCGAATACTGTTGCTGGTGTCTACAGTGCAAGGGGCATAACTGTATTCCGTTTTTAAGTCAAGATTGTAACGATTTTAAATAGTTGTACAATAAATTCTTTGAATTTGCCATTGCTTGTTTTGTCGGAGATGTCAGCTTTTGAAGTTCAGGACTAAACCAGGTTTTTCGATTAACAAATTAGACTTCCCTTTTTACTGAATGCATTTCATATCTGGCGGGGTTCTATTTAGTTTAATGCCCTATTTAACATAATAAAACAATTTCGTTTTGAGGGCACATGATCGACCAGGTGTTATTCGTCAACAACTGGTCTTGACCGTGAGGAACGACACCTGGAATGGTGACGGAGTCAGATATGTTCTACAGCAGCATGGCTTTATTCTACCATGACATATATTATAAATAATGTAAAAAGAAAAACTAATCAACACGTCCTACCACTAGACAGTAGGGGATTACATAAAAATCTGTCAGGAAATAAAAAGGACACGAGAAAATCTTCATACAATAAGAAATAAATAAGAAAAATCAAAATTGGATAAGAAACCAACCTACCACCAAACGCTGCCAAATATTCAAATATCTACCAACAGAAATGTTTGCCATTGAATACATTCACAGCAAATTGCAACGCAGATCGAGAAAGGAAGTGCTCAGGAGTATTTTTAGGTCTCGCTGAACCGACGCGCATGCGTTGTTCTGCGAGATTATAGTGGGCAAAACAGCTCTTGAAACCAGCGAGGATTTGCCAGAATGCATGTGAGTTACTCAAGCGCTACGCTTCCCCAGTCCGCGCTTGAGCTCACTTCCTAATCACACCCCATATGGTGTTCCCTCCCACTCGCTCGCACATCAAATGCTACTGCTACCGTGCCAATGCGCTCCCGCCCCGCCCCCCACAGCAATGGCAAGAGCTTTTTTTTTTTTATTGCCGCGCATCGCTAACGCTTGTTTTTTATTCACGGTCAGCCTGCAGTTTCGTTTTCAATGCCCCATGTCCATCTAGTTAAGCACAGAAACTACTTAGGTTGAAGTGGGCATACGATACCAACCAGCCTGCCGCTCCCTCGCCAATGCGCTTCCGCCCGCTGCCCCCCCCCCCCCCCCCCAGCAATGCCACGAGCATTTTTTTTTTTTTTTATTGCCGCACAGCGCCAATGCTTGTTTTTTTATTCAGGGTCAGCCTGCAGTTTCGTTTTCAACGCCCCATGTCCATCTTGTGAAGCACAGAAACTACTTAGCTTGAAGTGGGCATACAATACCAACCAGCACAACAGATGTACTGAGCCGCGGCCACGTACAAATACACACAAACTGTCAGAGCAGCACATTCCAGACTCATGTCTACAATGGCGATGAGAACAGGTTGGAGCAGCTTGAGTGTCGAAACCAGTTACCAAAGGTGCACTCTGCAAGGAGGCGGAGTAAGTAGGAGCAGGCATCTGCACAAAAGACAGTCTTTCACAAACGTGTGAAAAGCTGCACACCCTGCTTAGCGCAGATTACGGACCAATATACCTTTATGCACAAGACAAGAACAGACATCAAGTCTCCAACCGGGCGATGCCACCTACATAGACAAACAGACGAAATGCAGGAGCAGGGAAGAAGCTAAAAAGCTGACGTCATTTATATTTTTCTCCATTCTTAGGAGTCAATCAAGCAACAGTCCTTTCTCTTTAGGGCGAGCGGTAGTGCCTCTTAAGGGTTCAGATCGTTGCATGTCTTCAGAGGCACCAGTCTGACTTCAATAGAAATCTGGAGGATTCAAGACCATCACATCAACTCGGGTCCCACATAGTTTAAAACAGAAGACACAAGAAATCATTTGGCAAATCCCATCTCAATTTTAGTTGAACTAACTCCTTACAAAAGTAGGCATTACATTATGGTAAAAGCAGACCACCACATAACGATATGTATTCGCATCAGACCCACCACAGCAATGCCGAGAGCTTCACACTTCAAAGGAATGCTCTCCCCCGCCCCCATGCCTCTTCTCTCACACTTTCGCTATCTCCCCTGCCCTCCCACCTTCAGCCTCTTCCTCTGCAGTCTCCGCTGGACCTGCCCTCCCTCGCCATTTGTACGCACAGCGCACTCTCTCCCCCCCTCCCTCCTCCTCACAGCGCTACACGAAGGGTGGCACCCGGCTTGTTGGAAAAGGGTGCTTTACACTGACATCTCCAAACTTAAGTTAAGCGCCCCTAGACTGTACTTCCCATACTGAGGATGTTTATATTGATTTGTTTGTACTTTGTAAAGTAAGAACGTGTCTTTCTATATGTAAGAAAACCTCTTGAATACCAGGGACTTCTTCAATCTGCACCCGACCAAGAGTTTCATAAGTTAATATTAAAAAAATAAACTCCAGAGTGTTGTAAGAGAAAGTAATTGCAGGCACAGCTAAACATTTTAAAATATTTAGCAGCACTTTATCAAACGAAGTTGGCTGCCGTGAAACATTTTGTAGTTGAACGCATAGTAAATGTGCTTCAGGACAAAAAAATTAAGGTGTTTTCATTATTAATTTTACATCTGAACGCCATCAAGGATTTATAGGGGTGGGGGCTACAGCACCTTCTTCTCCCTTACTTCAAGTACATCTTCTTTCAGACCCACAATTCCTTCATGGGATCTAGACACGCACACAATAATTTTTTTTTTTTTAAAGTCTCTGACTCTTGGACAGCTGATAGCGACCTTTGATACAGCGCATTGCAGACTCCCACACATCTACAGGCGCGCCAAACAGGTGTCTGTGTTACCCGACTCAATGGTTCTCAATTCTTTGACGTCAGAAAGATGTGACTCTAGTTTTAGTCTACAAGTCCCAGGCAAATGTCTAGGGTAATCGCTTTAGTCCACTCAGCTATCCTAGAATATATTTCTCTCATGCTCTTGGTCACTCCCATATCATTCTCCTCTTGCATCCCCCCCACCTTACTTAGTTTCACTTCCTTTCTAACAATACTATAAAATCTCCTCTCCTCTATCTCCCGACTCTCCCCTCAGTCTCTCCACTCTCCTCTCTCTCTCCCCTCTCCTCACTCTCCCCTCCCTTTCTCTCCTCCCTCTCACTTCAATCTCCCCTCACTATCCTCACTCTCCCCACTCTCTCCTTTCACACCACTCTCTCCTCTCTCTCCACTCTTCCTCTATTTCTGTCTCACTCTCTCCTGCCCTTTCACTGTCTTGGCCTCACCACTCTTCCTCTATTTCTGTCTCACTCTCTCCTGCCCCTTCACTGTCTTGGCCTCTCCACTCTTCCTCAGTTTCCGTTTCACTCTCTCCTACCCCATCACTGTCCTGGCCTCTCCACTCTTCCTCTATTTCTGTCTCACTCTCTCCTGCCCCTTCACTGTCTTGGCCTCTCCACTCTTCCTCTATTTCTGTCTCACTCTATCCTGCCCCTTCACTGTATTGGCCTTTCCACTCTTCCTCTGTTTCCGTTTCACTCTCTCCTGCCCCTTCACTGTCTTGGCCTCTACAATCTTCCTCAGTTTCCGTTTCACTCTCTCCTGCCCCTTCACTGTCCTGGCCTTTCCACTCTTCCTCAGTTTCCGCCTCACTCTCTGCTGCCCCTTCACTGTCTCGGCCTCTCCACTCTTCCTCTATTTCTGTCTCTCTCTCTCTCCTGCCCCTTCACCGTCTTGCTTCTGTTTATTGTATTTGCAGAAATCTAATATCTTGGTCTATTCCTTTTCAATAATCAGGCATTTTTGTTTATTCGGTGTTTATGTTTTTGATTGGTTTATTTATAGGTACTTTCTATCTATCTATCTATCGCCCTCACTCTATCTATCTATCTATCGCCCTCACTCGATCTATCGCCCTCACTTGATCTATCACACTCATTCAGCACCACCACTCAGGGGCACCACAGCATCAATCTGTGCAACCATTCAACAACAACTTGTTCAAATATGTTCTCTCAATGTCTCAAACTTTATTACAAATGTCACAAAAAGATGTTAATATCTAACTTCCGTTCTTGGATTTTCGTCACAATAAAATAAAATTTTAATGTAAATGTGTTTGTGTTTATATAGCGCCTTCTACCCTGAGGTCTCGTAGCGCTGTATTCATACCGCTGTGGAACCCTTCCTGGCTTTCCTGTGAAATGTCCACTCCTGGGCAGCCCCAAGGTAAAGCCAGGCATCCAAGCGCTGCTGGGGCCGTTGTGGAGATTAAGCAAGCTATTGCCCAGAGTCACAGAGTGGGACCCAAAATTAGACTAGGCACCGAGGCAAGAATTATCAGGTCCGGGGAAATTGTGTCCAAGAGCTGCTGAGGAAGGAATTGAACCCTGGTCCCGGGCCAGATCTCTGCATCAGGGTCTGCCGCTCTAACCATTGAGCCACGCTTCTCCACACAAAATCTTCACAAAAGTTATTTACAAAATTTTAAGCTATTGCTATTATAAAGTACAATAAATTTTATTTAAGTATTAGTTATTTAAAAAAATTAAAAGCCATTATTATTTGTAATAGCAATACTTCTAAGTCACGTAAATACAACACATATTGCATTACAAATGCTATAGGTGTCACATTTGCGAAAGTTATAACTATTGGCATTGTAAATGACAAAGCTATTAATTTAGCTATTTTCAAAACCAACACAGAAATAAAAAAATTGTCATTTACAATTCCAATAGCTCAAAATTTCCTAATGCGAGATCTATTGCATTGCAAATGCTGGTTTAGAAAATGCCTCAATGGGGTGAGTTCCTAGTGGTCTTTGCAGGGGTCACTCACTCGTGGGTGGATAGGAAATGCCACCCAGTGCAAGTTATCAATCTGCACCAACCGCAGCGGCTGCATTTTAGAAGAAGAAACCAGAACACGCCTCCTATTCACACAAGTCATTACACGGCAGCATGGATGGTTACTCCATTCCATTCACAAAATAGAGGCTGATTCACACCCTGCAATACTGACATCAAATACCCTCAAACAAGCTAACAAGTGTATCACATTCAAAATATGAAATATACAAAAGTGAGAGGTTAATACAATGGCACTGTTAGAAGTCTGCAATCAAGTACAACTGTACTTGTGCTCTCACAACATGGAAAACCAACAGTAAATTGTAAGTGAAAGATTAGCATTAACACATTGTGTCCGTAATTGAGTTGTGTGCAAATCAATTTTCTAGTTCAATACACATTGGAGGCTTACCCTCAAAGTGGTTTCTGCATTATGTGGCTCAGGTGTCAATGGTGACGTGAGTTCTAAATCTAGCAGCGACTCAGTCTCCTCACTCTGCAATAAGAGGTACAAAAATAAGTTTGATTACTTGGTAGTAAACAAGAATCCCAGTTCAAATTAACAAGCAAGAACCACAATGAATGATGTAAATATTTTAGACTTCAATCTTTTCAAGGAATAAGGATCCGACTAAAAAAAGAAACCCCAACTACATATATTGTGAATACATTTAAATCACCTTTTTACTTTGTATTTAAAACCTCTCATTTTAGAATCTATTTTACACTTAACTGCCTCTATTTTTTTAGCATTCTTTTTGCTGGTCGCTCTACATTACACAAAGCATATTTTTCATGCCCTTTTCTTTTAGGTAACCGTATTCTTTAATCACCGGTTTGAATAGTTTGAGAAATTGAGTTGTTGGTTGACTGGGTCACGAAGCAACTTCCATTCTCATCAGGGTAAGGTACAAGCAAACACCAGATTAACCAGTGCTCAACCCCCTGGTAGTTTGCCACAGAAATGTCAGTCGTAGCAAAGAGGCAATGTGTAAAGTATTTATGCAACACTTCAAACAGCAATACAGTAGAAACACTTCAGCATTTGCAATGAAATAGGTCTCACATTTGTGAGAGTTTGAGCTTTTGGCATAGTAAATGGCAATGCCTTTTATTTACGTGTTGGTTTTTAAAACATAAATAAAAAGCATTGTCATTTACAATGCCAATAGCTTAAACTCTCGCAAATGCGAGACCTATTGCATTGCAAATGATTGTTGTAATTTGTGGCGGGCAGTGTAGGTTTAATTAAATGCGAATGAGCAGCTGCTGGAGCCAAGTTTCCATTAGAGACGCTGGTTGAAGGGTGTTAAATTAAAAAATATATATATATATAAAAACAAACTGGATTGTGAAGTAATGGACCAGTTTAGGGTCAGGGCATCAACACAGCATAGGGGACCATGATTTGAGTGTGGAAAGAGGAGACGAGAGATAGAGCATTAAAACACACACTCCCAGGGAATGCTGAACAAAGAAGAAAACAATATACACTAGAGTTCTTCTGATTCCTCGCTTTCAGATGGGTGGGGAAGCTCCCAACCCATTTCATCGGGATTAAGCACTGAGATGTTTTTGATTCCTCTGTAAAGTGACTCCACTAAAGAGGAAAACAGACCAAAGCCGCCAGGGCTCCTAGAGAAAGGGAACAAGGTTTGATCGGCCGCTGATGAGGGAGAAAAAAAATTGGCATCGGCAGAGCCTGGAAAATCTAGAGCATACACCACCGAGAGAAAATGAGAGTGCGCCAAGAAACTCGCAAGTATGAGAAGGCGCTCTAGGGGGGAGATAACCGCCTTGACCTAGAATCTCATGTTTCAGAAAATCATGGAAGGGTGTGACTGTGCATGAAACACTTATGAGATGAGAGTGAGCGAGGGAGATAAAGATAGAGGAGCCATAAGAAACTGTGAGAAGAGTGCCTGAAATAGAAAGAGAGGAGAGCGGGGCTGGGAGAGAAAAAGAAAGAACGGGCATGTAAGAGATAGGGACAGGTGAACAATAGAGTAGGGAGAAGTAGGAGAAGAGAGCAATGGGGAGGCCAAAGAGGAAAAAAGGATGAGCAGAAAGAAGGGACGAGAAAAAACATGTGAGAGATATAGACAAAAAGGTAAGAGCTTAGGTAGGACGGGGGAAAACATAACAAGAGAAAGAGCTGGAAAGAAAGGTACAACAAAGGAAAGGGTAACAAGCTCGGGAGTGGTGCGTGCGTGCGAAAGTCTGCTCATTTTCAAGCACTGCACTCATGCTTGTGGCATGCCCCTGCACGCTCCCGCAAGGTGTATGCCGCCACAAGCAAGAGTGTGTGCTTGAAAATGACCAAAGCGACTGCTAAAGGTCCTCCTATGCAGCGCATGCACGATGCGTAGGCAAAACGTAAAAAAGAGACTACACCAGGGTAGAAAAATAGAGCAACATTTAATAAATGAAAACAAGACCAAAAAAAACTAAATCAGCAGAATCAGAGATATGCATTTTTAAAGAATGTAGTGAATATAGCACCAAAAAGCACCAAGCACCAACTCAGGATACCTGGCCATGCTGAACGGGTCAAAATCACACTTTCAGGCAGACTGCAATAGAGTGCAGGTCTGATACAGTCACCAGGATCCAGGAGCTAGAGCAGGATGTTGGGGAGCCTTCTATGTCCCTAAGGCAAGTATCAGGAGGCCAGTAGACTAGCCACTGAAGCCCCTCTGAGGTCCTGGGTCCAAAATGAAGTTGAAGGTCCAGTTGTTCATTCCCAGGCAAGAGAGCAGAGGGTCAGCACAACAGGGCAGCAGTTCTTTCACAGCAGCAGTCCTTGCAGCAGCACAGCAGTTCTTTTTCCTGGCAGAGCCTCCACAGGTCCAGAGGTTTACTGAAGTGGTGATGTCTGAGGTCCAGTATTTATACAAAGTAGTTCCTTTGAAGTGGTGAGAAGTTTCTAACGGCATGCATTTGAAGTGCACAGGTGATCCGACTTCCCAGCCCGGTCTCCAGACTAACTACTGGAAGTATGCAGCCCTTTGCGTGGGGACATAGCACAGCCTATTCAGGTGTAAGTGAGGCTGGGTCCAGCTCCTCCCTCCCATCCTGCCAGTGATGGTCCATCTAGTCACAACTAAGCTCTCTATTGTGTGTGGCTGTCTAGGAGGAATACACAAAGCCCAACTGTCGACCACACCCAGTCATGTGACCCACAGACAGGCTGCAGGCACCAAATAGCTAGGGCAAGAAAATGCAAATTTTCTAAAAATGGCATTTTCAGAAGTGCAATTAAAAATCGGACTTCACCATGAGTTAGGATTTCAAATTGGGTTCCCATAGAGACCAAACTTTAACTGGTTACCTGTTCCCACTTGGACGTTACACTTCTAGAATGTAATAAGGCATCTCCAATATTATCCTATGGGAGAGGGGAGAAGTAGGCCTTGCAGTAGTGAAAAATTAATTTAAGAGTCTTTCACTTCCAGGACATACAAAACTTAAACGTTCATGACCTACTTTTTAAATACATTGCACCCTGCCCTCTCGGCTGTCAAGGGCCTCCCTTAGCGGGGACTTGTATGCATTAAAAAGTAAGGTCTGGGCCTGGAAAAATGTTTATACTTGTGAAAATTATGGAACGCACACTGTTATGTCAATAGTCAATTCTTTTGAAAGATGCCCCTTTGTCAAAGTTATTGTATGTAGACTTGTTCATGCTCTGCCCCAACAGTACGTTGATAATGATTTACAAGCATTTGCAATGCAATAGGTCTCGCATTAGGAAAGTTTGAGCTATTGGTCTTGTAAATGTTTTTTTTTTTATTTATGTGTTGGTTTTGAAAATAGCTAAATTAATAGCTTTGTCATTTACAATGCCAATAGTTATAACTTTTGCAAATGTGACACCTATAACCTGGGGTTGCGCTGAGTGATGCTGTGGTGGTGCTGAACGGTGCTGTGGTGGTGCTGAGTGATGCTGTGGTGGTACTGAGTGGTAATATGGTGGTGCTGAAAGGTGCTGAGTGGTGCTGCTGAGTGGTGCTGAGTGATAATGTGGTGGTGCTGAGTGATAATGTGGTGGTGCTGAGTGGTGGTGCTGAGTGGTGGTGCTGAGTGGTGGTGCTGAGTGATAAAGTGGTGGTGCTGAGTGAAAATGTGATGGTGCTGAGTGAAAATGTGGTGGTGCTGAGTGATAATGTGGTGGTGCTGAGTGATACTGGGTAGCGCTGAGTGGTGCTGTGGTGGTGTCAAGTGATGCTGTGGTGGTGCTGAGTGATGCTGTGGTCGTGCTGAGTGATGCTGTGGTGGTGCTGCTGAGTGGTGCTGAGTGATAATGTGGTGGTGCTGTGGTGGTGCTGAGTGATAATGTGGTTGTGCTGAGTGATAATGGGGTGGTGCTGAGTGATAATGGGGTGGTGATGAGTGATAATGGGGTGGTGATGAGTGATAATGGGGTGGTGATGAGTGATAATGGGGTGGCGCTGAGTGATGCTGTGGTCGTGCTGGGTGGTGATGTGGTGGTGCCGAGTGATGCTGGGGTGGCGCCGAGTGATGCTGGGGTGGCGCCGAGGGATGCTGGGGTGGCGCCGAGTGATGCTGGGGTGGCGCCGAGTGATGCTGGAGTGGCGCCGAGTGATGCTGGGGTGGCGCCGAGTGATGCTGGGGTGGCGCCGAGTGATGCTGGGTTGGCGCCGAGTGATGCTGGGGTGGCGCTGAGTGATGCTGGGGTGGCGCTGAGTGATGCTGGGGTGGCGCTGAGTGATGCTGGGGTGGCGCTGAGTGATGCTGGGGTGGCGCTGAGTGATGCTGGGGTGGCGCTGAGTGATGCTGGGGTGACGCTGAGTGATGCTGGGGTGACGCTGAGTGATGCTGGGGTGGCGCTGAGTGATGCTGGGGTGGCGCTGAGTGATGCTGGGGTGGCGCTGAGTGATGCTGGGGTGGCGCTGAGTGATGCTGGGGTGGCGCTGAGAGATGCTGCGGTGGCGCTGAGTGATGCTGGGGTGGCGCAGAGTGATAATGTGGTGGTGCGGAGTGATAATGTGGTGGTGCGGAGTGATAATGTGGTGGTGCTGAATGATGCTGGGGTAGCGCTGAGTGATGATGTGGTGATGCAGGGTGCAGAAAGGCACAAAAAAACAAGTCTAACAGAGGGCAGAAGGGCAGAAAAACAAGGGGAAAACGAGTCTAGCAGAGGGCAGAAGTGAAATATTAACTTTTTTGTGAAATTTGTAATAAAGTTTGAAACATTGAGAACATATTTGAATCAGTTGTTGAATGGTTGCACAGATTGATGCTGTGGTGGCTTTGAATGATGTTGTGGCGGCAACGAGTGATGCAGTGGCGTTCAGTGATGCTGTGGTAGCGCATAGTGATGTTGTGGTGCCCCTGAGTGATGCTGTGGTGATGCGATGGATAGTGAAGGCGATAAATAGATAGAGGGAGGGATGGAGTGTGGGGTGTGGGCGAGGGATGGAGTGTGGGCGAGAAATGGAGTGTGGGCGAGGGATGGAGTGTGGAGCGGGGGAGAGATTGAGTGTGGGGCGGGGGAGAGATTGAGTGTGGGGCGGGGGAGGGATGGAGTGTGGAGCGGGGGAGGGATGGAGTGTGGGGTGGGGGAGAGATGGAGTGTGGGGCGGGGGAGAGATGGAGTGTGGGGCGGGGGAGAGATGGAGTGTGGGGCGGGGGAGAGATGGAGTGTGGGGCGGGGGAGAGATGGAGTGTGGGGCGGGGGAGAGATGGAGTGTGGGGCGGGGGAGAGATGGAGTGTGGGGCGGGGGAGAGATGGTGAGGGGCAGGGAGTTGGGGGAATGGATGGATGGATGGATGGAGTGCGGGGATGGATGGATGGAGTGCGGGGATGGATGGATGGAGTGCAGGGATGGATGGATGGAGTGCAGGGATGGATGGATGGAGTGGGGGGATGGATGGATGGAGTGGGGGATGGATGGATGGAGTGCAGGGATGGATGGATGGAGTGGGGGGATGGATGGATGGAGTGGGCGGATGGATGGATGGAGTGGGGGGATGGATGGATGGAGTGGGGGGATGGATGGATGGAGTGGGATGGAGATGGATGGATGGATGGAGATGGATGGATGAGTGGATGGATGGAGATGGATGGATGGAGATGGATGGATGAGTGGATGGATGAGTGGGATGTATGGATGGATGGAGTGGATGGATGGATGGAGTGGATGGATGGATGGAGTGGGATGGATGGATGGATGGAGTGGGATGGATGGATGGATGGAGTGGGATGGATGGATGGAGTGGGATGGATGGATGGAGTGGGATGGATGGATGGAGTGGGGGGATGGATGGATGGAGTGGGGGGATGGATGGATGGAGTGGGGGGGATGGATGGATGGATGGAGTGGGGGGATGGATGGATGGAGTGGGGGATGGATGGATGGAGTGGGGGATGGATGGATGGAGTGGGGGATGGATGGATGGAGTGGGGGATGGATGGATGGAGTGGGGGGATGGATGGATGGGGGATGGATGGAGTGGGATGGAGAGGGATGGATGGATAGAGTGGGATGGAGAGGGATGGATGGATAGAGTGGGATGGAGAGGGATGGATGGATAGAGTGGGATGGATGGATGGATGGAGTGCGAGGATGGATGGATGGAGTGCGAGGATGGATGGATGGAGTGCGAGGATGGATGGATGGAGGGGGGTGGATGGAGTGGGATGGATGGAGTAGGATGGAGTAGGATGGAGTAGTATGGAGTAGGATGGAGTGGGATGGATGGAGTAGGATGGATGGATGGAGTGGGATGGATGGAGTGGGATGGATGGATGGAGTGGGATGGATGGATGGAGATGGATGGATAGATGGATGGATGGATGGATGGATGGATGGATGGATGGATGGATGGGGATGGATGGGGATGGATGGGGATGGATGGGGATGGATGGATGGATGGATGGATGGGGATGGATGGATGGATGGATGGGGATGGATGGATGGATGGATGGATGGATGGATGGGGATGGATGGATGGATGGGGATGGATGGTCGGAGTGGGGGGATGGATGGAGTGGGATGGATGGATGGAGGGAGGGATGGAGTGGGATAGATGGATGGAGTGGGGGGATGGATGGATGGAGTGGGGGGTGGATGGATGGAGTGGGGGGATAGATGGATGGAGTGGAAACCGGGCGGCAAGGGCTGTGATTTATAATGTGTTATGTTTAGGAGTAAACAGGCATACGACATAGCAGGTATGTCCATCTTTAATGAATATGTAGAGCACAAATGACGTGATAAACAGAAGAGGCGCACATTGGTGGTTAAAGAGCCCAGAGAGCAGTAAAAACAATAACAAAAGATGCAGCAAAGGCTTCAAAGTTAAGAAAAGATGCAAGCACAGCTTTGGTATTGTGTGGAGGAGGACATGTAACTGGAAATACAATGTTTATAATGTGAAAGTTTAAATCAACAGGAAACATGAGAAATTACATGGCTGCAGTGGAAATTAAAGAGAAACATGCAGACAAAGGTTTTATGGCGGAGGACACAAATGAATCAGGACGGGAAAGCAAATATTGATGATGTAAAACTATATTAACAGCAAACCTGCGAAACCACGTGGGGAAGGAGGATATTTAATAAACAGAGAGGTAGGTGAAAACATAAAAGAAACAGGCAGGCAAATCTTTCTGATTCTATAGAGGTTAAAACGCACGGGGGAAGCTTTAATTTGTAATTTAAAAGGTTAATGCAGCAGGAGTTTAGAAGTGTAAATAGTTTAAAAAGTTTAAATAAACAGGAGTAAGCAGGCAATGAAACATAACAAGTGAGACGGAAAGCCAGAGGCCAGCATCAAACGGACAATACAGAGGGTCTGTTGCTTGTGTGCTCAACCGTGACCTGCGCCAAGGAGCTGAGAGCGTTATGAGAAGGGGGTGTAGTGCACGCGCTGGGAAGAGCAGCAGCAGAGAGGGGGTGGCAAATGGTTCTTTGCTTTAGGCGCTCTGTAGTGTGGGAGGGGGATGGGGCACGGAGAGGAGGTGGCAGGAAAAACAGGGACAGGTTAGAAGAAACAGTAAGGGGATGGGATAAGTTAAACAAGGGAAAAATGAGTGAGCACCTTCATGGTTGTGTGTGACAGAAACCTCCTTTATGCTGCAGTAATATCGGGGAATTCAGAAGTAAAATCCGACCCAGTGCAAAATAAAACAGCCGAAATGCCGACCCCACAGTCTTGTCAGCCCATTGGCAGGGCGCCTGATTCGCGGAGATCCGACCCTGGATAAAGAGGGGGATTAAAGGGAGCGAGGCTCTGTGAGTAGGTGTGCACCAGCAGAGATGAGGGTGGGTCCCACATACAGAAACACTCCCTGCTTACAACTTTCACATCAGGACATGTCTTAACAGTTGGCCTGACTGACACGATGAGCATTCTTGTTAAAATATGTTAAACAAATTACCGAAACCAGTGTGGCTTTATTTTGCGCTGCAGATGTATCCGCATCACATGTTTAAGTAACTTTCTTATCGGATAATTGCTAATGTTATCGGGCCAAGTGAAAGGGATGGTTTCCACATAATAACACAACGAACTAATTAATGGAAACAGCAGACAAAAGGATCCTTTACATTCAGACCCAGCCCTTTTAAAGGTGGCAAACATTGCCCAGAGCTGCCGACGTTGGAATTGAAGAATATAATCTCGGAGTCAGCTCATCATCCAGAGATTCTGGACAAATCAGTTAATCTTCCAGTGCCTAAAATAATATTGAATGTGTCCGTGTGTAATGTAGCTGGGCCTCATGTAAAGCGCTATAACAACTTTGGTTGCTTGTTATGCCAGTGTTGTAACTTGTGCCCTGCAGTTTACACAAGTACCCCCTTTAACAATCTCATTAGCCCAACGATGTTTCTCACAAAGAATACACGTTTCGGACCCACACTCTTCGCATTGCTGTGGGGAGAGGGGAGTAGAAATGCGAGACACGGCCTGTCGGCCGTGAAAGTGAAGCCGGCCGTGGGCAGTGAATAATTAGGGGAGGAGAAATGCCTGAGGCAAAGCGGCCGGGAAAGGAAAGCAATTAGGGGGAGGAGAATTGCGGCCAGCGCGCACTGTGCACGCTGGGGAAGCCTGTGGGAGGGAGGCCGATTGCTTTGATGTGGGGAAATGCACGTGCTTGTCTTCACGTGAACTGTTGAAAATCCGGCCCTTGGTTTGAGAACCTATTTTGCCCACTAAAATTCGATCCTATCCATTCATGCGGAATGGTATAGGCTCGACCTAAAAAACGAAGTGGAGTTCGAATGCTTTTCACACACATCACAGCAAAGGAAGTGCAGAGACATCCTTTTTGTCATGTTGAAATGGCAGTTTAAAACTACACACATAGGCTGCAATTAAAAGCCTGAGGTGTGTTTAAAATTCTAATCAAAAGGGTGAAACTATCAGTGCCACAGGCCCACTAGCAGCATTTAATGTACAGACCCTGGGCATAGTTAGTACCACTTTACTAGGGTCTTACAATTAGATGTGCCAATTGGGTATAAGCCAATCTAACATTTTAAGGAGAGAGTGCATGCACTTTACCACTGGTAAGGTGTGGTAAAGTGCACAGTCCTAGGGGCAACAATAAACAATTCAGCAAAAATAGGAAGAGTGAAGGCACAAAGTCTGGAGCAGTCCCTGCAGGAAGGGTAGAGTTCAACATGATAACTCTCCAGCCAAAAGCCAGGGCAGGCTAATCAGTAGTTTAATAGGCTTCCCTGCTAAGGCGATAAAACATGGACGAAGGCCCTGTTATGGAGGGGCACTTGTCAGTTCTACGTCTCTCTAAACTCAGATGGACCCATCTGCCTATATTCTACTGAGCCACTGAACTGACTCATGGGGAATCCTTCTCCTCATACGTGGACCCCATCTGTGCAGCACTTAACCTCAACTTGCTCACAGAGGCAGGGACACAGTATCCCCATGGCCAACACATGGATGTGGCCTATTCCTGCACTTGGATCCTACTTCGGTCCCAACCCAAGAAAAACAGTGCCGATAAGGACATGCCATTGACAGATGTCAGTGTCATGGGCCCAGCTACAAACCATCCAGGGTTCTCTGACCTCCGAGGTTTCTCAGAGTGGGGGGCAGTAGCCCTGGGTGTTTATCACCCTATTTTCACCCTACCTCCCACCCGTTCAGGGGTGGTAGTCAGACTGCTCACTCAGTCCAGGGTCTGTACCCTAAGGCTGAACATTTGTCGGGCGAGCCATGTCTTTCAGGAGGGGAACCACTGCCTCCTCAAGGGTGACACTGGCATGCATGGGTCTGCCTGGCTTAGGTCTCCGGCCGTCAGTCTCTGAGAAAGCATTGGGAGTACCCCAGGTCAGAAGTGGCCTCAAAAGGGTCAGTCTTGGGGTCCTCTGTTCTCAGAGTTGGCAACTCGTGATCCACTGATCCTCTCACTGTGGAGTGTTTCCACCTTCTGCCCCTCCATCTGGGACTGTGCACCCCCACAGTGGAGTGGGACCCTCAGAAAATGGAATTGGTAGGGCACCTTGAATGGCCGACCTACCCTGCACCCTTGACATTATGGAGCTGCCACCAGGGGATGGTCTCTTGGTACAGACCAGGGGTCTCTTGGTACAGACCAGGTCCCCCTACGTGTGACTCACCAGGGAGAAATCCAAGCACTGGAGTTCGACATGGGGCACCTTGGGCCTGAACCAACCAAAATCTTCCCCCCTACTCTTAGGAGGGAGATGTGAGCCCTCCCCCCCACACTATACTGAGACATGTCTGGGTCACTGTGTACCTCCTCCCCACTCTGTCGGGGGGGGGGGGGGGAGGGCATGAACCACCCTTCTTAGGATCACTCCCAAACGCCAGAGATTTGCCTCCTCTGTAAGCCCCCTGTGGTCAGTAAGCTTGCAGTCAACCAGGTGTTGGCATATCTCTGGAAAACGGTAACTGAACATATGCACTTTGGCAAATAAATTGTACAGCACCTCATAAGTGTTTACCTCCCTACCCTTCACCCAACCAGCCAGTGTCTTACACAAGGAACCCACAAAACCTCCCCAGGACTGGTAAGCCAGTTCTGATTGTCCTGAACCTCAACCCTTATACTCATAACAACCAGGTCGTCAACAGTTTCCGAAAAGAAGACACCGAGGTACAGTATCTTAAAGTTTGCGGAAGGTTGTTCCAGAGCTTGGAGCCCTGGTAAGCAAAGGACCGTTCTCCCATGAAAGTCTGTTTGACTCTCAAATCCACACATAAGGAAATGTCACTGGGCCCTAAAGGGCAAGTTGGTAGATAAGGCCTCACTGGTCCATGGAGATAGCGAGGGCCAGCTGCTGATCTAGCTCTGTGCACAAAGCACAGGGCTTTACTTTGGAATCACTTCTCCACCTTGAGCCAATGCATCTGCCTCAGGAGAGAGGAAGCAGAAGCACTTTTTGGAAGAATGTAGAGTAGCCCGGCTGCTGAGTTCTGGACTACTTGCAGCCTTCTTAGAGAGGCTTTATCTGCTCCCAAAAGAGAGATGTCATCCAAAAAAAGCCATACTTGTAAACCTATGGTGACCAGTCTTTCCAACAGCGTAGCGAGTATGTAACACAGTATCACAGTATCGAAAGCAGTGTTGAGATCTAGTAAGATCAGCGATGCCGTCTCGCCATCACCCAGGAGCGGTCCAAGATATTCTGTGGCTCCTAGAAGAGCAGATGCTGTGCTGTGACTGCTCTGAAATCCAACTAAGAGTGGTGTAGCTTGTGCTCATTTGGGATGAATCCATATTTCTTGATACGGGTTTCCTTCATGGGGGATACCTCATACTAACCCTCTTCTCCAGGGCAAGTAGGGCATACCTCCAATAGTTAAGTGTACTCCTCCACTGGCTGTCTCCCCAATCTACCTCAGGGATCCTGTACATCTCGAGAGCTCCTTCAAATGCCTCAAACCACCTTTCTATGTCATTTCCCCCCCCCCCCATCATCTCAAAGTCAGGCACCAAGTCCCTCAGAATGCGGATCCTTCATTCACCGGGCACTGTATTTTCTCGGACACCATTCCTGCTAGACTTTTCCAGCGGTTGGGCCTTCATGTCTAGCTTTTTACAATATATTTCTCAGCTCCAAGGCTCTCACACCCTAGCCTTCTTTTGTTCTGACTGCATGGCCAGTTGTACTTGGCTAAGACCCTCTCAATCCTCCTTGCCCACTGCAGGGCTTTGTCAGCCTCATCTGTTCTCTCCTCTGCAGTCATTTGGGCCAGCTGCAGACTCAGTTCACTCTCAGCCTGCCTGTCCTTCAACTCATCAGCAGACGGGGTGTATTGGAGGACACAACGCATCCTGCCAGATCCAGTAGGGGACTCCAACTCTGTGGGCTCCCTCCCACTCCTCTGGAGTCAATGCCAAGTCATTTTGCTCTTTCTCATCCCTCTCAGGGTCCTAACTCTCCTGGTCCTCTGGTGTGTCCCACACCCACATTTCACCTCACAATCATGCAGGGCTGCCCGCAGGTTACACTTAATGGGGGCTGCTTCTCCACAACCAACCCCCTCTCCTTGCAGAACCTTCTCTATAGTGTAATGTGACAGTCATTTGGGATCCATTTCCATTCTGGCACGGTATCCCAGGTGCAGTAACAAAAGAGTCCTAAGTGTATGAAGACGAGGCAGGAATCAAATTTGGGAAAAAGGCCAAATGAGGGAACTAGTTAGTGGAGTACCTGCAATGGGATTCATGAATATTCCATGTACATATATTCTGAAGCATCCAAACAAACATTCTACTGCAAAGCCAGTTAATTGTTACTCCAATGATGACATGAACTGTACTGCTTCTGATTCTAAAGTGGAAAGAAACAGATCTATTCAATTACATACTTATTTGACGCAAAACACCTAACTTTCAAAAATACTGAAAAAGAAGTTAGAAAACAAATGCCCCAAGGTTTGTTGATCTAATCAGGCTGTCCTAAATTGAGGTAATCAAGGTCAGACATGAAATTGAGGATTATTCTCTCAACAGGCTCAAGACGCCCAGAGAATGTTACACTGTATCTATTGGATTTCTCACCGACAAGAGCATTCCTCTATATAACAGGTTATTTTTTTAATCAACTGGTTCTCATGGGGTATAAAAATAAAACGGGCAGATCATAAGGGCACGCATGGGGGTAGTGTGACTGTTAAATTACAGCATTTATCATCTTTAGCGCTCTTTGACCCAAATTAGGTCTGGTATGTCTTCAGAAGGATAATCTAATTCATATAAGAAACCTACATTTATGTCTGGAATAACCATTAGACCATGCAGTGGATTTCAAATTAAAGCTTCAATTTTTTAAATAACTTGCATCTAAACACTCTTAGCCACATGGCAGCTGTCTTCATTATCCTATATTTTGAAATCTTGAAGACATTTTGATTGATGAACCTGTACTAATAGCATCAACAGGTATTTGCTGTCCCTTTTGCACTCAATATATCCACGATCAATATGTGCATATTATCTAAAGTTGCTTTTAAAGAATGCCCATACATATACAAATCAGGCATTTATGTTAGCAACAGAGTAATTCAATAATCAAACAAAATATCATCAAGCAAGAATATTTGAATATGAACCCTAAGACTCTGCTTGCTAAGTTTAGTAACCATTACCAGGCCTTGGAATAAGCACTGCCTATGCAACAATCTAAATCCTCAAAAACAAACAACAAAAAAACACCTTGTTCACAAATGATCTTGCAAAACGAAAGTTTGAACTACACCAAATGGAACACCAATGGCATAGATCGAATGATGGGGAATACAAAATTAAATTCCCCATCAAGACTACAGAATAGTACAGTACTATTAAGCTAGACATGCAGGCTTATTTTACGCAATGACTAGCAATCACTGCTCATCTCCCAAAAGAGCTCTTTAAAATTGTAAAAGACTTACAAGACACATTAGCATACCAATCATGTCTCTCAAGGAAGCCCCCAACTATTTCTTTACCTTTCTTTAATCCGGGTAATTATTTTGTGATACTTCTAATCAAGATCATAAAAGAGAGCCACCTGTCAAGATCACATCTAGACACAGGTTCTGTCAAATTAGTATAAGTTTTGTTCCAGAAATCCAGATTCTCTTTTCTGGTTCTCCTGAAACTGGAATAGGTCCAGATACTTTTAAGAAAGCAGTGATGAGACTCCAACCTTTACGAGAATTTGTGGAACACAATGATATACTGAATTCTCATCCAGCAGGATTTCACCCAAAAAGAGGCAAGAAACAAGTAGTGGTTTTAATCCTATGTGACCTATGTATGTGTCTATTCATATGGCATTTCTATAGAGCAAACCTAACCAAAAGGCATGCTCAAAGCCAAGGTTAAGTCAACGAGTAATAAGAGTGGAGTTGCAGATGACTAATGTCTTGATATTCAGACTAAGTGGCACAGGAATCAAAGAGACAGTCCTCTCTTGGCTAAAATCTCTTAGTGAATAACAATAAATTGCTTTATTTCAACCATTTTCTCTTAACCAAAAGAAATAAACGGTGGAGGTCCAGATGGGTCAATCCTGTTTCCTCTCCTTTTTAGGTCGAGCATTTGAGAACTCTTGTATATAGTTTGGCATATAGTTATATGTGTATGTACTTTGTGGGCTCTAGAGATCAGCCCTAGGACTTGTCTGCTCTGCTTAGGGACTTATTTTTCTGTTCTACTGCCTCTATTTAACAGTCTTGATAGAAAACTACCGTAGAGGTCAGTAAAATACCAGAATTGCTGTCTGCTTGTTCAACTGCCTCTATTTAACTGTCTTGATAGAAAACGACCAGTAGAGGTCAGTAAAATACCAGAACCACTTTAGCATTCTCTAGGTTCCAGTCCATAGAAATTTTCTTCCAAGAGCACAGAGCTTTGGGCTATACCATTTCCCGCTGAACAACAATATGTCTCTCCATGTGTTCCCATACTTGGTGTGTCACGCAGTTTGGTGCTTACTTTCCCTCCATGTTAAAGAGCAGTAGATATTTCAGCCCCCATGCTAATGTGCTGCATAGCTAAATACATATAAGGTTCCAAAGGCGAGACCGTTTGCATAGCAAATGCTTGTTAGCATTTACATGCGCCTCCCATTTCACATATTTTGCATCAACTAAGATTGACATGTTTAACCTATGTGGATTATACTCTTTTGGTGTGTCACCTAATAATTATTCAATAGAGAAAACAGAAATCTCTTTGGCAGGCAATCACATTGGTACCAGAGGGTGAATGTCTGAACTATGTAAAGCTCAATCTATTAAGTAAAACAGAATTGCTGCTAACATCTTCCAAAATCAAAGAAGATAATCTCCACAGCCTGGGTTTATGGGTTGTAAATCAAACCCTAATCTTTCCAACACTAGTGAAACATGTATGGGTGAGTGACTGGTTGTGTGAATGTCTGTATCTGTCTGTCTGTTAGTGTCGAAGTGGTTGTTCGGGTGTGTGAGTAGACGTGAGTTTCTATATGGGTGAGCAATTCGTTGTCTGAACACCTCAATGGGTGTCTGTCTGTGTGAGTGGGTGAGGGTGTGAGTGACTGCCTGTATGGATGGGTGGGTGGGTGGGTGGGTGGGTGGGTGGGTGAGTGGGTGAGTGAGTGAGTGAGTGAGTGAGTGAGTGAGTGAGTGAGTGAGTGAGTGAGTGAGTGAGTGAGTGAGTGACTATCAGTGAGTGAATGCATGTGTCAGTGGTATATGGGTGAATAACTGGTTATGTGTAAGGCAGTATAGGTGAGTGATGGGGTGTGTGAGTGATTATGGGTGAGTGAATGTAAGAGTGACTGTATGGATGAATGTGTGCTTGAGTCAGTGACTGTATAGGTGAGCGAGTACGTCTTAGTAAGTGTGTGTGTGCGTGTGTCTGTGTGATTGTGTAACTGTATAGGTGAGTAGGTGGCTGTGTGATTGACTGTATGGGTGAGTGCACAGGTGTTTGAGTAACTATGGGTGACTGACCAGTATGTGAGTAGCTATAGGAGTGGATATGTAATTGGCTGTATTAGTGAGTGGTGGGTGTGCCTCGGCTGTATGAGTGAGTGGGTGCGTGTGTTGATCTATCAATCAGTAAATAGCTATGCAAGTACTGGTATGGGTGTATGAATGGCTTTGAGAATGGTAGTGTGGAAGTTGGAGTGGGTGCATAAAAAGGCTATATGGTTGTGTGAGTGGGTACGTAAGACATTCTGTGGATGATGTCATCAGTGTTGTCACTGACCATGGCATGAGTGAAGTAATATGTTAGAACATAAGCAGTGAGTTGCGGGGGCGCGAGTTATAGTTTGCTCAGTTAACTAGAACTGCTGAATTTCTCTGGTTTTGTACGAGTGAAATGTCAACCTAACTATAACGTCCCGGTAACCTTTATTTTTACCATTGAATTTTTAATGTTTTTAGGTTGAACCTGGGCCGTGAATGCGCTGCTCTGTGAGGCAAGCTGTATTGGAGTATGGACTTGAAGCCTCACACACTCTCTGCCCATATTTTTCATTGACTTGTGTCATTGTCCTTCGTAAACACTGGCTTCAGATTCCTTATTAGGCGTGTTATTCCCTCCTTAGTACCGCCTTGTCCTCATTTGTACCCTCCCATGAGGACGTCCCCTTTTACATGTGTTGTTGCTCGGCCGACTTTAATTACAGACTCTGAGCACTATTTTGTTTGATGATTTTCGCATGCCTGCTGTTGCAGGCAGGACATGCTCTCTCACAATAGTTTTATTTTTTTTCACATAGCACGGCACGCCACGCTGATAGTGGCGGCCAAACCTTTGCTTTACTTGCCACGCCAAATGTGGGCAAAAGTTTTTTTTTAAACTATTGATTTATTTTTTAAATTGCCCCATGCTGCACTTACACTTTAATGTTGGTCGCTCCCCTTTCTTTAAACGAGTCTAAGGAAAGAGGCGCGGCCACCAGTAAAGTGAAAGCGCAGTATGGGGCGCATTACAAAAACAATGCATATGTTTGTCAAGTTTGTAAAGGCGCCTCTTACTGCACTTCCACTTTAATGGTGGCCACGTACCTTTCTTCAGGCATGGCTCGCATTGCATTGCAAATGCTTGGTTTTATTCTAATTACTCTATTTATAAAATCCCTGTAACCTTTGTTTTTTCCAGGAAATTTCTAAGGTTTTATACATGCTAATTCCGAACTAGAACATCACTGCAACCTTTGGTTTTTTAAGAAAATCTCAGCCACCGCCTCATTTAAAACTTATAACTGCAAAATGGATTATAACCAACGCCTTAAACACATTGCTATCTAAATGACTCTATGATTGCATGTATAACTCCCTTAATATCTCTATAACATAGTGTATAACTCTTTCAGTGGAATCTCTGACTGCATTTATCACTGTATCAGTAAGTCTCATTCACTGTATAAGTATTTGAGTGGATCTGTGAGATGGTGCATCAGTCTATCAATGGTTCTGTAACGAACTGCGTCGACTGTGTCAGTGCAACTATGAGTGGGTGCCTCAGTGTCTTAATGGGTTTGTGATTGGTTGCATGAGTCTCTAAGTCGATCTGCAAGTAGGTGCATGAGTGCCACTGTGCATTGGTAAGTAAGTTTAACTGTCTAATGGATCAGTGAGTGGATACATGAGTGAATGGGTGAGTGAGTTGGTGCCTAAGTGTCTCAGTGGGTCAATGAGTGCGTAGGTTTCTGAGTATGTGGGTCTGTGAGAGTGACTGTATTGATGTGAGAGTGACTGTATTGATGTGTGAGTGACTATATAGGTTTGTGAGTGAGTTGGTGTATGAGTGTCTCAATGGATCTTTGAGTGAGAGCAAAGTTTTCGATTGGGTGAGTGAATGGTTGCATGCATGAGTGTCTGGGTGGGTCTGAAATTGGGAGGGGGAGTGTCTGGGTGGGTCTGTGAGTGGATGTGCGAGTCTGAGTGGGTGAGTGAGTCGGCACGTGTCTATCTGAGTGAGGCTGTGAGTGGGTGTGTGAGTCTGAGGGTCGGTGACTGAGTGCATATGTCTAAGAGGGTCTGTGACAGTGTGAGAATGATTGTATGGGTGTGTGCACAATTGTCACTGGGTCTGTCAGTGTGGGGGGGTGTGAGTGTGTGTGTGTGTGTGTGTGTGTGTGTGTGTGTGTGTGTGGGTGTGTGTGTGTGTGTGTGTGTGTGTGTGTCTCTCTCTCAGAGGGTCTATGAGTACATACTTGATTGTGAGTGTGTCTGTAGCAGGTGCGTGAGACTATGAGTGGGTCTGTACAGAGGTGTGTGACTCCAAGTGAGACTAAGTGGGTGCATGAGCACCTGAATAGGTATATAAGTGGGTGCATGACTATTGAGTGGGTATTGCGTACATGAGTCTGTTCAAGTGACTGGCAAATGTGTACAAATATATATATTTTTCAATATTTCCACCAATAACGCGATGTCCCCGTATATGGTATACGGGGGGCCGCTCTGGTGGTCGCGTTGTCATGAATATCGCGCATGTTTAAAAAAATCTATTTTGGAACCATAACTTGTTTTACTAACCCACCCATTTCTCAAACATGGAGTCAGAGTACCAATCCAAACCAAACAGCTTGATTCAACAGATAAAGTCATAAAAGTGCTTACAAAATACAGATAAATAGTAGTTGAATAAAACCCTCTGCTACAATGTGATGCATAGCCTGGATGGAAAGACAAACAATGGTAACCTTTAGGTTGGTAAAATATGTACAAATATCTTAAAAATTAATAAAATCTCATAAAATAAAAGTGTAAGACGTTTTAAATTTTGCATTATACAGAGCATTTTTTAAATTTGACACTTGATTCAGTCGGACATCTTCTGTTGTAACTCGATTAGGTAAAGTCAATCACTGCCTCCTGTATCCTGGGCTCGGAGTAGGGAATTAGATTTTATTGCCCACGACCACCCTAAGTATTTCACCATCACTATGACAATCATTACTGATGTGTCATAACGGAAGATTCTTTCGACAGAGTACCTCCACTCTGAACTCTTATGTTACCTTTAACAAACGTTTTCAGCCCAGGAACCGTTCCCGATCGATAAAGTAGGGGGACTCAACTTTCTGTTCAGGTTGAGTTCAGCCAATCAGAGCCTTCCTGCTGGTGCACGCAATCACAATATATCGCAAGCTCGTCTCAAAATATCTGTGACTACTGGGAAAGCTCTACGAAATATCAGAGGTATCACTATATTGTTCGGGATTAATTTCTCAAATACGTACTGAACAGATTTGCACCAAATAAGAACAAGCATTGGCATAGCCAATAGGTCACGCCTTCGGAACCTTTTAAGTGTTTAGGTATGCAGCACATTATAAACAGGCTATGTGCCATTGGTGGGACAAAGAGAAGCTAGATCCTGGACAGCCTAAAATAAATAAAGCCAGCAAACAGAAAGCAAGCAATTGTGAATTTCAAAACATGAAGCCAACTGTAAGTAATGGGCAGAATGCATTCCCAAGGAGGTTTTTAGAATTAACCCAAGAAGTCCTTCGCAAAGTAAACCACCAGCTTTTCTATCCCACTTAAAGCCCTGTGTATGTGTTTGTGTGCATTTTTATATTTATATTTTTTATGTGTGAGCATACCGGTATGATATGTGAGTGTTTGTGTCTATATATGTGCATGTGTACATATGGTGCAAGTGTGGTTGAGTGCATGCATGTATTTGTGTCTGTATTTAGGGGTATATGCTTTGTACGAGTCCGGAGCCTGTTCGTACATTTGTGCAACAGTGTCTGCTGGTGCGTGTACAGGCATATATGGGTGTGCGCATGCGTCAGTGTGTGTATATCTCTATAAGCATATATGGCCGCACTGGTAAAGGTTCGTTCAGGCGCATATCTCCACAAATACTTGTCATACTTTTTTGTGAATCTAGCCCATAGTTTTGTAAATTAAGTGTGAAAGGATTCCTCTCTACCTGATATCATTACCATGTCCTCTTAAGGCTCAGCTAACAAATAATGAATCTATCTAAAATTGTTGCAAGCCTTTACCACGCATGCGTAACAACGCGAATGCCATCACTATGCATATCCTTTACCACGAAAATGCCTTTAACACGCATACGTTTACAACGAATTTCATTGTTAACCTATGCATGTTAATGGCATTTTCATGTTAAAGGTCATCTCCGATCCCCACAAATTAACCCTAAAAATGTACCCCTGCGCAACACCACACCCTCATTCCCCCTTACCTCTCCACTCCAAGCACGGCTGCGTTGTAGTGGCAGTTTCCCATCTAAAATCATGAAAAATGACGTTTGGTTTGAACTATACTTTCTTGTGCGTTCTCTTCATTCCGGAATATGCAACTATATTATTCATGCGTGCAAGTCTTCGTCTGTAAAAATGTGACATTATGTGACTATGTATACAAAGTTTCACTTACTATGTCAAACTGTAAGTGCGCCGACACTACCTTAATATGGTCCGTGCAATAGAAGTCCCCAAATTAAAAGGGTGCGAGAGACCTGGAACGGACAGGCTAGGGGGATGGGCCAGGAACGGTTTCAAACAGGTGTGATAATGACTCAGAATCAAAGGGGTGTGAGGGATTCTCTTTATGAGGTAGTGTGTCATCCAAATAATGGGAGAAGTAGGTATCTGTGAAATGGGCGTAGGAAGGGAAAGGTGAGTGGAGAATCAATGGGGAGGATGAACTGTGGATGGAGGGAGGGGCGAAGGGAGAAAAAGTTAGAAATGTGGAGATGGAAGAGTAACAGGGCAGCAGGTAGAAGCAGGATCAGCGGTGGGCAGGTTAAGTGAAGGGAGATGAGAAGTCAAGAAATAACAGAATAGTGACCGGAAACTAAGTTGGTGGTGTGTTGGAGAAGACAGAGGGTGGGAGAGGGGAGTGATTCAGAAAACAACGAGAGAGCGGAGAAAGAAATCATAAAAGCATCTCTAGCATTGCATCAGGTGCACTTCCGTAATAGGGCTCAATGGCATGTCAACTGTTAACTGTAAACATGAGGCTTGAAAGCTGACAGAAGGGGAGGGGCGTGATGAAATGTAACGGACAGTGGAGCCTCTGCTGCAGTGCGGTCACCTCCGGGCTGCAGGCTCGACCCGAGGCGCGGGCAGGCGCAAGGTGGGCCTGTGCAAGCCGCAGTGTGCAGCCTCCTCTGTGGTGCACATTCCCCCTTTAGCAGCATGCAACCCTACTGCTACAGTCCAAGTAGATGCGCAGTTTTTCAAAACACTTAATTATTTTTAGGATACAGAGAAACAAAACATAACGAGGAAAACTAAAAATATACAAATGATTTCCATATATGAGAGAAGTGGTTTACCCCCCACTCTCTAAAACAAAATACAGTGAACAATGAAAAACATGCATAATCACCCTTGATTCAGTATAAGATAGGGTTACATAACTCACAAAATGGGGAATAACGCTACAGTGCATAACCGGGGAAAACAATTACAAATTGACCGTTTTGAGCATCGATAATGACGGTGAAAATAATCTGAGGACTCGGCAGAGGGGAAAAAAAAAGAAAAATAAATAATATAGAGAATATAGTACAGACTGAGCAGAGAGAGCAGAGGTTGGCGTTGTTGACAATCTTTGCAGTTCTGGGCGAGTATGGCAGAAAAAGAGCAAATGTAAGGGTAAAACAAGCAAAACGAAAGCGCGGTGTGTTGTGTGTAACCTGACACACGAGGAATACAGCTGCCACACTGCGCGCCCCTGCTCGCTCCTGCAAGCAAAACACTGTGGTAGTGTACATTTACAAAAACCCATTGAGCTCAATGTTAGACTCGTGTTGCCTATTGCAACCACTGTAGCTATTGTACTTACAAAGTCTATTGCCTTTCTGCAAAGTAATTACCTAAAGTTACTCATATTGAGAAAAGTAGATTTGGATACCTGTTGGCTCTAAAATAAAACAACTATATCTTTTGATAGAAAAACAATTGACCTAGAGTTCAGTTCTTGAGTGTGTGAAACCTTTTGTTGACTGAGTGTGTACAACAATTGCTTTACACTGTCCTCTGGTATTGCCTTACTGCTCGACCAAGCTACCACTATAGAGAGTAAGGTCAGATCTGACTTTGACCTCGGTTAAACCTCTGGGGATTGGGGATTCTATACACTCTGTACCTTACTTTGGTCCAGTATATATAGAGCCACTTTCTTACATGTCCCACAAGGGGAATAAAAGTGCAGTGGCCCATGCTTATTCCGCTTTGCCCTGCTGGCCCCAGAGTGGACCAGGATCCCCAGGTGGAGGGGGGTTGGGAATTAAGTTTTACATTAGGGGAGGCACATGCGACCCCCTTCCTCAGGCCGTTTTTGGCCCCGGGAACCCATCCCTTGGAGCCTAGGTGATTTTGTAAACAGGGAGGGGGGTCTGAGCGGCCCCATTCTTCAGGAGGCGGGTGCAATCACCCAATGGGGCCTCTTTGGAGGCCCGTTTGTGGAGGATATGAGAAGATTTGTAGTGACCTTCACGTCGCTCGATAAAGTGCAGTCAAACATTAAGAGAGTGTTTACCCAAAATATTTTCCAAGTGGCTGGTCGTGGTAGGGTTTGCACAACCGGTCAGCTCTCCTATCCTCCTCACCAAAGGAACAATGCACTGGGCACGGCAACACACTCTTCAACACCTTCTATCCAACCAGAGGACAGCGGTTCCGGGTCGAGGTGGCTATAGACGTTACACCAGTGCTAATGCTGCCAATGGTAGGTGTAATTTCCTCAGCAAAAGTACAGGTTAGAGGGAGATTGGCAAGGTTTTTTCTGGCATGGAGCTCCCTCACCTTGGACACATGGATCCTACAATCTGCACAAGGTTTTCAGATCGAATTCTATGGCAACCCCGGTGAGTCTCTTGTCCAAACCCCATTTGTTAAGCCAAGTCCGACGCGGCCTTGATAGAAGATGAGGTATCAGCCCTTCTTCAGAAGGGGGCAATATGCCAGTCAGTGAAGCACCTACACATGTTCCTGGGCAACATCTTTCTGGTCGACAAGACCAATGGTGGACGTAGACCAGGTATCAACCTCAGGAACTTCAACTAGTGGCTGATTTATCGCCACTTCAAAATGTAAGGAAATCATGTTCTCAGGGATATGCTGTTGCCCTCAGATTAGGTAGAACACATGGACCTGAAGGATGGATACCTGTCAGTCCCTATGTTTCCCCACTCATTGTCGGTTCCTTCAGTTCAGGTGGCACTCGCAGATATTAACGAGTTCACCTCCCTCTCATTCGGCCTGTCAGTGGCACCGTGGTGCCTCGCAAAGGTCGTAAAACCGGCAATTTAATTCCTCAAGGCACAAGGGGTACACCTGATAGTGTATTTAGACAACATGCTCTTCATGGCCCAGTGCCCAAGTAAGCGTTTCGCAACTTCAGACTGCAGTGAACCTCCTACAGGGCCAGGGTTTCATCATAAACGAGAGCAAGTCTCTCCTGACCCCCTCTCAAAGGGTAGTTTTCTAGGGTGTCATGGTGGATTCCACTACATCGACTCTGAGCCTTCCCTCTTGGAATATGGCGGAAATACGGCACAAGCTATGGCAAACGTCGCCCAGAGAGATCACTCTACTAGTAGGACTCCTCTCCTCCTCAATCCAGGCTATTTTCACAGGTCAGCTCCACTATCGGGCTCTCTAACGTCTCGAAGCATATCACTTGCGGAAGGGCCTGAAGTATTCTCAATCAGTGCTATTAAAAGACGAGGCAAGAGAAGAAATCACCTGGTGGCTTACCCACATAGAGGTTTGGAACTGGAGAGAAATGTTTGGTTCCATTACTGACTTTGTAATTGAATCAGAAACCAGAAGACCAGAAGACTAGGCTGGTACGATTGCTGTGGGGATTTCTACACAGGAGAAAGTTGTTCACAACAACAGCGGAATTTAAACAAACGGTCTTGAACTCCTGGCATTATTGTTCGCTGTCCGAAAACAAAAAGAGTGTACTACAATGTCTGATTACAGGGGAGCAGGTTTTCTGTGCAACGTGAATAGTGAATGGTGATTTTAAAATGATCTCTATGCACCCAAAGAATTTAATGGTGGGGTCACGGGACAAGATTAAAAACGAAGGCGGATGTTTCTATATGGTTGGATTGACCAAAGACATCTGTGTTATAAAAGTGACAGTGTTGGACCAAAGATCGGATCCAATTGTGCGTCCTCCTGAAATGGACAATGTCTCAGCTGTAAGATATATCAACCATTTGGGAGGTACCAAATCCAGAGTGCTGGCGGACATGGCAGAAAGCTTCTGGAACTTCTGTCTGAAGAAATCGGTCTCGTGACTGCGTAATGCCTCCTGGGCCAAGCTAATCAGGTGGCAGATTGGCACTTGCGACATCTTCGAGACTAGAGTGCATGGAAGCTGGATCCTCAGATCTTCCAGGATCGGCAGTCACGATGGGGTTCATTCTCAATCGACCTGTTAGCATTCCATCTCGACCACCAGCTACCGCGCTCCTACAGCTGGAGGCCAGATCCCCAAGCAGAGCCATCTGATATGTTTCTCCACGATTGGAGCCAGGAGAAGGGATATGTCTTTCTCTCCTTGCGATGATCACTTGAGCATCTGCTCAAGTGTGCAGGGAAGGAGCGGAGGTGGTCCTGATAACACCAATCTGGCACTCCCAAGTATGGCTTTCAGTACTTCTGGAACTTTCTTGGGATTCTCCAACTAACTCCCCCATTTCCTCACATTGCGAAGGAAGAAAAGCATAATCCTCGCCTCTGTGTCCTAAATAGAATTGCAATTTACCCTCACAAGGCTAGACACATTTTCAATGTGTCACACACTTAAGTAGCATTTTAAACATGTATCAGGCCTGCCAATGCAGCCTGTGAGTGCGCAATTTCAAACTGCCATTTTGACTAGGCAAAATAAAACTTGTGCTAGGTCAAAACATTCCTTTTCAAAACATATAGTCACACCAAGGGAAGGCCCTGGAGATCTCAGAGGGCAGGGTGCAATGTATTTAAAGAGTTGGTCATGTACGTTTACGTTTTACATGTCCTCTTATATCTGTTTTTCTGCCTCTCCCATAGGAGAATATTGAAGGTGCCTTGTTACATTTTATAACTGTAATCTCCAAATAGGAACAAGTAACTATTTCATGTTTGGTGTCTCTTGAATCGTAATTAAAAATCCTAACTTATGGTGAAGTCAGATTTTTAATTCTGATAGTGCCACTTTTAGGAAGTTGGAATAGTTTTGCCATAGCGATTTGATGCCTGTAGCCTCTCTGGGTCACATGAGTAGTGTAGGTGACAGTTGGGCTTTGTGTATTCCTCCTAGAAAACTACACACACTGGCAAGCTTATGTGTGACTGGATGGGCCATCACTGGCAGGATGAGAGAGAAGAACTACACCCAGCCGCACTTACACTTGAACAGGCTGTGTGAGCTATGACGCCGCACAAATGGCTACATAGCCCCTGTAGTTAGAGTGGGGCAGAATCAAGAAGGCAGGGCACCTGAGCACTTCAAAGGCATGCCTCTAAAAGTTTCTACCCCTCCCTTCAAAGTCACCACTTGGTATAAATACCGGACCTCAGATACAATCTCTTCAGTACACTTCTGGACCTGTGGCTACTCTGCCAGGAAGAGGGACTGCGGTCATGCTAAAAGGACTGCCACTCAGCTGGATAGCTGCTTTAAAGGACTGCTGCCCTGCTGTGCTGACCTCTTGCCTGAGTGAGAAGGACTGGATCTGCATCTCTTGAACTCAGAACCCAGAATGACTCCAAGGGCTAGTTGGTCAGCCTCCTAATCTGGAGCCTCATGGACAGAGACTACCAACAACCTTGCATCTTCTCCTGGACTCTGCCATCTGCAAGTCTACCCTGCCAAGTGGTGCCACCCAAATCCTGGGTCCTGGGATGTGGGCTTAAGGTGCTCTGACAGCCTCTGTGGATCCAGCTGAACCAATGCACCTCCTCAGCTGCACGGGCAACCCCGAGCAGAACGGAAGCATTGTTGCTGCTGCATGGATAGGACTAAGCGCAAAGACCTGCATTGCCGCCGCAGCCCTACGGAACCGCCAATGCACAAAGCTTCCTCAGTGCAGGCTCTCATATCCCTCACCGACTGCAGCCTCGTTGACGACGCCGGGTTCTGCTTTACAGCTCTTCGGAAACAACGCATCACCCCTACAGTGTTTTTTTTTTAATGTTGGCAAGGGCCCTTCTGCTCACTTCGCATAGCTATTACAAAAGCCATGACAAAACAACCACTGGCAAAGCCAAAAAGCTAGCAGCCAACACCAGATCCAGCGGCTTTGGCAGTGCTTGCTTTATTGTCCAACAGTTCACTAAAATGCCAGGGATAGTAAAGTGGTATCATTTACTCTTTGATCCAAATTCGTTAGGGGTGAACCTTTTGATCTACCCCTCGTCCCACTTTGCACTCCGAGCACTCAAACAGATGAACTTACACTTTAAATGTGTTAGTTGCCACTCAAAAGGAAAGAGTGTTTCATTGTATTCTTGTAGTCACAGTTCTACAGCATTATAAATCAAAACTTACAAAGAAATTAAAGTTAATCGAACCAGATATTCAAGCACAGAACTAGCAAGCTTGCTTATCCATCCTCCTAGCTTCAAGAACCTTGAGGAAAGAATAACAAGAACAGTGATGGGGTACCAGCAGCTACCCTTCATTAATGTCCCTGTGGAAGCACCATGCTGGCAGTGCGTACTAAAGGCTTCCACAGAATATGATTCTGTATGCAACTTGTAAAATCAATAGTTACTGCCTGATCTTTGGTGGGACATGTCTGCTGCCAGGCTAAATAATGCTGCTGTGAATGGAGGTAGTGTTAGTGTCCCCAGCCCAACCAACAGGCCTGAAAGCGGCTCGTCTGTGGCTCCCATGCAGACCTTCCCCCTACACCATTCACCCGGCTTCTATTGAGTCCTCCCTTAAAGAGGCCATACTTTGCTGCATACAACTATAAGGAATTGGATATGACTGCAGTGTGCATCTTTGCTTAGAATAGCCGTTAAACCTACCCCTTCGTGTTTAACCCACTCACTCAAACATTAACTCACAGATCTCCCACAACCACCCTTTTCATTGCACACCATGTACTGTTTTACTTTTATGCCAAAATGCATTAGCTACTCCGTTTTCTAAAACAGTCCTCGGGGGGCTGTTCGCATTGAGAACCATAAACCATTCACAACTGCATTTAAATTATATATCATTTCATCACTGCTGCAACTGAGATTTGTGGCTCTGAACAGGCAAGAACATATAGAGAGCACACAACAAACTGCTGACTTACATATATACACACAGGCACAACTACACAAGCAAAGAGATACATCCAGTCACCAGTATGCAGGCAAATGCACACAGATTAAACTGATGAAAATAAACCTTACCTGTGACTGTCCTCTTCGAGCTTGCATGCTTTTAAACTGCATAGCTCATGATTACCCACTCTTGCACAGCACACCAGATCCAGTACTATGAGCTTCTACACAATCATAAACCTGGATGGAGTAGGAGGTAGACTTTTTTTCTCTATTCCTACTTGGGACAGGGTAAGAGGGCGTACGATTGACAAGCTGTTGAAGCTCCATTATCTGACATGCTGCACTTCATGACACAAGTGCACCATGTCAGACATGTACAGCGACTGTCTGAGGCTGGGCTGTAACGTCCCCCACCATAAACATGCGCTATACAAATAGTGGAGCCGTTCTGCTGCCAACCTGACATTACAGCTTTTTTATGCAAACAAATGATTCATGAGAACGTTTGTGTTCATGTAGAAGTTGTAAAAAGTTAAAGTAGTTAGAGGCAGAGGAGGGAAATGGACCGATGCCCTGGAGCACCCTATGGAGGAGTCTCTGCGGGTATGATCTCTATTTTTCGATAGTGCTTATCATATTGCATTTTCTTATTGTTTGACATTGCTTTTGATTTGTGGGTTCATAATACCCCACTGGGGCCCAATGTATAAATCATGGAGATTGATCAGAAATTATTTGATAAATTAAGGATGTGGCCATTGCCCATAAAATGGCAACCTCATTACAAGAATATGCATGACCTAAAATGTCATTAACTGTGATGTACGTACCCATTAAGAGTTAATACTGATATACAAAAATAATTTATCAATAATTATTTATGAATTCCGGCACACTTATGGACTGTATTTGATATCAAAATGTTTGAGTTCATGTAAATATTTCCCTTTTGGAATCTAGAGATTAAATGATTTCTATTTCATAATTTTAGTTTAATAGTGAGATCTATCGATGTCCTTGTTTTTCAGCACTGTTAAAGAGTAGGTGTTTCATTTCTAGGATTTACTCACCTTTGCACCCTATTTATGTCAATGAGGAAATTGGGCTTGCACTTGAAAAAAGGGTGTGATAGCAGAAAAGCGTTCTCTTCGGCATCGTAAATAAACACTGTAAACTTCCACAGACGAGTGCCTTATCTTTTTATGAAAGGCAGAATAAGAGCTCCACAACCCTCATACATGCACCGGCAACACAACAGTAGAAGGGCGTCAACTCGCTGTGAACAGGACTGTGGATATACAAATATGTATTTATAGAGTGCAACATTCATCCTGAAGGATATCACGGCGCTATGTAGCAAGAGCTTGTGGTAGGGCCGCCGATGGGTGTGGTGGAACTGTCAGGTATTAGGCCTTGGGGAACAAATGAGTTTTAAGTTTCTTTCTAAATGTTTTATAGTCAGCCGGGAGGCGTATGTCTTGGGGTTGTTCGATCCACTGCTTAGCTGCCAGATATGAGAATGAACGTCCTCCTGCCCTCACTTTCCTTACACATTTTGTCCTGGCCTGCGCTTGGGTGACTGACCTTAAGCACCTCATAGGTGCTTAAGGTCACATATATACACACATATACACATACATACATATATACACATAAACACACATATATATACATACACATACATACACACACACATATATATATATACATACATACACATACATACAGACACATATACATACAAACATACACATACAAATATACAGACACATACACACATACACATACATACACATACACATACACACATACACATATACACACATACATATACACACATACATACATACACACACATACACAAACAAATATATACACAAACATACATACATACATACACTACCTACTGGCGGTCGTCAGAAGGTAGGTATAGTTAGTACCTAGTTTTCATGGGAAACGTGTTTTTAGGTCTTGAGGAGACCTCAATGATTTGATTAGCTTTTAGGCCAAAACGTGCACACATTGCATTGCTTTCAATTGTAACACGTGCACGTTTGGCGATTTCCTTGCGGGAGCGAGCTTTGGCGACATCTGTTTGTAATTAACTTACAAACAGATGGTGCCCTTGCTCACTCCCGCAAGGAAAGTGTTGCGAGTGCTTTCAGACGCACTCCCCCACGCCTCCCACTTGTTAACCTGCGGGCTACGCCAAGCGAGTTTTCTTTTCTTATCAGTCGTTCTCTGCAACCAATTCGTGATGGGTCCGGGGAGGGTATCAGTTCTAGGAATATTATGATTTAACATGCTCGGCTCTAACTACCACTCCGAACTCAACGACATTAGGAGTCGAGGTTAACAGATGTAGTCCTGATACAGGGTGTAGTTAGCCATTAAGGAGATTACTCAGTTTCATCTCTGAAATCAACTGATACTCTGTCCCTGCATGCTGCAGTCCCTTGGAAATATGCATTGGCAGAGCCAATATGTTGCTTTGTTAAAAGGTAATTCTCGAGCTATTGGAGGGAAAACCGCATTTACTATCTCCTACTAGCTTCAGAATGGCAGGCCTACATTTCCCTCTCACTCTTTTTTCCCCTTTTGTATTTTTCTCTTTCTCCTTTACTGAGCGTTTTTTCTATTTTCCTTTACTTTTGCTTCCCTTTTCTTTTTCGCTGCCTCTCTCCTGTTCCCTTTCTTGTTCTGTTTTCCCCTATTTCGTTTCTTCTCCTTTCTCTTGTGTTACCTTCTTTCCCTCTCTCTACTTTCTCTTTTCCTCCACCCTCTCCTCTTTCTCCCTCTTTTTCTTACATTCCCCCTTCTCTCTCTCTTTCTCTCTACTTTGCTCTGTTTCTGACTCTCTCCTTTGCGAACACTTGCTCTCTCTTGCAATCTCTCTAGCTGTCTCTCCCTCTCATAGATTTCCTTAGGACCTCCAACCACCCGTAAACTTTTCGCAGATGTGTTTTGACTTGAGCTGCTGGTGGGGAGAAGGCTCTGTTCTCCGACAACGCAGAATTAACTTAAGTTAATTTTAAAAAGAGTTTGTTTACCCTGGTCATGTGCATCCAGTAGCAGCTGCCAACTAGTACAATTAATGTCAACTTCATATATAATCTTGATTTGGTAGAAGTTTAAAACAAGGATGTTTTAACGCCAATCGGAAGCTTTTCCAAGGCGAGTATTGCAGCCCGTTAAGGCCTATTTGAAGCTTTTCTTAAGTCCTTCGTCTGACGCGATGATTGTTTGCAGACTGTTGGGTTTGTGAGCTCCCTGGTCTAAATTTAGCCAGGCATCCACATGCAGCCTCCAATCCTGGAGTCTTCCCAAAAAACATGAATTAGCATTTCGTGGATGTGTGAATTTTGGGCCGTTCTTGGTTTGTTTTGTTAAGATGTACGGCCAGGGCAGGACGGCATTCGAAGGCTTCCCCTCTTGATGGACCGTTCACGCCAACATCCCTGGTCTGGACGCCAGTCCTGTCAATGCACGGTCTCAGGCCACCTGAGGAAAACATTTTACTCTGCAGCTGGGATTATCCCCGGAGCAGGCCACGCTAGTCTGCCCTGCTTTAGTCCACAACTGGGCGGCATCCTGTGCTTTGATGCCCACGCGCTGCTATGTGCTCCCTTGGGAGCGCGGCCCAGGCGGGCTGGCATTCCAGAGGCTTATGAACGGAAAACTGTGACCTCTTTACTGAGGTCCCTGGCGCTGCCTGGTGAAGGTAGGAATCCTTCCTCTGGTGCGACAGCGCGGATGTTCATCGCTCTTACTGGCCAAAGCAGCTCAGCATGCTTCACCATTGGGGCAGTTGTTGACTCCGCTGGCACGAGTGGGGGCAGTGAGGGAAATCTATGCAGAGAGCCTGGGTACCAAAATTCCCATGCCTCTGTCACCGCACCGAGTCTAGGGGGAAGTAGTGGAGTTCTTGTGGCCACTACAAAGAAAGGCGCCCATCTACAGATCTCATCCCTGCCTACTCGGGCTCGCCCCGGTGTCCTGGTCATTCTATTCGGCCGTAAACGTGTCTTCTGAGGCACACTTATCTCAGATACTCATTTGAAGCTTTTTCACCAATCCGAATAAAAGCACAGATGTTTGACGTTTATTCTTTTGTGTGTGCTTTGTTCTAAGTGAAAAGCTGTGTTTCTTGTGTAGTTAATTAAATTATCATAGATACGCTCCCTTTAGGCAAGACCCAACCAGTTGCATTCCGGGAAGCCCAAACCATCAGTATTTCAAATATGTGCGTGAAACGTGGGTAGGATGAGCCGTGCAGCTCAAAAAGGGATGTTCTTTTTACATCATTTGTATTTAATAGAATTGGGAAGCAAAAGAACAGTCTCACAGTTGAGATAGGGATTCACGTACACTGGCGACCGCTTTAGAACTGGCTTTAAAACCATTCTAAGATGGCTGCAGCGTCTACGTGGGATGAGGTGGACTAACTGGCAGTCGGAGCCTGATAGCACTGCTAGTCCTTAAAAAAAAAAAAAAGCATTGGCGTAGCCAATAGGTCTCGCCTTTGGGACTTTATACGTGTTTAGTTATCCAGCACAATATCCTTGGTGTAAGAACATCAAGTGTTGCATGGCTAAACACTTATAAGGTACCAGAGGCAAGACATATTGGCTTTGCCAATGCTTGTTAAATTTGCCAATATCTTTAGCGTAGTTTGATGAATTTTCACGAAATTTAAGACTAATGGGGCGGTCAGGTCAGCTGCTTTGTTGAAAGTGTCTGGGTGATTCGTCAAGCGGCGGTCGAGAAAAAGTGGGGTCCCAAAACACGTTTTCTCCATGTTAATTTCCATGGGACAATTCAGACATGGCTACAGCACGAACTGCAGACCGGAATTACACCAAATTTGGAAGAAAGGTAGATCTTGGGTCAGAAATACGTTCCTTTTTTTCAATACTGTTAATCCGTTCGGTAGTTCCTGAGAAATGTAAACATTTCTCAGATATACAAATGGGGATGCGGAGGATCCACGAACCCTCCCGGATCTCGTACCTGCAATCTGACTGTCTGCTAACACTTCAAACCAGTAAGTATTGACAGCAATCTTGGGACTCAGTTGAACTGAGTCACATGAAAAAAGGTTAAAAAAACATGAAAATATTAGGAAAAGGGGGCAGAGTGGAAACACTCTGACACTCTAAGCCTGCTCAGCTGAGGGGGTCCCACAGGGACACACAGGGCCAAATAAACGATTTTTTTGGCAGGATTCTCGTTAGTTCTGCAAATCTGGCCAATTTTTTTTTATTTTAACAAAGCGCGGTCTCCCTTTCCTTTAAGCCCACGGGTAGGCCAGGTACCAGGTACAATAAAAAAATTGTTTCGGGGGACCGCCATCTCCCCGGGGCTTAAGTGAAAAAAATGCTTGCAGCCACCTCCTTGGGGCTATTTAGATTATCATGCATGTAGTTCTCCTATCCTTTTTTATATAAAAAGGGGGGGGGGTCAGGCCCTGGGGAATGGTCTTAATGAATGTATGGTATTAAAGAAACCCCGTGAGTACCCTGCAGTTTTTTAGAGCCATAATTGGTCTACGTGAATCTCACTGTCACGGTTTGCTTGAGGCACCCGCTTGCGTTTGGCAGTAGCGGTGAATATGGAGCAGTAATAAATATAATAGGAAGGTGAGAGTGGATTAAAAACTCAATCCACTTTTTGCCCACAACTTCCACCGGGCAATGAAATTGACCTCTTCCAAGAAGTTATGGTGGAAGATCTGAATCGAAGAAAACTTAATTACCCCTTAATCAAGAGAAAGAAGAAGAATTGGAATTTAACACCTGGAGAACAGCGAGAACTACAAAATGATTCACAGATCATAATATAAGCCTCTGACAAAGGTGGAAACATTGTAGGGCAGAACCTCAATGACTAAATTTTAGAGGCCAATAGACAATTGGGGAATGAGGATCGTTTTGAGAAAATAAAAAACAATCCAATGGAAACATGGATCAAGGAATATCATCTAATGTTGCTGGGCTGGAAAGATCAAGGCCTAATTGATTATGAGGAATACACGTGTCTTAAAATTGACTTCCCTATTGTACCCATGATTTACTTTCTACAGAAAGTTCATAAAATCATTCAAAAACCACCAGGAAGACCAATTGTCAGCTCCAAGGGTTCTCCTCTTGAAAACACATCACGCTTCATTGATATACTTTTAATGAACTATCTGACATCTTTGCCATCTTACCTAAGAGACTCAATGGATTTTCTTAAGAAGATTAAAAAAATCGAATGGAAAGAACACTTTATTATGGCAACAATAGACTTTCCTTCCCTCTATACATCGATCGTCCATAATGTTGGAATTGCTGCTGTCAAACATTTCTTGAATAAGAGATCTGTAAGCTATCTTGAACATTCAGAGATGTATTGGGCATGTTGACATATTGTCTTAATCACAACATATTTCTTTTTAAAGGCAACTTCTTCCATCAAAAGCAGGGGACAGCAATGGGAACATCGTTTGCGCCCACCTACACTAATCTCGTGATGGCAGCAGGGGAAACTGAAATCATGAAAATGCCTGCTAGTCTCAACATAAGAATTTGGAGTAGATTTATAGACTAACTTTTTGTGATATGGGAGGGGAGCTGCACGGAGTTTGAAATCGTTATCCAAAACCTGAATTATCAATACATTCAATCTCTCTTTCACATCTACTATCAGGGAGTCTAATGTCATCTTCCTGGAAGTAGAAGTCTTAATCGAAAATCAAAAACATTGTACTAAAAAGTACAGGAAACCAACATCATGCAACAGCATTCTACAAGCTAACAGCGGGCATCCACAAAACCTAAAATGAAGCAAACCCTATGGAGAAATACTTAGGGCCAAGAGGAACTGCTCTGAAACTGTTGACTTTGAAGCGTAATTGGTTGAGATGAGTGACCGTTTCCTGTTAAGGGGATATCCTCTGAAAGTCATTGAGACTGCAAGAACTAAAGTGAAATCCAAAATGAGAAAGGACCTTCTAATAGCACGTCAGGTAGGCTCAGAGCCAAATCACAAAAATTAAGACACCACAACTCGACTGATTATCGATTTCAACAACCAAAACACAGAACAGAGAGAAATTAAACAAAGGAATTGGAAGATTCTCTTGCTTGATGAAACCTTACAAACCTCTCTTCCCCTATATCCTAGTATAACATATAGAAAAATAGCAATTCTGGGTGACATTTTAACACAGCCATTTAAATGTATTGCGACTTATATAGCGCACGTATCACCCGAAGGCATCAAGGCGCTTGCCTTGGGAACCCGTCCTGGCTTTTCCCTGTGAGATAACCCCTACTGGGCATCCCCAAGGTGAAAGCCAGGCATCCCGCAGCGGGTGGGCCGCCGTAGTGGAGATTAAGCAAGCTATTGCCCAGAGTTGCAGCGTGGGACCCCATGCACCGAGGTGAGAATTATCAAGTCCGTGGACATTTTTGGGCTCAGGACCCTGCCGCGTCGGGAATTGAACCCTGGTCCCGGGCCAGACCTCTGCATCAGGGTCTGCCGCTCTAATCAGTGAGCCACACTCCTCCAATCAGTGAGCCACACTCCTCCTCATTTAATGATCCAACAACCTAAAGTTTCAACATGGCTCAACACTCCTGGTTTCTGGTGATGCCTAAAGTGCAAAGTGTGCATTAATGGGAAGAATACCAAATATCAACTCCAAAATGGCAAAATAACGCACAAATGTGTGGTTTGTATATTACAGTGTCCCTGTAAAAAGTAGTATGTTGGAAGTACGATGAATACATTGAAATTGAGAATTCTGCAACACCTGCAAGCCATCAAAAATAAGGACTTCTATCCAATGGACAACCATTTTCATGACTTCCCCTCTAATGATAGCCGCCAATTGATCTACTCTGGCATCAAAATCATCAAGCAAAAAGAAAGAGGTGGTGACAGGACACTAAGCCTAAGAAGAGCAGAATCACAACTGATTCTGGCGGTAGGCACTGAGAATCCACGAGGGCACAATCTGGATGCAGTACTACACAGACATCTAAAGTAACTAAATAATATCCAGACATTACGGTGTCGTGAGATCTGCTCACTGATCATTTTGGGGTTGTGATCTTGTGACTGGACTGCATTTGTGTATTTCTACATTTTTTTAATATACTTGATGTTTTTCAGGACCAATATAGATATGTTTATTGATGCAATCAAGATGCACAAATTCAGATATTAGTCCCATTGATGATTTTAAATAATTTTGAATAACACAGGTACATCAGTATGTATTGCTCATCTAGAGATATACTATTACAGGATTGCATTACAAATGAATTTAAGAATTAAGGAGTCTTAAAATCATCGAGTGTAATGCCTATGCTAACAGTACTTTACTGTCACAACTTCTATTCTATGTACTGGCATTTTAGTTATAGTCATTCACACTCACAGAATCTTACTACCCATTATCATATAGCAGTATGTACAAGTAGTTGCAAATGGTAATAGAATTGCCATCACATGTATTGGGATATGCTCAGTCTAGCTGCTGAATAGCAGTAAAAAGCGAAGAGGGATCTAGCACTTGTGCACTTTAAGAGACACTCTAGACGGTGGATTCTATGGTCCATTAGAAGGCTTGGAAGCCGAAGTACGAAGACAGTCCTTTTAACCTTGTTTTGCACTTTGGTGTGTCAATAAATATTTCTTGAAAACTGACCTCTGCTGTGATGCTGTGAATTCTCGCTGTGGAAGAAAAAAGCTCGAGCTGAGAATTTATCCTCTATCTATATATATATATACATACATACATATACACATACATATACACTTACATACACATACATACACACACACACATATACACACACCCTGGTTGGCTAAGGTAGGTACCTTAGGCCAAATAGGGACCAGCGTTTTCACGTCGGGGAAAGGAAGGACACCTTCTGAGATAGCGCCCGCTCACCCCCTTGATAGCTTGGCACAGCAGCCAGGCTTATCTTCAAGGCAAATGTGTGAAGTATTTACAACCATGCTCATAGCAACCCAATGATGACATCACAAATGGACTCCACACGAGTTTTATAAAAACGAGTATACATTTTATATAAAAAGATATACGATAAGACCACACAATATAAATCCAACATATGAGTATGTGTTATATTCCTCCTGGCTGGTTGTTAGGCCAGCCAGCCCTTGTAAGTTCTGGCAGTATTAATGAGCACTTCTAAACATTCCACTGCAGTCCTAATACCATGTTATGCAGTTTGTAATGCTAAAATCAGGCACTTTGCAATGGAAAAGTAATGCAATGCGTAACGCACCAATCAGGCACTGTGCAAAGAAAATATAATGCAATGCGTAAGTACTTCGTTATGCAGAAATAATGCAATGCGTAACACGCTTTTCAGATAGTTCGTTATGCAGGAACAATGCAATGTGTCATACGACATTTAGGTAGTTCATTATGCAGGAAAACTGCCATGAGTAATATGCTTTTCAGGTAGTTTGTTATGCAGGAACAATGCAATGCATCATACGACAATCAGGTAGTTCATTATACAGAAATAATGCCATGCGTAGTACACTAATCAGGTACTCCGTTATGCAGAAATAAGGTAATGAGTAATACACTCCAGCACCGGTCATGGTGCCTTAGCCGGTCTCTCCGCCACTCATGCTGACTCGCAGCCAGCCTCTGCCAATAGCTGCCCCCAACACGGGTATGGTGTAACAAAAAGTGCAGTTCCGCACTCTGGCCCCGGTACTGCCACTCCCTTTGCCAGTACGGTCCGCGATACGAGCTGAAGCAGAGGCTTGCGCTGCCGGGATGAGAGAGAGGCAGAGAGAGTCTCCCTCCGAGCCCGCACCCCACCCCAGGCCTTGACACACATTACCTGGGGGGGTGCAACCTCACTCTCCTCTCCTCGCGATGTGGACCTCCGATGCAATCTTTGTGAATTGGCAACGGCAGGCTCAGGCCGGCAGATCAGTTTCTACAGGACTGCCGGTTCGTCCCGGGCCGCTACTGCTACGAAGATCTCAGGCTGCCCCAGGGCACACACACATAGCGTCGCGGAGTCTCCCTTGACCTTCGGGTGCACGATAACAAGGCAATCCTCACAAAGGTCTCAGGTTGCACCAAGCACACGCACACTGCGTCGCTGAGACTCACTTGGATTCCGATGCACACGATAACTGGACGGTCCTCACGAAGGGCTCAGACTGCAAAAAGCACATGCACACAGCGTCGCTAAGACTCGCTTGGACTCCAGGTGCCCATGATCACAGGGCACTCCTTACGAGGGTCTCAGGCTGCAAAAAGCACACGCACACAGCGTTGCTGAGACTCTCCTGCCAACTTTTGTGTTCCTGAGTTTCTGCAACAGGGAGCTAGATCACCTCAGGCCCTTGGGGATGTTACTTCAGGACACAGTACAGCAAAGTTCTTTCAAGCAGGGGGACACAGCAAAGTCCTTTCAGCATTTCCTTGGTTAAAAGAGCAAACTGCAGGCCAGCCCCAGAACACACAGTAAGGGTCAGTCCTTTCCTTAAGTCTCTTCAGTTGTTTCTTACTTGGCAAAGGTTCCTCTTGACCCCAAAGTAGCTCCAGTCTTGTTTAATCTTGATCAAGCAATTTTCCAAACTTTAGGGGATTAAGCTCGCATAGTTATACCCCTCAATGGCTTTGAAGTTTGAGTTCGGGGGTACTGACCCCCGTTCAAAACAGGTCTGGGTGCCTCCCTGCTAGTGACACCTTCTTTCTTTGGTTAGTGGGGGTCTGGATTCTCAATCCCTCAGCAGGAGATGGGACAATTGTTTTATGGCAGCAACCCAGGCCTCTTCACCTTTAGGGACTACTCCTCTCCTACACTCCAGATGCAGGTCAGCCTGTTGCGGTCTCACCTCCTCCCCTGGGTCAAGACATCCCCAGGATCCCATTGCTTTCAAATCCAGACAGACAGTCAATCCACAACCAGGCAGACACACACAGAAACGTTAGAGCACAAAAATCCAGCCAATTCTAAAAGAGCGGCTTCTAAACACATAATGCAAAAAACACCTTCATAAAAAGATGTGTTATTCCATTGTGAGTTCAGGCACACTAAACTTCACCTCTCCATCTTAAGCCTTTGGGAAGATAGGCAGGAAAACACATTACACAGCTTCCCCATTCTGTCCTATGGGCAAGATGGCCTTTCTACAGTGAAAAATGTAATGGAGATTATTTTACTGTCAGGACATGGTACACACCTTAGTACATGTCCAGCCTTTCACATGCACTGCACCCTGCCAAGAGAGTACCCTGTACCTACCATAGGGGTGTCTGATGTGCATAGAAAGGGAAGGGTAAGGTCTGGCAAGTGGGTGCACTTGTCAGAACAACATGGCAGTTTAACAAACTGCGCGCAAGCACTGCAATGGCAGGCCTGAATTCCCTCATTAAGGGGTGGCACAATTAGTGCTGCAGGCTCACTAATAGCATTTGATTTACCAGCCCTGGCACACAAAGCACACTTTACTAGGGACTTTACTGGTAAGGCAAACATACCAGTCATGGACAACCAATTACCATATACAGGGAGCACTTGCACTTTGACTGATCCGCAGTAGCAAAGTGCCCAAAGCATCTAAGATGGCAACACCATGTCAGAAAAAAGGTCTAGGGGGAAAGCAGAACGTTTAGGGAACTTTAGCCAAAAAGGGCATAATCCTACAATCTTATACACATATATATATATATATATATATATATATATATATATATATATATATATATATATATATATATATATATATACACATACATATACACACACACACACACATACATACATATACACACACACATATATACACACATACATACATATACACACACACAAACAAATGGATGGCGGGTAACTGTGTAATATGGACTTCTATTGCAATCAAGAGGCTTTGGTGGCATTTATGACACACAAGGTTAAAGGAGGAGCGATTATAAATTCCACCTGAACCCCAAGATATTTCCTGCCACCCTGGCTGGCTATTAACCTTTTGGAATCCAGGATAACCAAGGATTTCACTGAACACATTAACATCCAAATATGCCCCCATAACATTGGCCATAAGATCCAATCTAGACTGGAAGCACTGTGCATCATAATTTCCTGAGGCTGCCTTTCCTACACATACAGAACGAAATATTTTGTGAAGACAGACCTGTGACAGGATATTTAGCTCGAGTGAAGGTACCCCTGTCCTAGAGTGGCAGAGTTGCAACCCTTCTCGGAGCAGGGGGGGGATAAGTTTGGCGCTCAGATAGGGGCTTGGAGGCTTTGCATGTTCCTCATTAGGCTGTGTAATGCAGCCTGGTGGGGAAGGTGCAAAGTGCGTATGACGGTTTGACCAGCACTCTTGGGTCAGTCAAACCAACATCCACACTTTAGAGTGTGCTTTACACTCCTCCCCTGCCCCCTTAACTGGCCAGCCCAACCCACCCACTAAAATGATTACAATATTTTGTATCATTTTAGTTTTCCTTTTTACTCTGCTTGCAGAGCAGTGGGGCACCACTCCTCCGCCTTAGTGGAGGAGCCACCATTGCCCCTTCGACTCCCTCATGTATTAAGAATTGATTACTTGCACGCTTCCGCCACGAGCTAAAAGTACAAAAGACGCAAATTATGCAACTGGAGTGCAATCGTCCAGGTGGCTCTGGAACACTACTGACAAACACAGGCCATCTGTCTTCAACACTTGACAGTATGGCCAATGAACCAGGGATGGCAAGGATTATATTTTTGGAAATATGTCCAGGTCCTTCCAGGGCGGTTAACATTTGATAGCAATCCTTTCAAGATGGGGACGGCCACCACTTTCAAATGGAGTGCAATCCCTACGAAATGGTAGCTGCAATTCATGGATTTAGTTCTTGAAATCCAAAAACACTGCAAGGCCAAAATAGGTGGTGAGGACAGGGCAAGTAGATGGAGGCCATAGCCCAAGGCCAAGCTATGCTTCCATGGCCTAGTACGAATCCTATACCATTAATATTAGATCCCGTTACCAATACGAAGTTAACTTTTTTTTTTAAATAACTGAATAAAAGAAACAAAAGGTGCTTACCTGAAGTAATCGCTTCAGCCTGAGTAACTGGGTTTTTACTGCCGTGCAATCCTGCACCATGTGGCGCAAAGTCATTTCATCAAGCATAACAATGTTGTCATGGAAACCCATCATTTGTGGTGCTCTTGGGGCTTGGAAAAGATTTACAGTACCGTATCCGTCAACAATTCCTTTTGCCCTGAAAAAAAAAAGTGCCTCAGTATCATCTATAAACTAACAATCTTGTGCAAAATTAAGTTTGCACCTCTGTGACAAACTGATACGTTTAGGCTATACAGCAGACACCATTATAAATTCATTTGTAAAGAATAACAAAACATTTTTATATACTTGGCTGAATTAGATTGATCTATAAAAATGTCTTACCATATTACACATTCCGGAACTCGTGTTTAACCTTTATCCATTAACCATTTTACAAGGAGAAAATATAGGTCCACGAATATAAGCACTGTCACTTACACAAGTCACTTTCAAGATCACTCTTCAGTTTGCTAATGTATCAGATAGGGGACGAGATGTGAACGAAGAATACTTTAATAATTACAGTACACTCCATTTGCTCACTTAGAGGCTGAAAACCCTCTATTCGGAGAGAGAGGGAAATTTGTAAATCATAAAATAAAAAGCTACCAAGAACTTCAGGCTACTTACTACCGGGTTGGTTCTGACATAAGCCTCGAGGAGAAGCACACTATTAAAATGTACATAACTCCGGAAATGGTTCATTTCTTCTTTATTTAAGTATTCAGGGACAAAAACCCCAGCCACATGAAAGCCTCCCGGCTCCTAGCTCTCTCTTCATAACTGCTTTCCGTGGAACCATCATACATTCCAGTGATGATGTGCTGGATACTAGTCAGCTCATCATCACATGGCAACAGAATCCTAGCTGGTCACAAAACTAGATACTACATACACACAAGGATAAGAGCTGCCCACCAAGCTACCGTGCATCTTACTTCAAAAGAAGCCGATCTCTGAAATGGACCACCCCTACCAAAGTTCCAGTAAAGTGGGCAAGGAAATCTCTTAATAATAATAATAATTACAATCCACATTTGTAAAGCGTGAACAATCACCCGTAAGGGTCTAGGCGCAAGGGGCCGTCAGGAAGATTAAGCAAGATATTGCCCAGAGTCACTTGGTGCTGGGATACTCTGCCGCCGGCGCTGGGGATCGAACCGTGATCCCCAGAGTCCAGCGTCTGTCGCCCTGGCTGCGGCGCCACACCCCTCGCTCTTAGCAAGGAGACCCTGAAGTAGAGCAACTTGTAAAGCAATGGGAGGAATACAATAGCATCAGGTTACGTGAAAGCTAGGAATCGGATGTCGACACACATTTGTAAAATCCAGATACGCTTTTACAATTATCAAAAAATATGCAAATTATCTTTGCTGAAATACATTATAAGCACATTTGCCTTAGGCATACTTAAAGCAGCTGTCTTGAAAGCCCGACACGATTTTACTACTTTGTGAGTCCATCAGCTTTGTTCAACCGAGGACCTGCTTTTTATAAAGAGCCAGTACAGTGGGTAGCTAGGAGTTGAAAGAGATAACGCTTAATAAAGGACATTTTCTTTTACTGTTGGAAGCATTTTTGCATTTTCATATCTTACTTTGATCTTAATTATAAAAATGTGTTTGAAGAGCTTTAAACAAACCACAATCAAAAGATTGTGTATAACATTACTATTAACTGTACATTCGATCAGCTCAAAAATCCCTAAAAAACAGCACACAATTCGTTATGCTAGCATTAAAATCACATTTAATACTACTCCATATATATTTTCACACACGCTAAAAAATGTCCCATCGAATCAAATTATAATTTTTTTTTGATTTTGATAAAGACTTTCCACTTTTGCCAGAATGTGCTAATATTATGATTCCCATTGTCAGGGCGCAGGTTATATTCATTTGCTGCAAACTTCCAGGGGGATTACGAGTTTCTGCAGCTAGTCACAGAGAAGTAAGCGAAGAGGCGAACTAAGGTGTGCAACAGTTTTGACTGACTCCACAAATTCTGCACCCATGTCTATACCATCAGCCATAATGCCAGGCAATGCCCCTCAATATCAGACATGTGGTTCTTTCCTATTATTGTACTTTGTGATCTTTTGCAGTACCACTGTTGTAAAGCGCTCCGATACCCTCGGGTCTAGCCAGCGCTTTATAAAACTTCAGAATAAGTAAATAAGTGCATCCATTCTGGATCGTATTGCTTCTAATTGGTACTGCCATGATTAGTTTACTCTTATGCATCCAGTACATCACCTTTCCCAAACTGAAATTTCAAAACCTTGACATGAACCCCAAGTGCGCCAGGTATGCCCGTGGGTCCTGGGCTCACTGTGCCACTGGAATCAAGCTATCCTGGCTGAAGAGGGGTGAAACCCCAAAACCGGTCCTAGGATGCTTGTTTCCGGTCCAGGGAGGACCTGGCTTGGCAGTTCGGGCTGGACTGTTCCCATGAGGCAGAGGGTCAAGACTGATTTGCATATGGCCAGATCTAAACTGGGGTGGCATGGTGAGCAGAAGAATGATGGATTTAACCCAGATCTCTTGACTGGGGGTGAATGTTTTGATTTGTTCTGCATTCCGTCCATCAATTGTGTGTCTTTTGCATGAACTCAAAAGATACATGGCGATTGTAAATTTTATTGGCTGATTTCAGGACAAAGTCTCAACCCAGTGATTCAAATTTATCAGATTAAATATACCATCTGCCATTTTGGTTGGTTTGTCAACTCAGCTTGAGTCTGCTAAGTAACACTTGCAGTTAAAAATACAAAATGGGGGGGGGGGGGCGTGGCCAAGATGGCGACGGAGTAAGACGTCTTTTCGAGTCCCTCCGGCGCCGAGCCCAGCTTAGCCTTGTTTAGCACGATTAGCGGCATGCTTTACGGTCCCACTTGGACTGCCTCGGCTCCCTGAGGTGGGGGCCAGCTCCGGTGCCGCACACGGAACCTTTGGAGGTCGAGACGAGGTCTCTGGAGTGGCGACGCCACGCGGCCCTGAAATCCCCGGCCTAGCGTAGTGGAGGGGCTGGACTTCCTGATCTCTGACGCGGCTACTGAGCGAGGACTCTTAGGCGGGACGGCGGTGGTGTGGACACCCGCGGCCCCAGCTTTGTTGCCTACCGAGTCTATTGGCGAGGGTTTGGAGGAGTTAGACGGCGTTGGAATCGGGGACCACGGCCGTCACGTAGCCGTCGACGGGGTGAACTAGCGGAGTGACGGTGTCCTGCCCCCCTTCTCCCGCTCTCTGCCGACCGCCCGGGCAAAGTCGCTACGCCGGGAGGCTTCCTCCCTCGGTGTGGTGAGGAGAGTCTTGGCAGGGAGTACGGTCCCGGCGGTGGCCAACCTGGTCCCCGGGGCTTTTTGAGATCCGCAGGCCTGTGATCCCCGGCCTTGCGTTGCTACTGGGCCTCACTCTACTGTGCTGTTAAGGAGAGTGCTGGAGGCGGTCGCGGAGCGTTAACAGAAGGACTCTGCCGATTTTGGGCCTCACCGACTGCTTGGGGTCCAGTACGGAGTTGGAGATTGCGGGGAGTCCAAGCCGGAGCGAGGCCTGCTGGAGTGGAGGAGCTGGCGCTTTCAACCGAGGCCTGGTGGCGGAGCGGATTGGGTGACTGCACGGACTCTTCCCCACCGCCCCTAACTTGCCCTGCTGCGACAACCGGGGCCGCCTGGCACATAAGGAGGCCTACTGTGGGGACTGCTTCGCTCTCCCACTGTGACTGCTGGTGAAGGTTGCGGGGCGGCGTTGGGCCCGTCCTGAGAGAGCTACCGCATGGGCATTGATAGCGAGGCCGGTGTGGCGCACCTGCATTAGGAGTCGCTGGGAGGTGGCGGTTTATTGGGGTGCCGGAATCGCCACCTGGAGATAGGGGGACGCCACATCCCCATGAGAAGGGCTACGATGTCAAACGCATCCCGCAGCAAGGGGAAGCCTGGGAAAGATGGTGCGGCAAAATCTACGCGGCAGCCGGCATCCCCTGGAACCAGTGCGTCACCCAAGAAGTCGGATGATGAGGCCCCAGCGACTAAGGCCTTTATGACAGAGCTCTTTGCCTCCATTAAGGAAGACATTTCGGAACTACTCGCCCAGCTTGCTTCGGACCTCCGTGAGTTGCGGAGAGACGTTGATGGAATCGGGGAGCGGGTGGCTACACTGGAGGACCGCGATTTAAGTACGGCGAACGATATCCACCAGCTACAACAAGACATTATTCGGCTCACGGAGCAAAACCTGGACCTCCAATCTCACACGGAGGACCTGGAGAACCGTTCCCGCAGGAACAACATCCGCATCCACGCGGTGCCGTGGGACGGAGAAGCAGGGGATCTGCGGGGTTATGTCCAGGCCCTTTTCTTGCAGGTGTTGGACGACGCTGACGTCCAGGAAATCAGAATGGACAGGGTGCATAGAGTTGGGCTTCCGAGGAGAGTGGGGCCACCCCCGGACATACTAGTTTGTGTTCATGATTTCCAACTAAAAGAACGCATTTTACGGAAGGCACGGACCATCACTTCCCTGCAATTTCGGGAACACAAGCCGCAGCTCTATCAGGACCTGGCAGCTTCGACCCTCCAGAAAAGGCGGGAGTTCCGTCCAGTGACGGCCTTCCTTCGGGCACGTGGCATAACCTACTCGTGGGGCCACCCATTCCGCATCATCTTTCGATGGGAGAACAGACTAGCACAGATTCGCTCTCTCCAGGTGGCGAAGGATCTCCTGGGTTTGGACGACGCGACCCCCTCGCAAGCAGCAGGCGGCTCGCTGCCGCGGAGACGCCGGCGCTCCTCATGGCAGAGGGTAGGCCCGGATTTGGACACCAGACGGCCTGACCGTTCGGCTAGCTTGCTGGAGAGGGGAGATGCGGTGGCCTCGGTGGCTTCAGCGATTTTGGCGTCCTCCCAGCAAAGCTCAGGAGCTGCCTGATCTTTCGGCCGCCAGCTGGTAGGTGCCGGAGGGGCGCATGAATTCAGGTACTGTGGGTTTGATTGTACTTTTGGAGAAGACACCCCGGTCCGTGGTTGCAGGCAAGGTAGGAAAGGTCCAAGGATTCCAAGGCTTAAACAGCGCTTTGATAAGCTGCTTTTGTAGGTGAATGGAGACACACTCGAAGCTCTGGACCTCTTGGGCTTCATATAGAAATGCAAGTTTGAAAAGTGGAGAGTGTGTACTCCATGAGGGATCACAAATATGCTTGTCAGGATTAATATCCGTTCTTTCAAGTCGTCATACAGAGGACAAAACTATTTCAGGTTGCAGTGTAACATCTTTATTGTTTTTTAGTAGAACATGGACAGCCGACACGTGTTTCGCCCCCTCTTGGCGAATTGCGCCGGGGCTTTCTCAAGGCTGTAAAGAAAGATGAATGGATTGTTTAGAAATGTGATGAGATAGCAGTTGACCCCAAGAGAGAAAAAAGTCACCTAAAGTGGAAAGTTAATTTAATATTTTGTGATGTCTCAGCATCAAGGCATTATCTAAACCGTGAAATGACAGTGTGTCGTGCCTCAAGCCACGTAATTATAGATTTCATATATCCTTATAGCGAGTCCAAACAAACAACAAAAAGTGCAACAAAAAGTGCAAACCATAAAAAGATGAATCAATTGATTTTAAAGAACAGTACGGAGAAGTGCGCTTTAAACAGTGTCTCGATGTTCGATATTCTTTTAGCAACCCAGATAGTGACCAAAGGTACCAGACCAAGATAATGTAGTAAGACAAGACAAAAGAGTAACAGCATAATAGACAATATGTAGTAATCATACCTATTTTCACATATATAGCGTATATTATTACTGTTTCCAATTTTGGCAATATCCAAGATACAGGGAGTTCAATACTCGAGGAGCAAAAGTTCTTCTGTGAGTTCTAATAAAAGAATTTTTATACAAAATGCTTGAAACCAAATGTTATGCCATGGCACAGCATACAGATCATACAATATTTCACATTGCGTTTCATTAAAAAACATGCATGTAGATAAAAAAATGTAGGTATGTCCAACTGATCCACTGGGCTACCTCGACGGGACAGCGAGAAGCGGCAACTAGACCGCCCTCACTCTTCAAGGCCTTTCTCTAACGAACTTCCACGATGAAGGGAACGATTTCCTTTTTATATAAACTCTTGCTTCGTACAGCGATCTCTCCCCGTCCACGTTACATGGACCACTGGGAGGGCCTTCTGGGTAGGGACATAACGGAAGGAGAATGGAAAGGTCTCTGGCGTGACATTAGGACTCATAATCATTCGGTGGATTTACGAGATGCCCACATTAAAACTATGTTCGACTGGTACCTGTACCCCACAAAATTGCATTGCATCTTCCCGGCGTCTTCGGACCGCTGTTGGAGGGGCTGTGGCCTGTTAGGAGATTTTAGCCACATCTGGTGGGATTGTCCGGTTATACGGGCCTTCTGGACCGAGATTTTGTCACATATCAAAGAAATATTGGGATACCCGATCCCGGACTCCTTGGCCTTTATCATCTTGGGCTTGCGAGACCCGCTATTGGAGCACCAAACGAAGGCAGACAAACAGATTTTGTGGCTCTGTTTGGGAGCGGCTAAGCTTACATTGGCTGCGGCCTGGAAGAAACCGACGGCCCCGGCTCTGGCTTTGTGGCACGCGAAGCTATGGAGGTTGATGAGCATGGAGAGAATGGCGGACATCTTCCTGGGCAACTTTAAGAACTTTATGTTCCGGTGGGGACCATTGGTCCGCTTTTTATCGCGAGGTCTGCCATCTGCAGTCTGCCCCTCAGCCCTGCGAGCCCTTCATCTTTTCCAGATTTAAGTAGGTTGAGTGATAGTGAGACTGTGAAATGAGAGTGTGTTGGCGCCAACACCTTCGGGGGAGGGGGAGTTCGGGGAGGCGGGTTGGAGGGGAGTTGGGGGGGGGGGTTCTGTATTTGTTGCGGCACTGCATAGCTGCGGGGAGATTTTGCTTATCCTGGGGGCTCTCGAGACCCGTGAACTTGTTAAATTGACGTTCTCCTTGGAGAAGGACTACTGCTGGCTTCCCTTGCATCCAGGACAGAATGATTGTTGGAGAACATCATAGCAGATGCATCTGTCTGAGACTCTCCCCAAATCCTGAATATGTGATATTGCAACATTGCCGCCTGTCTTCTCTCTCTTTTTCTCTCTCGGTGTTTCCTTCTTTCTATTAACTATGCAATAAATAAAAATTTTACAGAAAAAATACAAAACGTCTGTAAAAGAGACTACCGTTGGTAAGTGTGGCAGAGCTACTAGAGTAAAATACAAGGCCAAATTGAAAAGACTTCCTGAGAGACTTGCCATTTTCCCCAAAAATCACAACCTTGATCTGGACCACTAAGCACCATGTTTGCACAGAATTTTCTTTCCAATATGACACCTAATAATTCTTCATACTGAATTTTAAATGTAGGTATATTCAGCATTGTGGGAAGAGTAGCTTCCCTTCATCACTATCAGGAGTGACCACATCACATTAATGTCCACTATAAGTAAGTAACAGTAAGCGTTGTCAGCTTCAACAATGTTATTACCAATATGAACAAGGCAAGTGAATTAGCCTTTCAAAATACTAACCTCATTATTTTGCTAATTAATTATTAGGCCTTTAGCAGCACACTAAGAGGACAGTGCGTCTGAGTGTCATCCATTTAAACAAACACAATATATAAGGTATTCTTTGAGTACCTTTGGTGCAACTGAAGGACTGGATCTAAGAAAGATGGCAAATTAATGGTACAATTAAAATGGCAATTCTTGTATAATGAACTGATTTAAAATACATAGGATTATGCAATACATGTATAAAAACCAGTATCAGATTCCTTTAAAATTGGTGTATTGTAACGCGCCCATTCACTGCTTATATAAGGGATAAAGTACCTTCTGTCGTACATTATAAGGATATTGCAATCCACCGAGAATTTCCATAACCATATAGAGGAACAAGGTTAAAGGACTAATTCCTTTATATGGTTATGAAACTACGAGGTGACTTATAATATTGTTATCATGTACACCAGGGGGTACTTTATCCCATATACTATGCTGACATCAGTTTTCCCCCAAGCCACTTAAAACCTTGGTGCATAGCTCTTTCATATGAAAGAGCGAGCATGTTGGCAAACTTGAATAAAAACCTCTAGTCCAAAATTAAACACATGAAAAATGGGTTAGATATTTGTTGAAACATAATAGAAACCGTTTATTACAAATCTGTTTAACACCTTCAGTGCTCTCGTCGGCCAACAGGAGCACTCCCTCCCTGGTGCTGCGCACGACCGTTGGCCATCGCAGCCCCATCCACCCATTAGAACGCCCGCACCGAGCCGGAATTGATGCAGCGGTTAAGGCGTTAAAAGCAAAAAAAGCTGCAGTATCTCAGCAACTGTAGAAACATGCAGAAATATTCTAGATTTTTTTCCATCAAAGAGGTGCAAATCCAAGCTTGACATTATTAGTAATTAAAACAAAACAGAAGAAAGAAAAGCAACTTCTGTGTGTTGCTTCAAACCGCTGCTTTAACTATATCATGTGATATGACCTGCCTTTCACCTCGGTGCTGGCTCTGGCAGCAAGTATTGTGATGTCAGAACTCGAAAGTAATAACTTATAATAGTTGAGTTCTAAGGTCTTTATAACCGGCGACTGAGTGCGTCACTAGTCGGCGATTATAAAGAAATAAGACACTGGCTTTTATATGGCGAGGACAGATTCCCATGTATTGTGACGAAACTACATCAGAACTCAACTGTTGTAACTTAGTACAACTGTATTAAGTTCTGACGTCACAATGTCAGCAGCCAGAAGCTGAGGGAAAAGGCAGGTAAGGTCACAGACCATAATTAAAGACAACTGTTTAAATAACGAAAAACAAAACACTGCTTTTCTTTCTTGGAAAGCGTGGTATGGGGAGCTTTAAAAAAAAAAAAGCATTTGTTTGTCAAGTTGACAAACAAATGTGTTTTATTTGTTAAAGCTACCCAGGCCGCGCTTTCACTTTAATAGCAGCAACGCATCTTTCTTTAGACGAGCCCAGTCTAAAGAAAGTGGCGCAGCCGCCATAAGAGTGAAATCGCGGAATGGGGCGCTTTAAAAAAAAAAAAAACCGTCCCAAAAGAAATAAAGACCTCCAGTGTAAGGGAACTGTAGTTGGCCAGTTCTCCTGGTTAAAGACATAAGTGATGTATCGGGAGCACCGGACAGCAAGTAGCCAGGAAATAAGATAAGAGCAATGAATTTATGAACCAATGGTAAGTAGCAGGTGTAATTACACTCTGTTTTGCAGACACCACATGCGTGCTGATGCTCAACCTACAAATAATCTAATTCTGGTTTCCATTAAACCTAGCCTAATGGGGACAACCAGATTCCATCAAAATGATGCTAAAATACCAAATCTTACATACCATTACCTTTAAAAGTCAACATCTTTCTTTCAAGAATGAACAAAACACTTTGAAAGTTACTTTGGGAAAACAAATGCCCCAAAATGTCCTACGGAACCTAACAAAATGCAACAAAGAGGAAGATTTAATTTTCCTGGTGTTCAACATCAACACGCCATTAGATTATCACAGGGCTTCCAATGGCAAAAGTTCCCTTTATTTCTTTTATAGTCTTACCTGTTCAGTTCTCGGCTGTGGTGAAAGTGATCGCTGCTGCTGAGGCGATACTGTTCTTGTCCGTGGTGACGCTGCTGCTGAGAGCGCTTCCACAGTACTTGTTGAGGTTGCCTTGGGTGTACCGCAGGCCTCTCAAAGTGGTTCATATTTTCACAGTCCACTGTAAGTAGAAATGAGGAATAACATTAAAAAAACATTAACTATCACCTGCAGTAAATAGTTCTACAGAAGTTCATCTAAATATTTACAAAGGTGTACATTGATTTTCGTGTAAATAAAACCGAAAAAATCTACAAATTTATTTCCAGTCATGCGATCATTCACTGAGTTACACAAATGCTGAGGCACAAAAAGAAGTCCAATACAGTGCAGCTGGCTTTTAGCGAATCAAGTAGATGAGAAGTCCATAAAACAGTCTTGATTTTTCTTTATGTATCCTTTATTCCAAATCAAGTACGATTTTCATATCATCCGAAAAAGGCAGCAGACACGTGTTTCGTCCAAAAGGACTTTATGAAGGTTGAATACGAAAGTGGACCATTATATAATTAAGAGTTCTCTGTCCATGTAAAACGCGTACCACCTGCGTTGAAGGTGTGACACCTGTAGTATAGAGAGTCAAAGATATCGTCTCTCACTACACTTCAGTACACGGTTGGAGGTCTTGATAAACCGGCAAAGGTAGGCAGTCTCGTCGCACGTGGTCCTGAAGTAAACGTTTAAAAGATGCATAAAGAAAAATCAAAACTGTTTTATGGACTGCTTCTCTACTTTAGTGGCTAATAGCCAGCTGCACTGTATTGAACTTCTTTTTGTGCCTCGGCATTTGTGTAACTCATTGTTAAACCTCAAGAGGGATGTTCCATCTTGGGTGGTGATTCAGCCTCCTAAGAGCAGAGGGAGACTATATGCTTGGAGAGCAGTTTACTCACATCTAGAGAAATTACTTTCCGACGGACGAAAGGGGTGGGTGTACATGTGTAAAATGGCATTTCTGCTTTGTTTCTTTTTTGTGTATTGATTCTGCGATCATTCACTATTGCTAGCTAGGACTGCTGCACTAGAAATATTCCCTCAAACATACACACAATGACACAACAGAGGATGATTATTTCTACAACGTCTTCTCGATTTTTTTTTAAAACGTGTTTAATTATAGTTATTGCACTCTGTGTGCAGCGCTGTAAATATCAACTCTCTATTAATTTCAAATGACTGACATTCACGTTATCTCATCTGATGTTGGAAGGATGAAATGTTGAGTCCGCTCAAGGCACCATTCCAACCGGCAAACTGCAGCCCAGGCTCATTTCAGCAGTCAGCCCTTTACATAATGAGCTAAATAATCTCAAACAGGCGTTCATTTTGTTAGTAGGCAAAAATATCTGGCACTCACTTTAATTGTTACCAAATTTAAATTAATGACAGCAGCAACCTAACAAGAAACCACAATATACACATATAATTTCCAAACTTAACGGCCATTCTGCAAATTGCAGATTGGCTCTTAAAAATAACATGGATGCGACAGATTAATAATGCTTCGGTCTTCCGACATACTTCAGGTAAAAATGAAGTGAGCCAAATCTGACAGACGTCACTGAAATACTCTTGTGAGCTACCCCACATATATTGTGATATCTACTCTAAATCTCCTTTTAACAGGGCACAAATGTTAACAATATGAAATGGCCGTAGTTTCGTAATGTGCACTGCTCTCCGCGCATCCCTTAAATAGCTTTCCAGACGTGGAGGTTCTGTGTACAATTCTTTGAGTCGAAACTCTGCATCGTCGTCGTCAGTGCGATGGCGATCTTTTCAGTTATTCTTAGGATGCTTAAACGAGAAGCGACTGAACTTTCCACAAAAACATCTTGCTTAATTGGCAACGCCTTAATAAACTGGCAACAAAGCCTTCGCAGCACTCTAAGTTTGCTGCGTTCGGAGCAAACGTGTTTTCTTTTAAAGAAAAAAAGTTAGACATTTTAAGACTACCTTTTATTAGTACTCACCCAATGAAGTTTTTTCTTTCTCATGGACATTGTCAGCCACTCGCCCAAACTGTAACTTTGCGTGAGGAAAACATTATGTCATTCTTCAGCCTACTCCGACTGAGCAGCACAGAAGGCATTTATGAAAACAGGCCTTCCTTCCTGCTGAAATCCCTGCCTGTGTGTCACTGGCAGACACGCCTAGTTTTTATGAAGAGGCGCCGTCCAGCCACAGTACCATGCAAAACACTTGCATAGCTGCCGAACGAGGGCTGGTTCTAAAAATAACAGCAACTCCCAGCCTCAGGAACTGGACATGGGACGTTTGGTTTCAGTATGCCTACTCGGTCTTCTGCTGGCTAAGAGCTGGTTTCAAACTCTGTGTTTAATATGCACACTGGGCTTTTTAAAAATACGGGCAAAATGTACAATACACCAGGACAGAACCACAACATCTGTTCCTGGTGTTCAAATGTCATCAGCTATGTAAAGCTTCTGAGTTGAAGTAAGTCTGCCTTTAAAGTCAATGGTATTATAGAACTCAACTTTCATGTATTGATTAAAATTGTGTTGCATTTCATAGTGCAATACATGTAATAATTTCCTACAATGATAACCGTTTTACAACTGAATGCCAGCTATATTTTAATGCCTAAATTTTCAATTTTAACTATTATGCTGATGAGGACTACAGGTAATAAAACACAAAATCAACACAAAATTAATTTTAACAGTTCTAACTTCAGACTTTATGGAAGAATAAAAACAGTCTATATACCTGTGGATTTAAGTGACAGTATATGCACCTGCTTAATATCACTAGGGAGCACATTATGACTGTGAAACTTAAACCAAAATCTCACTGTACCTTAACTACTAAAATGAGCCCTTATCTGGCCAAACTTGTTAAAACATATGTTGAATGCTCTGAACACTAAATGCAGCTGTGGCCACAACTCCTCCTCCTAGCCCACAACTAGTAGTACAGGACAGAAGGCAAACGCATGAACAGCTTGATTCTGCAGCTTTAGAGCACTCATTCAAACCTCTTCCTAGGCAGAAGCTTGAGGCAGAGTAGCATGGAGCACACAGCAAACAATGTGTTCACTACCTTAGAAGTGACGAATACGAAATGTCCCACAAGATTCTAGGTTATGGCTGGAGGGGATAACACTGCTATCTTTCTTCACCTCATTTTAAACCCAAACAAAAACAACTGCACTTCTCAATATCCACTGCGAAAATAGTAGTACAACCAACAAGCAATTAAGAGTCCTTGATGGTGAATGTCACCCAGTTTCACTAACCCTTCTCCCTCTTCGTTTGCTGCTCGAAATAAAGATAAGTGGTCTTCCCCTTTGGTTGTGCTATTTTGCTATTGCTCGTGCCCTCGCCATGCTAATTTTTCTCATCAATAATTTTATAGCAAATGTTGCACTGAAATTATCAATGATGTCATAGAAGATGTAATGAGAGTGTATTATGTGGGGCAGTTAGCAGTGCATGTCAAGGGCACGAGTTATAGTTGCCTTAGGATACAACTTATAGTTACTTGAGATAACTAACTAGAACTGCTGAATGTATTGTTTTTGTGTGTGTGTAAAATCTGAACACAAATAGAACGTCATAGTTACCATTATTTTTTCAGTGAATTTCTACTTTTTTGTTTTTTTTACGAAAAGTAATATGACTGGCATACGTTAAGCCACGCCCAGACAAGCCCTGCACCTAACCCCCCACATGCAGCCAATCCCACACCGTGAAGTGGGGGAGGGGGGCCTGGGGGTTTGGACACAAGGACTGGTCTGAGGTTTGTCCCTGTGGCCACTCACTCAAAGGCAGTCAACCTGCGAGCCCCATCACCTGAGTGGCTTTTGGCTCCAGGGACCCCATTTCCGAGGCCTGGCACACTTTGTAGTGGGGGGAGGGCTTGGGCTACCCTCCCTGGGCCACTTTTTGCCTCGAGGGCTCCATCCACCAGGGCCTTCCATTATATATGGTGGAGGGGGGAACCCTGATTTCATAAGCTTCTATTATTGGCCGGGGGAAGGAGGAGTGCTGATAATAGGGGGCAACTGGAAATTGGTTACAGATCGGGAATTAGAAAAGAACGGTTACAAATATTGGGTGAGAGAGACACTATCCAGATAGAGGTCACAATGGATGAAGGATCTCGGTCTCAGACATAGGGTAGGCTCAAAACCCCACTCAAACATATCACTTGTATTGTTTATCTGCACACATACTTTATGCATAAATAGATATGGTATTGCTGGACCACATATTCTAAAATATGAAAAGGAGAAGAATAGGGTCATATCCATCTAAGAGCAGTCACTTTAAAAATGTATTATAAAATGATGATTCAATTAGGGAAGCACAAGCAAGCCTGAAACCTGAATGACGCTTCGCTTCGCGACCGGGTAGCGATGCCAGGAATTGGAGATAATGTCAACTATCTAAAATTCATCAATACCGCTGACACTACTATTGGCACAACCTGGGATGGTTGAAAGACAGTAGTGATAGAGAGTATCAGAGAGCAGCAGACTGTACACCATTAGGGAAGCTGTTAAAGCTAACTCCTAGGTGGTGGGTGGCAGAAAATAAGGGGGGGACTGAAGCCAGAAGAAAACGACCTCTAAAATTTTTGCAAAGACTGTGCTGCAACATACTGAGCCTGTATAGAGACATATCCTGTGCACACGCTAATGAAATAAGTGTTCCTGACATCAGGACTCGACAAATAGGAGAAAATGATCCCTTGAGGTTGAAAAGAATGGTCAAACACAATGGTTCATGAAGGTGAAGAATATTTATAAGTCAATTGTTGGTCAGTACAAATAATAATAGCCAGCCGACACGTGTTTCGTCACACCGTGAAGGAGATGTGACTCATCAGGGCTGATAATGCTGGCAAGTGTTCAAAAGCGTGGTGCCGCGGACGACGAACGCTTCCCGCATGTACTTACATGTGTGTTTTCTCCTTAACTAGGTCCCTGTTGTGAATCTTGGATGCACCCATCCTTATTCACGATCTCGCAACCAGGAGCATGGTACATATTGCCTTTTCCCTTCAATGTACACACGTGGCCGGCATTTCATTCCGAACTGCCACCACGCTTTTGAACACTTGCAAGCATTATCAGCCCTGATGAGTCACATCTCCTTCACGGTGTGACGGAACACGTGTTGGCTGGCTATTCTTATTTGTACTGACCAACAATTGAATTATAAATCTTCTTCACCTTCATGAACCTTTGTGTTTGACCTTCTTTTCAACCTCAAGGGATTTTTTGCTCCTATTTGTCGAGTCCTGACGTCAGGACCACTTATTTCATTAGCGTGTGCACAGGATATGTCTCCCTTCTGTTTGGTATAGGCCTTCCTACACCAGTGCAGGGGTTGTTTGCCTACTGGGTTTGTTTTCCCCATACCTGTTCTGCACCTGGTGTATTTTACACAAACAGACCTACTCAGTGATCACACAGCCTTGAGTGCCACTTCTTTCTGTTCTTTCAATTCAAACCCAAACTCTTTTTTCATACTGAGCCTGTATAACTACTTCAGGATACGCAAGTCAATTAAAGCAAAATACTCCTTCGTTAAGTTATGGCAGCAATTCAATGAGAGAGGCCACAAAGAAGGAATGTTGTTGGGGTTTAGGCTGAGGGACAAGTAGTTGTAAAACGAAATGGTTACTTACCAGTGGGAGTAGTTTTGCCGCTTAAAGTGTTTTCTGGATTCACATGCTGTGCATCATTCCGCCACCTAGTGGTTGAGTCACATCATTCCCCCATCTATTGGTTGGGTCCGGAATGGTCTTTTTTTTTTTTTCTCTTCTTTTGGTCGCTGTCGACCATCATTTGGTGTCAGGTATGTCCCCTGTATGACGTCAGACTGCATCCTGGAGGTCGACGTGCGCGGTGGCTATCTTCGGATTCTTTTTTCCGCCGTTGGGCCTGGAAGCAAGACGGGAAGCTCCTAAGAAAAGTTTGTTTTTCCCATAAAAAACTTCAAGAAAAGAAGATAGTCATCGATAAGATCAACGAGTAGAGACCGATCATCGATGCAGTCGTAGACAGAAACACAGCGGCCCAGATTTTTACTACACGAGAGGACCACCCCAGGTCACAAATGGCGAGGTAGGGGCCATTGATAAGACCCCCCTTTAAATTCTGCCCTAAGTGCTATCACAAATGCACACAGAGGGATCCACACACCGTGTGCAACCTCTGCCTACCCAAGGATCACCAGGATAAAGACTGAGGCCTGTGCAGCGTTCCTGCCGAAGACTCTAAGGACACGCCAAAATCAGACACAGGCCCAATACGCCACGATGTCGATGCCAATAAAGAAACCTTTCATGAGCGAGATTGATTACACGAGCGACAGAGGAGCACGCAGCTCCTGTGGAATCCACACATGCAGGATCGAACGTCAAAGTTATAGAAAAGGACGCCGAAAAAAGATGCACCGAAAATAGGGGGAATGAGTCGAAGAAAAAGATGGACAAGGTAAGAACCAACGATCCATTAGAAAGAAGGGCCACGAACCAAAAACAGCAAAGGCAGCCCGACGCCGAACAAAAACGCGATCAAAGGTCAGCCGTGACCGAAAGAAACCCACGGCACCCACCCAAGGGTTGCCGAAGAGGGGAAGTCGCACAAGGTTCCTAGGCCAAGGGTCGACAACACCGAACCCGCTAGAAAAGGCATCAACGCTTACGCTGAGAAACACAGGGAGATCACATACAGGTTCAGACTTATATCAACAACTCTTTACAGTTTATCCCTCTATCCCCCCCACTGGCCTGAACAGATTGCAGAATACTTAAAAGTAAGCTAACCCAGACATACTAACAGCAGAGATAGGAACTTGCCAACCCACAGCACATTAAGATACCAAAGGCCTTGGTCGCCCAATAAGTATACACTACAATTTTAGAAAGCGTTTTGGCCTGGGACATTGGATTTGAAGGGGACTCTCTACAACACCTTTGCCTTGACAGTAAGGACAACTCCTACCAAGACAGAAGCAAAAATTTCAAGCTCAAGCCAAAAACAAATGAGTTGTACATACCTACTTCGCTCCTCAATAGAAACAAACATTTATGCTATCATACTAGCAAACTGATAGAGTGCTGTGCAACCAAAGTTGATAAATCCAGACCAGCCAAGGTTTGTAGAGGGTCGTGGAGTGAGAGACAGCACCAAGAAAGTGTCTCATTTGATAGCTGCACCCGCTTTCTAAGCCCTATATCTTGAGCGATCATCACAATGTGTCAGGATCAACCAAGGGATATGGGGCATAAGCTAGGTCTAGAACAGATTAAACGTACTCATTTTGCAAATGTTGTCATGCCATTAAATGAACTAGATCACTTCAGCAATATATTCAGATACAAGATATATATGGCAAAATGCAAGGCCCTTAACCTTAAAGCATCCTGCAGTATTATGTAGCCTACATAGTGACATGATATTTACTTAGGTCATTAGACTGATCAGATATTTGGGGAAAAACATCACTATTCACAGCAGATACCTTTTTGCTGCTCAATATCCACCACTGTTCTACCTAAGCAAAGATGATGGCATGGTATACACCTCTCAAAGCTAACTTGTATAGCATTGAAAAATAGCTGGTTCTGCCGGCAGCACTGTTCCACTTACAAGCTCCGACTGTACGAGTCCAAAGAGCAACATGTACCAATGTAGTCAAGCGACTGAGACAAACACCTGATAGCTAGTCCGCATTGCAGAAATTCGTATTAGTGATGGAAGAGCTTCCAGGACAGATGGTAGAGGGAACTAAGCATTGCACTCTCAGAATGAGAAGATAGTATAAGGCTTATGAGTACAGGGGCTAAAAATGTCACTTTTATTGAAGCTAGCTTCGAACTTCTATATTGATTGGCACTGCACTCTCTTGAGGCTACACACCTTTGATGCACACCAGTCTCGCAATTGCTGGAGAGAGCACAGTGAAAGGGAAATAGTGATGCACACTATATGGCATAGCCTGAAGATAAATTTTGGGGCAGCCGCCCATAGGAGAGTTTTTCAGATTGCAAGGCTGAGATCCCAGGCCTGCCCTGTGAGTGCACTCTTGTAGCAGGTGGTAAAGATAGACTGGGGACAACCAGAGAGGCATGTACACTAATCAAGCTGCTATGACTGACGGCAAAGCAAACAGTAGTAGCACAATGAAAGTAGTAGAACACCAGATATTTCTGTAGCGATACCAGAGGTTATAGCATATGCTGGGGATAGAAAAAAAATCTTACACAGAGCAGGAATGGAGTTGGAGATCACAAAAACATGGTTGTCACTCTAGAAATCTTTGCCAGGGATGCTGGCCCACTTACATGGCCAAAGACAGAGACCTTTACAGATTTTGTCATAAGGAGGAACATTGTCTAAGACTTGTAGGTGAGGTTTTCTACAACATCCCCAGGTCAGATACTCAAAAGCTAGGACATCGTGACACCTATTTAGAGAAGGAGCAATTTTGGGTTTTAGGGAAGAGTGGCCTTCAAGTTTCGAAGTTGTACAAGTATACATTGTAGGAGCCTTAAAAATTGGATAGGGTTGGATCTCCATTTCTAAAGGCAGTGTATACTTTGTAACATATACAGACTGTTCAACGCATTTTGCTTTCAAATCTGTCACACTACATAAATGACTGTAAAGAATGTTATCTCTGGGATGGTGGGCAACAGACAGTACTCAGATTGTTTGCATCTACCCTCTTTGGCGATATATAATTAGGAACAGCTCACACAGCCCACGGGTTGCCTTTGGAGCCTCTGCAGAATAACTGTTCTCCTCAACTTCCATCTTAGGGCCACTGCCCTCTTGGAACTCTGTCTGGAGATCCCTCCCCTCAGAGTGATCTGCTAGTGTTGCTACCCAGCGTGCTTCCTCGCAAGAAAACAGGGCTTCCTCAAAATACAGACTTGGGGATCTCTTCACAGCCAGTGCCTTTCCTTGCAAAACCCCTTCAGCTCCTTCATCGTATAGATATCTAGGTGCCAGAAGGAAAATGCTACTTACCCAGTATGCATCTGTTCTTGGCATGTAGAGCTGTAGATTCACATGCTTTGCATAGCCTGCCATCTAGTGTTGGGTCCGGATGTTTGCACTTTTTTTTGTTCAAAGAAGTCTTTTCCAGTCACAAGGTAGGCGATTCCTCCTTTCGGTGATTGTGCGCATGGGCAGCAGCTCCATTGTTAGATTGTTTGCAGCAGAAGGTTATCATGGAGTTAGTAAGAGAAGTCCATGTATATATGCATCTAAGTAAGAGGTATAGGTACCAAAGGAGGAGGGTGGGAGCATGTGAATCTACAGCTCTACGTGCCAAGAACAGATGCATACAAGGTAAGTAGCATTTTCCGTTTGAGGCATGTGAGCTTTGCTTTGCATAGTCTATACAGCAGTTATTTCGCAAGCGGTGGCTAACATGCAGCTGTTGCAGTCAGAAATAGTGTACGTAAAACTGCTTGGCCCACACAAGCTTTATGTATTGCTAACACATCTACACAATAGTGTTTTGTGAATGTGTGAGGTGCAGACAATGTTGCAGCTTTGCAGATGTCATCTATGGGTATATTCCCTAGGAATGCCATAGAAGGCCCTTATTTGCGCATGGAGTGTGGTCTAGGGGGAATCGTTAATGTTAGTTTTGCTTTTGCATAGCATGTCTGAATGCACTTGATTATCCACATTGCAATACCCGATTTTGATATAGGATTGCATTTATGTGGTGGACCAAACGTCACAAATACTTGTTTTGTCTTACGGAAAGGTTTTGTCCTTTCTACATAGTAAAGTAGTGCTCTTTTCACATCTAAAGTGTGCAAAGCACGTTCTGCCACAGATTCTGATTGAGAGAAAATCACAGGCAACTCAACAGACTGGTTTATATGAAAGGCAGAAATAACCTTTGGTAGGAAGTTAGGGTTGGTCCGAAGAACCACTTTGTTTTGTTGTTCGTGTAAAAGTGGTTCTTCTGTGGTTAGTGCCTGAACTTGCCAACTTTACCTACTGTCCTACGTGATGTGATAGCTATGAGGAAAGCTACCTTCCAAGTGAGAAATTACAGTTCACAACTATGCAATGGCTCAAAAGGTGGACCCCATCAGTCTGGTAAGGACAATGTTGAGATTTCACACTGGAGCAGGTGGAAGTCTTGCAGGAAAGATTCTTTTAAGTCCCTCCATAACTGCTTTAATGACAGGCACTTTAAAGAGAGTCTGTTCTGTATTTATGTATGCAGCTATTTCAGCAAGATGCAAGCGCATGGATGTGTATGCTAAATTGCAAAGCTGCAGATGTAATAGATAGAAAATTATGTTTTGAACTGAAGCATCCAGCAGGTTGCTTTGATTGTTATTGCAGTATATCACGAACCACTTCCACTTTGCTGCATAGCATGCTCTTGTGGTAGGACATCCAGTCTCTTTGATGATGTTCATGCAGTCTGGTGGGAGATGAAGGTAGCCAAAGTCTAAGATTTCAGGTGCCAGATCGCAAGATTGAGATAACTGGATCTAGATTTCTCATCTATCCATGGCTCTGTGTGAGGACATTCAGTGTAAGATATAGTTTTTGGTGAGGAACTACTGAGCTCCAAAAGGGTTGTGAACTAGGGTTGCCAGGCCCATGTGGGAACAACTAGGATTAATGTCAGGGACGCTTGTCTGAGCTTCTGAACCACTCATGGAATGAGTGGGAGAGGCGGAAAAGCATAGGCAAATATTCCTGGCCAATTCATCCATAGCGCATTGCCTTTGGACAATAGGTGCGGATGCCTGGATGCAAAGCTTGGGCATTTTGCGTTTAGGTTTGTGGCGAACAGATCTATGTCTTGAAATCCCCACATTTGAAAGAATGGTAGGAGAACTTGAGGATAGAGTTCTCATTCATGAATCTGTTGTCTTTGAAGACTGAGCAGATCTGCAATCTGATTGTTTACTCCTGGAAGATTTTCTGCAAGCAGATCCATTTTGTGACATATAGCCCATCTCCCGATGGTCTGTTCTAGTTGTGACACCTGGAGAGTGTAAGCCCCCCCCCCCTGTTTTTGTATGTAGTACATTGCTGTCACGTTGTCTGTACGGATCAGGACAGCTTTGCCTACTAGATGGACTTTGATCGCTGAAAAAAATTGCAAGCAGCTCTAGATGATTTATGCAGAGCAGCTTCTGTTGCAGGCTCCACATGCCCTGAATTGTATGTGTCTGGAGATAAGCTCCCCAACCAGTGATCAATGCTTCTGCTGTTAGCACTATCTGTGGAACCGGGACAATGAAGGGCCGCCCTATTTTAAGGTTTTGTGTATTCCGCCACTGCAGAGAGCGATAGGTGTGGCCGTCCACCAATACTAAATCTATAACATACATTGAGAGCCTGGCTCCACTGACATGCTAAGCATTCCTGAAGGGGACGAATTTGAAGTCTTGTGTAAGGGACTGTTAGGATGCAAGACGCCATCACCCCTAGTAACTGCATTTAGATTCGAGCTGACAATGTGTTTTGAGGCTGAAACTGACAGAGTAGAGTCTGCATGTTGCGGATTCTGGTTTGATTGGGGTAGGCAAAAGCCTTTTGTGTATCTATTGTGGCTCTGTGTCTTGGATGGTTGGAGATGGGACTTGGACAGATTTACTGTGAATCCAAGATCGAGGAGCAACTGCACTGTTTAGTGAATGTGACGTAGACACCTCTTATGCCAGCTGGCTTTTATGAGCCAGTTGTACAAATACGGGAAGACGCAAATTTGTTGTCTTTGTAGATGAGCTACAACTACTGCCAGACATTTGGTGAAAACCCTGGGTGGGGTAGTTACTCCGAATGGGAGCACCTTGAACTCATAATGCAGTGGACAGAAAGTTGCCTTGTTGAAGGAGCAGGAGCACTTGGAGTGTGACCATGTGAAAGTGATAAAACTGAATGTATAGATTTAGTTCTCCGAGGTCTAGTATAGGCCTGAGAGATCCGTCTTCTTGGGGATTAAGAAGTACAGGGAGTATACCCCAGCTACTTGATATTTTAATGGGACTGGTTCTATAGCTTCTTTTTCTAACACAGAGAGAAAACCTCTTGCTTTAGAAGGGTGAGATGTTCTTGTGACATTGAGTGTGATCTTGGAAGAATGTTTGGAGGCGTGTCTGTAAGGTCCAGGCAGTAAGCATATTGGATTATTTGTAGAACCCATTTGTTGGAGGTGATTGTGTTCCAGACAGGGAGAAATTGGGAGACACATTACCCGACAGGAGTGGAATGATTGAGGGGTAGTGGAAGGAAGTCACTGCTTGTTATGTGAGGGGGAAGTGTGTGTGGAGTTGCCTCTGCCACTTCCCTTACTATTGTTTCCTCTAAAACATCCTCTAAAACAGCCTATTGATGAGAGAGATTGTTGCCCTTGTAAGAGGAGGAGGGATTTTCTGAGGAAATATTCTTGGAGCAGCCCCTGTAAAAGGAGTGAAGAAAGGAACCTCCATGGACTTTGCGACCTCAGTATCTTTTTTAATTTTTTTCAGCGAGGTTTCAACTGCTGGACCAAACAGGGTTCTTTGTCAAATGGCTGGTTGAGAATATTGGCCTGCACCTCCGGTTTAAAACCTGAAATTCTTAACCAAGCATGTCTGCTCAGCGGTACAGTGGAGTTTACTGCGCTCGCTGCTGTATCTACTGCGTTTAGGGCGTACTTGAGTGATTATTCGGTGATTGGTTTGCCATCCTCAATAAGATCATTAGCCTTGGATTTAGGTTCATCTGGCATAAAAGTAATGAGTTTTTGTAACTCATCATAATTAGCCCTATCACATCTGACTAACAGCCTGAGCATTAACAATACGCTAATGATTAGCCGCTTGTGATGTTACCCTTTTGCCAGAGCCAGCAACTAACCTGGACTCCTTATCAGGAGGAGGGGCCTCACCTGTGGTCTGTTAATTAGCTCTCTTGCGAGTATTGGAAACCACAACAGAGTCTAAGGGCAGGTGACCCCCTGATGTAGGCAGGGTCAGTAGGTGCAGGTTTATATTTTTTCTCAACCCTAAGTGTGATGATTCTTGCCCTTACAGGATCTTTAAAAACCTCATCGGAATGTTTAAGCATCCCCTTAAGCATTGGCAGAGTATGGGAAGTTATTTTAGAGGAACTTAGGGTCTTGAATAAGAAATCCTCCTCTAAAGCCTCATCATGCAGTTACACCCTATAATAATGAGCAGCCCTGTTAAGTAGCTCAATGTATCCTATATTGTCGTCGGGCGGTAAGTGTCTAGACGGATATAAGTCAGTGTCATTATCAGAGTGTGGGTCAGTGTCCTAGTCCTCCCATGGGTCAACATCCTGTGACCTATCCTCATACCCATCCCCTTCATCCTGTGGGTCAGTTGATAGTGGAGGTGGTGAATTTGTGGATGTGATGAGTGGGTTGGGATCAGGGGGCGAAAGTGGTGGAATATAAGTTGGTGAAGGGTTAATACCCACATTGTTCCTCTTCAAGGGAATGTGGTACTCGTCCTGTTGGTCCATCTTCCTTTTTTGAGGCAATTGGACATGGATATGTCCAGTGTCTGGGTTTATAACCAGCTTTTACTGTTTCAGTTCCAAAGGTGGACCGTCGGACTGAGGCTCTTTAGGTGGTGTCTTTTTGTCTTTGCTCGCCGTTTTCAGCGTCGAAAGTTTCGGCTCCGAAGATTTAGTCTTTGTCAAAGGTGGGATGTGGACCACGATATGCTTTGATTTCGACGCAGAGGATTTCGGCGCCAGCGTGGGTCCGACTCGAGCCGGACGGCTTCCCCTTGTATCACGGCGCTAAGCCCTGGGGCGAGGCACTGAAACTCTTTCTCGGTGCTGACCTTGGCCCACAGGCAGGGGAAGTACAGGAGCCTTTTTGGTTTTGTGTTGTTGGGGCAAGGGGGCTTCTATACGCATGGTACGCTGAACTTGTGTAACTTGCTCCTCTTCTTCATGTAGGAGTCGGTCTCGGACACCGAGATGTGTTCTGCTTCCTCTGCTCCTTGAGCTTATAGTTTTTCTCGATCTGAATCTTTGCTGAAGATGTCCTGTACGGAGCTGCCTTGATGTTGCACCTCGTGACGTTGAGCCCGACAGTCACAAAGTGTCTTCTTTGATCAAAACAATCGGCACATGTCACAGTCTTTCTCGTCATGTCCCAGGGTTAGACAGAGGTTGCACACTTCGTGAAGGTCAGTGCACAGAAACTTGGCGCAACACCCTTCACAGAGTTTAAATGGAGTACGTTCCATCTACTGCTAGCGCGCCCGGCGCGGCTAGGTGCAATGGCCCTTCGCAAGTTTTCCGATCAATGGTCTGAGTCGAAACGATACGCGGAGAATGGGAAACTCGATCGAGAAACAATACAGTCAAGGGTAGTGGATTGCATGTCGAAGGGAACCAGAGAAACGTGACGAACTGGAGCGCAGCAATTCACATCCGAACCCGATGGCGGGAAAAAAACAATCTAACGATGGAGCCGATGCACATGCGCACTATCACCGAAAGGAGAAGTCACCTACCTCGTGACTGGAAAAGACTTCTTCAAACAAAAACAAAGTGCAATCATCCAGATCCAAGACTAGACAGCAGGCTATGCAAAGCATGTGATCTACAGTTCACATGCCTCAAACATTAATTTCCATTCTGTCAAGGCTTCACAGGTGCAAGTACCACACAGAGTTCCAAGTTGATCAAAATGAAGCAAGATTACATTTTGGAAAAATGAACAAAGGAGCGAAAAGGGGAAAAACAGTGCAAGAACGGTTAACAACTCCAGGCACCTGAAAACATGAGGAGTATTTCTGGACATGTAAACTAAACAAAGAATGATGCACAATGTAAAGGTTTTGGGGAGTCCATAAGTAAGTCTACTTAGCTGATTTGCTATTTCAAATAAGAAAAAACAGAATGGCTCTAATAAAAATCCTTCTAGCCTGAAACTGGAAAACTACAGGAGGTAAATACAATAAATATAATTAAGCAGCACACCTTAGACTCCACCCCAACAGGTCACAGAAATGCCCTTCTGCATCTACACGTGACCTGATATTTACTGAATAGCATAACTTTAACATGTGAACATTTAAACACATTAATGAAATGCATTCACTGTAGAGACTAGAGGTTTATAAAAGTTGGCACTAATGTTTAGTTTACCATGAAAATACATTCTGTAGTCACGTTTGCATTTGCATTTTAAGTCACCATTCATATGTTTTGAAAGTTACCTTTGAAAGTGTAATCATGTATAATTTTATTTGCACATTGCATTTCTTTATGAGTTACATGTGCTAAAGTATAACCGTGAATTTGAATTGCATATTTAAATGCTTATTAAAGTTAGCCTGACTAAAGGCCTTCATTTTGAAATCTATTTTGCTCTGACAATTATGTATTTTCCTTTGCAGGTGCATTTTTAAGGTTTCATTAGCTAGAGAAAAGGAGTATTATTGTCTGTACTAGTTTCTTGATAGTAAGGCGTGAGAAGAGACATATTTGCAAGAAACGTGAAGACCTAATGAGTAGAGGCAGTCAGAACCAATAAATCATGTACGTCAGGACCAATGAGTTTGTCATTTCAAATCCCAATATACCCGTAGTTTAGAGGACTACGACACGGCTGAGCTTTCATATTCTTATTTCCGAAGTACGGATTTTAACGAGTCCGGTGTCAGCCTTGCTCTGGGAGCTGTAATGGGAGGTAAAGCACCAGGCCCGAAGGAATCCTAGCGGACACATTCCTTTTCAATAAAACTAAATGGAGTCTGTATATCATGATTCTAGCAAATGTAATCGCTAAGGGTGCTCCAGTGCCGGCCTCATGGACAGGGGCGGAGGTAATCCCTGTTTTTAACAAGCATTGGAAATGCAATAGGTCTCGCCTTTGTTTAAGTTAAAGCCATTTGCTTTGCTAATGGTATTGTATTTTAGCTATGTATCTAGGGGAATTCCATGAATAATTACACCTTTTAGAATTTCGAAGAGATTTTATCATATTTTTATGTGCTGTCTGTTGCACGATTTACATGCTAAACTTTTTCATGGTTGGGTTCATGCACGGGCTAAGTAAGACCCTTGACTGAGCTCTGGCTCTACTCGCCCTGTTAATTTGTTGGCTTCCCCACCTTTAGCATGTAGTAGAGTGGTTTTTAAACGTTTGGCTTATGTAGAACCCTACTACTTCTCTATTTGAAGCTATGACTTGCATCTCCAAAAATAAATAGCCAAAGAAATACATTTACGTCAAACAAATACACCAATTATTAAACATTCATTTAATTCTCCAACAAATTACACAAACATCTAAATTTCCATTGTGGTGTTTAGGTTGCAGATTTTCAAAGGTTGGTTTAAAAGATAAGCAACATGCTAGACTTAAGCATATCATTTTGTCTTTTTTATTTCAATTGATTTTTATTTTCGTTAGTGCAAGCTAGAGTTTCAATTGAAGCCAATTGTATATATCACTCTATGCAATTGTGCAGTTCTTACAAATTAAGCTTAGGGTATTAACTTCATATTTATCCTCCACATTCAAATTCCTTACATTTACCTAGCATTTAAAACCTGTTTAATTTTACATTTAGCTGTTTATGTTGATGTGCTTTATTAATCTGATCTTTATTTTCCTAAACAGTAGAAGACTTCCTGAAAGGGGGTCCGTGGACCACAGGTTACGCATTAGGTTAACACTTAGCCTGTATTTCCCCGGCACCACCGGTAAATGAGCTACTGGGGGGCAATGCCAGTAATTTTAAAATGCTGGCTATGGGAATTGCGTTGTTTTTTTGTGTCAGTAGAATACCTTCGCTGCCCTGCCGTTAACGGGGCAGCTGATGAGACAAACAATGAATAGTCACTGTCCCAGCTCTTCGATTTTGTGAAAGGCGCCGTGCTTCAGACTGACTTAACAAGCAAGCTGCTTGAAGACATCATTTGGCAAGTAAGCAGCTTGTGTGAGTTGCCTCAAAAAGTTAACATTTAGACCATATTGTTCCCTCGGAGCATGTGCATTGTGCCATTGTCTACCGCCTGAACCCCACTCGCCAGAATTTACCAATGGTTATTTCACCTATTGTGCCCTATCACTCCAGCCCTTACAGGGGTGAACTAATTAAATGCTAGCAAAAACTGCACATAATATCTAAGAAAATTCACATTTTATAGTAGTTTGGACATGGATAATTAAATGATGCTACCTTTAACTTTCAGTTACCAATTGTATTCTTTATTCCTGTGAGTAGCGCTTTAAAAATTACGGAAAATATTTTTCCAAGCGGGAACATACACAAGGAGAATTCGTTTTTTTTCCTAGCGGTTCCTACCTCTGATTACATCTTAACTCCTTATTTTTATTTCACTAACTTTAAGTGTTTATGTGAGGAGATGGAATCTAATCTATACTGTGCCCTCCACAACATGAGTGATATCACCTCCGTCTAACCTATTTTTGAATGTTTTCACCAAAAGCAGTGTTGATTGTATAGCATAGTGGGAAATAGATATTTTGATAGTTACGGCTCGATTATTTTCCCAACTATGTGACAACTCTAGATAAGAACACATGGCCTAGAAGTGAAAGGATGACTATGATCAAAAACGAAACAACAAAGATTAATTACCCCAGCTTTTAACGAGGAGGATGCTTGCTCGCAAGATGTTTTTAACTATTACAACACTATCCCAAGCAAGCCATCAGGTACCGGTGCGAACATTAGAAAGAGGCTGGAAAGTTTAGTGTCAAATATTAGTAACATGCCTCGCCACGACGCTGTCACTATACTTTCCTGCAGAAGAGTATGTCTCCCAAGACACCCGAGTGCAATTGAATTTACGCTTTGTTTCACATGTGATTAGGTAGAGCAACTAGCTCACATATCCACAGAGAGAAGGATAAACATGTGTCTCCTGGAAGCAGTTCTCGCATGCCTCTGCTGTGCGTGGGCGCGCGCAAGCCACTCACAAGAGGTTTTAAACACCAGCTCGGACCTAAGCAACTTTTAGGGAAAGTGGAGGGAGTACCTCCGCCGATTGATAGATCTTTGTGGTGGGCAAACACCACCCCAGGAGAAACAGCTAAATGATTGAAGCTAGCCCGAGACAGGGAGAAGGATAAACATGTGTCTCCCGGAAGCAGTTTTCGCATGCCTCTGCTGTGCGTGGGCGCGCGCGAGCCACTCACAAGAGGTTTTAAACACCGGCTTGCAACCTAAGCAACTTTCAGCGAAAGTGGTGGGAGAAACTGCGCTGATTAAGGGATCTTTGTGGTGCGCAAATGAGACAGGTCCTGGGACTGTACAACGGGAGGGGCAGTCTCTCTGAAGGGAGGTGGGTGTGACTACTCACCAGTCCGCCCCCTGTGCGAGATTAGAGTGAGCAGCTCCGGTCATGGGTGCGGATGGTTAAAATCGTCCCTTGGCTCCTGGCCCTCTCCCCACACCCAGCCCAGTGCCCAAACCGAACACCCCTCCTCCACCAGGGGGCAGTGAAGTTTAGAATGAAATAGGCCACATTAATAACAAGCATTTCAAAGAAAACAAGTGCGGCCGAAGCGGACCGCGCTGTAAATTAAAAAGAAAGAGTGCTTACAGAGTTATAACGGAGACCGTGTAACTCCGCGAGTAAAAGATCCAGTCCGGGTGGGCGGGGCTAAAAGTGGACAGGGTGGTAAATAGGAGAGACTAAGAAGCCTCCTTTACAATACAAAGCCAGATTTTAGCCTGAAGTATGACGCTAGCCAATGAAAACAAGGGGCGGAGCCTACACTCCACTTCTAAAAGTAAATCGATTACAAAACCTCCTCGCATGGTGAGAGCAGTGCATGCGCTCTGCTAACACCAGGTGACACTCAAAAAGGGGGACAAATCTCAGCCTGGAAACTATAGACCAATCAGCTTTATAGATTCCCTTCGAAAGGTCATGGGACGACTTGTTCTAAATAAGGTGCAGGTGTGGGTGGATGAGCAGGGCATACCATCACCACTTCAGGCAGGGTTTCAGGCACGTAAAAGTACTATCGATCAGATATTCCGCTTTACAATTCTGTATTGGAAAAGGGTGGTCCTGGACAAGGGCTGCTTATATGCTGCCTTTGTGGACCTTAAGTCAGCTTTCGACCTCGTCTCCCGCAGCAAATTATGAGTAGTACTACAAGACCTGGGTATGCCCCACAAATTATTATCTCTATTTGCTAGACTCCATGAGGGAAATTACGAAAGTTGTTAGTTCCGTGTTATATGGGGCAGAGCTTTGGGGATTCAAGAACCTTTCTAAATTAACTACAGCAGAAAATTACTAACCTTCCACAAAGTACAGCAGTATGTCCGCTGCTTCATAACCTAGGCAGGAAGTCAATGGCCGATATAGCCAGATTGCTTCCCTTGCTATATTAGCAGAGAATCTGGTCAACACCGGAACTGACGCCCTACGCTGTGGGCCTTAAGGATTAAATTAGAGCAGATTGCTATAAAAAAAAAAGCACATGGTTGCAGGAAATTACTCATTTTAATAAGTATTGGCATGGCTACACTATGGGACAATCCAGAAAGTACCCAATTTCCTACTAAAGCTCTGTTGAAGGAAAGATATTGGGGCTGGGTGACCGATAACATCGTCAGAAGTAGTGACTCTTCAACACTAATGGGGCACTTTCTAAATGTGAAGCCACTACAAAAGCTGAAAGCATACTGGAATAATATAACCAAGCCACATGATAGAAATCTATACTTTCAATTTAGAGTTGGCTCATTGCCAGTAAGGTCTCTCTCAGCAAGATGGGACATGCAAGCTAATACTTATTTTCCAGTTTGTCACGCACACTCGGAGTATTTGGCCCATCTATGTTTTGCCTGCCCAGCCCTGCGTCTCTCCAATCTGCAGATCATTGGGAACTAGAAGTAATGATATGGCGCTCAGACTTCTGCCCTCAGAAGGAATATACTACTTACCAGTATGCATCTGTTCTTGGCATGTAGGGCTGCTGACATTCATATCTGTGCATAGATCGCCGCCTAGTGTTGGGTCCGGATAATTGCTCTTTGTTGTCTTGGAAGAGTCTTCTAAGTATCACGAGATAGGTGACTCCTGCCCTGGACTACAGTGCACATGGGCATCTTCTCCATCCTCAGATTGTTTTTCGCCATTGTGGCAGAGATGGAGATAGTAAAGTAAGAGATGGCCATGCCAGAGATAATGCTGAAGCTGCGACAGGCACCGGGGAGGAGGGAGGGCGATATGAATGTCAGCAGCCCTACATGCCAAGAACAGATGCATACCGGTAAGTAGCATATTCTGTTCGAGGCATGTGGGCTGCTGAATTCATATCTGTGCAAAGACTGTATAGCAGCATCTCCTCTAGGGGTGGCTACCTATGCCAGCTGCAGCTGTTTGAAAAAGAGTTTTGAGGACAGCTGGCTCACAGCAGCTTGCTGTTTTGCTTGCACGTCTACACAGTAGTGTTTTGTGAAAGTGTGTATGGTGGTCCATGTGGCTGCCTTACAGATGTCTTCAAGAGGAATATTTCGTAGGAAAGCCATGGATGCCCCGATTTTCCTTGTAGAGTGTGCTCTTGTGGGGACGGTTAAAGTCCGTTTTGCCTTTTGATAACATATTTGAATGCATTTAACTATCCATTTGGCTATTCCTGACTTTGAAATAGGATTTCCTTTGTGTTGTGGTGCAAAAGCAACAAATAGTTGTTTTGTTTTTCTAAATGATTTAGTTCTGTCCACATAATAAAGTAGAGCTCTTTTTACATCTAATGTGTGTAGGGCTCTCTCAGCTACGGACTGTGGATTTTGAAAGAAAACTGGCAGTTCTATTGATTGATTGATATGGAAATTGGATACAACCTTAGGCATGAACTTAGGGTTGGTTCTAAGAACCACCCTGTTGGCATGTACCTGCATGAAAGGTTCTTGAATTGTTAGTGCTTGTAATTCGCTCTGAGTGAGATAATGGCAACCAAGAATGCAACCTTCCACGTTAAGAATTGTAGTTCGCATGAGTGTAGAGGTTCGAAAGGAGGGCCCATAAGTCTGGTAAGTACTATATTTAGAATCCAGACTGGAGAAGGGGGGTGTCTTGGAGGGATCACCCTTTTCAAACCCTCCATGAAGGCTTTGATTGCTGGTACTCTAAACAGTGAAAGGTGTTGCCTGTTTTGAAGGTATGCTGCTATAGCAGCGAGGTGTAGTCGTATAGAGGAGTATGCTAAGTTACATCTTTGTAGATGCAGCAGGTAACATATAATGTTTTGTATGGAAGCGTCTAAAGGGTTGATTTGGTTATTGTTGCAGTAAATAACAAATCTCTTCCATTTAGCTGCATACCACGCTCGTGTGGTTGGTCGTCTTGCTTCCCTAATGATGTTCATGCAATCCGGGGGTAAGCAAAGGTATCCAAACTCTAAGACCTCACGAGCCAGATGGCTAGGTTCATTTGATTGGGATCTTGGTGCCTGATTTCTCCATGGTTCTGAGTTAGAAGATGGGGTGCAAGGCACAGTCTTTGATGAGAAACTACTGAAAGTTCCAGGAACGTTGTGTCCCACATTTGTCTCGCCCATGTGGGAGCAACTAGGATTAGCGTGAGTTGAGTGTTGCCGCAGTTTGCGTGCCACCAGCGGGATCAGCGGTGCTGGGGGAAAAGCGTACGCAAATCTGCCTGACCAGTTCATCCGTATCGCATTGCCCTGTGACAACGGATGTGGGAATCTGGCGGCAAAGTCCTGGCATTTGGAGTTTTCTTTTGTGGCAAACAGTCTATTTCTGGGTGACCCCACTCTTTGAAGAATGGCTGGAGAACTTGGGGTGAATCTCCCATTTGTGTAGTTGTTGGCTGTGCCTGCTGAGCAGGTCGGCAATCTGATTGTCCTTCCCTGGAAGGTGTTCTGCTAGGAGAAAAATATTTTTGGGAATCGCCCACTTCCATATGCTTTGTGCCAGATGGGACAGCTGTGGAGAGTGCGTTCCTCCCTGTTTCTGGATATAGTACATTGCAGTCATGTTGTCCGTCCGGATCAACACTGTCTTGCTGTACAAGTATTTATGAAATGCTTTTAGGGCTAGGAATATCACTAGCAATTCTAGTTGGTTGATATGCAGCTTTTTCTGTTGGGTTGTCCAGAGCCCTTGTACTGTGTTTTGAAGGAGATGGGCTCCCCAGCCTGTCAGTGATGCGTCAGCTGTTAGTACTAGTTGTGAAACCGGCTCTTGGAACAGTCGCCCTTTTGAAAGGTTTTGTGGGTTCCACCACTGCAGGGAGTTGTGAGCGCGACTGTCTACCGACACTAGGTCTTTTAGTTGTCCCTGAGCCTGGTTCCATTGTTGTGCTAGGCATTCCTGTAATGGGCGCATTTGAAGTCTGGCATGGGGACAATGAATATGCAGGAGGCCATCATGCCCATGAGCTGCATAAAGACTCGAGCTGGCAGAGAGTGTTGTGGCAAGAATTTGCGAATGAGTATCTGCATGCTGGATATCCTTGCTGAATTTGGATATGCCTTTGCCACTGAGGTGTTTATAGTGGCTCCCAGGTATTGCTGTGCGTGGGATGGCTGCAGATGCGATTTTGTGTAGTTCATTGAAAACCCTAAGCTGTGTAGCAACTGAAGTGTTTGAGACGTGTGTGCTGCACACTCTTGGTACAAATTTGCTTGAGACGTGTGTGCTGCACACTCTTGGTACAAATTTGCTTGTATTAGCCAATCGTCCAGATAAGGGTACACATGGATGTGTTGTCTTCTGAGATGTGCTGCCACTGTCGTTAAGCATTTTGTAAACACTCTTGGAGCCGTGGTAACCCCGAAGGGCAAAACCTTGAATTGGTAGTGTTGACCTTCTATTGTGAACCTGAGGTATTTTATGTGGGCTGGATGGATGGGTATGTGAAAATATGCATCTTTGAGGTCCAGTGTTGCTAGGAAATCTCCTTGTTGTAGCAACGGGAGCACTTGTTGTAGAGTGATCAAATGGAAGTGCTCTGATAGTATATATTGATTTAGGGGTCTGAGGTCCAATATTGGTCGGTGGGAACAGTCTTCCTTTGGAATAAGGAAGTATAGGGAGCATACTCCTGTCCCTTGCTGGTGGAAAGGGACTTGCTCTATGGCCCCCTTTTCCAGCATGCATTTCACCTCTTGTTGTAGCAGGGTGATGTGTTCTGTGGACATAGGACGATGTCTGGGTGGTATGTTTGGTGGTGTAGAAGTCAGTTCTAGGCAATAACCAAACTGGATAATTTCTCTCACCCACCTGTCCGTGGTAATTGCGTGCCAGACAGGTAGGAACTGTTGGAGTCTGCCTCAGCCCGGTGTTAGGTGGTCTGGAGGTAGCGTGATGAAGTCACTGTTTTGTGGCAGAGGAGGCTCTGGTATTATTGCTTCCATGTCCTCTTCCCTTATTATTGTTGCCCCTATAACCTCCTCTGTTTGTGTTTTTGTTGAAGGAACCTTGTGTGTTACTTTTGTATGAGGCAGATGTTTGCGGGGTATTTCCTCATGTAGTTGCTCTGTATGAGGAGCATCAAAAGGAGCCTCTATGTTGCTGAAATTGCGATGCCCCCATTGATTTTTAGGTTTCTGTGTCTTTTTTCAATTTTTTCCAAAATTGTGTCGACAGCAGGGCCAAATAGTAACTCCTGATTGACAGGTTGGTTAAGAATGATGGCCTGCACCTCATTCATAAAACCGCAAATACGCAGCCATGCATGTCTGCGTAGTAAGACGCTAGTGTTCATTGACCTAGCTGCGGTGTCTGCTGCGTCAAGCGCACATTTGATGGAGGCGTTAGTTATGAATTTTCCCTCCTGTATGAGGTCATCAGCTTGTGCTTTAAAAGGCTCAGGTAGGTGTTGCATTAGGCTTTCGAGCTGATCATAGTGCGGCCTGTTGTAACGAGCCAGTAGGACTTGTGTATTAGCAATTCTCCATGAGTTGGAGGCATGTGCTGCTACCCTTTTGCCTGATGCCTCCAGTATTTTTGACTCTTTATCAGGGGGAGGTGCGTCCCCTGTTTGGGAGTTGGCCCTTTTACGTGCATTAACCACTACCAGTGAGTCTAGTGGTAACTGCCCTTTGATGTAAGTAGGGTCTGTAGGAGCTGCCCTATACTTCTTTTCTATTCTGGGATTGATTACCGTGCCCTGGCTGTATCCTTAAGTATGTCAAGTGCATGTTTTAGAACTCCCTTGAACATGGGAAGTGTTCCGACACTTTTTTCTGAAGTAGGGGAGGTGTCAAATAAGAAGTCTTCCTCAACAGGGTCATTATGCATGTCTACATTGTGGAATTGTGCTGCCCTGTCTATGAGTTGATTGAAGACTATGGTGTCATCAGTAGGTGACGGCTTAGTAGGATAAGAGGGTACATCAGGGATGGGATAGGTGTTGTAAGGGTCAGGTGGATCCTTCCAACGTTCCTCTTGTGGTTGAGGATCTTGTGGGAAATCAAATTGAGGCTGTGGCTCATCCCCCATGTTACCCTCATTGTCCCCGTGGTGAGAAGGAGAGTAAGGAGAGTAAGGAGCAAAATGTGTAGTATTGTATTGTATTGTAACGGTATTTGTAGAGCGCGATTGCTGCCCATGGGCGTCCAAGCGCTGAGATGACCAGAAAGTGACGGAAGGGGTGCTAGGGTACAGAGGATTTGTCAAACAGCCATGTTTTTAGGTTTTTACGGAATGAAAGAAGATCTGAGTTGGACCGGAGTGAGAGGGGAAGGTCATTCCAGAGCCTGGCGGTATTCAGCGAGAACAGTCTTCCCCCGGCTCTGGCTCGCTTTACTCTGGGAACAACGGCAAGGAAGGCCTCCTTTGATCGCAGGTTCCTATTGGGATGGTAGGGGGAGACAAGATTTCTGTTGATCGCTGGGCTTGTGTTCCAAAAGGTGCGATGCGCCAGGCACAGTGCTTTGAAGGCTACTCTCTGCCTCACTGGCAGCCAGTGGAGACTTTTTAGAGCAGGTTTAGCAGACTGAGTGCGCGGGATTTCCAGCAGGGAACGTGCTGCACAGTTTTGAACAACCTGTAGTTTTCGGAGTGTAAACTCAGGTGCCCCCATGTATAGGGCATTGTTCGAGTCCAGGCGGGACTGGATAAGGCCTTGGACCGCAACCTTTTTAGCTTCTAGCGGAAGCAGCGGAAGAACCTTCCTCAAGGTTCTCAGTAGGCCAAAGCATGTGGCAGATAGTTTTGTGGCCTGGGTGGAGAAGGAAAGTTTGTTATCCAACCACACTCCCAGGCTCTTCACGCTTTCCTTGGGGGGGGGGCAGTGCATTGGGCCACAGGGAGGTGAACGGAACTGGGGAGCGTGGGCCTAAGAGCATGAGCTCCGTCTTATCTCCATTTAATTTGAGGGAGGAGTCGGTCATCCAGCCCTTTATGTCCTCTAGGCAGTGTAACAGGTCGGCTGAGGAGTGCCTGCTGTTCTCGGTGGCCAGCGAGACCACAAGCTGGGTGTCGTCGGTGTATGACGCGATTTTAATGCCATGCGGTTCGACGACACTTGCCAGCGGCCTCATGTAAACGTTGAACAGCACAGGGCTCAGGGAGGAGCCCTGTGGTACTCCGCAGCTCAGGGGTTTGCTGGTGGATACTGTTACACCGTCGAAGATCTGAAACGACCTCCCAGACAGAAAGGAATCAAACCACCTTAAAGCGTCACCTGAAACTCCGATGTTGTGGAGACGGTCCAGCAAGGTGGAATAGCTGACCGTATCGAAGGCGGCACTTAGATCAAGGAGGATCACTGCCACTGAGCCTCCTTGGTCTAGAATCCTTCTAGTTTCTTCGGTGACTGCTAATAAGGCGGTTTCTGTCCCGTGCTGTGGTCTGAAGCCTGTCTGGGATGATAGTAGGCATGATAAGCTGAAAAGGGATGAAAGGTCTAGAGGAAAAAGTCCCAAAGTCCTTTTTCTGGAATAGGGGAATGAGAGCCAAAGTCCAAAGGCCTCTTCTTTCTGTGCAGGATGGTAACTTTACCAATCTCTGGATTAATATACATCTTTGCCTGGTCGTCTGATGGATCTGGGTGGAAGAGTTTTTCCTCTAGAGTCCTGGGTTGAGTGTTAGACTTTCTTGGGTCGGTAACACCTGGTTTTTCCGACGACTTTTGGTGTTTTATTGGTTTTCTTCGGCTAGGGCCCTTTTTTCGGGTCGACAAGAGTCTTTGTGTTGGCTGGAAATTTCGGTTTGACTCGTTTTTTTGTGCTCCGTAGGCTTTTTTGGATGAGTGTCCTTTTCCGAGTCGATGTTCTTTTTTGGATCGACTGGTGTCTTTGGAGCAATTATTTTAGGGTCGACAGGTTTTTCCGGCCGTGCTACGGGCTTCGGTACGGCACCCTTTGCCGGGTCGACGGATTTCGGAACAGTAGGCTTGTTCGGGTCGGCGACCTTCTTTGGTTCGGCGCCCTTCGGCTGCGTGCCTTTGTTCGGTCAGACTACCTTTTTGGGGTCGACAGTTTTTGGCTGAGCGGCCTTTTTGTGGTCGACAGTCTACTTTGGCTCGACGCTCTTTGGCTGTACGTCCTTTTTCGGTTCAACGCTTTTCGGGTCGACGACCTTTTTTGGCCCTGGAACCTTCTTCGGGACAATGGTACTGGGCCCTGGGGTCTCTGAAGGTTTCAGTTTCGATTTCGGAGTCGAGCCGGATGGCGGGGCTGGCAAAACTTTATGATCTTGGCTAAGGCCTTTTGGCGATGCCTCGACCTGAGCCTTTTGTAACGGATTAATTGGTGTCGGGGCAGGGTACTCACGATTTATCCCGGATCTCGTCATCGGAGTCCGAGTAGTCCTCAACAGGGACAATTTCTAGGTCCGAGTCTGGAGCTTCCGGTAGTTCCTGGTCATCATTGAAGATGTTGTCCGGTTCCAGTGCCTGTGGCTGCATTTCTTGCCTAGCGGCCCGTCGGCTTCAAATAGTTTTCTTCGATCGAAACTGGGCGCAGGCTGGGCAGGTTTCTTCCCTATGGTCTGGGGAAAGACACTTGTTGCATACTGAGTGTTTGTCAGTATGTGGGAACTTGGAGTGGCATTGTGGGTACCTTTTAAACGAGCTGCTTTCCATCGACGGTCGGCTCACGTGGCGTCGAAAAGGCCCAACGGCCCGCATCAACGACCGATTCGAGATGGAAGGCTGGATCGAGTAGAGAGGTACCGAACGTGAACAATGCCGTCGAGGTCGAAGGCCTTTTGGCCTTTAGAAAAGTTTTGATTTTGATTCCGAAGTTGGAGAATAGGAGTTAGCATCCGAACCCAATGGCGGCAAAAAACAATCTGAGGATGGAGAAGAGGCCCATGTGCACTATAGTGCAGGGGAGGGGTCACCTATCTCGTGATACTTCGAAGACTCTTCCAAGACAACAAAGTGCAATTATCCGGACCCAACACTAGGCAGCGATCTATGCACAGATATGAATTCAGCAGCCCACATGCCTCGAACATGGCAAGTCTTGTCATTGCCCTGGTAAAGTTCTTAGGATGGGTATGGACTATTAGATCTCAAGCAATCTCTGTTGTGTAGTGGTCTGTATGTGCGTTAATAACATGCTTCCAGTTCTTGGTCGTCATTTTGACTTTCAGACCCATTCCTTTATACTGTTGTCAAGAAATAGTATGGCATGGTAAAGATTGATATTATTGATTTATTCTGTATATTGAACAATACGTGGCATAAGGTATCATATAGCCAACTAGAATCTATAGGTGTTTTACTGTTTGATGCTTTTTAACTGTTTTTAATGGATTTTACAGTTTTATTGGAAAGTCTTACATTGTTCTATTAATAATCGGTCATGTGCTTTAAAAAAAATCTTTTGTGCATCCGCTTTGATGACTAAAATTGGCGAATAAAGCGAATATGACTGACTGTTTTACTTTGTTATACAGACTGAGCAGATTAAGCCTCCTGTTAATGGCACATGGGGAACGGAGAAAGTTCATGGTTGCAGTAATTGTCCAAGCTCTGTGGGATGTGAAAGTCTACAAAGGTGGCAGATGCACAGCCCAGGAAGAGAACGGATTGGTTCCTGGTGGTGTGGGAAGAGATATGATTGTTGAAGTTTTACTGGTTTTAATTAATGCTCCCGCTGTTAGAAGCTAAGGCAGATTCACTCAGACTGAGGGTACAGACATCTCTCCTTCCTTTATTTTTGCAAGTGTGAAGCTTCATGCTAAAAACGTATTCCAATTCTAAAGACATCTACTGGAGTCTTTACTATGTTGACACCTTCTCTAATATCCGGATTTCTTAGAGACCATATTCTACGAATCATCCTTATTCTAAACTTAAAGCCCTGAATAGATGGTTTTTGAACGTATCCATATTTGGGAGAGAGAATCGAAGTTTCTTTAAGGAACACCTGCTCCTATTTCCTAGTTTTTGTATTGCTATGGCTGTAATTATTTCATATCTGATTATACTGGGACTACACCTGTTGCGCTATTTCAACTTGCAGCTGTAATTCTGCATCTTTTTAATATTCTCTTGATATGCATATATTAATCAGTAATAAAACTACTTAGCTTCAATTACTGATTCCAGGACCTTATTGTGGGGCAAAATGGGCTACTGTTTTAATATGGTTAACTCTCTTTCGGTCTCAGTCACTTAAAAAAGATTCATCAGATGAGAGATTCTAAATCATGCACCTGTGCACTCTCAACACCACCTGATCAGTTCTTAAGAAAAAAAGACAATCCGAGTAGGACTAAATACATATGGGATATTTTCCTACCGCATGCAACAGATTATTGTCCCCTTTCTGCAGTTTTTGGTTACAAAAATATTTTCACAAAATATATTCCTATCCCATTTGACAAGTTGCCTCATCATACAAGAATGGGTTTAATGAATAAAAAATGTAAGGCAAGCTTAAGAAAATGAAGTTATCCTGCGAAATAAAATTGCAAAATATTTGAACCCATTTGTATAAAAAAAAATCACGTTACAGATTTAAAGCTCAATACTCCAATAATACATAATTAGAAACAATATAACTTCTTTTCTAAATCCCATCGTCAAAATAGCGTCATATAGAATCCTTTAACCCACAGTATAATATGTCAGACAAGCTAGCTCCCACATTTATGAAAATCTAAGTTAGGGTCATTAGCATTCAGTGTTTTAGGAAGCCACTGATGTGCATTTTTTAAAGATGCACAGATCTTAAATGGATGCACACGAATCACTGTTCACCCCACCCCCACCTCTGTTTTAGGCTGAGCTGTCAGACCACATTTATAACTGTTTAAAAAAAAATATACATATATATTTATACCAACCACCTATGCTGGGTGCGTCTTCAGGAAGATCCACATCTAACATAAGGTCATCATCTTCTATGTCACAGGAATCGAGGTTATTCAAAACATCCTACAAAGTAATTACGAAACATGAGAAGCCGTAGTCTGCTTATGTTTGAAGTACATATCCTACTATGTGCACTTTCAGCTGTACTGTAGTCATGTTCAGCACCTACATATAAAAATGCTCTTTGTTTCTGCTCATAACCTTTTTCAAAGGGATAAGCATCTTTCAACAAACATAACTACAACTGTTTAATTTACAACTCCAAGCTGCTGATTTTTATTTTTGATTACAAAAATGGTGATAGGGTCTATCAATAACATGTGGCATATCCTCCCAAAGTCGAAGGATGAGGGATGGAAGAAATGGTTAAGCAACATGGCACCTTAAGTGCAACATATTTATACAGTACTAGTCCAAAGTCAGTCTTTATACACATCCAGAAAAAATACTTTAAGAAAACTGGCCATTTGTGAGTGAAGGATTGTGGTTCACCATGTAGACTCAAACAAGTGAATTACTAGGGGTGCTAGGTAAGTGAACTATTCGGATCAGCAACTAAGTTCCAATCAAATTTCTTATCAACTGACCATGAATGCCAAGCACCACAATACAGGATCGTAGGCACTGCTTTTTTACTAAAAGGTAGTGTTAAAATAACCGGTTCAATTTGGTTGGTGGATTCAAAGAATGTTTAAGGAATGCAATCTAAACTTATTCACTGCTTTGAAAGAGAGGAACAGGTCTGAGGAAATCTTTCAGAAAAGATAATACATTCAACAGACTTATTTTTTCTACTCCTCACATACAGAAAACTAGATTATGAGGACGGTTGTTCTCTTACATCGCTCGTAAAACATGTACGGCCTACCACTAAACTTCAGAGCTTCCTCCTCTCCTCTTGAATTCCGAAAGCTGAAGACCTGGTTTTTCAATTAACCAACCTAACATAAGCATGGCTAGCCACGCAGATGTGCTTAGCGTCAAGTTACCCTTACGGTGGATAGTGCGCTTTACAAATACAAATTGAATAACATACCCAGGTGGTTTCATATCTCACATATATTGTTCCTAGAAGCAGTGAAGCATTAACCCCTTCGCTGCGGCGGCTATTCCGCTGCAGCGCTACGGGTGGGGGGCTTTCGCGCGGCAGTCCCGCAGCGCTAAGGGTGGGGGGCGGTCGCGCGGCAGTCCCGTGCTTGTGACGGAACCGCTCCGTCACGGCTCGCGGGTGAGCTGTGCTTGTGACGGAACGGTTCCGTCACGAACCCGCCCGCCCATTAATTAGTCAGCGCAGGCGCGGAATTCGCGCCACGCAGGCGCGGCGAGCGGGCCATGGCGGAACCGTTCCGTCACAAGCACAGCTCACCGGTGGCTTGTGACGGAGCAGTTTCGTCACAAGCATGCAACGGGTTAAAGAGAGAGCATGTTTTTATTGTTGCTGGATCACCTCTATCATGAAATGCTATGAAGCTGTATTTGGGGCCTGGGTGCAAAAAGGGTGCTGGAACCAGAATTTGTATAGGGTCCTATCACTGCAATATACGAGTTGATGTGAGACAGTGCAATGTACTATTGTTTTTCATATCTGAATTAAACACATTTCCATTTAATTACACACTTTCACTTAAAGGATAAGTAAGTCGCTCACAATCACAATTGTCTTCAAATTATGGTGTCATTACATATATGTCAACAGCAAGTGTGTTGTGTCAATTACAGATCATAACACAGTAAGTAGGTCCAACCACCCAAATACGTCCTTTCCATTAAAAGCCTTGTAGGCCTTTGTGACTATCTTCCTTCCTTCCCATGAATAACACCACATTCCTGAACGGGGCGCGTGGCTAGCCAGCCAACTTGGCGGACGCGAATTCCTAACGCTCTGGCTGATATCTTCTACCATCCGACATAATTATCCTCCCTGTGCGCCATCCACGCTGGTAACGTGTGGAGTCAGACAGCGGAAGATTTGCTGAAGCCAGACCCTACCTTCTTGAGCCATCTTCATCGCCGCGGCCGCTGCTGCAGACAGGAGAGAGGCTGTGGCTCCTGCGTGGTGAGGCAAAAGGCAGAGATTCCGAGAAAGCGGCGGCTGCCGACGCCGAGACTGCCACTGTGATACAGACCCGTTGGAGACAGGGGCGCGCAAGTCTTCTCCCGTCCCTCCGGGCCTTGTGTGTGAAGCGGACGCGGCTGAGGATCTGAAACTGGGGGCTGCTGCTGACCACCACAGGTGTGGGACCCGTCCACAAAGCAGACGCGAACCCGGTGCACCAGGAGCCTCCCAGCCAGAGTCGTGCTTAATGCCTCCGCCTGAGCACATCATTTGAGAAACGTACGCCCATCAGGCAATCGACCTCTCACATGCGCTGCTGACGCGGTTGCACTGTATACACACCTGTTCACCAGGTGCTGGCTGCAAATGCCAAAGGCACAACAGCTGGTGATGGGGCGCATGCGTGCCAGGATGCAGCAAGGGCTGCAGCGCACGGGCAGCCTAGACCCGTCGCATTTTAGAGGTGAGAGCGAAGCAGAGACGACGTCCACAGTGCTCCCAGACAAAATAGACTCTGTCCTTGCAGCAGTGGAGAAAATAGGGGCCGCCTTAGACCATACCAGGACATCCCTGGAAAACCGGATGGACAAAGTCACCTCCGACTTCACCCTCCTGCATGGGGATCACCGCACATTAGCTGACACAATCGCCGCCAAAGGGCAAACGCTCAAAGAACTGCAACCAGTCACTCACAGCCACGCTGCTGCTCTGCAAGATATGTTGGATCGCATACACACCATGGAGGACAGGGTGGAGAATGCGGAGGGGCGTTCCCGCCGCAACAATATTCGCGCTGTGGGATTGCCGGAAGGAGTGGAGGGGCGGAACTCAGAGCAGTATGTGGAGAACTGGCTGCGCGATCTTATGCCACATGGAACACTGTTGACCCTGTTTGCAGTGGAAAGAGCCCATCGGGTGCCCACACAGAAGGCTCAGCCGGGAGCCAAACCGCACCCATTCCTGTTCCAACTCCTCAACTATAGAGACAGGGATGCGGTGCTATGAGAGGTTCGGAAGTTGGACGGCCTCACCGAGTATGGCAGCCAGGTCATGTTCTTCCCCAATTACACTGCTCTTGTACAACGCCACAGAAACAACTGTATGGCAGTGAAACGCCAGCTCAGGTAACTAGAGTTGTCATACTCGCTCTTGTTCCCTGCTAGGCTGCGAAAGGTCAAGAAGGGTAAAACCTGCTTCTTCGAATAGCCTGCGGAGGCATGGGACTGGCTTGAGGATTCGGGGCTGTGGACGGGAACAAGGCCGACTGATCCGGGAAACGGCAGCTCTCCGGGCAAGAAAGCCAGACGGCGCAGACGACGCAGGACCTCATGCGGGACAACGCTGAGAACAGTAGCCCCAAGCCCAGAGAAAATGCGACAGGAACGTCAAAACGCACTGAAAGCAGTTACAATAATTGCCAGCCCGAATCCCAAAGGTCGCCTGGAATCCTACGCGCAGAACACGGTGGTGGTGAGCGGCTCCTTGTCACCGTCAACGGAAATTTCCAACGACCTCTGCATGCCGGAAGTCACCCCACAGGCTGCTGATGGTATCCTGGACTGAGAACACCATTATGCTGCACTATGTGGCGCACCACTCACGCAAGTAGCTCACTGTTTGTCAATATGGCTCTACTCATCACCTGTGGGGGAGGGTCAGCAGTGTCATCGCCCAAACATGCCCTTTGGGCGCTCTCAGGGAACCACACAGCATATAGCCAAACATCCCTTGGGTCCTTTCACAAACAGCTGGCTCGCGCTTGACAGTCCCTAGGTCTGCACCTGTACCTTACTAACCCCCATGGGTTACTCTGGCGACATTTCTCAGTGGCATACCGCACACACATGGTAAGGAGGGGACAGCCACAGCAGACCGTTACCTGAGCACACACCCCTCCAGGTCAAACCCTGACCTAGTTTCTACCTACGCAAGGTCACAAAAGTTTGGACGGACGCAAAGTTCGCCCTGGACGTTATATTTTTCACTGTTAATACATTTTTATTGTTACCTCAGACAGGTGCATACATGCTTAACCAAATTCCATACTCACTAAGACACACCCCACCCCTGGCTTTCCAAACGACCATCCACTCTAGCAATGGCGCAAGTTAACATACTCACGTGGAATATACGGGGCATGCACACTCCCACACGGCGATGCTCCATCTTTACCTACCTCCAGAGACATTCTGTCGGATTCACCCTTCTACAAGAAACGTACATGATACAGCCGGAATTAGACAGATTGCTTAAGCTTTGGAGGGCAGGTGTATGGTACTGCATATTCGGCTCATGCTAGGGGCACCCTCGTCTGGGTTAGAGCAGGTGTCCCGTTCGCTAGCACAGGCGTGGTAATAGACCCTGAAGGCAGGTACACCCTAGTGCATGGTACACTCGATGGTCTATCCCTATTGTTGGGTTTGATCTATGCTCCGAATGTCGACCAGGTACCATTCCTCGCACAGCTGTCACTGGTGCGGACACCCTACGCTGGGCTCCCCTGGCTGCTGGGAGGGGACTTCAATTCAGGGCTTGGCGTGCACCTAGATAGGTCCTTCTCTCCTCTTTGTAAAACATCAGCCGTCTCCAATGCGCAGGCGCTCATGGACTGGTTCTCACACTGGGCAATACTGGACATCTGGCGGACCCTCCACTCCACTGAACAGATTTACTCCTATTATTCAGCGACGCACGACCTTCATGTCCGACTAGATAGAGTGGTAGGACCCCAGTCTCTGCTGCCGCTGGTTGTGAAATCGGAGTACCTGGGGCAGACACATTCTGATCATAACCCCCTGTGGTTGCAGCTCAGATGGGACGCCGATCGTCCTCCTATACCCACATGGCGTCTCCAACCCACTGGGCTGGAAGACCCCGAAATCCGCTCGTCATTAGGGACAGCTATCCTTACATATTTTGATCTCAACGAAGGCCCAGCGAGTAATGCTCTATTGGAATGGGATGCTTACAAAACAACACTTAGGGGTCACTGCTTAGGCGCCACATGGAATATACGAAAGCAGCTAGCACAATCAATTACCCACCTTGATTCCCAATTGCTACAATACGAACGCGAGGGGGAGGGAGGTGGCAGACACGCAAGCAGTTTGGAAGATCTTTGGACACAGCATGGGGCACTCCTGGAGCGCTTGAGGTGTCATAACTACACAGCACATACAGCCCGCACACACGCCAAGGCGGATAGGGCAGGCCATCTGCTCGTCTGGCTCTCAAAACAAGAGAGTAACCGCACACCGATTGCAGCTATGCGCACACCAGAGGGCGACCTAGTGCATATACAACGGGAGATCCACAGGGTCATGGCAAGCCACTGTACACAACTGTACCGATCAAGAGTCCGTTGCTCGGGCCAAGACCAGGAGAGGTTCTTTGAGCGGGCCCAATTACCCACAGCCTCTGAAACACATCAGGAGACACTCAATTGCCCCCTCACCCTGGAGGAAATAGGGATGCGATCTCCTCCATGGCATCTGGGAAGACGCCGGGTCCGGATGGCCTGCCCACCGAATTCTACAAGGCCTACCAGGAGTATCTTGTGCTGCACCTACACGTAACGGCACTCAAGAACAGCAGGTTACCCCCCTCTATGTGCGAGGCATACCTGGTGTCTCTGCCCAAACCAGACCGAGACCCCACAGACCTGTGATCTTATAGGTCTTTTTTTTTTTTTGACGTGGATTGTAAGATCCTTGCCAATGCGCTGGCCGAGCGTCTGGCGCCAGTGGTCTCCGACCTGGTCCACAGGGATCAGAATGGCTTTGTGCCCAAGCAGAGCAAGTCGCTGAACCTGAGGAGGTTTTTCAGGGTAGCATCAGACAGTATACAGGAGTGGCCACGAGCGGGTTGCCTAATGTTGGACCTGGAAAAGGCATTTGATTGCCTGGAGTGGCGTTACCTCTCGGCATGGTTGATGCGCTACGATCTGGGACTGGGTTTTCTGCAAATGGTGGGCCTCTTATATAAGAACCCCACTGTTCGGGTGTTGCTGGGCCCGTACATCTCTGACGCAATACCAATCTGCACGGGTACCAGGCAGGGGTGCCCACTCTCGTCACTCCTGTTCGCCTTGGCGATGGAGCCCCTAGCGGCAGCCCTGCACGCAACGCTGGGAGATGGCATCCCCCAGTGGTATGCCGTACACCAAGTGTAGCTATACGCCGACGACCTGATGGTGTATGTGAGGGACATAGACGATATTCCAGCCCAGTTGACCTGCACTTTACAGGACTTTGCCACCATCTCGGGTCTTCGGGTGAACGCCAGCAGGTCCTGTCTTTATGCGTTCCGAGAGGAGAGGCAGGATCCGGGATACACCCTCAATGGTACAAGGGTACAGTGGAGGGGAGACACATTCAGATACTTGGGACTACAGATTTACCGTTAGTCGGCAGACCTGTTCGAGGATAACCTGGGCAGGGCCTTCACGGCCATCAAGTCACAGCGCTCTGGGGCACTGAGAGTAGCGCTGTCTAAAATGGTGATTCTCCCCCGGTTACTGTATAACTTTGCTAGCTTGCCCTTATATGTCCCTGCTGCCTTTTTTGATAAATTATCTCAACTACTTAGAGACCTCATCTGGGGGGGGGACAGCTGGAACAGGATGTCACTAGCAAAACTATCTCCCCACGGACCAAGGGGGGCTAGCCACGCCTTACTTTGAGCACTACTATTTAGCTGCTCAGCTGCAATGGATAGCCCGCTGGCTAGCGGATAAGGGTCGGGAGGACACACTGCCACCACGCTCCCTAGAGCAGATATTCGCGCTATTAAACCCAGCCACCAAGTCTGCAACGCCGACTCCACTCCTCCTCACGGTGGCATATCAATGCTATCGTAGGAGCCTGGCTTCACTAGAGCCTTAGTCCCCTACGCGCCGGCAATACCACTGGAAGGCTCCCCTAGCGGGACGGGAGCACTTACCTCCCTCGCACTCACACATTGGCGGGACGCGGACATACAGACCTTGGGAAACCTATATTGAGATGGCGCGCTTATCCAGTATGACTCCATGGGCGAAGACGGTGGATTATCACTGGGGCAATTCTTAACTCACCGCTCATTAATCACAACCCTGACTGCTAAATGGGGAGACATGTCCACAGAACCCTGCCAACATTTAACCATCCAGTACCTTCACGTTATGGGGCGAGGCAGGCATCTGATCCGTTGGTTCGCGGTGTCACTACGCACACACTCGGCGATCACCCTAGAACCTCTCCGGCGCAAATGGAAACTAGACCTGGGGAGACAACTAGCGGAAAAGGAATGGGAACGGGTATTGAAGAGCCCAGTATGCATACCCAGAAATATGAGACTCCGACAAATACAGTTGTTCATTGTGCATAGGGCATACCTCACACCGAGGCGCTCAATAGGTACTTCCACCGCACGGATGCGGCGTGCCCTAGAGGTGCCAAACCCGGGGCTGATATTGTCCACATGCTGTGGAGTTGCCACAGACAACATGCATACTGGCACACAATCAGCGAGTTACTGAGCATAAGCACAGGCTGAGACATACCCTTTGACTTGACTGTTTATCTGTTTCACCACTTCTGTAGAACCCCGGCCACCAAAGTAACAGCCCGGTTTCTCGACTTAAGGGCTCGTGGTCGCTAAGCGACTCAATACCAAGAGGTGGAAAGCGCAGGACCCACCTCATACGCAGGCATGGAGGCGCTCGCTCTCCGCGTGGGCCAGAGCAGAGGCAACCGCCATACGCCGGGAAGAGACACTGGGGTTGAGGAAGGATCCCATAGCTGCACATTGGGAGGGATTGCTCCAGGCACTTCAGCGAACAGAGGAAGCATGCTCAGGGGGGACAGCCAGAAGGGAGGGATCCAGATCCCGGGTAGGTAGTGTGGGCCATGCCAGTGTATGGCTGAAATGTTCCATGTATGAAAATATCTGACCAGGCACCAAGGGTGAACGCAGCTGGTGTCACTGTTGGGGAGCAACAGCCAGACTGCTGTACAGTGTAGTGTGGAGGGGGGAACAGGGGGTGGTGGGGATACCTACCCCAGCACCGGTCTAGGTTGAGGTTGTTGGGTTTTGACTGTTTTACTTACTCGATATCTGTTCACAAGCCGCACTGATTCATTTGAAAGACTTTATGCGTTGGGGTAATGAAACTATGCTTCCACTGCACTGCAGCCTGAAGTTTTCATGAAATGAGCTGATCACGAGACTCGTAAGTATCCTGGTGCAACGGGCACCCTATGGACCCTAATAATGCTCCAAACTCATGTACCAGATATGTGTTTCCAATATTGATATGTGATTTACTGCATCATTACTTTTAAGAGTACATCGCCTCTCATGTACATGTAACCTAAAAGTTAATAAAACAGATTAAAAAAAATAATAATAATAACACTACATTCCTGAATCATGGCAACCTTTGAATATCAAATCCACCAAACGCCTTAGGTGAAATGTTGCACTCATTCAACTGGTCACGGCACAGATTTTCCATAACAATCGAATGATCTAAAATAGTGATGGCATAGCCTGAATCTGCCATCACCGATACCTTTGTTATACTAATGCCCATGGCACAAAATGGACCCCTGACCACACATTTAACAACAGAGGAGATAGTGAAAATTATTTTTAAAATAATCCTGGCATACTCTCAACCTCTACTCTTCATCAACGTGTATCCTAGAGACACTTGTATTTTTTTCTTAATTCCCACTACTCCCCCCACCATGTTTTGATCTACAAATCTTTGCAAAGTGGCCCACTTTGTCACATTTTAAACATTTATGTTTTTTATGGCTGGACAAATAGGAGCATTTGCAACATGTGTTTGTGAACCATAAAGATAACAGTGACTTCTTTTAACACCGTCTTTGCTGTCACTTTCCATCTTCTTCACTTCAAGACGTACTGCTCCAACACTTAATTCTTCTATACTACTCCCAGGAGATAAAATCTTCAAAGAAATCATAGATCTCTCAACTCCTCTAGTAACCTCTATTAACTCGGACAAAGAAGGATTGCATGTACTTAAGAGTATTTCCTGGATTTCCTTGCTACAGCAGCCCAACACCAGCTGATCATGAAGATAAGTATCCATGCTGATGCCAAACTTGCAAAATGCTGCTAAAATTCTGAGATTTGCAATAAACTCATCAATAGTTTCCTCACTAACTTGCTATCGTGAAAAAAAATTTAACCTTTCAATACCTACACTCGGGTGTTCACCAAATTGAGCATTTAATCGTGCAACGGTTTCTCGAAATCGTCACAGGGGACATCCTCAGGTGACCCCACCTTCAGAAGAGTATCATAAATTTCTTGAGCAGTGACACCTAAACAGCTTAACAAAATAGCCTTCTTTCTCTCTAGATGCAATTTCCTAAGAAATAATTTTTAAAATTCCTGTACCAGATATGCCGTTTTATACCAGGTTTGCCTGTATACAGTGACAATGGCTGAGGTTGTGCTACTAACCGAGGCGAGGCCATGTTAAAAACACTGTAGTTTACACACTAAACGAAACAGTTGTTGTGAAAAGTTGTTGCAAAGAAACAAATTATCTAAATACCTTAGGTGTGCCTGTCACCGCTTGCGCAGGCATCAATTTAATGATCTACAGATCCCTAATTCTGAATGCTGATGTGCTTGTCATCATAAAATACTGCTATGGCGTTAAACTGAAATAATACAATAACATGTCAATACTTAAGGTGTGCCTGTCACAGTTTGTGCAGGCGTAAATGTAATAAGCTACTGTACCTTGAATTAAAATGAAGTGTGCCTGTCACCATAAATGTTGTTTCATGTATGCGCGTCACCGTAGGAACATGCCGATGTTAAGAACCTCCCAAGTTCTCAGCGTTACGTTGTACTGCTAAGAACACGATGACTCCTGCCCAATCTAATATGGTGGCCGCTGGGCATAGTAACAAGGTGATACACAGGCAGACATGTCACACCAGCCCAACTGCATATGAGCTAGGATCTCGCACCAGAAGAGTGCATGCGCTCACCAACTCTGCCTTCACAGTGACTCTTGAATCAAGGCAGACATGTCACACCAGCCCAACCGCATATGCGCTAAGATCTCGCACCGGAAGAGTGCATGCGCTCACCAACTCGGCCTTCAGGGTGACTCTTGAATCAAGGCAGACAACCGCAAGGCATACACTAGAAGTCAATCGACGGCAAAGTAATCACGATGCTGTCAGCCCCACACTACAAACTCCTAATGAAGGGCCAGACAGTAGCGCTGCCAACCACTGCACTGAGGGCCTGACAGTATCCACCAGGGGCAGTATGCACGAGCCCATAGGACAACTACTAGATAAATACTTACAACCTCTAGTCAAAAATATGGCAACATACATAAAGGATACTACTGAATTCATATTGAAATTAGAAACCATCAAAATTGAACCTGATGAACCAATAACACTATGCACAGCAGACGTAAGTTCATTATATACAAGTATACCCCACTCCATGGGTATAGAAGCAATAGAAAATGCCCTCATGAGCACAGACCTGGATGTGAACTTTCAAACATTTCTAATGGAGTTAATGCTCTTCTCCTTATACCAAAGCTATTTCAGATATAATGACAAGTGGTACCTACAATTGGTTGGCACTGCCATGGGCAATTCGGCAGAGCCGGTATATGCGAATCTCTTCTTGAAGTCTTATGAAGAAAAACATATACTTTCTAAAACACAATGGCGTAAGAATTTAAAACTTTTCATTCGATATATCGATGACATCTTCATAATTTGGTCAAGTTCCAAAGAAGAACTACATGAAGCTTTGACAGAGTTCAATCAAGTGGATGAAAGAATTCAGCTAACCTGGGAAATATCCAATACCACCATCACATTCCTAGATGTTGGAGTGAACCGCACACATAAAGGACTTGAAACTGATCTTCACATCATAAGTACAGATAGAAACAATATGCTCCATTATAGCAGTTTCCACGAACACAACCTAAAGAGATTTTTAACTTTTTCTCAGATGGCCAGAATAAAAAGAATCACGTCTGAACCCATTGTGCTGCAAAAAAGAATAACGGAGATGGAGAATAAATTCAAACAAAGAGGATACCCAGAACATATCATGGAAGAATCCAAACAAAAACTTGAACAAAGAGACAGAAGGTCTTTGCTTCAACCGAGTCAATCAAGAGAGCAAACCAGGATAGTTGCCATATCTAAGTTTGCAACATCAAGTTACAAATTTAAAAAGACCATACTTAAACATTGGCAAATGCTAACCTTGGAACCTGATTTCAATAACTGTTTTAAAGACCCACCGTTATTTGCATTCACTAGAACAAAAAACATAGGGGAAATGATCCAACCACGGACGTCCACAATAGAAATCTATAATGGAACCAAACCATGCCACAATTGTGGACATTGTAATAACATCATTAGAGGCAATAAAATCAACCATCCCATGAAAGGTCAGGAAATCAAGCTAAGAGTCAACGCAACCTGTGATTCGTCCAATGTAATATATGCTCTAAAGTGTCCGCGTGGCAAACTATACATTGGCAAGACGGAACGTTGCATCAAAGTGAGAATTACAGAACACAAATCGAACATACGCCTAAAGAATATGAAATCCACAGTTGCAATGCATTTTATGGAATCAAAACACAATATTGCACAACTGAAATTTTTGATTCTAGAAAACATCAAGAAGGTAGAAGGTAGAGACAATACCAAATACCTTCTTCAAAGAGAGAATTCATGGATTTATAGACTGTGTACTCAAAAACCTTTTGTACTCAATGAAAGGATAGAATTTTCATGCTACCTATAATTTATAAATTGTAAATTTGCTCCAGTGCCTTACATTGGCACCCCTGTGTATGTTCGCACTGTACATTCACAATACAACATACTCCCCTGTATGTGTATGTATGTATAGGCATTTATATAGCGCACTACTTACCCGGAGGGTCCCAAGGCGCTTCGACCGCTGCGAAACCCTTCCTGGCTTCCCTGAGAGATGGTCCCTTAATGGGTATCTCCAGGGTGAGACCAGGCATCCCCGGTGGTCTGGTGGGGCCGTTAGTGAAGATGAGGCAAGCTAATGGCCAGAGTTGCCGAGTGTGATCGCTGATCAGAGTGGGCACCGAGGCGAGAGAATTATCGAGTCCGCTGACCCTGGTCCAGAAACCTGCCGCGCCGGGAATCGAACACTGGTCCCGGGCCGTCCTCTGCTCTTGGGTCTGCCGCCTCTAACCAGTGAGCCACACTACTTCACTAGCACCCCTAGCACTTATTCTGATAGAGTCGCCACATAGCTCACCTCACTAGAACACCACACCATATTCTTTTTACACACCTCGGTTCTCGACCGTCATAAGAGATCCCATACTTTTGAATTTTTTATTATCGAATAATTTTTAATTATCGAGTAATTTTTAGTCCTTATCATGTAAACAACCTTTTTCTCATTGTCACAATTTCTAACATTTACCAAATTAGAGCTTCCTTAAGAGCCGGTCGGACCATAGTCTTTTTTCAGTTTTCATCTATCACGTGATCGCGATCACGTTTGAAAACATAAACCCAACGGCAACAACGTTGCAGAAAGAAGTAAAGAACGACATAGAAGCCACATTCTTGGTTATTCAAACCCTCGCTCTTTTGAGGTTCCGTGACGATTGTAAGTGGTGTTTTCGACTCGCACGAATATGGTCGAGTCTGGTATCTACGAACCGCAAATGACGAGTTTAGTGGGTATACGCAGTTTCGCTGTACTAACTTAAACCGTTCGTTTGTTTCGTGGGTTTCCTCATCCGAGCCCACAGGTTCCATCTTAGATGCGGCATCCATTTTGTCTCTTGCCCTCAAGTAGCCAGCGAACGGACGCTGTCCGCTTCGCGACCCTGGGATTCCAAAGACTCTTGCGGAAGACACGTTTCCTTTGAAAGTGTCTTTATGATGAGGGGGACGATACTGTAAGGCAGATGGCCCCACTCGAGGCTCATCTTGCCGTGCCGGTCTATTGTCTTAGCCGTGCATCTCATTAGGCGCGTCCCTTTGATGCTTGCAACTCGTGTTTCCCGATATCACCCCTTTTACACCCTTTCCGATCTCCCCACTGTTTCTGCCTTCCTCTGCACCTGTCCTTGTTCCTCCTTCGATCTGTTTATTGCTGATTGGAATGTACTAATGGTGGGAAGATGGGTTTTTACAGTTGGGAACCACCAAATGTTTCCGTACTTATGTTCCGGACCTTGAATGCATCAAAGCAACCCCTCTTGGAGATAATGATGGGAACCAAGTTGTAAACCTTTGTGTATCATGTTAATCTATGAGGGAAATGTGTATAAAAGGAGCGACCCACAGTAGCAATTGGAAGCAGACTCCACGAACATACACTTGCTGTACTTCTTGTGACTTCTGTGTTTCCCTGCAGTAATAAACCTCGAATCTTTGACGCCGAATGAAGTGTCCCGTGCCTCTGTCATTTGTACGCCGGAACAGGTTACCCACGAAGGTTTCAGGTGTTGTCCCCTGGCACCGCTGGGTCTTAAATAACCCAGTCCTTCAGTTGGCGCCCAACGTGGGGCTGCATCAGTGGTACCGGTCCAAGCCCGACGATCGTGAGGAACTTCGTGTGAAATCTCCGAGGGAAGGTGCACCCCGCTTCATCGATCCTATTGTCTAAACAAGTGGCCCGACGACTTTTCCCGCGAAGATTCCCGCCTCCTGACGGCTGCGACGGACTGCTGCCCTGACTGTAGACCTGTTTTGGCGCCTGGCGTAGACCTTGGTACAGCGAGACGATTGACGGGCCTTCCTGGTGACGCCATCGATCTCGGAGTTAAGTATTTGTGGGTCGCTCCCATAGTCCTTAGTTGTGGTTGCTTAGTTGTTGCATGGTTCCATTGCATTTGTGGTTCTTAGTACTTGGTTCTTTGTTGTAATATTTGACGCCTGCAGACGCCAAAAACCGAGGGTTTTTGCTCATTGCTGGGACTTGGTAAATCCCGTAACCCTTGAAGTTTGTGAAACTCAGCTAGTGTGCAAGATGCCTGGCTGTAGTACTTTGTTCAGTTGTTTTCGTCGTTGTGGTACGGATTCCCGATTGGAGGACTCGTGTCCGATACCTCCGGTTGGAACTCCAACATATGAGCTCTAAAGCAAGCACGGACTAGGTCCGATTACTTTTAATAAATATTGGATCCGCTATACTAAAAAAGATGGTGTCCTTAGTTGGCCACCCCATGGTAGTTTCGAGACCCCGATTTTAGATAACCTCGAGGCTAAATTGTTTAAGAAAAAATCAAGGCCGGCCATGTTTGATGCCTTTCGGTTGTGGCGTAAAGAAGCCAAACAGAGAGAGATCAGACTGTTAAAACGTAATCAGAGAGATGGAGTTGCTACCATAGTAAAGAAAGCAGAGCAGTTTCAGCGAGATAAGGAGGAAAAGGAAAAGGAAGTTTTCGATAGATTGCAACGTATGTCTGTAGATAAGTGTTATCCCGCTTTACCGGCGGATACGGAGAAAAAGGAGGAAGGTACCGAGGATCCCTTAATGTCTTATCTCATGAAGTCACCACCTCCGTACGTACAGGGTACCATCGTTCCTGTGGTTCCCCCTGCTCCTGCTCCCCAACCAGCTCCTGTCCCTGTATTTCCAGCTGTTCCCGCTCCTCTACCTGCTTCTGTCCCTACTGCTCCTCCACTTGTACTTCCTCATACTCCTGCTCCCGCTGTCTCTACTGTTCTGGTTTCTCCTGCCGTTCCCTCTGTTTCTGGTACTTCTCTTGTTACCCCTTTGGGCTATTCTTTGTCTCCGTCTGTTCAACGTCGTACTCCCTCTGTAGCTGCTAACTTCTTAAATTCTCTTGGACCTATTCTTGAGTCCGCTGGTTCGGACGGTCCTCAAAGACGAAGTCAGCTCCCTGGTGGTAGGGAGCGTGACTCATTGTATAATATGGCTATGGGTTGGATGAAATGCCCCGTTAGGAATCCTCCACATTCGGTATTGAATACGTTTCATCAATTCAATATACCGACACAGAGATATGTTTTTGAAGAAATGTGCAAGGTTTTACGTGACCTAATATCGGCTGACGCATCTGATGATGTAATGACTGCCTTGAGTAATCTACAGCTTCAGTTTTCGAGTGGAATGATAGTAGGTAGCAGTGTTCGATGTGCAGTCGAGCAATTACTGTCCCTTCGTCCTTCTATAATGCCACGAGCATATTTTGTAGAAGACATTGAAGGACCGTTAGGAGTACCTGGTCAGTACCCCATGCGCGAAGTTCCACCGGTATTTATGCCAGGTAATGCTGCAGCTCAACCCCCGATCTTGCCGCACTTCCAGAGAGTGTGGATCCATCTTCCATGGAAACGATCAGAAGTTTTACAGGTAAAGCAATCTTTGCCTGACCCTCGCAAAAATCCTGCAGGGTATTATAAAGAATTATCGCAGCTCGTAGACGCTACGATAATTAATCTTGCCGATATCGATATGCTGTTTGGCAATGTCGTGCCGCAACCGGTATGGACAAAGATTCGTCAGGAGAATCATGCAAACGAATTAGGTGGTGATTGGGCTGCGCTTATAGCAGCTGATGGTTTACAAGTTGGTGGTGCTAAACCTGAACAATTAATTGCTAATCTCCCTCAGAGAATAATAACTCTAATGAAAACGCTTATGCCAGCCATGAAGGTAAATTGGGACAAACTGTCCGCTTGCAAGCAAAAGAAAGATGAGAGCGTTTCTGACTTCTTCACGAGATTTGAGGAGGCTTTCATTGACCACAGTGGTCAAGACATGGGTACCGAAGGTGGTCAGAGGTTGTTCGTGGACAAGTTTGTCTCTAACTTGTTGCCTGACTTGAGCAACAAGTTGAAAAATTCTGAAAGTGCGTGGGCTGTTTCTACTTCTGCTCAAATATTGGCTACGGCTCAATATTATGAGAATAGAGAGAAAGAGGAGAACGATTGCGCTGATAAGAAGACGAAAGAACTCAAAACTAAAGTGTTGTTGCAACAGGCGTATCCTCCGCGTTCGAATCAAAATGACTCGCAACAACGTAATCGATCGCAGTCTCAGTCAAATAGGTCACAATCACGAAATGATTCCTCTTCACAGAGATCGTCGTTAGGGTACAATCAGTGTGCCTATTGTAGACAGGAGGGTCATTTGAAATTTGATTGTCCAGTCCTCAATGAACGTAATAGCGGTAATTCGTCTAGAGGAGGTCGTGGTGGTTCTCAACAGACATCGCGTGGTAGAGGTCGCGGTGCTCAAAACGATCGTTCCACTAACACTTCTGACTCAAATAATTGTTTTGATCAGCGTGGATCATCGCGAGGACGATCTGCTCAGTACAATGTAGATGATTATTACGTCGATCAGGATACTGACGACGGTAATTACTAGGACAGCCATAGACAAGGAGAGGGAGTGGTATCAGTTCCGGTTGATCAGAGAGGGCCTTACGTCGCAGTTGCCACCTCGGGCGTCGTTGAGCCTTTTCTGTTGGACACTGGTGCAGCGAAAAGTTCTATTATGCATTCGAAACTCCCTGGCGCACCTTTGTCTGGCTTAACAAATGTTTCCGTTGGATTCTCTGGCACCCCTGTTAGCAATCCGGTTTCACGCCCTTTGCCTCTTACAATTGGGCCGCGTGAGCTCAAAGCTCCGTTGATTTTGACCACTGGGTGTGGTGAAAATCTCTTGGGCCTGGATTTGCTAAAACGTTTACATGCGACTTTGTATTGTTCTCCTGCGGGAGTGAAGCTTACTTTGGGTGAGAGAGTTATCTCTCCAATGTACTTGTCTCTTGATAAGCTTCCACCGGAATTGAGTTCTCTTCCTGCATCTTTGTGGGCAACAGGTCCCAATGACGTGGGCCTGCTTGACATCTCCCCTTATGTTGTCCATTTGAAATCTAATGTGCGGTTGCCACGTATTCCCCAGTATCGTATCTCCCTTGATGGTGAACGAGCATTGTTAGCCATTCTCTATGACCTGATTGAGAAAGACGTTATTGAGGAGACTCGGGGAAACGTGTGCAACAGTCCTGTGTTGCCCATTCTGAAACGTACTGATCCTTCGAAACCACCTGTTTATCGTTTTGTTATCGATTTACGGGAGGTAAATAAAATTGTGATTCCTCAGTTCCCTGTTGTGCCCGACATCACGGCGCTACTGACTCTGATTCCAGCATCGGCATCTTGGTTTTCAGTAATCGATCTGAAGAATGCGTTCTTCAGTATCCCGATTGCTGAGGAAAGCAGAGATCTTTTCGGTTTCTCTCTTGGTGGCCGCAGCTTCCGGTTTAAGCGTGCTCCTCAGGGCTACTGTGAAAGTCCATCGATATACAGTCAAGCCTTGAAGGGCCAACTAGATGCGTTTGTGTTGCCGGCTGGTGCAGCCTTGATCCAATATGTTGACGACTTATTGGTGGCTGCAGATACTCAGGACATTTGCAAAATTGCCACGGTATCGTTGTTGCAACATCTCTGTGACTTACATCACAAGGTGTCTCCTTCTAAACTTCAATATTGTTGCCAAGAAGTAACCTATCTAGGTCACTTATTGTCAAAGGAGGGAAGAAGGTTGACCCCAGAGAGAATTGCAGCAATTGCCCGAATGACTGTGCCAACAACTCAGAGAGATGTGCGTGCCTTTTTGGGCATCACGTCATACTGCAGACAGTGGATCCCAAATTTTTCACTGTTAGCGAAACCATTGGTGGCTCTTACGTGTAAGGATGTTCCAACTCCTTTACCATGGACGGAAGAATGTCAGAAAAGTTTTTCTGAACTGCGTGACGCGTTGTGTTCGGCTCCTGTGTTAGGTACCCCTGACTACAGTAAGCCGTTTACATTATACGTGCACGAGAGAGAAGGTTGTGCGTTGAGTGTTTTGACGCAACCTTTTGGTGGTAAGCAGCGTCAAGTGTGCATATTTTTCCTCGACCTTGGACCCAGTAGCTAGAGCATTGCCGAGTTGTTTGAGAGCAACAGCGGCAGCTGCGGTGTCCATCCGACAATCAGCAGGATTGGTCATGGATAATATGCTTACGATGATGGTTCCGCATGCAGTTGACACTCTCTTAAATCGTACGAAAACTCAGCACTTGACGAGTGCAAGGTTGTCTGGGTACGAGTTGACGCTCTTGGCAAGTCATATTCAGATAAAACGTTGTAATGTCCTGAACCCGGCGACTTTGTTACCCATTACTATGGAATCAGACGAAGTAACCCCTCACGACTGCTATTTGCGGACTGAGGAGGAAACAAAAGGTCGTGTGGACCTTAAAAACACTCCTTTGGATGATCCCGATGGGACTTTGTATGTGGATGGTTCATGTTTTAAATTGCCAAACGGTGATGTTACGACTGCGTATGCTGTGGTAACTTTGAATACTGTTGTGGAAGCTGCGAGATTGAATCAGAACTCTGCCCAAGCTGCGGAACTGATCGCTTTGACTAGAGCGTGTGTGTTGTCGAAAGGAAAATGGGTGAATGTGTTTACTGATAGTCAATACGCTTTTGGCGTTGCGCATAGCTTTGGACGATTGTGGCGAGAGAGAGGTTTTATGACATCGCATGGCACTAAGATTCAGCATGGACAACTTGTGAATGATCTTTTGGATGCACTCACTTTGCCTAAGCAGGTGGCGATTGTTAAATGTAGTGCACATCGGAAGGTGACGGATGATGTTGGCCGTGGTAATGCGTTTGCGGATGAGACTGCTAAGGAGACTGCCCGGAACCTTAGCACGAGAATGTATGTGACGAGTTTGGTTAGGTGGCCTACAGAAACGAGTATGTGTGAGGATACCATCGAGAGTGTGAAAGCGATACAGAATGAGGCCACCGAGCCTGAAAAGACGAAATGGAAAGAGAGTACGGGAAAGTTGGATACGAATGGTTGTTGGATTGATTTGTCAGAGCAGAAGAGGTGGATGTTGCCAGATGCGTATGTGTTAGCTGTTGTGACGATGGCACATGGGTTAGCACATATTAGCGCGAAAGGTATTTGTAAGTTGTTGTCCCCTGTGTGGAAGAATGATGGTATCACGAAGTGTGCTGAGAGATTGGTGAAGAATTGCATGATATGCATGCTCCTCCTCACGGGCTGAGCGGTCGCTCCCAGTGTCCCTTGCAGACATCTGGTATCGTAGCGCTGCATTACTTTGAAAAACTTGCATTTCATTTTGCCTGCTGTGTGCTTGATTACTGCTGTGCCTTATTTGCGCTTTGGTTATTTCATTGTGCTGTTTTTAACATTGTTAGCGCGTTTGCCTATAGCGCTCCGCTGTGCTCCCCCCTCCGCCTCCATTTTGTTTGTTGTTGTCGTCCTCATGTGCCCGCCCCGCCTCCCAGCTGAGCCGCCCTCCCACTGACCAGAAATAGCGCTCCTCTCCCTGAAGACGCCGTGACTCGCTCCTCCTCACGGTCTGAGTGGTCGTTCCCAGTGTCCCTTGCAGACATCTGGTATCGTAGCGCTGCATTACTTTGAAAAACTTGCATTTCATTTCGCCTGCTGTGTGCTTGATTACCGCTTTGCCTTATTTGCGCTTTGGTTATTTCATTGTGCTGTTTTTAACATTGTTAGCGCGTTTGCCTATAGCGCTCCGCTGTGCTCCCCCCTCCGCCTCCATTTTGTTTGTTGTTGTCGTCCTCGTGTGCCCGCCACGCCTCCCGGCTGAGCCGCCCTCGCCCCTCCCCCTCCATTATCCATATATGACAGTTGTTCCCGCGCGCAGCGTTCACGCGCAGCGACCGCGCCCAATCCGCGCCGAAGGTGCGCCAAAGGTAAGCCCGTCTACGCCCATCCGCGCCTGGACCGCGCCCAGCGCCAGACCCCCTGTCCCTCACATTGCCCAGCCCTCCCGCATTACCTACGATGCCTCCACCCTCCTAGCCCTTAACCCCGGCCGCTCCACCAACTGCGTCCAAGCCGCTCCTGGACACACCCATGGACCTTTCTCATGCTACTCCTGCAAATTCATCGGTACCGTCACCAACTCCGCTACGATCACACCTCAGATTCCCGACCCCAACCACCTACAATGCATCCTGCTCAACACCCGATCGGTCCACAGGCACGCCATTGACCTATGGAATCTACTAGACACCATCTCTCCAGACGTCGCCTTCCTAACAGAAACATGGATGAACGCTTCCTCCGCCCCAGACATCACCATTGCCATCCCTGAAGACTATAAGATCACACGCAAGGACCGTACCGGCCACACAGGAGGAGGAATCGCTATCGTCCATAAAAAATCAATCCACATCTCAACCAGCTCTGACGTCAATCTCGCCAACACTGAACACCTTCACTTCCAGATCCACATCGACCCCAAGACCACACTCAGAGGCACCCTCCTCTACAGACCACCAGGACCCCACGCAAAATTCAGTGAAGACATCACGGACTTCATCACTCCACACGCGCTCCCCTCCAAAGATTACATCCTTCTGGGAGACCTCAACTTTCACCTTGAAAAGAACAACGACCGCAACACCACCACCCTCTTGGACAACCTCGCCAACCTCGGACTTAAACAACTGGTCACTTCCCCCACCCACATAGCAGGTCATACTCTCGACCCTATCTTCACCTCCAGCAATCACGTCTCCTTCAGCCACACCACGGCTCTCCTTTGGACTGACCATAGCTGCGTTCACTTTACCTACAACAAGCCGAAACCCATCAACCACCCCCAACCAACTCTGCAAAGAAACTGGAACAAAATCACCATCGACCAGATCTCCTCATCGCTCCTTCTAAACACCCCAGCCCACTCTTCTAACCCAGACCAAGCCGCCACCAACTTCACCCTATGGTCATCCAACAGCGCCGACATCCTAGCACCACTGAAAAAACGTCAAAGCAAACCTGGCAGCAAGAAGGCCTCATGGTTCAACGATGATCTTAAGAAGTCCAAGAAACTCTGCCGCTCCCTTGAAAAGGCCTGGAAAAAAGACCCAACCACTAGCACCAAGGACGCCTTCAAAAACGCCACCCGCACACACCACCAACTAATCCGAAAGGCCAAGAAAACAGCATTCAAGGATCAACTAGACAACAACGCCCACAACAGCAAGGAACTTTTCAACATCGTCAAGGAATTTACCAATCCCTCGGCCGACTCCAACGACATCACCCCCTCTCAAGCCCTATGCGACACCCTGGCTTTATTCTTCCACAACAAAATTGCAGACATCCACAACAGCTTCGACAACCAACCCGGAGACCAACCCACCCAACCATATGCTGAACATTCACCCCCCTTGAACACCCTTAACGACTGGAACCCAATCTCCACTGAGGACACCATCCGCCTGATGAACTCCATCCACTCAGGATCCCCCACAGACCCATGTCCGCACCACATCTTCAACAAAGCAGACTCCGTCATAGCACCGCACCTCCGAGACGTCATCAACTGCTCCCTCAACTCCGCCACCTTCCCGGAAAGCTGGAAACACGCTGAACTCACCGCCCTTCGGAAAAAACCCACAGCGGACCCCACCGAACTCAAAAATTACCGCCCCATCTCGCTCCTTCCTTTCCCGGCCAAAGTCATCGAGAAAGCTGTCAACAACCAGCTCGCCGCCTTCCTCGAAGCCAACAAATCCCTCGACTCCTCACAGTCTGGCTTCCGAGCAAAACACAGCACTGAGACCGCCCTCATCGCAGCAACAGACGACATTCGAACTCTATTGGACAATGGAGACACAGTCGCCCTCATCCTCCTCGACCTCTCTGCAGCCTTCGACACAGTCTGCCACAGCACCCTTTTACAACGCCTCAGAAACATCGGAATACAAGGAAAAGCACTTGAATGGATCACCTCGTTCCTCACCGGAAGAACCCAGAGAGTCCGCCTTCCACCATTCAAGTCCGAGGCCACTGAAGTCATCTGTGGCGTACCACAAGGATCCTCACTCAGTCCCACCCTTTTCAACGTATACATGAGCCCCCTCGCGGCCATCGCCCGCCAACACAACCTCAACATCATCTCCTACGCGGATGACACTCAACTGATCCTTTCACTCACCAATGACCCCAGCACCGCCAAAACTAACCTACACGAAGGAATGAAAGAAGTTGCCGAATGGATGAAACACAGCCGTCTGAAACTGAACTCAGATAAAACAGAAGTCCTCATCTTAGGTACATCCCCCTCTGCATGGGACGACTCTTGGTGGCCGGAAGCCCTTGGAAAAGCACCCATCCAGACAGACCACGCACGGAACCTAGGCGTTATCCTGGATTCTTCACTTTCAATGAACAGACAAGTCAGCGCCGTCTCCTCATCCTGCTTCAACATTCTCCACATGCTCAAAAAAACATTTCGCTGGATCCCCACCGAAACCAGAAAAACAGTCACCCATGCTCTGGTCACGAGCCGACTGGACTACGGAAACACCCTCTACGCAGGTACTACCGCTAAACTCCAGAAAAAACTCCAACGAATCCAAAACGCCTCAGCCAGGATCATATTAGACATCCCGCGTAACGAACACATCTCTGGTCACCTGAAAAACCTCCACTGGCTACCCGTCAATAAGAGGATCACTTTCCGTCTTCTAACCCACGCACACAAAGCACTCTACGAAATCGGACCAGAATGCCTCAACTCACGACTGTCCTTCTACACCCCCTCCAGCCAACTACGATCTTCCAGCCAAGCCCTCGCCACTGTACCTAGCATCAACAAGACCACCATGGGAGGTAGATCCTTCTCATACCTGGCAGCCAAAACATGGAACTCACTCCCCACTTACCTTCACCTTACCCAGAACTACCTAGCATTCAGAAAGCAACTTAAAACGTGGATATTTGACAAGTAATCCTCCTCCCCTCCCTAAGCGCCTTGAGACCCTCTGGGTATGTAGTGCGCTATATAAATTCTATGACTTGACTTGACTTGATGTACAATCCTGGTAAGGGAACCCCTACGCCTGCTGGTCATTTTGCTCCCCCTTCATGTCCATTTGAAGTGATCCAGCTGGACTTCATCCATATGGAGCGATGCAATAACCTGAAATACGTTTTAGTTGTGGTTTGCGCGTTCTCCCGATGGATTGAAGCCTACCCTCTTAAAGACAACACTGCTATGTCCACTGCGAAAATCCTACTGAAGGAATACTTTCCTTGGTATGGAATGCCACGAATTGTATGGTCTGATAACGGAAGTGAGTTTGTAGGAAGTGTGATGAAGAGTGTGTGTAAGGGCCTAGGAATTACTTAAAAATTCCATAGCGCCAATCATCCCCAGTCAGCAGGTTTGGTTGAAGGGTATAATGGCACCCTTAAACTCAAATTAGCGAAGATTCAGGCTATGACTGGTCTTTCGTGGCCTGACGCCTTGCCTCTAGCTTTGTTGTCAACAAGGGCGACTGTACACTCCCGAGTAGGGCTTAGTCCCTATGAAATAGTGTTCGGCCGTCCTGCAAATGTTTGGGGGGTCCCTAGGCCAAGTGTGTTTTCTGATCTTGAGTACCCAATGTTGATCGATTATCTGCATGATCTGACTGCTAAACTGAGGTTAATTCATCAACAGGTCTTTAAAGCACTACCGACGCAGACGGAAGGTCCAGGCCACCAGCTCCAGCCCGGAGACTGGGTGGTGACGAGGAACTTCGGAAGAAAAAGAAACCTCGAGCCTCGTTTTACTGGGCCCTTCCAGGTCCTCCTTGCCACGAGAAATGCTGTCCGTCTGGAGGGCCGAAAACACTGGGTGCATGCCACCCATACGAAGAAGGTTCCTATACCTTTGCCGGCTGACTCGTGGGTGAGGAAGGACATTGCTTCATCTGAAACCGAAAGATTGCAGACCTTCGTACCTTTTAGCAACGCCGAACCTGTTGGAGAATCCTCAGTGCAGCAGAACGACATTGTTGAACATTTGTCATCGCAAAACTCAAGATCTGAACATTCGACTGATCAACAGAACTCTGTTCCATCATCGGATCCCTTGTTCGACGAACAGACACGTCCTGGAAAGAAACAATACTTTTTGCGATCCAATCCCAAAGACTAATAAATTTTCGTTTTTATCCTTTGATATCCACGTTACCCTTTTGCCACGATCAGTTTAAACATACGTACAACTGTGATTTTTGTAAATATTGAGTTTTTCCCACATGTGTTTTTGCTTCCACAGTTGAGAGACTTTTGTACATACTTGTATATAAAATACCTTACGTCCAGGTGAACCGTAGGGCCGCGCGTGTACTTCCTTCTGGTTAGTAGGTCTTGACACTAGGTCAAAGACGGTCGGTTCCTGGGAACTCCTAGGGATTGACTACTGCTACACAGAACGAAGTGCGTCAAGAAACGTTGCGGACGGTTTTAGGGGATGGCGTTTTCAAAACTTGTGGACTTGGAAAAAGCTCAGGCGCAAAGATTCAGACTGCAACAAATTACCCGTACCAAATGCTTTATGTTTCAGGTGTTCCTTCTGTTTCTAATTGTTTCCTTGTTATTGGCGGGTGGGGTGTATTATATGATACAGTGCTTCCTACCTTCGGCCATACCTACTCCTACCTCTGAACCTAAACCTACCTCCACTGTATCCCCTCATTCCTTCCATATCTTACCCGAACACGAACAGGCTAGACGTGCGGAATTCAGAAATAATTCCTTTATTCAGCTCCTTCATCAGCACCAGTTAGTGGTTAACACTACTAACTGTTGGGTGTGTGGGTTAATGCCACATACCATGGATAAGGGGATTCCGTATCTGGTCCTTCCTTATAGTTCCCAGGGTTCAGCTCGAGCATTCCAAACAATGTTTCGAAGCGCACTAGATTCCTACTCCAATCGAGAGCCACATCCTTCCCACTTTGGCCCTGGTTCGTACCATAAGCCTTTGGCTATAGCGATCGCTGATTTAGATAGGGATATCTATGAGCAGTCGCTCATCCCAGAGGAAGAGGTGCGAGCCTATAGGGTCCTGAGTAAGGTTGAGTACAGTGCGCTCGTGGGTGAAAGACAGCTTAGAAGCTCGTCTCTGATATGGATCGTACCCCATCTTGGTAATTTCTGTCTACTAGGTCGTGGCCGAGGATCAAGAGCTCGTCTTGGAGAGAGCGCTTGCTCCGAGACTTATATCCTACCGATGCTCTCTTCCCCTGTGTTTCTGGCTGCCAAGGGTACAACCTTCATCTGCCATGATCGTGCGTATACATGGTTGCCCTCTGACTTTGTGGGCTCATGTTATATCGCAAATCTGTTGCCTCCAACGTTCACTGTTGATGCAGACTATCACAAGACTAGAGTTGTGAGAGGCGCGATTAGCGAAGAGGACACTGCCGGTCAAGAGGCAGGAGACTTTTTCAAGGGTTTCCTTCCGTTTTGGGGACCTATGGTCAATAGTAGGAACCTGAGACAGTTGACTCGAGTAGTGGAATCGACAGCTAATATCACTGCCAGTGCCCCTGGTAATATCACCACAGAACTTCAGGCGGATAGGCTCATGACGTTGCAAAACCGTATGGTTTTAGACGTTGTTTTAGCAGATCGAGGTGGAGTATGTAAGGTGATCCATTCGAGCTGCTATATTTTCATTCCAGATAACGCCCCGACTGTCTATCAAGCCATCTCAAAGTTGCATAAGATCTCTGAGTCCATACACGTGGACGTAGGGGATTGGACGCTACTTGGGTGGTTTTGGGGCCTGATGTCGACTTGGGGTTGGAAAATTCTGATGATCATCGGAGTTGTCGTGGCGTTTCTGTTCACGTGTTGCCTTTGTGTGCAGTGTGGTCCTGCCTTATGTGGCCTCTGTGCTACGACGTGTATAAGACAGCCGCCTGTTTCCAAAGGAGCTCAGTTGGATAGAATTATGTTGCAGCAACATCTAGACGGTCTGATGAATATCGAATATGATTCTGACTAGTGCTTGCCTACATGAGGGCAAAAGGAGCGTCTGAGGTTCCGTGACGATTGTAAGTGGTGTTTTCGACTCGCACGAATATGGTCGAGTCTGGTATCTACGAACCGCAAATTACGAATTTAGTGGGTATACGCAGTTTCGCTGTACTAACTTAAACCGTTCGTTTGTTTTGTGGGTTTCCTCATCCGAGCCCACAGGTTTCATCTTAGATGCGGCATCCATTTTGTCTCTTGCCCTCAAGTAGCCAGCGAACGGACGCTGTCCGCTTCGCAACCCTGGGATTCCAAAGACTCTTGCGGAAGACACGTTTCCTTTGAAAGTGTCTTTATGATGAGGGGGACGATACTGTAAGGCAGATGGCCCCGCTCGAGGCTCATCTTGCCGTGCCGGTCTATTGTCTTAGCCGTGCATCTCATTAGACGCGTCCCTTTGATGCTTGCAACTCGTGTTTCCTGATACCACCCCTTTTACACCCTTTCCGATCTCCCCACTGTTTCTGCCTTCCTCTGCACCTGTCCTTGTTCCTCCTTCGATCTGTTTATTGCTGATTGGAATGTACTAATGGTGGGAAGATGGGTTTTTACAGTTGGGAACCACCAAATGTTTCCGTACTTATGTTCCGGACCTTGAATGCATCAAAGCAACCCCTCTTGGAGATAATGATGGGAACCAAGTTGTAAACCTTTGTGTATCATGTTAATCTATGAGAGAAATGTGTATAAAAGGAGCGACCCACAGTAGCAATTGGAAGCAGACTCCACGAACATACACTTGCTGTACTTCTTGTGACTTCTGTGTTTCCCTGCAGTAATAAACCTCGAATCTTTGACGCCGAAGGAAGTGTCCCATGTCTCTGTCATTTGTACGCCGGAACAGGTTACCCACGAAGGTTTCAGGTGTTGTCCCCTGGCACCGCTGGGTCTTAAATAACCCAGTCCTTCACTTCGAACATCAGGTTAGTTTGCTCAAAACAAACCCACCATGCTACGTTGTATCCTACAACCTCGTTGAACTAGTCAACTTATTCCTTGCATTTTTCTTTTAGTTTTACCCAACATTAGAGCGTAGAACATTGAAAGACAGGCATGTAAGTTAACATTTCATTCATCAGTTTTTTGTATGTTATTACTAATGTAACAAACAAATGATTCTATCATTTAGGTTGCTGTTACTTTTACATGTCATAAGAACGTATGTTTTATTTTGAGAACTAAGCGACATTCATATGTTTTTTCTACAGTGTTATTCCCTGATGAAGGGCTCGAAATGCAGCCCGAAATGCATTGGATATCATGTATTATAATGATGCCTCATTGATGAAAAATATGAAACTACAAGTCATTGAACATGCTTTAATTAATATTCGTTGAAAAAAAGAAATAAATGAAGTTATAAACTGAATAAACTGTGTGGAATCCTCTGATTATAAGAGGAGAAAATAGTGTTCCCAAGGGGATGGTCCCAGTGACCCACTAGAATCACATACCGTACGGCCTGACAGTATCGCCACGAATGACTGCAGAACTACACTGGGACGGGGTTCTTTTTTTCTTCACCAACTCATCGCCAATATTTATGTTGTGTCAATGAGAGATTGTGAAACTGTAAGTATAAATATTGATTAGTTTATTTGTCGAGAGAAACCTTGCACCAGACGGTGCATCTTCTCACCGGACTACCAGCAAATGTCTCTGCGTTGAATGCCCACCACCCTTCGAAACATGCAAACCCCACAGAGACGTTTACAAGCCCAATCGATGACAGAACCATGACAAAACAAAAATGACATACAAAAAAGTGCTGATCGCTTGTTGCAATCAAAGCCTAAAACCACTACCTTTCCAAACCATTTCTCTTTTAAATCGTTGATGATCTCATCTCCTTTATCTCTAATCTCTGCTTGTAAATATTCAAATGCCACTTGCAACATGATTTCTTCCCACAGTGTCTAACCTCAATCTAAAGCAGGAACATTTGTTGACAACTTTATCAGAAATGTGGGGACAAAACACTGATTGTGTAAAGGTCTGCTGATGATTACCACATCGATTACCCACATATGTTTCCAGAAGACTAAAAATAAGGAGGCATGGCAGATCTCCGAGGGGCTGGCATCCAAATTAACATGAAACCAGTGACGCCAAACGCTTGAGGAGAGAAAAGTACAAATCTCCGCTCTAAATACAAACAAGAGCAACAGGACACATACATTTATTATGCAAATCGTTATGAAATATTTCCTAAATATTACATACCATGAGCATCCTTGTTGAGCCTACAGTGCTTTATCTTTCTTGAGCGAGGAATCAAAGTAAATCAGAACCAAGAAATTACTGTAGCCTTCTCTGCTATTGAGCCATCATAATTTCTGTCATAGTACTAAGGTTGTATGAGGTCAGTAAAAATATGGGTCCCTCTGCTGCTACAATACTCTATGGAGGCTCAACAAGAACAAGCAAGCAATTTAAAATAATTTTTCTTGTGAAAAGTTTGCCCTTCAACCTAACTCAACCTCAGTAGCATAAGCATCAAATTATGTTGCCACCCTGAATGGCACTGAAAACATGACAGCAACTTTTATGTTATGTTATGTTATATTATGTTATGTTATGTTAATATAGACTTATAGAGCGCATTATCACCCAGGGGTATCTAAGCGCTATTAACGGACATACACTACCGACAAGAGGCGCAGAGCCACCAGCTCAGAGAGGTCCCCAGGCCTCTAGGAAAAGCACAGTCTTCAAGTTCTTCCTGAAAAGGAGGAGGTTAGTTTCCTTCCGAAGTCTAACTGGGAGGCGGTTCCAAGCTTGAGGGATAGTGCTAGAGAAAGCTCTACCACCCATAGACGCAAGGTTAAACTGGGGGCAGACCAAGTTACAGGCATCAGCTGACCGAAGGGCCCTACTCTGCATATAGTTGATCAGTCGGTCCTTAATGTAGCTAGGGGCTGAGCCATGAATGGCCTTGTGGGCAATACAGAGGCTTTTGAATTTGGTTCTCCGAGTAATCGGAAGCCAATGCAGATCTTGTAGTAAGGGCGTGACATGGGTCCGCCTAGGTTTTTTGCAGATTAATCTGGCAGAGTCGTTCATTAAAACCTGAAGCCTAGCCAGGAGGTAATTAGGTAGGCCATAGTATGAGTTGCCGTAGTCGAGAAGTGCCAGGATCAAGGCTGAGACCGCCAGTCTAAGAGTGGAGAATGACAGCAGTGATGACATTTTCCGAAGCTTGCGCAGCAGACTGACACATATACCACCACCGCCGAGACCTGCTGTGTCATGGATAACAAGGCATCAACCTTGATGCCAAGACTTTTTACTGCCACTGTAGGTTTCGGGAAAGGCCCCAATTCTGCCGGCCAAAACAGATTAGTCCATGGATTTGAAGCTGTAGTAATCGCTAAAACTTCAGTTTTGTCAGGGTTTATTTTTAATGAATTAGCCGACATCCAGTTGATGGTAAACTTGAGAATGTCTTGCATTCTCAAGTGAGCCGTAGGTGAATGGTCAATCTGGATCAGAATTTGAGTGTCGTCGGCATAATTGTATACCCTGCAGTCCATCTGGTTCAGTGCTGCTATCAAGGGCTGTAAATAGATGTTAAAAAGTAGAGGTGATAAAGCTGAACCCTGAGGCACTCCACATGTCAGCATGGCTGGGTTGGATACTAGATCTGCCTGTTGGACTCGCTGGGAGAGTTCCCTGAGAAAGGAGGTCAGCCAGGCCAAAACCGTACCCTGGATCCCTAGATCCTTAATCTGCGTTAATAGTTGGCCATGATCAACGGTATCAAATGCCGCGGATAAGTCCAGTAAGACCAGGGCACACAGAGTTTTCTTATCAGCCCTGAGTCTCAGGTCATCCAGCACGGAAAGCATGACCAATTCCGTGCTGTGATGAGCTCTGAACCCAGCCTGATTTGGCTCAAGGAGATGGTTAAACTCTAGGAAGCAGGTGAGAGAATGTAAAACATGCTGTTCTAGAATTTTTGCCAGAAAAGGACATTGAGAGATAGGCCTGAAGTTCTTTAAATTTTTAGGGTCCGCGCATTGTTTCTTTAGAAGCGGAACCACCCAGGCTTCCTTAAAATTAGAATGGACAGTCCCTTCTCAAAGGAGCGGTTCGAAAGGGCAAGCACTTTGTCCTCCATGCCCCGGCATCCCAGCTTAAAAATTTTTGGAGGGCAGGGGTCCGCTGGAGAGCCTGATTTCACCAGTCCTAAAAGTGTGGACAGAGACTCCTTGGTAAGAGAGGGCAGATGGGTCAAGTGGTTAGTTGTCAACCTAGGGAGAGGAGAGGGAGGCTCGATTGAACATAGAAGCTTTGGAGTATGACGGATTTCTATCATCAAATCCTTTATCTTGTCCAAGAAAAAGGTTTGAAAATCATTGCAGTCCTTTTGACTAAAGGTCGGTTTTGGGATCCTTGCTGTCCTCAAATCATTTAGGACCTTAAATACTTCTTTCTGCGGGTTGGCCGCCTCAGCAGTTGTTGCCTCATAAAATTCGGACTTCCTTAGACGGATGGCTTTTTTATATGCAGCAAACTTCAATACATAAGCAGACAGGGCACTTGGTTTGTGAGACTTACGCCATGCTCTCTCACATTGGCGGAGGACTTGTTTTTGTTCCCTAAGATCATTAGTGAACCATGGTGTCCCCTTACCCTTGTCTACCAGTCAAGATGAACTACAAAGAAATGTTGAGAATTCAAACCACAAAATGTAGTAAAATTCGGAGGTGCGCTACTGGCTGGCACTATCGTTGAATACCCGTTTCCTCTTAGCTGATTGAATCATGTTTAGGTTTCTTTTTCTATTAATGGTTATGTACCGAAGAAAGGCAGTTTGCTCATGCGACGCGCTCTAGGAGTGGGCCACGTTTGACCCGTCAGTCTTGAGTCAACGCCTACATAACACTGAACTCAAGCTGGAGGTATCGGGATAAGGTGGTTGGTGAGGAAATGTAGGCCACCCGGTGCAGGGCAGCAGGCAACTGTTCTATTCACAGGAGCCCCTGCAATGGGCTTCAACCCGGGAAGGATCACGCTGGACAAACTCCTATCTAGACTCTGGGACCAGGCCCTTATCAAGGAGGCACATGCGGAACAGCCCACTGTATACTGCTTACACTTTTTAACCCCCCCCACAACCATTTTGGCTTTACTGCATGATTATCGGACCAGCCTTGAAGATAACAGTTGCCGGGACACCAACTATAGTGATCCCTCGTCATTCACTCCACAACCGCATGCCCTGATGAAGTCCAATCGCCATTGGAAAAAATGAGTTGGCTGAAGCTTTTGTTATTTGAAATAAAAATACTTCTCAAACAAAAAAATTGACTTTATTGCTATTATTGGATACAACTTTCTAGGAGTGCACCACTCCACACTGTGCTCCTGGAGGACATCACTTAAGGCCTTGTTAAAAGGCAGCAAGGGTTCAGAGGAGACACCAAGCTGCAGGACCTCTGTCAACATATTCACCTAGATTGCCACAAAAGGGAGCTGAAGGCCCAGGAGCTCAGCTGCCCTTCGAACTAGCATAGTGTATGATGCTCCCTCCTCCATAGCCACGGTGGGGGAAGAAAGTAGGCCAGAATCTGAAGAGGTATCCGATATGCTGGCCTCACTCAATTCCTCATACCAGTCCGTTTCTTGATAAGGGTTGTCTTGTAAAGGGTCCAGCGACACCTATGTCTTTCATTCTCTTCCCCACTTTTTGCGTGATGCATATATAGTCAACTATTGCTGTTTCACCACTGACCAGTGGCTGTAGGTGGGTCGATCTGTATCACTTGCCTTTTTTAAAAATCAATAAAATATATCTAAAACCTAAAATTGCTTTTTTCCTGAGTCATACGCTTGTTGTTAGCACATTATGTAGCATAAACCCAAATGAAAATGATTGCAGCGCTTTACATGAGCACGCTCCATGGTGGTGCCTCAAGAGATGTTTTTCTTTAACCGTTGTGATAGTTTCTGTATAACATCACAACTGCTACAGAGTTTTGGATTGTAAACGCGGTCATGTGCCTGTTCTAAAAGTATTTGAGTTGTGGGATTGCAGCCTGCTCCTTTTACTGGCCAGGAAGGGAGGCTGTATAGTTTCAAAAGCAGTGAATTGGAAAATTTCATCTGCAGGGCACTGTTTTCACATTGCGCCAATGCTTGTCTTTATGAGCAAGCGTGTTTGCATTGAATTTGTGCCGCTTTCTTTTTTTGGAAGGTATCCTTTTTTTTAAAAAAAGTTATTTTCTTCTTTACTGCGAGTTCTCCACGTTAACACTAGTGTTTAGCTTAATAAGCTGATAGGTGGTAAGACTGCCTTTTTTTCAGACTGGCCTTAACTGTGCAGATTGTATTGTTCTAGCACCAAAAACAAGTGCTATTGTTTACTTACTTACAATGGAAGGGGGGACAATATTGTGATAGATTTCCTACTGTTCCCCCGCCGTTATTCAAAACTGGTCTTGGGGTTTACTGTGCATGACATAGCGCTCAGCGATCATTTTCCTCAAAGTGTCTTGTTGAACTTTGATCTTATCAGACAGTCACGTGGCACACCAAAAGTTACTGCATCAGAGGAAATTATGATTTCTCGTCGCACTGGATATGCGTTGAAGTGGTCCCTAGTAGATCCATCTAACTTCCTCACAAAATTGATCCGAAAATAGAGGGAGGTCTTAAAAGCCTGCTTAGATGAAACTACAGAGGCGCACAATTTCATTTTCGCATTTAATCAAATAAAAAAGGGCGAGGGCCTTTTTGTAAAACAGAAAACACCAAAGGCGGGCGTGTGTGGCTCGTTTGACTCAGCATGTACTAAAGCTCATAGAAATTTGAAATTCGCTCTAGCTGAACAACCTAGAACTGTAAGGAAAGTCTGGGAGTGTAGACTGGCTTACAAAGTAGCCATTAAACAACGGAAAAGAATCTTGAAGGAGGATACATGGAACGAGTTACTGGAGGCTAGTCTATCCAATGACAACACCGCGTGTTATTAATTCTCCTTCCCATAACCTCCTAGACTCTCCAAGTGCAGAGATAGCGCTCTCAGAGGATGCTTGGATAGCTCACGTTTCTAATCTGTATTCCCCTAGGGAAGAATCTGTTACTTCCACCGCAAGCGCCCTGGCCCATAACGGGCCCATGTTTTTTGTTAATGCACGCAAGCCCATCGGCCCTTTAGAGGTTTCCAGATAACCAGAGTTTTCCTTGGACAAAGTTGTTCTGGTCCTGAAAGAAACTAAGCGGGGTGAAGCTCCAGGGCCAGACGGGATCCCTATTGATCTGTTTAAATGTAATATTGAGCTCTGGGGCCCTATCCTAACTTTGCTTTTTAAAGCTTGCCAAGTCCAGGGCTTTTTATCCACCTGGCCAGAGTTGCTTATTGTACCCATTTTTAGAAGGGTGACCGCAACAATCCAGCGCAATACAGGCCCATTTCTCGTTTGGATTGCCTGGTGAAGGTTGCTGGTCGCATGTTTTTAGGACAACTATAGGATTGGGCGGAAACAAATAACATCCTCTTCGACCTACAGTACGGGTTTAGGGCTAGGCTGGGAACTGTAGAGCAGTCCATAAACTTAGATTCATTAATTGGCAAATATGTGCTCATGAAAGGCAGCAATCTGTTTTTAGTTTTTGTTGATTTAGGTTTTGCTTTTGATTTGGTAGCTCATGATAAGTTATGGGCAATCATGGGCAACATGGACGTGGATGCCACAATTGTGAACTTCCTTAGAGATTTGTACGCCCAAGGTATAGTCAGAGTACCTTATGGTCTCAATGGTACTTGTACTGAGCCATTTAAAATAGGAACAGGGGTGCACCAGGGATGCGTAATGACACCCTTCTTCTTTAACCTCTATATTAACAGTGTAGGCGATATACTGGCAAGTAAATGTGCGGATCTACCCCAAGTGGGACATCGGCCTATACCAACATCACTTTACGTCGACAATGCTGTGTTAATGGCCAGCACTTCCATTGCCCTGCAGTGTCTGGTGGACGAGTTCGCTCAGTACATGCAAAACCTTGGGCTAAAAATCAACATAAGCAAAACCTTTGCCATGAAGATTGGGAAGAAGGCCACTTGCTGTTGTGACATTTTTATTGAGGGTTCCACCATTCAGTTTATAGAGTCTTTTTCATATTTGGGCATTGTTTTTAATCAATCAGGGTATTGGCAAGGGGCAATTAAATCAAGGTGACTCATTTTATGAAAACAACAAAGGCCCTATTAAGTTTTGCCAGACAGCTTGGCTTTAAACACCCAAAGGAGATGATGACAATCTATAATGCAAAGTGTAGATCCTCTGACATGTATGGGGCTGAGCTATGGGGGCATGGAAAGATTGATGTATTACAGCTTAAAAAAAATGTCTTTCGCAGGTCTCTCCTTGCGCTCCCTAAAAGAAGCCCAACTTATGTCTGTCATTCTGAACTAGGTGCCCCCTACATAGCAGACCTGATTAGGATCCAGCCAGTGCTATTATGGCACAAAATATGGTCATCTGAACATACTATTTTGAATCGAGCCATAAATGTATTCTGCCAAAAATCCCCAAATGTTTTTAACATCCTGTGGCTCAAATATGTGCACAACTTTCTGATAAACCTTGGCCATCCTGAATATTTTACTCTTCCCAAGAGCCTGGCCCATGTGCAGATGAAAGCCTTGAAACTAAAATGCATTTTATTGCTTGCGATGCGGTCATGAGATTGGTACCCTGTTGCATACAGTGTGGGAATGTGGTGGCCTGGCGCGGTTCTGGAAGGGTGTGTGGGATTGTTTGTCGGAGGTGCTGGGGTGGGAGCTCCCTCGCACGGCGAAATTAGACCTGCTCCATGTGCTTGAAGGGGTAGGTGGGAATGTGTACAAGCGGCACTTGTTATTATTGGGACTCACGCTGGCCAAACGTGATGTGGCCCAGGCCTGGAAGGAACCTGGGGCTCCTAAGGTGATCGGGTGGAAAAAAGGCCTGGACTTCTGCATGGGACTGGAGAGGCCGGTGTTCGATGCCAGGGGCTGTCCCACAAAACACTATAAGATATGGAAGAGGTGGGCGGACTATAGGGGATTGTGGCTGGAGCCCCCGCCGCCGCCACGGAGCGAGGAGGGGCAGATGTAGAGGGCATATTGAGGCTCGACTCCTTTTATGTTGGATTGTATGCTCTTCATAGCAGTGTTGGGAGACGGAGTGTTGCAGGACCGGGGCGGGGGGTGGCTGGGTAGTTAGGGGGGGGGGGGGGGGTGGCTGGGTAGTTAGGGGTGGGGGGTGGAGGGGAAGGGCACTTTTTCATTAAATGTATCGCACAACATGACCCATGATTGTAGTCACAGTCCCTCCGGGGCTCGGAGCACTGTGGATGTTTATCGCTGCGATTCAATAAAACCAGTTTTTAAAAAATGCATTTTATTATTGGCAGAAATCAGATTAGCATCTGAAATCTGTAAACCAACTGTGTTGGGGAATCAAATTATCTTGAGTAGTTTTCACATGCAACAATACCTAGCCAACATCTATAATCCTCGTCACAGGTTTGTGCTTACCCGTTTCCGGCTGGATATCTTCCACCACTTAATTAGCTTTCCTACTGCCAACAACTGGTCACCTGATCTGGGGAATTGCACGTGTGATGATATTTCACCTCAGAACACAATGCATATCGTGCTTTTCTGTAAACAGTTCAAGGTTGAGACAGAAACTCATAAAACCCTTGTTATTACAGTTGGGTATCAGACATTGTTGCCCAGCGTATATTTATCTGCAAATGCTACCAAACTGTTTTATCTGTTTAGTAATGTCACTTCTTGTGGGCTGTCATCAACTAAAGGAAGAAGTTGTAAATAGTAAAAATATGATGGTGCTGCGATGACTGTCTATAATACTTTGAGCTTTCTTACTTTCAATATGAAAGAATTTTGTATCTTGTTTTATATACTGTATTTTGGTTATTTTAAAGTATTGTCATGGGTGTATTGTGTAGGTTTTATGATTCACTTTGTGATTTCGAATAAAGCTTACTTTGATTTACTGATTGGAGTGCTAATGTTTGCTGTATTTTACATTGGCCATAAGAATATGCAACATGGTAATTGTGCAATACTCTGTAAACTGAAGCAGGATTGATTTTCCCACCATGGCCAATTATGCTGTTCATCTTTCTGTGGATGTAAAATGCATTTACCTTTATTTGCATACTTTTAAGGTGTGGTATTTTAGCTTAATGCTTGATAAAAAAGGCTTGAGTTCTCCAAAGTAATGATAACAGCCTCCTGTATTTTCACTGTTACATAATATAAAAAAACAAAGTGCACATTCTTAAAACAGGCAAACGCTTTGTCTGATTTAGCTGGTTTTATGTCTTGTGTTTTAGCTATATGTTGCCAAAAAGGGTTTGAGTTGTCCAAAGTAACTTAAACAGCATACTGTATTTTCGTTGTAATAAATATAAAGAACACCAGCAGCACATTCTTAAAACCGGCAAAGTGCAGTTATTTAGCAGGCACTCGAGTCATGATTTCAATGGTGTAGCAGATGCAGTGGCTTTGGGACTTATAACCAATGCCTTAATACAGTATTTGTTACAACATACAAACTTAAAAGTTTATAATACAGTAATAGAAATGTCACAGTGTACTGTTTAAATAAATAAAAATTGTAAACCATACGTAACACAATACCAATGACAATTCATTGGAAATATTTACTATATGCTCATTTTTGCTTCAGAATGTATGTTCATGTTTAAGTTTTTTCGCAATAAATAAATTGTGCAGTGCTAAATAAGATAACACTTCGTAAGAGAAATCTATAAAAATAAAAAGTGTGCCCATTTCAACCAAACAATCTCACTTTTGGAGTGTTTCTTTCACTTATTTTGTACAACTGCTCATTTAAAAAATGTAAAGTTGATTTTAATTTATCTCAACTATGGACAATAACCAAACACCACCTTTTCAACTAGTTTTTATAATCTTGGCTTTTATGGGGTTTGCAAAAACAGCGCTTACGCTGTACTTGTATGGCAACAGCACTGCCAGCGAATGTGATGTTATAGACCTGGGTTTCTGCATGGGTCGACAGTGGTATTTTTGCATGTACTTGGTGTGGGATCATGCAGGCTCTTGTGTGTCAAGGTGTGGAGCAAAAAAGCAAGGAATTCTGGACAAGAAAGGCATAACATAGGATTTACAAAAATTTCTACTCATACTCCTGAACATGTATCCGTATTAAAAAATGAGTAAAATTTAGATGACATTGAATGAATGATTTACTCCTTTTAACCACTTCACTGCGGCGGCTATTCCGCCACAATGCTAAGGGGGCGGGGCGGAAGAATGGCGTGCGCATGCTGGTGACGGAATCACTCCGTCACCAGCATCGGTTGCGCTGTGCTTATGACGGAGCGGTTCCGTCATGGCCCCGCCCGCTCAATAGAAGGCCCAGCGCCGCGCAGGCGCATCGGGCGGGCCATGACGGAACCGCTCCGTCATCAGCACAGCGACATCGCAGCTGATGACGGAGCGGTTCCGTCATCAGCAGGGGAGGGGTTAACAATGAAATTCCCTTTCCCACTCTTTATACAAAAATTCTGATTTGACGATTTGAAATCCATATTCAGGTCTTCAAATTGGACAAGCTGAAGAAGAGCGAAATAGATCATAAAAGCCCTGCGTTCATAAAAGGGCATACACCTGCAGCTCTTAACCTTTTTGACCTAATGTTAGAAACCTGGGAACCCAGTCTAAACTATTTCTATGATGTGAACCTAAAAAAATACACAAAACTACAGAAACAATGATATATCAAACAAATATATTATGAAATACTGACTTTCGTTCATAAAGAAAAAATATAAAGATCAACATTTTAATTGGACTTTGTAGCATTAAAAAAAACGGTTTTATTTCTAAAAGATAAAGAGACATACTAGGCTATAGCAAATCACTTTGTCTTTATGTCAGAGCATACAAGTGCTTCACTAGAGGACACCAACTCACTAAACTAATGTAGTTGAGTTGCTGCCACAAATAAAACTAATGAAATCAGCTCAATTTTTAACCTCCGATTTCAAATTTCAGTTAGATATTTTGATTTGTTATGTGATTGTACTTTAAAAGCTACCTATAATCCATAATTTCTCAATAGTTGCGTAGCCCCTGAGTAGATGCCGGGCCCGCCAGTGTCCGCAGGTGACAGGTAAGAATCGCAGATGTACACTATAACTTGTGAAGGTTAACAAAAAAATAGATCCAATGTAACGCCATTGAAGACGTTTGTAGTGACTTACTAGAAAATCATACCAGAATATCACATACAAATGTTTAGCCCTATTGAAAAAGTTCAGAGTAATCACTGAGAAACTAAAAGATTTCCAGTTGGATTCACTGGCTGTAAATATATCCTAAGCAGATACTGAACTGTGCTGCAAAATGTATATAGCACTTTCTACTCGTGTGGGGCGCTAAAGCTATTGGCCACACCTTATAGGGTGTGTGGTCTTTGTTTTGATCCTATATGGGAAGTTTTTCAAGTCTTGTGAGAAAACCACCGAGGCGCGGTAATCGTGTTATGAAATGCAGCATATGCAGTGTGATGAATGAAGCAGTGCGTGAAAGGTATGCAGTTTATTATTTTTTGGTAAGCTGGTAGCTTTATGGTATTCTTATGATCATAGTGCTCTCAAATTGGGGAAAAATCAACATAACTAACCTCTCCATATTTAAAAAAAAATGTTTCCCCTCAGCTTGAGTCAGGTAGGTCTATTATAGGAAAATGATCGTTGCCCCATTACATTTTTTTATTTTTTATTTTTCTTCACCATAATAAGCACAGTTTAACTTACATTGAATACACTAACAGTTACAATAGTTTCCTTAATTTCTATTATACAAATTCAATCTTTGGAATATGCCATGCAAATAATAAATTCATCCAAGTTGTTTTAGCACTTGTTTAGACAATAAGGGAATCTAAAATAAACAATGAGAACAAAAAAAAAAGACTAAAGGGAAAAGAGAACCCACACATTCTTCCCATCCCCCCCCCCTATTCGTCCTTACTTTGCTTCTCCTTCCATTTACTTAATGGCTCCCATATCCTTCTCCTCAAGCATCTTCCTCTCCTCCCTTTCCGAGCATAGATATTTTCCTCTATATTGTATGCATACAGCGTATTTGCCAACCAAGTTTGAAATTTTGGGGGATTTTTATCTAGCCAAGCCCTGGCTATTGTCAATCTGTAAACAGGCATTATAACAAACAAAAATTCTGCCTACTGATCTTGCTCCCCTTCAGCCACTCCTAGCATGATCCAAGATGGTGAAAGAGAGATCACTATACCCAGGCACCTTGCTAAAAACCTCTCTATCTCTTTAATCAATAGATGTAACTGGGGACATGTTGCAAAGATATGTATGCTATCTGCCTCCAACGCATCGCAGCGAGGGCAGTTGATTCCTGTACTCCCACCCCATTTTGCTATCCTTGCAGGCGTAAAATAAAGAAAATATAATGTTTTATAATGCTGAGACTGCAAAGGGGCTGCGCTTAATATTGTGCGTCCTAAATCCAAAGATTCGAAAAACAAATTGCTTTCAACTCCCAGTTTATCTGCCCTTTTCGTACTAAATTTCTCTAGGTCATCCTGCTTTTCTTTCAACAGAGTTGCATAAAAAGACCTAATTGTGCAGTCCCCCATCAGCTTAATTTTCTCTATTATTTCTATTTTATTAAAGCCTGCGGGGCCTCCCACTTTGTTTTTAAAGAAACTTCTAATCTGCAAATACTTGAAAAAACCTCTGTTGTCTATACCGTATGCAGCTCGCAGATCTGAGAATTGCTTAAAACCATCCTGAGAGAACAAATCTCCTATTTGCGTAATCCCCCTTGCTGCCCACTCTGCCATCGTCTGATCAGCAAATATTTCCGCTGGGAGTGATCGGTTATTGATTAAGGACACATATCTATTATCCCTCCCCATCTTAACATTCTTTGAAAAAGCGTTCCATACCGTAACGGCCCCCATAACAGTTTTGAACCTGGTTCTCTTGAAGTAACTAAAATCTGTACATTTTAAGAAACAATTATAGGCATTTGCCACTAGCACCACAGCATAAACCTCAGTAGACATATTATGCATTCTTACATCAGCATTCCCCCCAATTAATCCTTGTATATAACGCAAAACAGTTGCCATATAGTATAATCGGAAATCTGGTGCACCCCATCCCCCCTTTTCCCTAGAAAGTGTCATAAACCTATAGGCCCTCCGGGTCTTACCGTGTGCCCAGATGAACCTATTACAAATGGTCTCTAGGCAATTGAACCAGCTGGCTTCAAACAACAAGGGTATAGCCCTAAAAAAGTATAAAAATTTAGGTAAAACCATCATCTTGATGATGTTTGTACAGCCTACCAATGACAGGTGTAGGTTATTCATTTTTTCCAAATCCTTTTTGACTTGAGCTATTAAAGGTGTCATATTGTTTTTAACAATCTTATCTAGCGCTGCTGTAATTTGCACCCCTAGATAGGTTGCCGCTCCCACCACTCTGTCATCGTTGCATATTACCCACTGGTTTTTGACTATCTGAGTTTTAGCATTATTCAGGCTATATCCTGAGAATTGTCCAAATCGCGCAGCTTCTTCTTCAATTGCCCTGATAGCGTCTGTAGGTTTTGCAGTCAGGATGGTCACATCGTCAGCATATGCTAACGTTTTAAATCTACAATCATTTAGAACTAGCGGTGGAATCTGATCATTGCTTTCCAACTTGCGTATGTAGGGATCGAGGTATAAAGCAAAAAGCAGGGGAGAAGAGGGACATCCCTGTCTTGTTCCTCTCTGGATATTAACTGCGGATGATTGTCCTCTATTAACCCTTATCTTGTTCGTCGGATTTATATATAAGGGCTGCAGGGCCTTAATAAATCCTACCCCTTTACCATTCCACCTCAAAACTTCCCACAAGTACCTCCAGGAGACCATGTCAAATGCTTTCTCAGCATCCAGAAACAAAGCTGCCATAGGGTCTTCTAAAGTGCTTGCTGCATCAAATGCCGTGATTACTTGTCTGGTGTGTTGAGTTGTTCCTTTACCCGGAATAAACCCATGCTGAGAGGGAGTTACCAATGATTCGACTACCCTAGATAACCTTTTCGCCAGAATTTTAGAGAACACCTTGACATCTGCGTTCATTAGAGTGATGGGACGATAGGACCCCGGGACGTCTGCAGGTTTACCCTTCTTCGGTATTACAATGATATCTGCACCGCCCCACGATTCTGGAGCGCCCTCGCCCTTTTGTGCTAGCAGCATAACGTTAAACATTTCATTTAAAAGAGAAGGTTGAAAGATTTTGTAAAATTCTACCGGAATCTGGTCCGGACCAGCTGCTTTCCCAGATGGTAGGTCCCTCAAAGCCTCAACCAGTTCATCCAACTGCAATATCTCTTCCAACCCCTTCCTGTCCTCCTGTGCCAGCCCCGAGGGCTCTATCTCGCTTAAGTAAGTCCTTATATCCTCCTCTCTCTCCAGACCATCCTTTGTGTACAGCTCCGTATAAAATTGTTTGAAAACCTCTCTGATCTGTTCAGCTTCCTTTACCCTAACTCCCTGAGAATTTTTAATCTCCTTAATATCAGCCATCCCATCCCTTTGCCTGGCTCACACAGCCAGTATGTGGCCAACTCTTTCACTGAGTTCATATACCTTTTCTTTATTTACTATGTGCCTCTCTACTGTCTTTTTCGCCATCCCGTCCATAGCTTCGGCTTTAAGAGCAACTATTTTCAATAAGATCTGGTCAATTGGAGAGTGTGTATGTATGGCTGAAGTAAGTGCTTCCTCTGCTTCCATGATTAGTCTATTAGCTTGTTCAGCTTTTACCTTCACCATTCTTTGATCCTTAATTACATAACTCTGGGTTTCCCCTCTTATTCCAGCTTTAAAAGCATCCCACACTATCCCTGGTGATGATGTACCCAGTTTATCTCCCAGTATTCCTTAATCCAATTACTCATTCTTTCCCTGTAGCACTGATCCTGGAGCAGCGTTCTATCGAATGTCCATTGTCTTAGCTCTTTATTTCTCCTTTGCCCAATTATTACAGTTAAGACTAATGGGCTATGGTCTGAGATAATCCTTGGTTCCCTATCTATTCTTGCTCTATCCATCAGTCCTCGTGTTATTAAAAAGTAATCCAGCCTAACCATTATCTGATGAGGGGCTGAGAAAAAGGTACTCCCATCTAGGTTTGGGTGACATTTTAACCAAAGATCTTCCAATGAATTATGGGTTGCCATCTCCGCCAAGGCTCTATAAGTCCTCTTCTTTCTCCCTGAATATTTTCTACCAGGATCTAAAAAACTACTGTCTATGTCATGTAGATTCAGATCACCGCAAAATATAATGGGCTCCGGCCATTGCGCCATTTCTGTGTCTAAAAATTGGAAAATATCCGGATCATCTCCTGTGGAGCCATAAACCGAAACCACCGTGAGAGTTTCCCCCCTAAACCTTAGCTCTACTATAACCCATCTACCCCACTGATCCTCCTTCTTCCTCTTAACCAGCGTATCCTGTCTCCTACCTAGAATCGCCACACCTCTTGTCTTTGTGTTTTGGTTAGTTTTTGCTCGCACATTAAAGCCAAGCTGGTCCAATAAATAAATCTTCCTTTATGCCCTTATGTGTACTGTGCTTGCGACCACCTCCTAAGTGCATGTCTTTACCCCCCCTCCACCCCCTTCCCCCCCCCCTGCCCCCCTCCCTTTTGGATCCCACCCCCCCTTGCTACGGGCAAATAGGTCAATCCTGACCTATGTGTAGCCCCTGTAGTCTGCAGTGTCGCTACTCTCTCCTATCCTGTTCTCTCATCTGTTAGCTATATCTGTGTGTACTTTATTTTTTTGGTAAGTCCAGTTACGGGGTTTTTGGTGGGCTATTTGGTGGTGTTTTCGGTGGAGTTCTTCCTCTACTCTCCTTTCCTTTGTCTAACTCCGTGATCTCTGCTAGATATTCCCCCGCTTTTATCTCAGACATGAACATCTTGGTGTACCCTTTCCTGATGACTTTCAGTCTTGCCGGGAACAACAAATAAGCTTCTGCACCTTGCTTTTGAAAGGGTACTATCATCTGCCTTAACTTCCACCTTCTTTCCACGGTAACGTGGCAGAAATCTGGCCTGGCAAAGAATGTGTTTCCGTCAGCTGTCTTTCTGGAATCTGGTCTAGCTTTATCAATTATTTCTTGCCTCGCTAAAAAGTTCCCTAGGAAGACCAACATTGCTCTTGGTAGTGCATTCTCTTGGCCCCCACGGTTTTTTCTTGCAAACAGAGGATATCTGTGGGCTCTTTGCACTTCTAGGTCCCATTGCCATTTTGATTCTGGAAAGGCTTCTTTTAGTACTTTAACCACGTATCCTCTCGGATCCTGTCCCTCCCGCCCTTCCTCAAGTCCCAAAAGTCTTACGTTGTTCCGCCTTTGGCGGTTTTCGAAGTCTTCTAACTTCCATTGTAGGTCTTCCACTACTTTTCCTTGTTCCATTTTAAAAGTCTGCCATTCTGTTACCTCATCTTCCACACTTTAGTTCTTTCTTCAACTTGGGTTACTCTCTCCTCAACCTCTTCGTACTTTCTATTTACTCTTCTCAGTGAAGCTTGTAGTTTCTTTGTATCTCTTTTCGCTCTCCTACTTTCCGCTCTGGCCTTAGACTGCATCTGCTTCAGTGTTCCAAACAACATTTCAAGAGTTACATTTTGAGATTTTGACCTCCCAGCATTTTCTCCTTCTCCCTGATCATTTTCCAGGTAAGTCTCTGAAGTAGCAGAATAGTCCCACGACAATTTTTTATTCATGCTGCTTCTAGACCCTCGTCCGTCTCTTCTCATTCCAACTTTCTTTTTTTTCTGGGTCGCTAGATCCCTGGAGTCCTTACTTGTGTCTGAGCCAGAAGTGTGATCAGTGCAGCTTCCCTCCTCCTCATTTTCAGGCTCACTAATGTCCGTTGTATCAGAGCCCTCATTAACTGAGAAAAATTCAGGGGAACCTCCCCTCATGCCTCTGTCTTCTCTGCCACCCTTAACACTGTCCCGGTCATACTCGGGTTCTTGCTGCCCTTCAATGCTCTGGGTGCTCCCCCAGCTCGGCTCAGAGTGTTGCAAAGTTCTTTTGTTCAACCCTGCCTCCACATTTAGCAGTGCGTCTAACATTTGCACATTGTTATGCCTTTCCAGCTGCTCTAGCGCGTTGTGACCTGTATCGGCTTTCTCTGTTCCCCCCTCGCTCACCTTCTCGGCTCCGGCGCTCTGCACCGCTTGCTGCGTGCTGTTTCCTACAGCGTTCGGTGGTTGCCCAGCAACCGGGTCTTCAGCGCTTACATCCTCGCGGTCTGCTGTCTCTTCGGTGCCCGCGTTCAGCCGGGCTGAAAGTCGCGGGGCTCCTGCTCCGATCTGTGATGCCGCTGCCGGCCTGCTCATTGCTCCAGATTGCCGAGGGTCATCCGCATGCTTCTGAACCAGCGGGGGTACTTTAGATGTGAAGGATTCAAGTAATGTTGATTGACGCATCTGTTCCTTTGCGGTCACCGTTTGCGAGCGGTGTATTTTCCCTTCTGGCTCCAGTGTCAGCTCCCTTGCAGCCTTGCTCGCTGCTAAGCGGGTCTCTGGTTTCGCCTCAAGTTTCTTTTCTTGCCTTTCAGTTTTTCTCAGCAGGGCACTCTTTGTGGAGCGGTTGAGATGCTCCGGTTGGTTTTGGCGGTAGTAACTGGTATTTTTGGGATCGCTCCTGAGCGACTTTCTTCTCTTGTTGCTGAGCCTTTGATCAACCCAATTGTTACTGCTTTGTCTTTATCTTTGTCTTTGTCCTTGTCCAGCTTACTTCTTTGCGACATTTTAAAAGATATTTTAGGGCTGTTAGTTATACTTCTCCAGCAGCCAGACAAAGTTTTCCTCGCACTAATTGAAATTTTCCTCAGTAAACCTGGCCTGAATGCTCCTGCCGAGATACGAGATAAGAGTCCAGCAAGGACCCACATCCCCGTATTCACAAGTCCATTGACATCCTAGGATAGGAGAGAGGAGAAAAAGCAACTTTCCTCTACAGAGCTACGGCGGCCATCTTGCCTCCTACCTAGCTGGGTCCGATCGTTGCCCCATTACAGTTTAGAATATATTTGATACTTTTTACAGACACTGCTTTTATCAATACTATCTATTCACATGCCTGACAGTCCATGTAAAAAAAAAACTATATATGTATTCTGTAAATAATTATCTTCTATTTGGGATCGAGGTCCTCACAACAGGCGATTGGAGCTCTTCCTACCTAATGACGAAATTAGAACAACTATGGACAAGGGAGGATCAGCTGTCTTGATACTCCTAGATCTCTCCGCTGCTTTCGACACGGTCGATCATATCACTTTGATCGACCGTGTCGCAGCCCTGGGAATAGGAGGAACGGCCAAAGACCTGATTGCCTCATTTCTCGCCAATCGGCCACAGATTGTCAAAATGGGTAACTACACCTCCCAGACCTTTTCTCTCCCCTGTGGAGTCCCACAAGGTTCCTCGCTAAGTCCGACGCTTTTTAATATCTATGTATCGGACTTGGCGAGGGTGATAAAATCTTATGGCATTGCATTGACCACATATGCCGATGACACGCAATTAGTGCTATCGGTACATGACAACGGAACTAGCGTGGCAGCCAATTTCCGGGAGGGTATGAAGGCAATAAGCTCCTGGATGTCATCAAATTGCCTCAAGCTTAACTCTGAGAAAACGGAGGTGATGACATTCGGGAGCTTGAAACCAGCATGGTCCCCACAATGGTGGCCACCGGAGCTGGGATCCCCCCCCGAACCGGTGACTAAGGTTCGTAATTTGGTAGTTATCTTCGATAACAAACTGACCTTCCACCACCACGCCAATACCGTGACATCATCTGCATTTTTTATACTTAAAAAAATCAAGAAACTTCTCCCATATCTACCTCAATCAGCTGGCAAAACTCTCATTAGTACTCTTGTGTTCTCAAAAACGGACTACTGTAATTCCTTGCTTCTTAACGCGCAGGAAGGAGTCCTTAATAAATTCCAGACCGTCCAGAATGCGGCTGCAAGAATTTTACTTTCAATCCCCAAATTCACTTCAGTATCCCACCGCCTCAAAGAACTCCACTGGCTCCCAATCAGAAACCGAATAAAATTTAAGGCTCTTTGTATAGCTTACAAGACCCTAAATTATCCAGGGCCTAAGTTCCTAAAAATAGCTCTTCATCCTCTGGAGCATCGCAGAACACTTCGATCCTCAACTACTTGCATGCTGTCTGTCCCTCGGACAAAAAAAGCGACTTGGGGAGACAGGTGCTTCACCACAGCTACTGCCAAATTATGGAATACCCTCCCACTGCATATCAAAACAGCCCCCACCCTCATCAAATTCCGAAAGAGCCTCAAGACATGGCTTTTCTCCTCTGTTTAACCACCCTCATAGAGTAAGAGTTCCTTGACCAACAGCGCCGAGACACCCGTATGGGTATTTGCGCGCTTTAAAAATAGCAAAAAAAAAATAAATAAATAAATAAATGAAATCCTGCCAACCTGTGATCCAGCCGCATATAGTCAGGATCGACACATAACCAATGAGGCAAAAGATCTATTGCTAATTAAAAGTAAACAGTTCCCAACAAAGCTGCCCCCTAGGACAGTAGAAAAATGGTAACTTATTCAATAAATCCAACAGTAGAATCATATCCCCCGTTAAATTTGATGGCAAGTGTCTACGGGGTTGACCGTTTTCCACAACCCCATATCTCAACCTCTAAATATCTATGTATTACCCTCAGTTGCATCTACTTGGATATTTAATTCAGTTGTTGTTCACGAGTTAAGTGTGCTGAACATTGGAGGAGTGTTTGTGAAAAATTATAAATTATTTGCTGACCTGGGAGCTACGTTTGACATTTCAGTTTCTTTCTGAGTGGAATGCTCATTGTCCCTAGTATAGGCTGGGATACTGCAGGTAGGGCCATCTTCTGCTCTGATGTGTTTTCACAGCTGTTACAGCTGCCCGCTCGGGTTATAATTCACGCTGTGAAGGCAGTTCAGTTCCACTCTATTATATCTTCTTTCACTGCTTCAATGCTACTGTATTGACAGGCTTTTTCCTCGCCACTATGTACTCTTCTACACACTACTAAGTTTCTGTAAGAAAAGGAGGGAATGCCGCTCTACCTCGAGCTATAATTCTGTGAGTCTAGGGAAAGCCATGGGTAATAAGGGAACAGAGGTGTCAGTATTTATATAGGAACCAATGGCCCCGTATAGAAAGAATACCTAAAAATCAATATACATAGAAAGACAATGAGGCCTATGTACCTTTATCCAAATGGAAAACCATCAATATTTCTTTAATGAAAAAAAAGAAAAAACCTTGCGGTGGGAAAATGAACACAAGAAAGTCATACAAGACTTACAAACTCAGGTGTATAAGTGAGACAAAACAAACATAGCGGTTAAGTCACAATCTGTTAATACAAATGTTTACGTGTGCAAGAATGAACAATGATAACAATTGAGTCAAGGTGCCATAGGCGATGACGTATCGATCCTTAGTGAAATATTGGGCTCAGCATCAGGACATACAAAGTCATGCCTGAAAAATAGTCGGGTTATGGCATATGCAACCCTATGCTGACTAGAGAGAGGTAGGAAATAGAGAGAAATACACAGGGGGGAAAAAAAGAACATTTGTTGCCACAATATGAAGCAAATAATATTGAAGACCTGTCCAGACAGGGGAAAAGTGTCTAGGCCCAACCATGAGATGCAGACATCAAAACAAAGTAAAAAATAATTGAATACCTAGGGGCAATCATATCTACATATGGAATTAAAAGCAGGGTGAAGGTGATGATAACCTGGACAGAAAATGAAAGAGAAAGGATAAAATGCAATACAGTGAGAAAGAACAGGATGATGTGGGCGAAAAATAAAAGATAAGAGCAGGCAATATAACATCCTCATTCCTTTACGACCGGCTTACCAGCCTCATTTCTGCATGACCACGCTGTTTTACCCAATGCAGGAATTCTTCCCTATATGGTCAGTCTTTTTCCTGCCTATTGTTGTGTAAACCCCGTCAGCCACCTCCCTCCATTCTGCACTCTTCCTCTTTCTTACCAGACACTCTAATGTATATCTATTCTCCTAGCCTACAGCAGTGGCTCCTCCACTTCCTCATTGGCGTTCATCCTTGCTCCAAATCCAGCTTGCATCTTCCTGTCCCTGGATATTATATCACCTGCTCTTATTTTTTCTCCTTAGCTTACAGCAGCATTCTCCCTTCTCACTATATTCTGAAAACTTTCGACGGGGTCCCGCCCAGGTGACTTATGTATCGGACAGCTAAAATATTGTCCATTTTTCGGACTGGACTGTTCCCATGAGGCACAGGGTCAGAGCTGATTTGCATATAGCCAGTGTCTAACCCAGGGTGGTGTGGAGTGCAGAAAAACGATGGATTTAGGCCCAGATCCTTGTACTGGGGTGAATGTATGACATTGTTCTACATTCTGTCCATCAACTGTGTTTTTTGCAATTTTCACCCCGAGTGTGCTGGGTATATTCAGACGTGAGTCCCAGGCTCTCCACACCACTGGAGTCAAGCTATCCAGGCTGATGAAGGCTGATAGCCAGAAACCGGTCCTTGGATTCTTGATTCTGGTCTGGGAAAGACATGGCTTGGTAGTTCGGACTGGACTGTTCCCATGAGGCACAGGGTCAGAGCTGATTTGCATGTAGCCAGTGTCTAACCCAGGGTGGTGTGGAGTGCAAAAAAACGATGGATTTAGGCCCAGATCCTTGTACTGGGGTGAATGCATGACATTGTTCTACATTCTGTCCATCAACTGTGTTTTTTGCATTTTTAGAAGAACACATGACTGAATTCGGTCTCTGGTCCAGCACCGGACCGCAAAGGATCCCACCAGAAGTGTTAGGCAGTTGATATGCAACACTTGCTCCTGCAGACGACGACTCTCCTGTGGAAAAATCTCTATATTAAGAGCACAAACCTGACCTGCAGACATCAGATTCCATAACCAGGTCGGGAGCCGACTTAAATATAGCTCATTCAATCTGCGCTTCCATGTAGGAGAGCCATCAGCTCATTTCTTCCTGCGCTTTGTCGGACAGGAGCACAGAATGAGAACAAGGGAGGCCTCTCTGCAGGTGAATTGCCATCAATCTCTGCAAAGTCCAATAATGCAATGTGCCCGGGAAAATGGCCTGAATGGAGGTCGACAAAAGCCCTACCAGACAGGCGATCTGCCAGAGGGGCACCCTCTGTTTGGCATATTTTCCGCGCAGCTCGTGCCAGATCTTTGACATCTTCAGAGAAGGAAGGCTGAGGGTGATTTTTGTGGAGTCTATACTGAAAGCCAGGAAAGTTGCCTTCTGAGAAGGTATAATAAAGGGACTTTTTAACATTGATGACATAGCCGAGGCTCTCCAAGGGGTTGAGCGCTGGTTGTAATTGCTCCATAAACTGTTGAGCTCTTGTGCCGAAAGAAGCATATTGCCAAGAACTCTCTGCGCCGGAAGGTGCTCCACGACTGGTTCGAGTACCTTCATGAAGCTACAAGGAGTGGAGGAACGACAGGAAGGCAGAGTCGTGAAAAGGAAGACTTGGTGCGCCAGTGTGGGAGAGATGGTCGGAAATAGCAGCTAGGAGGCTTTATATGTTTCTCAATTTTGCTTCTTTATTTACAGAATGGATTTAACACAGGAGCTGTTTAATGTCTTTTTTTCTCTGTATTCCTGATTTCTTTGGCTTGATCACTCTTTTCTCTTTCTTCTCTTTTGCAGATTCCAGGCAGGAACCACAGGAGGCTCGGAAGAAGAAAATAAAAGGACAGTGAGTATCTTTGGGATTATCAGATTTGTTTGTGCCTACGGTAGTGCCCTTCACAACACTCAAAGGTGCCACGAATTAAACTGCACACACTCTCTAGGGGCAGGTGAGAGGTGAGTAGCACTGAAGGGAGATTTATCTTGGTAATTTTTCCCCACTCTCACTCAAACTGTGGTAATCGAAGTAGAATAGATTGCAATGGGTGCCTCCACATACAGGCCCTGGAAAAACACAAAAAGAAAAAGTAAACAAAATAAATGTTTCGTTATAAATCCAGTCAAGTTGATCCTCTAAGACCCTTCTCTAAGGTTCTTCTGTCTGCCTTAATTGTCCTCCGATTCTTGGAGTTTGGTCAGGGGGTTTTCTAATTGTGACAGAGTCCAGCGACAGATGAATATTGTGCCAGGTAATGGTGCCCGTTCGTTTTATAAAACAAAACTGTCCTTTTCTATCAGACCACCTGAGGTAAATGGGAGGATTTGTATGTTGTCACGGTCAGCTCCTCGGGGTCTCCTACCCCGAATCCTCCCCCAGTGCACAATCCTGACCACACTCGTACAGTGTCCTTCCAGAACCCTGCTCCCTTCCTCCCCAATGTGAGTTCCCCTTTAAAATACATTACTCTCCTCCTGGGGGTTAATACACTAGTCCTCACTTGACTCATCAGGCGACTCCCTTTGTCTCCGGGATCTCATTCCAGTTAGTCAGGACCACTTTTCGGCATCTCTCTAGGGCTTGCCTCTGCTGCGTTCTCCGGCACTTCCTGGCCCTGCCTCTAGACCTAAGACTTTTGCCTTTCTTACTCTGGGGTGTGGTCCTTTTCTCCTCCTTGCGGGCTCTCGGATTGGTTTTCACCGGGGTGGGCTCTTCCTCCTTCCTGTAGGGGAGAGGTTGGGAGGAATGATTTAACTCTTCCCCAGGTTCGGGATGTGCTCTGGACCCTTTGCGCTTTCCTGTGGGACGACGGATCTACCCCCAGTAAGTAGTAGGCTGTGAAGGACTCAGTGTTGGGCTCTCTTCCACAACCTAACTGCAGGAACTTCCTGTGTGCAGGAAAGATTGGGATAGCTGAGATATGAATTCTTCAAACCCAAACTGACCATCCAATCTGTTGGGTGCAAGACATCCCTCAGGAGATGAGTCCCCTCCAATCTGAAATGGCGGTAAACCAACCATTTGTTGAACTCACGTAGGTTCAACTCCGGACGCTGACCCTGTCTGCTTTGTTTGCTAAGAACATATTGCTGAGGAAACCCTGAGGAGATGTAAGACAAATAGCCCCTTTCTCTAGGAGGGAGGTAGCCTTTGCATCCACGAAGTCTGCTTCTTGCCTTGAAAACTGAATAGGTCTGGCCGCGTCTCTTGCCAAGGAAGCCTGCCGAACTATGTGGAAACCCTGTACAGTCTGCAAAACCCAAGCACAGTTTGTGAGTGTCCCCCACAGATGGACAAAATTGGCCAGTCGATTCCCCACTTTTAGGAGGGAAGAGGTAGATAAAATTACCAACATTTTAAGTAGCGTTGGCACCTCTGAAACCAAGGCCTCTTGAGAGCCTGCAGAGGGTCGGGTAGGAATTACCATAGTGAGTTTGATCTTGGAACTGCCTGCGCCTGGAGCCTTGCCCTCTGGAGTTTTGGAAGGAATGGCCGGTTGAGGAGCCCCTACCTCAACCAGTCCCATGGAAAACCTAGGAGGAGAACACCTGCTTAATAGAAGACTAGGCTTTATCTAATGATGTGAAAGTGTTCGCAAACTTCCCGAGCTCTTTAGTAAAAGGCTCCCCAAAAGATCCTCCCTGGACCACTGTCCCGGCTTCAGAATCTGCCAAGTCCCCCAATTTGGGGACAACTTTGATAAGAAATGAGAGTCTACACTAAGAGTGTGTGCAATTGGCATTACACGGGAACACCATGGCGCGCTGAGGCCAACCAGAGGGGGCCCCTGGGAAAATAAGGGCACCAAATGCAGTGGCATCTTCAGCCATATCTAGGAGCTTTGTGACCGGGTTTATCCGGGCACATCCACAAGGACCTGTTGATCCCCTACTTGGGATCTTTAATAAATTTTGCTAGGAAGATGGCCATCCTGGGGTCCAACTTTGGGGTTTAAGCCACCTTGTCGTCCAGAGAGGGACAAGGAAATTCTGTCCAAAGGAGACTATGGGCCTCCTTCCCCATGGGGGCGCGAATCCTACGCGCCACATAATTTGCATCCTTTGAGGATGGACCAAGGGTGGAGGACCTGTTCTGGGTCCAGCATGTCAGATACATCTTCCACGACCTGGGGCTCGGTAGGCAATGGTGTAAAGGAAGGGCGCCAAAGTCTGGAGGGACCGGGCTCCTTGTCGGCGTAGAAGGTAGACGCGTGCGTCTAAACTACTTCACTAGTAAGTTTGAATATGTTTGTATGTGAGTTGTTCGTTTAGGATTTCTTTTTGGTTAAAACTATACTTTGTCAGCTTTTTTCTTTCACGTAACTATGTCTATTCAGGTGGTTGGGTCACCGGCACGATTGGTTATATCTCTTCAGTTACAGGCATGCAATGTAAATTTTCTTGTTACTTTCATTAACTATTTCCCCATACCTGTGCACGATGATAATACACGTGGTTATAGAACTTTTTTCATAATTTGGGATATAAGGATAATTCATTAGCAAAACCTGTACCACTTACATATTGATGATGTTTTTTAAGGTCATTAGACATTTACGGAGGATTATATACATAGAATGTTTATCTTATTTGCAGAATACCCCTGATGAAGGACAGACCGTCCGAAATGCATTGGGTCGTGTCGTATCTACATGTGTTGTATCAACTGTAAAGAATGAACTTTGTGGATTATAATCATTTGAGAAGCTAATCCAATTTCGTGTGAAAACAACATGAAATAAAACAAAAGGAATCCAACATTTTCTTGTGGAGCAATTCATTGAAAATTATGGAATAATTTGTGAGAACCATGTTCTAGTAGGTTGTGCCCAAGGAGCTGACACTTACGCTAAGTGCCACAGATAGACTCCTTGTCGGTGTCCCCATGGGTACCATACCGGCCCCATCAACCGGAACCGAAGGTAGAGCTTCCTTAGGCAGGGGGCTGGGATCAGTGGGCACAGTAGGAAACTGATTTTAGGCCAGAAACGCCCTGTGCAAACACGCTAAGGCATCGTGGCCCACCCAGTCTACATAAGAGCGTTTGACTGGGGTAGGGGGATCATCTAGTGGTGCTTTTGGCGGAGGGGTAAGAGTCATTTTAGCTGGGGTCTGAGCCCACTTTGGGCATTTGTGCACAATCTGCTGGGGCAGGCGCTGCTCCATGGGGGCCATCACCTTCTCCACCACCCTGTAAATAGAGTCTACTGCGCCATAAAACTCATCATCGCAGGGTAACTTAACCAGAGGATCCTCATCCCACTGCAGGTCTCCTTGCTCCGGCAGGTTCATAGCAAAGTGATACAGATGCAATGGCAGCAGGCACTACTGTTACATGCTGCGCATAAACCAGTGTTGAGTCAAAGAAAGTGGGAAGATATAGAGCCTCTAAGCAGTCTCAGGCAGACTGCAGTTTAGGTCCTGGAGACCAGCCAATCACAACTGGGCAGAGCTGCAATACAGTAGGGGTCCAAGACCCGGGATACAACCCTCCCTGTAACAATATAAAATTAAGGGTAGATAATGCCACCTGGGAGAATGTCCCCTAAAGGCAGTCCGAAATGCCAGGCACAGTACAGCTCCCATAGGGGCGTCTGTAAACAGGCAAGCCTACCCAGGGATCTTGCAAAGGGTGTCCAAGCTGATAATGCAGACTTCACGGCCTGTATAGATCCTCAAAAACAAGACCATCACTCTCCAGGGGCAGGCGGTGCCATGACAAGCAGCGCACGATTCTGGCAGGAATCCAAAAATCGGGTGTTTCAAACCATACAGAATTTGCGCTGCAGCAGTGCCGCCTAGCTGCGGGAGGGCAACACTACACTCTGCCAACACAAACCAGAAACAATTTAACGTCAAAGTCGCGTAGGAACAGAAATGAGGTTTCACGACTCATAGCATGTGCATACCCAAGCAGGCCTACAGTCAATAATCATCCATCATTAAGAGAGAAGGAAAACAACACTTATCTTTGACTAAAAGCAGCGAAGAAAGGATTACCAGGACAGAGACAAGGGACTTTACAGTGGATCCTGACTCCTGACTGGATCATGGGACTTGATGAACTGTGTTGTCTGTCCTTCGTTTTTACTAATTTCCCTGTGGTTTCTGGAAAATGTGGTTTGCTTTACCATTTCCAAAATGGCACGTGTGAAATGAAAGTGAAGAAAGTTAAGCATAATCCGAGACTCCGGTGCAGACATAGAATTGCAAATGCTCTCGCCACCTTCCAGGCATGGGGATAAGATGCCAAGCAACAAGAGCATAGGGTGTGTGGTCATTATGAATTTTGAACATTTATATTGAGTACAGTCTATAATGTGTGTCAAATAGGACTGAGTATAAAAACTCCATCTAATCTGGAGTTGGTTTAACTTTTATTTAGTGGTTTCAGAGTTCGCGGATATCGAATCACAAGTGCACCAATTTAGTTACCATTTCAAGTCAACGCCATCAAGCAGTCAGGCTGTCCCAGTTCTCCGCTACTCAAGTCGAGCTGACTTGCGGTGTCCCACAGGGCTCTTCCTTATCCCCCCTCCTTTTTAATTTGTACCTGGCCCCGTTAATCCGGTCCCTCCGTAGGTTTAATGTCACCGCGTTCAATTACGCGGATGACATCCAACTGGTTTTTTCTATGGACTCCTCTGATGAATCTATCACCACCTTTCAAAACACCCTCTGTTTCATCAGTAATTGGATGAGCTCAAACCACCTGAAGCTCAACCCCGACAAGACCGAGCTGGTTCTTGTCGGTGAACCCTCCAATCCCTGGCACCCCTCTTTTTGGCCTGCAAGCCTTGGCAGTCCCCCCTGCCCTGTTAATTCAGCCAAAAGTCTGGGAGTCGTCATTAGCAGTGACCTCTCTATGACGCCCCAGATAAGCGCCGTAGTATCCTCAAGCCACTTCTAACTCAGGAAAATACGTAAAATCTGTTGCCTACTCACTACCGATGCCCTTATTCTGGCCCTGCTTGCGTTAGTCATGTCTAGGCTTGACTACGCAAATGCACTATGTTAGACCTGTCTGACTTTTTGGCGAAGTCCCTCCTAATTTTTATTTATTTTGTCCCCTTTTTGGCCCTCATACCCTTATTAATTTTTGTGTCTACTGACTTTTTGCAGGTGTTGGTCAGGGGGATAGGTGTTTTCTTCCCCCCCTCATAATCTTTTACCTTAGGCCCAGAGGCCTGTTCTGACAGGAAAGTTGGCACCACCTAAAATGGTGGCTGCCAACTGTCCCAACTGTCACCAACAGAACCTGGCCATAGACCAACATAGGGCATTCCAGAACCTTCTGGTCCATTCTGGACCACTGAAGGGCAGCCTATATAAGGCGGAATGCGGGGCAGCCATTTTGTCTACCTGTGGAAGTCAGCTGGAGGACAGGTGGTGGCTAAGGGTGGGAGAAGATTGGACTTTGGATTGACCTCCTGGACTTGGAAGCTGTCTATTTGGCCCAGTCCCCAACTCCCCTGTTGGTTACTTGTCCTGGCCCCGCTGTGGGAAGTTACTGGAGACCCTGGGCGCCTAGCTGGCCCCTTGTCTAAAATTATACAGGGACAGCTTCAGGAGAAGGAGACTGCATCGCTGCGGTGTGCAGTCCTCTGCCCAGCATAGGGAGTCTAGGGACTGGTAAATGGTTCTAGACTGACCCCTACTTTGTAAACCCCTGGAGAAGATTGAAAAGAAGGACTCTCCTACAGAGAAGGGCTGATCCTGGTGCCCTCCCCTTGTTCTGCTGGTACCCCAGTGCTGCCTATCTGCTGAGATCGCGCCCCCCCCCTGGTGCCAAACCCCTACCTGCGTCCACCAGGGCTGGAGAAGCGGGGACCGCAGGACCACGAGTCGCTCTACACCTGGGTCGGTGTGGAAACGCTGAGGGAGCCGGACCGGTAATTCAATTGGCCGTGCTGTCCTTTCATCGGTGTGAGGAAGCGACGCGCTTGTGGAGCTGTGCCAAGGGCTGAGGTGAGGAGCGGAGCCAGGGAAGTCTTCGGCGGCGTGTAGAGTGAGCCGGGAGGAGAGGACAGCATCGGAAGTGCAGCGCGGCCTCCAGCGGTAAGACGCTGATCACTCGCGCATGCTCTGTGGCGACGCCGGGCTCCGTGAGGTGGAGCCGGATCGAGGAAGGCGGGAGCAACTGCGGAGGAGCGAGACGCATTGCGCATGCCCCAGGGAACAGCGCGACCCCTTCCCGAGTGAGGAGGAGCCCACACGCATGACCGGAGGATCAGCGCGACACCGGGTAGAGTGAGGAAAGGCGCCGGGAGTCCCTCGGCAGAAGCCAGGCAGAAGAGCTTCTCTTCCCCCCTGCTCAAGCGCCCTCTGGTGAGGCGAGCGCGAGCGGGTAGGGAGAGCCTAGAAGCCCAAGAGCGGCTGAAGTATTCTGAGGCCTTCTGCCTCTTTGAGTGCTGGTGATACGCGGAGGAGAGCTGAGGGGCTCCTCAGAGATTAATATACCCCACCCGCACGAGTCTCCCCTTTGTCTTAACCACTGCCCCTCCCTCATCCTCTAATACAACCAGAACATCACCGCCTGACAAGCAAGTAAGGAGGTATTATTGGAAGGGGAGAGAAACGCTATAACCCAATTAAGAAATAACTCATTCAATGAGCTTTGTTCCACAGTGGTATAAACTTCAGTGGGGGGGGGAACTTGAGAAATCCCTCAATGACTATGTACTATCAGAAGGAGGTTACTGGTACTGTGTGAATCAAGCATAGTGTACTCCATAGAATTCCATTCGACTACCTACAGGGGCATAATTAAATGCTGGTTTAAGTGGGCTTAACCCAATGGCCTTCATTTGAGTAATAAGATTATCTAAATGTCTCCTATGTAGATGGGAGTGTTGCTCTGCTTGGATTTAGAAGTTGTTTGTGCCAAAACTTAAAGTAAAGCTGTGTTTGGAAATAATATAAAGTAAGCTGGGTACAGACATTACTTGATTGAATTATAAAAGAGTAAGAATTATTTGCCAAATGTCCAGGTGATTTATCTGTTTTACAAATGTTGGTCGCTCTTATATTTTAGACTTGAAAAAGTATTCCTGCTATAATCCAACCAACCTGAATGTATTAAGGGATAATCTGCCAATAATTTGAAAAGCGTAATTGTTGACCCTGAAAGTGATTTAAACTGTTTTTGAGCTAATTACATGTGAGATACTTAAATTTGACAACAGAGAGAATATTATTTTTACATAAAGCAGTACGTATTTTCACATAATTTTGGTGTAGTGTTTTTCTTTTTGAGTGCTATTGCGTGAAGTTACTTTTGGGTGGTCTGCAACCTTTATACCGTGCCTCTAAATGTTAGTCTTGCCCTAGGCCAGGCTACCTAATTCCAACATATTGGTGCCTAGCGGTGGGATTGCGGACTTGGTTGCAGCTACTTACTAGTAATTTGGCGTAATACACCCAACCTACACCAGGAGTTTTCTCCTTGCGGCCCTCCCAATTAGTCTTTTTGTTTTTTCTAAATTTATTCCTGGTGGTGGGTGGAGTTGGTTTTAGGTTACCCTCACCCCTCTGAAATTTCTGGTGTGTATCCAGGTTTGCCAGATTCACCATGGAGTTTGCGGTGGAAAACCTGGAAGTCTATTCTGTGCCCCAATTGAGAATGTTCTGCCAGCAGATGGGGGTCTTTTTCAAGCATGGTGCTAGGAAGGGGGAGCTCCAGACTAGCCTTAGGGCCTGGGTGGAGGCACACCAAGAGACAAAGGAGGAGGATGAAGAGGTTGACCAGGGCACAGAAGGGGGGGTGGAGGAGTTATTCCGCCATGAGGGGGAAAACTTGCTCACCGGACCAGTGTCCTATTCCAGAAAGGGCAGTAGCATTTCTGGGAAAAGCCTAACCGAAGCCGAGCTCACCGATAGGAGGGAGAAGAGACAGCTAAAGTGGGAGTTGGCTAAATTGGAGCAGGAGAAAGAGGAGAGGAGGATGGTCCACGAGTTTAGGCTGAAGGAACTGGAGCTCCAAAGTCTACAAAGGGGGTCCTCTCCTGTTAGGAATGGTGGCAGCGAACCGAAAGAGTCAGCCAGGGAGACCAAACCCTATATCCCAAAGGACCTGATAGCGAGCTTCAGTCAAGGGGATGATATTGCTAAGTGGCTGGCCGCTTATGAGGTCTCTTTGAAGGTTCATGGAGTGCAGGAGAAGCACTGGGGGGGTAGTTTGTACAAGTACATGCCTCCTGCTGGTCGGGACACCTTGTTGGCCCTGGAGCCAGAGGAACAGACAAACTACCCCACCATGAAGCGGCGTTATTGAGGAAGTTCGGGCTCACCCCAGAAAGGTACCGACAGAAGTTCAGGGGGAGCCACAAGATGGGAACTCAGAACTGGGTGGACTTCCTTGATTACGCCAGAAAGGCTTTAGAGGGTTGGGTCAAGGGCAGTGAGGTAAAAGATTATGAGGGGCTGTATGATCTGTTTTTGAGAGAACACCTCCTCGAGAAATGTTTTCCCGAGCTGCGCCAACACCTGGTAGACAGCAAGCTGACCAATCCCCGGAAGCTTGCAGAGGAGGCGGACATCTGGACAAGTACCCGGGTGTCCACCAAGGGGACTGGAGGGGAATCTCAAAAAGCCGGACAGGGCGCCCCCCAGAAGAAGGAGGGGGGGGAGAAAAAGAAAGAGTTCTCTAAAGGTCCCCAAAATAACTTCCAAGGGAAGGGAGCAGGTTTCACCCCTAGGGCAAACCCGCCCCGGAACCCTCATCCTGGCCAGAGCCAGCAGCCCAGGGTTCTCCACTGTTTTGAATGCGGTGGCGTTGGACATTATAAGGGAGATGTCAGATGCCCAAAGAGACCACCCCCTCCCACCGGAGGAAAGTCACCGGGAGTAGCTAGTGTAGCGCTCGGGAGGAGTTGCCCTTAGATAAGGGGGGTGAGTGGGCGGGTGTCACCTTAGTGTCCCTGGGAGAGCGGGAGATGGTGCCAAAGATCCAGGTGCCCCCAAATACTACAAAGTATGGGCAATGGGTTACCATCAATGGCCAGAGAGGGGAGGCTCTGAGGGATACAGGAGCCAGCATGACTATGGTGAGAAGTCAGCTGGTGTCCCCAGAGCAGGTTGTTCCTAATGTACTCCACCCCGCCGCGATGGCTGACGGCAGAATGGGCCACTATCCAGTGGCTGAGGTTCCCTTTGAGTGGGAGGGGGTTGCAGGTTCACTTCGAGTTGCCGTAAGCCCTGCCGTGCCAGTCGATTGTCTGTTGGGGAATGACATGGAACACAACACTTGGAGAGAGGTGGAATACCGGACGCATTCTGCGATGCTGGGTACACCTGACTGGGCCTGTGTCAGCACACGGTCTGCGACTGCCCGGAGAGGGAGTTCGCCTGGGTTGGAGCCTGGAACAATGGCCCAACCCGCTGCTAAGAAGGGACAGACCCGGAGACAGAGAAAGCCTGCTCCGGCTTCCACACCCCATGAGACAGATCGGCCACCTGCGGTGGTGGACCAGGAGTCCGTGGAGGGGGAAGTAGACTCTCTGGAGGATTTGCCCATCCCTGCGGAGTGGCATGTGGAGGGAGGTCCTACCAGAGAGGAATTCTGTAAGGGGCAGAGGGAGTGCCCCACCCTTGAGGGACTGAGGCGACAGGCTGAAGCCCAAGCAGCAGGTGATGTTACGGGACATTACCATATTTACTGGGAGGATGGACTCCTCTACAGTGAACCCAAGGTACCCTCGCCTGGTTCATCGAGGGCCTTGGTAGTCCCGCAACAGTACCGAGCCTTTCTTTTGGAATTGGCTCATGCCATACCCCTGGCAGGACACTTAGGCCAGGACAAGACCTTTGCACGGCTTGTTCTCCACTTTTACTGGCCTCAGATGAAAGCGGCGTCCAACACATACTGTAGGACATGTGTAACCTGCCAGGCCAGTGGGAAAACAGGGGTGAAGCTAAAAGCTCCCCTGGAACCACTTCCAGTCGTTAGCACCCCCTTTGAGAGGGTGGGCATCGACATTGTAGGGCCTTTAGATCCACCAACAGCAGCTGGTCACAGGTTTATCCTGGTACTGGTGGATCATGCCACACGGTACCCAGAGGCAATACCTCTGAGGACAGTCACTGCACCTGTAGTGGCAAGAGCCCTAATGGGAATCTTTACCCGAGTGGGATTTCCCAAGGAAGTTGTGTCCGACAGGGGGACCAACTTCCTGTCAGCTTACATGCGGGCAATGTGGAAGGAGTGTGGAGTGACCTACCGGTTCACCACTCCCTATCACCCCCAGTCAAATGGACTGGTTGAGAGGTTCAATAAGACCTTGAAGGGCATGATCAGAAGTCTGCCCGAGAGCCTGCGGAGGAAATGGGATGTCCTCCTACCCTGTTTGCTCTTTTCCTACAGGGAAGTGCCCCAGAAGGGAGTGGGCTTCAGCCCCTTTGAGCTTCTGTATGGGCACCCTGTACGCGGTCCTCTCAGCCTGGTGAAGGATGGTTGGGAGAAATCTCCCAGGAAACCCCCCCAGGATGTGGTGAGCTATATGCTGGCCTTCAGGAGCCAAATGGCGAAGTTGTGGAAGCAAGCTTCTGACAACTTGGAGGCCAGCCAGGCAGTCATGAAGGAGTGGTACGACCACAACGCTCACCCGGTGGAACTGGAGCCTGGACAGAAAGTGTGGGTGATGGAGCCTGGAGAGCTTAGCGCCCTCCAGGATCGCTGGACAGGCCCCTTTGAGGTGTTGGAAAAGAAGGGTAAGGCCACATACCTGGTGGACCTTAAGACCCCTCGACAGCCCCTACGGGTGCTACACGCCAACAGACTCAAGCCCCACCATGAGAGGCCCGAAGTCATGCTGATGATGGTGACTGACGGGGGAGAGGAAGCGGAAAGCGAACCTCTCCCAGATCTCTTTTCATCCCAAGAGAAGGATGGGTCAGTGGAGGGAGTGAATCTCTCTCCTACTCTCACTCCTGAGCAACGGGAGGACTGCCGCCAGATACTGGAGCAGTACTCTTCGTTGTTCTCCCTTGTCCCGGGAAGGACCCACCTGTGTACCCATGATGTGGACACAGGAGACAGCCCACCAGTGAAGTCCAAGACCTACCGGCTGTCTGACAAGGTGAAGGCTAGCATACATGGAGAAGTTGCCAAGATGCTAGAGCTGGGAGTAATTGAACCTTCCAACAGCCCTTGGTCCAGTCCGGTGGTGCTCGTGCCAAAAGCCGCACCACCAGGCACCACACCTGAACTGAGGTTCTGTGTGGATTACCGAGGACTGAATTCAGTGACAAGGACTGATGCTCATCCGATCCCTAGGGCGGATGAATTGATTGACCGGCTAGGAGCTGCCCAATATCTGAGTACCTTTGACCTCACTTCAGGGTACTGGCAGATCTCCTTGACAGATGGAGCAAGGGAAAGGTCAGCCTTCTCCACGCCTGAGGGACACTACCAGTTCTGTGTGATGCCCTTTGGGCTCAAGAACGCCCCTGCCACATTTCAGCGGCTGGTGAACCAGGTCCTCTCTGGATTGGAGAGTTTCTCTGCTGCCTACCTGGATGACATTGCTGTCTTCAGTAGCAGCTGGGAGGACCATCTGCAGCATTTGCAGGCCGTTCTCCAGGCCCTGAGACAAGCTGGATTGACCATCAAAGCCAGCAAATGCCAGATTGGGCAGGGGTCGGTTGTGTACCTTGGACACTTGGTGGGTAGGGGGACTGTGCAGCCCCTGCAGGCGAAGATTGAGGCAATCATGGCCTGGGAACCCCCCAAGACACAGACTGAGGTCCGAGCTTTCCTGGGCCTCACAGGTTACTACCGTCGCTTTGTGAAGGGGTATGGCACTATTGTAGCGCCCCTCACAGAGCTCACCTCCAAGAAACAACCTCGACGGGTAGTTTGGACAAAGGCTTGTCAGCAAGCCTTTGAAAAGTTGAAACAGGCAATGTGTGCGGCACCGGTCCTGAGGGCCCCAGACTTCTCCAAGGAGTTCATTGTCCAAACCGATGCATCGGAGCATGGCATTGGGGCAGTGCTATCGCAACTCAATGAAGAGGGCCTGGATCAACCTGTAGTCTTCTTATCCAGGAGGCTGCTTCCCCGGGAACAGAAGTGGAGTGCCATTGAGAGGGAAGCTTTTGCGGTGGTGTGGGCTCTGAAGAAGCTGCGGCCATACCTCTTTGGCTCGCACTTCCTGGTTCAGACTGACCACCGACCCCTTCGTTGGCTGATGCAGATGAAGGGGGAAAATCCCAAGTTGTTGAGGTGGTCCATCTCCCTACAGGGAATGGACTTCCGGGTGGAACATCGGCCTGGAGTGGACCACGCCAATGCAGACGGTCTCTCCAGGTATTTCCGCCTTAGTGATGAGGACTCCCAAGGGGTTGGGTAGTTCTCCCCACTTTCAGCTGGGGGGGACGCGTGTTAGACCTGTCTGACTTTTTGGCGAAGTCCCTCCTAATTTTTATTTATTTTGTCCCCTTTTTGGCCCTCATACCCTTATTAATTTTTGTGTCTACTGACTTTTTGCAGGTGTTGGTCAGGGGGATAGGTGTTTTCTTCCCCCCTCATAATCTTTTACCTTAGGCCCAGAGGCCTGTTCTGACAGGAAAGTTGGCACCACCTAAAATGGTGGCTGCCAACTGTCCCAACTGTCACCAACAGAACCTGGCCATAGACCAACATAGGGCATTCCAGAACCTTCTGGTCCATTCTGGACCACTGAAGGGCAGCCTATATAAGGCGGAATGCGGGGCAGCCATTTTGTCTACCTGTGGAAGTCAGCTGGAGGACAGGTGGTGGCTAAGGGTGGGAGAAGATTGGACTTTGGATTGACCTCCTGGACTTGGAAGCTGTCTATTTGGCCCAGTCCCCAACTCCCCTGTTGGTTACTTGTCCTGGCCCCGCTGTGGGAAGTTACTGGAGACCCTGGGCGCCTAGCTGGCCCCTTGTCTAAAATTATACAGGGACAGCTTCAGGAGAAGGAGACTGCAGCGCTGCGGTGTGCAGTCCTCTGCCCAGCATAGGGAGTCTAGGGACTGGTAAATGGTTCTAGACTGACCCCTACTTTGTAAACCCCTGGAGAAGATTGAAAAGAAGGACTCTCCTACAGAGAAGGGCTGATCCTGGTGCCCTCCCCTTGTTCTGCTGGTACCCCAGTGCTGCCTATCTGCTGAGATCGCGCCCCCCCCTGGTGCCAAACCCCTACCTGCGTCCACCAGGGCTGGAGAAGCGGGGACCGCAGGACCACGAGTCGCTCTACACCTGGGTCGGTGTGGAAACGCTGAGGGAGCCGGACCGGTAATTCAATTGGCCGTGCTGTCCTTTCATCGGTGTGAGGAAGCGACGCGCTTGTGGAGCTGTGCCAAGGGCTGAGGTGAGGAGCGGAGCCAGGGAAGTCTTCGGCGGCGTGTAGAGTGAGCCGGGAGGAGAGGACAGCATCGGAAGTGCAGCGCGGCCTCCAGCGGTAAGACGCTGATCACTCGCGCATGCTCTGTGGCGACGCCGGGCTCCGTGAGGTGGAGCCGGATCGAGGAAGGCGGGAGCAACTGCGGAGGAGCGAGACGCATTGCGCATGCCCCAGGGAACAGCGCGACCCCTTCCCGAGTGAGGAGGAGCCCACACGCATGACCGGAGGATCAGCGCGACACCGGGTAGAGTGAGGAAAGGCGCCGGGAGTCCCTCGGCAGAAGCCAGGCAGAAGAGCTTCTCTTCCCCCCTGCTCAAGCGCCCTCTGGTGAGGCGAGCGCGAGCGGGTAGGGAGAGCCTAGAAGCCCAAGAGCGGCTGAAGTATTCTGAGGCCTTCTGCCTCTTTGAGTGCTGGTGATACGCGGAGGAGAGCTGAGGGGCTCCTCAGAGATTAATATACCCCACCCGCACGAGTCTCCCCTTTGTCTTAACCACTGCCCCTCCCTCATCCTCTAATACAACCAGAACATCACCGCCTGACAAGCAAGTAAGGAGGTATTATTGGAAGGGGAGAGAAACGCTATAACCCAATTAAGAAATAACTCATTCAATGAGCTTTGTTCCACAGTGGTATAAACTTCAGTGGGGGGGGGAACTTGAGAAATCCCTCAATGACTATGTACTATCAGAAGGAGGTTACTGGTACTGTGTGAATCAAGCATAGTGTACTCCATAGAATTCCATTCGACTACCTACAGGGGCATAATTAAATGCTGGTTTAAGTGGGCTTAACCCAATGGCCTTCATTTGAGTAATAAGATTATCTAAATGTCTCCTATGTAGATGGGAGTGTTGCTCTGCTTGGATTTAGAAGTTGTTTGTGCCAAAACTTAAAGTAAAGCTGTGTTTGGAAATAATATAAAGTAAGCTGGGTACAGACATTACTTGATTGAATTATAAAAGAGTAAGAATTATTTGCCAAATGTCCAGGTGATTTATCTGTTTTACAAATGTTGGTCGCTCTTATGTTTTAGACTTGAAAAAGTATTCCTGCTATAATCCAACCAACCTGAATGTATTAAGGGATAATCTGCCAATAATTTGAAAAGCGTAATTGTTGACCCTGAAAGTGATTTAAACTGTTTTTGAGCTAATTACATGTGAGATACTTAAATTTGACAACAGAGAGAATATTATTTTTACATAAAGCAGTACGTATTTTCACATAATTTTGGTGTAGTGTTTTTCTTTTTGAGTGCTATTGCGTGAAGTTACTTTTGGGTGGTCTGCAACCTTTATACCGTGCCTCTAAATGTTAGTCTTGCCCTAGGCCAGGCTACCTAATTCCAACACACTATATGTAGGCATTCCTGCTTATCAACTCAGGAGACTCCAGCTGATCCAAAATCAGGCCGCCCGCCTGATTCACCACCAACCCAGAGATCAACATGTTCGCCCTCTTTTAAAAAGTCTCCATTGGCTTCCGGTATCTGCCCGCTGCAAATTCACGCTTGGCTGCATTATCTCTAAATCTCTTGCAGGTCACAGCCCCCTTTTCATCTCTTCCCTGCTTCACCCGTATGCCCCTCCTCGAACCCTTCGGTCATCCCAGATGGCCCTGTTATCAGTTCCCAGATTCAAGAGGAAGAAACATGGCGGTCTTAGGTTTTCATTTTTAGCCCCGTCCTTTTGGAACTCCCTACCCCTTCCTCTTAGGTTGCCTTCTCCTTACTCCAAGTTTAGATCCTCCCTCAAAACGTTCCTCTTCACTGAGTCTTATAATTAGCTGCTATTTTATGTCTCTCTTCCCTGCTCCCTCAGCAAAGCGCCAAGGAACCTAATGGTGTTAGTTGCGCTCAAAAAGTTTATTTAACATAACATAACATAACATATTAACTGATACTGGCACCTGAGAAAGCATAGCTTTCATAAGAACGTATTCAAGTCATGCTGCATTGTCTACAGAGCTTAGGAAGAAACTACAAGTTAAATTGAAACAATACATACAAAATAATCCCCTTTAATCTAAACTTGCACAACTAAACATACCACCTTACCCCCAAAAATCTGGGAAAGGCACTGCTTTCGGAGTACAAGCAGCCAAGCTCTGGAACTTGCCATTAGCCAAGAATTGATGCATCCAATAGCCTATACACATTGTATTACACTGTAATTGCATTTATATATTGCTTTACAGCAAGTACCATCAGAAGGAAGGTGAAAAAATGCAAATTTCCAAGACAAGACCATCATGGAACAGGTGTCTCCAACTAGTAGCTCGTGAGGTACCGGTAGCTCTCCAGCAACCTGTACGCAGCTCTCCCTTGTGCAGCCCAGGCTATTAATATAGAATATTTTGCTTGGTGGAATATATGTATACCAAACATTTTAAAATGTGTATAGTGTACAAAAATTTCAGAACACATAAGCTGATGTTCGAGGACAAATGGCTGAATTTCCAAAATGTATTTAAAGGTATTATTTGAGTGAGAAACCATGTAGAGTTAGAAAGACTTACTACGTATATTACCTTGGTGACAGGGGCACTGCACCTATAGCTGTTATGCATTACCCATGAGGAAGCATTCCAAATTGAAGACTATTTTTATTTTACTTCTGGAAACCTTGCTGATGCATAGATGTGATCACTGCTGAAAATCTTGTAAAGGATGGGTGGTCACTACTACCCCAATAATATTAGTTGCTCTGGATGATATACAATAAACATAAGTAGTTCTTAGTACTAAAGAGCCTTGAGACCCCTGTCATAGAACAACCATGGAATAGGATCCCAAAAAGATAACCCCTAGATAATCAACAGTTTACAACCTACAGATCTGGAACAACCCAACCAGCACATTACTTTATATATTAATGTGAGCCAAGGTTTGACCTGTAGCTCGCCTGTCTATTATATATTGATGTAAATTCCCATAAAACCCTGTTGGCCTACACCAACTACAGCTTAAGCCTCGTACACTCACATAAGACATACATGCTATGGATCTTATTCATTACCCAGTACTGTACAAGCCAATAAATAAGTCATCGCCAACTCAACAAGCATGACATAACTAAAGAGAGTTACACTATACTGCTGGCCAATCAGAGGAGTATAGTCTAGGCCATCACTGCAGGTCCCAATAAGCTACACATAATAACTGATTCTCTACATCTCACAATGACATTCAGACATGGGATGATATTAACAAAGCCATCCCAGCAGATCTCACCATAATTTCTCCAACAATTCCTGCTCAGGACCAAAATATTATACTGGCCAACTCAGTGCATAAACCATCTATGTAAAGTATTATAATAAGAAATACTACAAAAGGACCTGAAGAACTCATCAAATCTGGAAGCTAACTAAAAACCATAAACCGTGAAGCTCTCTCACACCTCTTCATCCACCACACTGCTAAGAGCTGTGTCCCGGTTATTAAAACAGGGCTCCTTGGGTTTTAGAGGTTGTATAGAAATCCTTTCTCTGACTTTTCGGATGATGGCAAAATATTTGTGTCAGTCACTGCCTGCCGATGTTTAGATAGCAGCTATTAAATTGGAGTTTACAAACCATATTTTTCATCGAGTGCTTAATTTAAAATAAAATTCACCTGCATACCGCACGGAACACACACAAAGGCATAGACAGGAAGGTAGATGGCCATGTCACCCGCAGGGTGACACTAAAGAGGGCAGACCCTCAGTGTTTCCTCACTGCCCAGGGATAGTATGTTAGTGGCCTCCTGATGTAAGGTAGCCACGACCAGCCCGAGACTTAAGACCCCCTATACCGTGGGTGGATGACGTCACATTCAGCCCGGGGTGGCAGGGGTATTTAGGTGGACTCGCCACCTGGATCTTCCTCCTTCGGTGGTGCCAGCATAAGAGGAATTTGGGCAGGCCTGCACAGCAGCATGACAAGCAGAGGCAGCATTATGTCCTTTTTAGGTTTTGACTGGCGATGCGTACTTCAGTACGCATGCGCCAAAAAACCTTTTGATGTGTGTGTGTGGGGTCGGGAATACGCCCTCTCCTCCCATTGGCTAGCTCCATAAATGGAGGCTAGCCATTGGCAGGAGGGGGCGTCCGTCAATCTCGGACCAGATTCGGGGGCGTTCCCGAGAATTTTTGGCTTTTGGCGACGTCACGCTACGTCAGCCAAAAGCCCTCTGGAACGCCCCCGAATCTGGTCCGGCATTGAGCCGCCACCCGCCTTCGGTGTTGCCGAGCAGGTAAGTATGTACCCGTTCCCGCCCCCCCTCCCGCTGTCTAATTAGTTTTTAACTTGGTTCCTGTTTCCGTTAACCCGCCCCCCTCGGCCGTTCCCGCCGCTGATGGATGGCTCTCGCCAGCTCTTCTAAGACTGCACGGACATGTCTCTTTCTCTCCGCGCTCCCAGGGTACACTTGCTGTCCCGACAAGAACCCTTTCACTGCAGCCGGCCCATCTGTCTCTTCCGTGTGCATTGATCGTGCTGCCTGCTGTGTGCGCTTCTTCTCTCCATTTCTCGTCAGTGGTTCAGCAGAGGTGACGTGCGGCCGCATCTTGATGCGCTTAGAGAAAGGGGGCAGCCAGCGCAGAATCCAGTCCGAGCCCTGGAGGAGTCCAGACCGTGTCTTGTATTTTTTTGGAAGGGGTGGGGAAAGGGCTTGGTGAGGGGCAGAGTACCTTTTTGCTAACTCACTACAAGGGGCAAATGCTAACTGGCTGTCTCCGTGTCACCAGGGGCAGCGTGTTTATAATTCTGGGCTTTCTTTTTTTTAAAAACTGCATTATGGGAGTTGCAGTCTCGATTTAGCTCAGCTCAGTCAACACAATTGAAAACGACGATTTGCAAAACTAAAAGTGATGGACTAAAAAAGTGGTCCCTCAGTGAATGGCAAGGAGTGACGGCAGGAATAAGACTACCAGGTGCACGGAAACAGTATTGGAGCCCTGGAAACAGAGGGCAGAAGTAAACCTGCAGGACTCGCTCATTCCAAAACAAAGTGTCCCACCCAAGTGCATTGCTTTCCGTAGTGTGCATAGTTCTAAAGGGGGCGGTAGACTACAAGGTCTGTCGTACCATTGGTGGGTGTGCGTAGCCAGCCCTTCCCTATTGCGCTGTTAGGGGTCAGCGACCTGCGTTTCACCTGAGGCCCGGACACACTTTTGGGCTCAGAAACCTTTGTATAATCAAACTTTCAGTGGCTCCCGGTTCCCAGCGCTAGCCTCGTCTCTCCTTTGGCTCCAGGATTGACTGGTGGTCTGTCTTGATAGTGCACGGAGTCACCTGCCTGCGGGAAGCTTTCTCTTGTTTTCGTTTGGTTCGGTCTCCGTTTTCTCTCCCCTCGCCAGTGTCCGCCTCAACCCTGGAGGCGGCCTCGGGAGACTCCGTGCAGGTAAGGAGACTGGCCTTAGAGTCTCGTTCATGTGCAACAAAACTCGCCCCCTTACGGCGGGGAGCGTTAGTCATGTTTGTGATGGGTTGTGTAAAAGCCGGGCTCCGAACCATGCTTAGTGATGTCTTTTACAACTCGAAGAGCAGCGCGGGGGGCATTTCCTTCCTTGCAGTGGGGCCACGACAAACTGGCTACGCTACTCTCCCCTATCTCACAAATAGTCATTGGTCTTCGGTTGAATGGGAGGCCCGGGTAGAGTTGCCATACCCCCCACCCCCACCCAGGCCCGGCTCCAGGAATTTTTATTTGGGTGGGCCAAAAGAGTGCATTCGGGTGGGCCACTGCGGCAGTCGCGACTCGCGCAAGGGAGTGGGGGGAGAGGAATAGTGGGTTGGCGGGGGGTCGCACGCCAGCAGTGGCTTTTCTTTAAATCCTATTTTTATTTCATTGTGGCATTTAAATACGCCTGCTGATTGCAAAGGTTTTCTCGCTCCTGTTGCAGCTGGGTGCACTGCTGTGCACAAAGTGGTTCAGACAGGTATGCATGCTGCTGTGTTTCAGTTAAGGTAAGGCATTTGGTTTATTTTGCTAATCTTATGTTTATTTCTTTGTTCTTCAGGTCCAATATGGCCCGTGGCGTCTCCGTGCAGCTGTGTGCACTGCTGTGCACGAAGTGGTTCAGACAGGTATGTATGCTGCTGTTTTGCTGTTGGAGGTAAGGCATTTTGTTTATTTTGCTAATCTTATGTTTATTTCTTTGTTTTTTAGGTCCAATATGGCCCGTGGCGTCTCCGTGCAGCTGTGTGCACTGCTGTGCACGAAGTGGTTCAGACAGGTATGTATGCTGCTGTTTTGCTGTTGGAGGTAAGGCATTTGGTTTATTTTACTAATCTTATGTTTATTTCTTTGTTTTTCAGGTCCAATATGGCCCGTGGCGTCTCCGTGCAGCTGTGTGCACTGCTGTGCACAAAGTTTTTCCGACGGGTATGTATGCTGCTGTTTTTCAGTTAAGGTAAGGCATTTGGTTTATTTTGCTAATCTTATGTTTATTTCTTTGTTTTTCAGGTCCAATATGGCCCATGGCATCTCCGTGCAGCTGTGTGCACTGCTGTGCACGAAGTGGTTCAGACAGGTATGTATGCTGCTGTTTTTCAGTTAAGGTAAGGCATTTGGTTTATTTTGCTAATCTTATGTTTATTTCTTTGTTTTTCAGGTCCAATATGGCCCGTGGCGTCTCCGTGCAGCTGTGTGCACTGCTGTGCACAAAGTGGTTCAGACAGGTATGTATGCTGCTGTTTTTCAGTTAAGGTAAGGCATTTGGTTTATTTTGCTAATCTTATGTTTATTTCTTTGTTTTTCAGGTCCAATATGGCCCGTGGCGTCTCCGTGCAGCTGTGTGCACTGCTATGCACAAAGTTGTTCCGACGGGTATGTATGCTGGTGTTTTTCAGTTAAGGTAAGGCATTTTGTTTATTTTGCTAATCTTGTGTTTATTTCTTTGTTTTTCAGGTCCAATATGGCCCGTGGCGTCTCCGTGCAGCTGTGTGCACTGCTGTGCACGAAGTGGTTCAGACGGGTATGTATGCTGCTGTTTTTCAGTTAAGGTAAGGCATTTTGTTTATTTTGCTAATCTTGTGTTTATTTCTTTGTTTTTCAGGTCCAATATGGCCCGTGGCGTCTCCGTGCAGCTGTGTGCACTGCTGTGCACGAAGTGGTTCAGACAGGTATGTATGCTGCTGTTTTGCTGTTGGAGGTAAGGCATTTTGTTTATTTTGCTAATCTTATGTTTATTTCGTTGTTTTTCAGGTCCAATATGGCCCGTGGCGTCTCCGTGCAGCTGTGTGCACGAAGTGGTTCAGACAGGTATGTATGCTGCTGTTTTTCAGTTAAGGTAAGGCATTTGGTTTATTTTGCTAATCTTATGTTTATTTCATTGTTTTTCAGGTCCAATATGGCCCGTGGCGTCTCCGTGCAGCTGTGTGCACTGCTGTGCACGAAGTGGTTCAGACAGGTATGTATGCTGCTGTTTTGCTGTTGGAGGTAAGGCATTTTGTTTATTTTGCTAATCTTATGTTTATTTCGTTGTTTTTCAGGTCCAATATGGCCCGTGGCGTCTCCGTGCAGCTGTGTGCACGAAGTGGTTCAGACAGGTATGTATGCTGCTGTTTTGCTGTTGGAGGTAAGGCATTTTGTTTATTTTGCTAATCTTATGTTTATTTCGTTGTTTTTCAGGTCCAATATGGCCCGTGGCGTCTCCGTGCAGCTGTGTGCACTGCTGTGCACGAAGTGGTTCAGACAGGTATGTATGCTGCTGTTTTTCAGTTAAGGTAAGGCATTTGGTTTATTTTGCTAATCTTATGTTTATTTCTTTGTTTTTCAGGTCCAATATGGCCCGTGGCGTCTCCCTGCAGCTGTGTGCACTGCTGTGCACGAAGTGGTTCAGACAGGTATGTATGCTGCTGTTTTTCAGTTAAGGTAAGGCATTTTGTTTATTTTGCTAATCTTATGTTTATTTCTTTGTTTTTCAGGTCCAATATGGCCCGTGGCGTCTCCCTGCAGCTGTGTGCACTGCTGTGCACGAAGTGGTTCAGACAGGTATGTATGCTGCTGTTTTTCAGTTAAGGTAAGGCATTTGGTTTATTTTGCTAATCTTATGTTTATTTCTTTGTTTTTCAGGTCCAATATGGCCCGTGGCGTCTCCGTGCAGCTGCGTGCACCGTTGTGCACGAACTGGTTCCGATATGCTGCTCTTTTGATGTTCGAGGTAATCTATCTTTTTGATTTTGCTAATCTTAAGTTTTTTTCTCTCTTTTCTAGATACAACATGGCCCGTGGCGTCTCCGTGCAGCTGTGTGCACTGCTGTGCACGAAGTGGTTCAGACAGGTATGTATGCTGCTGTTTTGCTGTTGGAGGTAAGGCATTTGGTTTATTTTACTAATCTTATGTTTATTTCTTTGTTTTTCAGGTCCAATATGGCCCGTGGCGTCTCCGTGCAGCTGTGTGCACTGCTGTGCACGAAGTTTTTCCGACGGGTATGTATGCTGCTGTTTTGCTGTTAGAGGTAAGCCATTTTGTTTATTTTGCTAATCTTATGTTTATTTCTTTGTTTTTCAGGTCCAATATGGCCCGTGGCGTCTCCGTGCAGTTGTGTGCACTGCTGTGCACGAAGTGGTTCAGACAGGTATGTATGCTGCTGTTTTGCTGTTGGAGGTAAGCCATTTTGTTTATTTTGCTAATCTTATGTTTATTTCTTTGTTTTTCAGGTCCAATATGGCCCGTGGCGTCTCCGTGCAGCTGTGTGCACTGCTGTGCACGAAGTGGTTCAGACAGGTATGTATGCTGCTGTTTTTCAGTTAAGGTAAGGCATTTGGTTTATTTTGCTAATCTTATGTTTATTTCTTTGTTTTTCAGGTCCAATATGGCCCGTGGCGTCTCCCTGCAGCTGTGTGCACTGCTGTGCACGAAGTGGTTCAGACAGGTATGTATGCTGCTGTTTTTCAGTTAAGGTAAGGCATTTGGTTTATTTTGCTAATCTTATGTTTATTTCTTTGTTTTTCAGGTCCAATATGGCCCATGGCATCTCCGTGCAGCTGTGTGCACTGCTGTGCACGAAGTGGTTCAGACAGGTATGTATGCTGCTGTTTTTCAGTTAAGGTAAGGCATTTGGTTTACTTTGCTAATCTTATGTTTATTTCTTTGTTTTTCAGGTCCAATATGGCCCGTGGCGTCTCCGTGCAGCTGTGTGCACTGCTGTGCACAAAGTGGTTCAGACAGGTATGTATGCTGCTGTTTTTCAGTTAAGGTAAGGCATTTGGTTTATTTTGCTAATCTTATGTTTATTTCTTTGTTTTTCAGGTCCAATATGGCCCGTGGCGTCTCCGTGCAGCTGTGTGCACTGCTATGCACAAAGTTGTTCCGACGGGTATGTATGCTGGTGTTTTTCAGTTAAGGTAAGGCATTTTGTTTATTTTGCTAATCTTGTGTTTATTTCTTTGTTTTTCAGGTCCAATATGGCCCGTGGCGTCTCCGTGCAGCTGTGTGCACTGCTGTGCACGAAGTGGTTCAGACGGGTATGTATGCTGCTGTTTTTCAGTTAAGGTAAGGCATTTTGTTTATTTTGCTAATCTTAGGTTTTTTTCTTTGTTTTTCAGGTCCAATATGGCCCGTGGCGTCTCCGTGCAGCTGTGTGCACTGCTGTGCACGAAGTGGTTCAGACAGGTATGTATGCTGCTGTTTTGCTGTTGGAGGTAAGGCATTTTGTTTATTTTGCTAATCTTATGTTTATTTCGTTGTTTTTCAGGTCCAATATGGCCCGTGGCGTCTCCGTGCAGCTGTGTGCACGAAGTGGTTCAGACAGGTATGTATGCTGCTGTTTTTCAGTTAAGGTAAGGCATTTGGTTTATTTTGCTAATCTTATGTTTATTTCATTGTTTTTCAGGTCCAATATGGCCCGTGGCGTCTCCGTGCAGCTGTGTGCACTGCTGTGCACGAAGTGGTTCAGACAGGTATGTATGCTGCTGTTTTGCTGTTGGAGGTAAGGCATTTTGTTTATTTTGCTAATCTTATGTTTATTTCGTTGTTTTTCAGGTCCAATATGGCCCGTGGCGTCTCCGTGCAGCTGTGTGCACGAAGTGGTTCAGACAGGTATGTATGCTGCTGTTTTTCAGTTAAGGTAAGGCATTTGGTTTATTTTGCTAATCTTATGTTTATTTCATTGTTTTTCAGGTCCAATATGGCCCGTGGCGTCTCCGTGCAGCTGTGTGCACTGCTGTGCACGAAGTGGTTCAGACAGGTATGTATGCTGCTGTTTTGCTGTTGGAGGTAAGGCATTTTGTTTATTTTGCTAATCTTATGTTTATTTCGTTGTTTTTCAGGTCCAATATGGCCCGTGGCGTCTCCGTGCAGCTGTGTGCACTGCTGTGCACGAAGTGGTTCAGACAGGTATGTATGCTGCTGTTTTTCAGTTAAGGTAAGGCATTTGGTTTATTTTGCTAATCTTATGTTTATTTCTTTGTTTTTCAGGTCCAATATGGCCCGTGGCGTCTCCCTGCAGCTGTGTGCACTGCTGTGCACGAAGTGGTTCAGACAGGTATGTATGCTGCTGTTTTTCAGTTAAGGTAAGGCATTTTGTTTATTTTGCTAATCTTATGTTTATTTCTTTGTTTTTCAGGTCCAATATGGCCCGTGGCGTCTCCCTGCAGCTGTGTGCACTGCTGTGCACGAAGTGGTTCAGACAGGTATGTATGCTGCTGTTTTTCAGTTAAGGTAAGGCATTTGGTTTATTTTGCTAATCTTATGTTTATTTCTTTGTTTTTCAGGTCCAATATGGCCCGTGGCGTCTCCGTGCAGCTGCGTGCACCGTTGTGCACGAACTGGTTCCGATATGCTGCTCTTTTGATGTTCGAGGTAATCTATCTTTTTGATTTTGCTAATCTTAAGTTTTTTTCTCTCTTTTCTAGATACAACATGGCCCGTGGCGTCTCCGTGCAGCTGTGTGCACTGCTGTGCACGAAGTGGTTCAGACAGGTATGTATGCTGCTGTTTTGCTGTTGGAGGTAATGCATTTTGTTTATTTTGCTAATCTTATGTTTATTTCTTTGTTTTTCAGGTCCAATATGGCCCGTGGCGTCTCCGTGCAGCTGTGTGCACGAAGTGGTTCAGACGGGTATGTATGCTGCTGTTTTGCTGTTAGAGGTAAGCCATTTTGTTTATTTTGCTAATCTTATGTTTATTTCTATCACTCACTACTGCACTCTCTCCTCAGCCTCTTACTGCACCATCCCTTCACTCTCTCCTCAGCTCCACTATATCGTCTCTTCACTGTTGCACTCTCCTCAGTCTCTCACTGCACCATCCTTTCACTGCTGCACTCTCTCCTCAGCCTCTCCCTGCACCATCCTTTCACTGATGCACTCTCTCCTCAGCCTCTCCCTCCACTGTCCTTTCACTGATGCACTCTCTCCTCAGCTTCTCCCTGCACCGTCCCTTCACTGATGCACTCTGTTCAGCCCCCCATTGCATCGTCCCTTCACTGCTGCACTTTCCTCAGCCTCTCACTGCACCATCCCTTCACTGCTGCACTCTCCTCAACCTCTCACTGCACCATCCCTTCACTGCAGCACTCTCCCCTCAACCTCTTCCTGCGCCATCGCTTCACTGCTGCACTCTCTGCTCAGCCCCCCATCCAGGCTGCAGCCCTCACTCCTCCACTGCACCATCACTGACTGCTGCACTCTCTCTCAGCCTCTCACGGTACTATCCCTTCACTGCTGCACACTCTTCAGTCTCTCACTGCACCATCCCTTCACTGCTGCACTCTCCTCAGCCTCTCCCTGCAGCGTCCCTTCACTGATGCACTGTCTCCACAGCCTTTCCCTGCACCGTCCCTTCACTGCTGCACTCTCTGCTCAGCCTCTCCCTGCACTGTCCCTTCACTGATGCACTCTCTGCTCAGCCTCTCCCTGCACTGTCCCTTCACTGATGCACTCTCTCCTCAGCCTCTCCCTGCACTGTCCCTGCACTGTCCCTTCACTGCTGCACTCTCATCAGCCTCTCCCTGCACTGTCCCTTCACTGATGCACTCTCTCCTCAGCCTCTCCCTGCACTGTCCCTGCACTGTCCCTTCACTGCTGCACTCTCCTCAGCCTCTCCTTGCACCGTCCCTTCACTGATGCACTCTCTCCTCAGCCTCTCCCTGCACTGTCCCTTCACTGCTGCACTCTCCTCAGCCTCTCCCTGCACCGTCCCTTCACTGATGCACTCTCCTCAGCCTCTCCCTGCACCATTTCTTCACTGACGCACTCTCTGCTCAGCCCCCCATTACATTGTCCCTTCATTGCTGCACTCTCTGCTCAGCCCCCCCCCATCCAGGCTGCAGCCCTCACTCCTCCACTGCACCATCACTCACTGCAGCACTCTCTCCTCAGCCTCTTACGGTACCGTCCCTTCACTGATGCACTCTCCTCAGCCTCTCACTGATGCACCATCCCTTCACTCTCTCCTCAGCTCCACTATACCGTCCCTTCACTGTTGCACTCTGCACCCTCCCTTCACTGCTGCACTCTCTGCTCAGCCTCTCCCTGCACCGTCCATTCACTGATGCACTCTCCTCAGCCTCTCCTTGCACTGTCTCTTCACTCATGCACTCTGCTCAGCCTCCCATTGCATCGTCCCTTCACTGCTGCACTCTCCTCAGCCTCTCCCTTCACCGTCCCTTCACTGCTGCACTCTCCTCAGCCTCTCCCTTCACCGTCCCTTCACTGGTGCACTCTCCTCAGTCTCTCACTGCACCATCCCTTCACTCTCTCCTCAGCTCCACTATACCGTCTCTTCACTGTTGCACTCTCCTCAGTCTCTCACTGCACCATCCTTTCACTGCTACACTCTCTCCTCAGCCTCTCCCTGCACCATCCCTTCACTGATGCACTCTCTCCTCAGCCTCTCCCTGCACCGGCCCTTCACTGATGCACTCTCTCCTCAGCCTCTCCCTGCACCGTCCCTTTATTGCTGCACTTTCTCTTTAGCCTCTCCTTGCACCGTCCCTTCACTGATGCACTCTCTGCTCAGCCCCCCATTGCATTGTCCCTTCATTGCTGCACTCTCTGCTCAGCCCCCCCCCATCCAGGCTGCAGCCCTCACTCCTCCACTGCACCATCACTCACTGCTGCACTCTCTCCTCAGCCTCTTACGGTACCGTCCCTTCACTCTCTCCTCAGCTCCACTATACCGTCCCGTCAAAGTCTCTCTCTTACTACCTCACTCTCACTACCCCACTCTCGCTTTCACTAACTCACTATCTCTCTCACTACCTCACTATCTCTCACATTACTACACTATCTCTCATTCACTCTCTCTCTACCTCACTACTCAACTCTCTCTTTCTCACAGCATCACAATATCACTACCACAGTAACTATCTCTCTAACACACTACTTCACAACTTCACTCTCTCTATCTCACTACCTCACCCTCTCTACATCACTACCTCACTCTATCTATTACTATCTCACTGCCTCACTATATCATGACTCTCAAAAATTCACTACAACACTCTCTCACTACCTCACAACTTCTCTCTCTCTCTCTCTCTCTCTCTCTCTCTCTCTCTAACTCACTGCTTCACTCTCTCTCTATCTCACTACCTCACCCTCTCTACATCACTACCTCACTCTATCTATTACTATCTCACTGCCTCACTATATCATGACTCTCAAAAATTCACTACAACACTCTCTCACTACCTCACAACTTCTCTCTCTCTCTCTCTCTCTCTCTCTCTCTCTCTCTCTAACTCACTGCTTCACTCTCTCTCTATCTCACTACCTCACACTCTCTCTATATACTACCTCACTCTATTTCTATCTCACTATCTCTCTCACTACATCACTCTCTCACTACCACACAACTTCACGCTCTCTCTAACTCACTACTTCACTCTCTATCTCACACTCTCTCTCTCTCTCTCAAATACACTAACTCACTTTCACTCTCTCATACACTACCTCACTCTCTCTCTAGCTCACTACTTCACAACATCTCTCTGTTTCTATCTCAATACAGCACAACAACTCTCACCCTCACTACCTCATTCTTTCACTACCTCACTCTCTCTCACTACCTCACTCTATATCTACTTCACTCTCCCACAAAACAAAAATAACTACATCACTACTCAAGTTATATCTATAACACTATCTCACTCTCTCTCTCACTAACTCTCTCCATAACATCACTATCTATTTCCATATCACTCTCACTACCTAACTATAACACAAGACACTCACTCAAAAAATAACTACAACACTCTCTCGCTGACTCACTCTATCTCACTAGCTCACAAGTTCACTCTCTCTCTCCAACTCACTACGTCACTCTCTATCTCACTAACTCACTCTCTCTCTTTCTATCTCACTAAGTCACTTTCACTTTCACTTTCTCTTACACTACCTCAGTCCTTCTCTAACTCACTATGTCACAACATCACTCATTGTTTCTATCTCACTACCACCAAAAATCACCCTCCACCACTAACTCACTCTTTCACTACCTCACTCTCTGTCTGTTTTCTTTCAGAGGTAAGCCATTTTTTTTTCTTGCTAATCTTATGTTTATTCTCTCTTGTCTAGGTTGAACATGGCCCGTGGCGATTCCCTTCAGCGATGTGCACCACTGTGCACGGAGTTGTTCAGACAGGTATGTATGTTGATTTTAGTTTATGTTAGAGGTAAGGCATATTTTTATTTTTACACTGCACTGTCCTTTTACTGCTGCACTCTCTCCTCAGCCTCTCCCTGCACTGTCCCTTCACTGCTGCACTCTCTGCTCGGCCCCCCCATCCAGGCTGCAGCCCTCACACCTCCACTGCACCATCACTCACTGCTGCACTCTCTCCTCAGCCTCTCACGGTACCATCGCTTCACTGATGCACTCTCCTCAGCCTCTTACTGCACCATTCCTTCACTCTCTCCTCAGCTCCACTATACCGTCTCTTCCCTGTTGCACTCTCCTCAGTCTCTCACTGCACCATCCTTTCACTGCTGCACTCTCCTCAGCCTCTCCCTGCACCATCCTTTCACTGATGCACTCTCTCCTGAGCCTCTCCCTGCACTGTCCCTTCACTGATGCACTTTCCTCAGCCTCTCCCTGCACCGTCCCTTCACGTTATGATTTCTGTGTGGGGTCGGGTATCCGCCCCCTCCTCCCATTGGCTAGCTCCATAAATGGAGGCTAGCCATTGGGAGAGGGTTCTGTCTGTCAATCTCGGACCAGATTCGGGGGCGTTCCCGAGAATTTTTGGCTGTTGGCTACGTCAGCCGAAATCCTCTTCTCTTCAACGCCCCCGAATCTGGTCCGGGATTGAGGGCACCCGCCTTCCTGCTCCTGTCTCACGCGGCTCCCGGGCCGTCACGTCCTGCTTCCAAAGGCGGGGGGTTTGTTACGGGCAAATTTGCGATGGCGCTTTAATCATGGCGCATGCAGCGCTGCCGCCTCCTGCTTCCCGCACCGGTCCGGGCTGCTGCGTGCAGTTAAAATCTAATGGACCAGCACCGCGCCTAATTCAGTTACAGCTGAGCTGCAAGTCACACAGTGATCGGCGATTGCAGCGGCCGGTGGTCGGAACACATCGCAAAGAAAGAAAGAAAGCGGTAACTGTGTCTTACCCTAATGGATTACTAGTAAACTGTGCCCCTCCTAACTTAAAAATTGTTGCTTCTTATAACCCTAACTGCTGCCTTTGTCGGTGCTGCTCCATTGCGGGGTTTAGCGGGTAGAGTCTTTGGGATGTCTGAGGGCGTCAGGATGCCAGAAAGAAGTCTGCACATAAAATGCGTGCTGGTGGTTCAACTAAGGGGTGAGAGGGTACAGTGTGCCCTGGTACATGTGCCCTGTTACATCTGAAGTTACTCTCTGACTTAAGTGACATTAAGCCCACAAACTCCTGTTGAGACGGTCGGGGTCACAGTACTGATGGATTCTGTGACTATGAGTGGTGCCCGTGCCCGTCCAATTATTTTCTGTGCCAGTGGTGTCGCCAAAGTCTGTCAGCAAAGCCTCTGTGATAGCCGGTGGGTCATGTTGATGTGTGCCGATGCCTGCGGGGTTGGGCAGGTAGCGGCGCGCCAACAGGGGCGGCCGCTCGGGGTTAATGATTTCAATAGTGTTAAAATGCAGTTCGATTGTGATATTTACAGTTTTGTTAACAAGACGCTGTACTCATTTGCGTAAAGTCTTATTTATTCAGCCTATACCTATTTCCCTCATTTTCATTGCTTGATTTTGCGCGTGAGAAAGTGTCACTCGTAGTCATTAAATGTCACTCATAATTAAAGTACAATTCTGAAAATGTCACACAAAGCAATCTGAAACCTTGGCAGCTATGTGGGTGGAAGGATGAGTGGGTGGAAGGATGAGTGGGTGGAAGGATGAGTGGGTGGAAGGATGAGTGGGTGGAAGGATGAGTGGGTGGAAGGATGAGTGGGTGGATGGATGAGTGGGCGGAAGGATGAGTAGGTGGAAGGATGAGTAGGTGGAAGGATGAGCGGATGGATGCGTGGGTGGAAGGATGAGCGGATGGATGAGAGAGGATGGATGAGCGGGTGGAAGGATGAGCAGATTGATGAGTGGGCGGATGGATGAGTGAGCGGATGGATGAGTAGGTGGAAGGATGAGTGGATGGATGAGTAGGTGGAAGGATGAGCGGATGGATGAGGTGGTGGAAGGATGAGCGGATGGATGAGGTGGTGGAAGGATGAGCGGATGGATGAGTAGGAGGAAGGATGAGTGGGCGGATGGATGAGTGGGCGGATGGATGAGTAGGTGGAAGGATGAGCGGATGGATGAATGGGTGGATGGATGGATGAGTAGGTGGAAGGATGAGTGGATGAATGAGTAGGTGGAAGGATGAGCGGGCGGATGGGTGGGTGGAAGGATGAGCAGATTGATGAGTGGGCGGATGGATGTGTGAACGGATGGATGAATAGGTGGAAGGATGAGTGGATGGATGAGTAGGTGGGCAGCTGGAGGGAGGGACGAGGGAGCGGATGTATGATGAGGTCGGCGGGCGCCTGCTTTGATAGATGAGTGGGTACCGGAATGGACAAGTGGGCAGCTGGGTGGGTGAATGAAGAGATTGGCAAGCGCATGCGTAGATAGATGAGCGGGTGGATCAGTGGCTGGGTGTTCAGATGGGTTAGATGAGTGGTTGAATTTGCTATTGTAAATGACAATGCCATTTATGTTAAAAAAACATAAATAAAAATAATGTCAAGAGCAATGCCAATAGCTCTAACTTTAACAAAGGCAAAACCATTGCATTGTAAATGCTTGTTTTCGTTGTTGGGAGGCGGCATCGAGTCCCTTTGTTAGGAGGTTAGCTGGCTGACTGGGAAAGAATGACGTATTTGTGTCCACTTCCCTTTGGGCAAGTTATCCAGCCAGTGTGTTTTAGAAAGAAGGGTGTTGCTCGATTTTACACACGTGTTTGTCTGGCTTTCGGGTTTCATGCTGTGTGCACTAAGGGCCCCGTGTCTGGGTTGCGACTTAATGGTTTCTGTGGTTGTTTAAATGCATTTATTTGGTGATATGCCAACCTCCCCAGCAGCGGAGTTTACCTTTGTTGGGCTCCAACTGTATGGCGTCGTGTTGTATACTCTCTAGTGTGTTGGGCTGAGTAGCGGTAGGTTGCCATGAGAAGAACACGACTGTGAGCCCGTCATCCCGCAAGGGACCGTTGGTATCCTGAAAGCTGGGGGTTGAACCTTACCTCGCTCTGTGGTAGCATAGGTGCAGTAACCATAAACAATATTGGTCTTCAGCCCCAATGTAAAATACAGAGCACTGGATGTATATTAGGACAGCACTATGACGACAGGTGGCTGAAGAATGTTTCAGGATGGGATTCAGCAGTTTTCCTTAAAAGACACTGCACTCGCTTAATCACCCATACCGTAAGTTAACCCTACCTGTGTACTGCATAACAAAATATGAATAAACTATCGACAATTTTTACCACGAACAGCTGTCACAGAAATTGTGTGTGCCAGGGCATGTCAGAATACAGAAGGGCTAGGGGTAGAAACGCTAAGTGCGCTTCGGGCTCATATTTAACGGCGCGTCTCAATGGGGTATCCTGACAGTCTCTTCCGTGTTTAGGTGTCTGCTCTTCCTTCATGCAAACGACTGCTTTTGTTGTGCGTGGCCTTTTCTACAGAAGAAAGTGCGCCCTGCTTAGTTTAAACCGCGTGCGGGACTGTCTCTCTGGCCGAACCACAAGCAGCAGTTTACCTCGGGTCAGACTCAATGAAACCATTCTTTGCAGTTCGCCCCCACAATGACGAAATATTAAAGCCTGCGAGTGCCTTCCCGATGACATGCAGTAGCAGACATCACAGAAAAACAAAGGCTCGCATTTATGAACATGAACTGCTGGGCATGATTTTATCATTCTGAAAGAACATTCTGATCCTGCATTTCAATTCATGCTGAAAACATTTAAGATTTGTCCTGTGGGATGGGAAGAAGTCATTTGAAAAGTAACAATGTAAACTACTAACGTTAACACACACACAGCGCCTTCTACCCAGGTTTAAATGCAGGGACCATAATCAAAAAGCAAGACACTTTGTGCTCCCAATATTACCACATGGTCAGTTCAGCTCTTATTTATGTCGCGGTTTGTTTCAGACATTTCAACAAGCAATCTTCACCTCCACTCCTGCTAAAAGAGCTGTAAAGCAATCACCCTGGTTTAATGGACAATAGGCAGATGTTAGGTTTGGTAATTAAGAACTTATAGAAACCATTTTCAGCCAAAACAAAAATGCAATATTAACATTCTATACCACATCTAATGCATTCAGGGAAAGAAGTACCTTTAGGAAAAAGCAGAAAGCATGTTTACCAACCTGTCGAGTTGGAGCTTTCAGTTAGATCAGCAGATGCTCTTGAGCTTAGAATCATGCAGCTTTAAGGCAGGTTCTGAACCAACATAGGCAAAAGGGTTCAGATAATTCAAATATAACTGAAGTGATCTCAGCTGTAGGGGGCCACCCCATGTATATTGCGTTTCTATTTCTTAAAAAAAAAAAACCTAATAGAAAGAAAAACGATTCCTTGGAGGATTTTAGCGTGGCCGTCAGAGTCGTAACAGGAGACACATCGATTGGAGTAAGTGAGCCACGAATGTATTATTTATGCTGTTGGAAAACTTTCAATCAATAAATTGCAAGGCACAGATAGGCCTGAAAACCATAGTTTAACACCAAAAATGTAGAGACCAGAGTGAAGTGGTGAGGGTAGAAGAGGTCTTAAACACCTTTTCTGGGCCTGCCAACGTTTCACACATAATAAAATTATTTTTTTGCACCGAGCCACAACCAACAGTATCAAACATGTATCCACAAAGACCAAATTCACTTCTGGTATGATTAAGTTAAGAAATAATGATCTGTCCTTTTAAACCGGAGAAAGCAAGTCAAGAGGTAAAGGTTATTTTCAATTACAGCAAGGACAGATAGTGAACAGCTGCTACTATACTGGATGAACTCTCCGATAGCCCTCACCGATACTTGGTCGATAATGGTTATGTGTATCAGTATTTGTCAGCTGCTTGATTCTCTGGGCTCCAAAATAGTCTCACATTTATGAATTATTTACAACGCGGGCGACAGCTATACCTCCTTCTGTAAGAAAGAGAACATTTCTAAAACTGCATACGGTCGAAATTTCATTTTTCACTAATCGGAGATATGGCTGGCTGTAGCCAAATATTTACTCTGCTCATAAGATTGGCACAAGGCTTTCCAGTCTAGCTTAATGCATTAGGTTCCATCATTTCAAATAAGTTTTGCAAATTTTTAACAAAGCCCATCTAAATATACTTCACTAGGGCAAATAAGAATGAAGGAAATCCACCTTTTCCAAGTGGTCACTCCAGATTTATCGCCTTTTGCTGGCCCCTGGTTTTTGCTGCCTTTAGAACTCTGTGCACTTTACCCATGCTAACCAGTAGTAAAGTGCCTGAGCTCCATCTTTAAACATAATTAAATAGTTGGTATACTGGTTTGCCTCGATTTCCTTAACATTTAGTAATTGGATGTTTATTGCTTATTGCACGAAGGATGACTACAGACGTGTCACATTGCACCTCTTTTTTTCCCTTAGCTCTGAAATCCTCCTTAAAAGTTGTTACAGACACAGATTGCTCTGCTAAGCACTCTGCCCCAGCCCCACAAGCTTTCAGAGGCTTCTTCCATGAGCACATTTGTGCGGCATTGTGCAAACTTTTTTTTAGGGTTTCGCCTGTCGAAAGCTGCGCAAGCAGCATTTTGCGCAGGCGAAATCTTTTGTTTTGCAGTATGGATGTTTGTCCCGCCTCTGTTTCCCATTGGCTAGCTCCATAAATGGAGGCTAGCCATTGGAAAACAGAGGCGTCCGTCATTCTGCGAGGCGACTCGTGGGCGTTCCTGAGAATTTTTCTCAACCGGCCCCTTTTGTCACGTCAGTGCGGCGGTGGGCGGTTCCTATTTTTGGGGGGAAGGTTTGTTTTGGTCATTGCAGGCCGACCGCCGCCGGAAGAAGTCCAGGTGAGTGCTTTTTCTTGCCGTTCCCGCCCCCCCCTCCCGCTGTCCGTGCCTTTCCCGCCACCCCTCCCGCTGTCCGTGCCTTTCCCACCCCCCCTCCCGCTGTCCGTGCCTTTCCTTGTTCGTTCCCCTATTTCCTTTAATTTTTCTCGAATTCTACTTTAATTCTCCATTACGGAAACTTGGGCTTGTGCTACAAAATGTGTCAATAGCCTGCCACAGGCAGCGTGCGCGTTACTGATGCTGGAATCAGGGCACTGCGTTCTGGGCGCAGATCGACCCATTTAAAATGTGACCCACTATTGATGGAAAAAAAGAAACTAATTTCATAAAACGACTGAAGAAATAACCATGCTAAAAGCAGCGCAAGTGTGGGCGAGCGAACGTCTGGGAAATATATTTTATAATTTTTGTAAACGGGTTACTTTTATGGCAATTTATGGAGAATTACCCTGATGTTTGTCGTCTAAGGGGACGGATTCACAGATTTTTGTGTGTGAGCAGGTGTTTACTTCTGGATTTTTAAGTTTGTTACAACCACTCACGTAAAAACGCTCTGTGAACGGGGCTTTCTGATTTTCCTGCTGCTGACGGCAATGAGCTCAAACCACCTTCAAAAATCACTTACAAGACTTCGAATCCCAGATTTTAGTCATGCAGCTTTTACACAAACGAGGGTGGGAGGGCGTTCAGTGATCGGACTGAAAGGAGCAGACCTGTTTGAGGCGGAACCTAGCTGGTGGCCCCACACTGCACAGCCCTGGGAAGGATGCATCACCAACTCCCTCTCGCCACCATTGGTAGATTTACCCATTCTCCTGTTCGGGTAAAGGTTGCCCACCCACAAGGAACTAGTGCAGAGAGCTGGCCCAGCCCTCTCTGTAATCCCGTTGTCCGTGTGCCTGCCTGCCACCCTCCCGCTGTCCGTGTGCCTGCCAGCCCCCCTCCCGCTGTCCGTGTGCCTGCCCGCCACCCTCCCGCTGTCTTTGTGCCTGCCCGGCCCCTCCCGCTGTCCATGTGCTTATCATCTCTTATTCTTGCTGTTTAAGTTGTATTTCGTGTATGCGTCTCTATGGACTTCCTCTGCTACGGGACAATGTTCATTCTTTGCATTCTGTACAGCTGTTTAGCACACAAATAAGTAACCATTCCGTCTTCATTAACTGTTGATGAAGGATGATTTGGAAAAAAGCCGAATGATTTATTGCTAAACTACTGCCCTTCTGGCGAATTCGGGGTTTTGGGGGGAACGGGAAGGGGGGAGTTATGTGGTAGTGAATTCTTTGCTGTAGTTATCCAAGTATGCATATTTTATTACTCAGGGGTCACAGATCACTCAGGGAGCGAGAGCAAAGACCGTAATATGTGCGGCTTAAACATAAAGTTGCATTTTTCGTTGAAAAAATATGGCGGGCGCTGTGCAATCAGAGGCATCATTGCCTTCTTTGTGAATAAGCAGCAGCCGAGCTATGCTGCTTCAAAGGCAACTTTGTGCTTCTTATTGACACCGGGCAAACGTGTGCACAAGCCCAGGCTTCTAAGTAAGGCACACAGTCATGTCAAGTCAATACTAACAGCAACATGTTACTTCCTGCATGCTAGGATGGCTGGGGCCACGCAGGAATCCCCCAGGGTCAGTATCAGACGGACACATTCATTTTAGGCACAGATTAAGTGTTTTGCCCAGAATCACAGTGTTGAGCAGACGCCGATACGCCTGAGTCGGCAGCTCTGATCATTACACCATATCGACTTAGCAGCGTAGTGCTGGGGGGACCAGTGCAGTGGCTAACACAGAGGCATGTGCGCCCCGGATGTCATTTGCAGGGGTACTCTTAGATGCACGGGAGGAGGCGCATAAGCCCTCACACTGGGTCAGCACTATGTGTGTGGCTCTGGGTGGGTGTGTGTGTGTGGCTCTGGGTGTGGCTCTGTGTGGGCTCTGTGTGTGGGTCTGTGTGTGTGGGTCTGTGTGTGTGGCTCTGTGTGTGTGGGTCTGTGTGTGTGGGTCTGTGTGTGGCTCTGTGTGTGTGGCTCTGTGTGTGTGGCTCTGTGTGTGTGGCTCCGGTGTGTGTGGCTCCGGTGTGTGTGGCTCCAGTGTGGGTCTGTGTGTGTGTGGGTCTGTGTGTTTTTGTGTGGCATTTGCCAGAGATTAAGCTATTGGCATTGTAAATGACAATGCCATTTATTTATCTATTTTCAAAACCAACACATAAATACAAATTGTCATTTACAATGCCAATAGCTCAAACTTTTCAAAAGGCGAAACCATTGCATTGTAAATGCTTGTTTTTTATTCGTTAGTTTCTTTCCTTCTCAAGTACCAATCTGCCATCTTGAAAATATAAAGTTTTCAAATAATATGCCAAAATAGCAGCCACTGCATAACCATATAGGTCCACACAAAGGCACACATCAGCCGTATACACCTTCAATTTCTTACAGAAGACCTGGAGCTTAACGCCTTCCATGCTGATGACGAACCCCAGCCGTCATGCACTACGGTGCTCGTGTGCTGATGACGGCTGGGGTTCGTCACGGCCCGCCCCTGTTCGTGTTGTTTACAGCACACCAGGGGAATCGCGGCCGCATGGAAGGGGTTAAACAGTTGACTGTGAAACCAGTAGACTTAGGTTTTAATCCCAACTCTCTCACTTGACTACATTATTTAATCTTGAGCAAATCCGGTAATCTCTATTCATAGCCACACAATTGAACACCCATCATAATTATACTACACATATTACCACTTAACACAACTTCACTCAATATCACATAATTATACTCTACTAAATACCAGACTAATACACTCCACAAAAGCAACTCTATGCCACATAGCAACAATCCGCATAAATACACTCCACAACATGCACAAAATTTTAATCAGCATAATTTCACCAGCGCCACACAGTTCCACGTCACACAATTCAACTCCACACATTTCTATTCCACAACATATAATTAGACAACAAACCACATAATTCAACTCAACACAATTCCATAACAGACCACATATATACTAACCACACCACAGAATTACACATCATGCCACAAAATTCAACAGCACACTACATAATTATACCCCACTATATACCACTCCACAACACAAAATACGAATCCACATAATTACACTCCACATGCAATAGCACATAATTAGTATACACGTTGATTCCACTGCAAACCATGCCACATAACTCCACTACACAAATCGACTGCACATAACACTATTCCATTTATTTATTTTTTCAAACAAATTTTATTGGGTTTTAAACAATCTCACAATAAAGGACTTCTGAGTACAAATTACAATTAGACAAAATCCCTTGCCGTAGGGGTCTGTTACTTCCTAAAGTGGACTGGAAAATCGCAGCAGTGGTCCAAGTCCCAACCCCGGCGGCCCACTGCATAGTGGTAAAACAGTACACTTCCTTATTGATCCACAAAGTTCGCTTCAAATAGTCCATGTAAGTGCCACACAATTATAAAGCTAACAATTCCAACCAAACCAACATAATTCCACGCCACACCACATACATCCACCCCACTCCATAACACATGGGTAAAATACATTTTCATTTACAACACCAATGTAAAAAAGTAAATGTTTAGTTTTAGACAGAGAAAGCCCACATCCTACCCTGTTCCCCTGGTGTTCCCTTAATTCCCTGTTGCAGCTTCAGCTTCCACGTTTGTCTTCTCAATAAACCCTTTCCTGCCCGCATCCAGCTCCTCCCTTGCATTCCTGCAGACAACTTGCTTGTCTCAGAACAGACTACTGAAAATGAAGGCAACGTTACAACTTCAGAAAACAAGCATTTACAATGCAATAGGTTTTCGCATTTACGTGAGTTTAAGCTATTGCCATTGTATATGACAATGTCTTTTTATTTATGTTTTAAAAACCAAAACCATTTACAATGCCAATAGCTCAAACTCGCGTAACTGCGAGACTCACCTCATTGCAAAACTAGTAATTTGCAACAAAAAGATTCACGGGGCCAGAGTGGAGCATTATGTGGTTTGTGAAGGCCTTACTGACACCCATCAACACAAGAAATCTGCATTTACTTACAAATTAATTTCCTAACACTACAACATTTTAATTTCTAGTGTTGCAGCTGAAAAAGAAAGTGTGAGGCAGTGATTTCTCATTGAGCATGAAAGTGTACAGGATTACTAGGAATTCAGGAAGGAAGGAAGGGCCTAGCGCCTCCCACAGGATGCAGCATCACACTGACAAATACACATTCTAGCGCCCAAGCAGTCATCACGCACAAAACCAGAACACTTCCTAAATAGGCCACACTGAAATTCAGCATTCCTCTAAAAATGTACACCCTGTGACGCAGCGCGTTACCCTGCCTATAATACACTTTATATATAAAAAACCAAGCACCCTAGCAACGCCGGGAAAGATTCATTCGCGTCGTCCAGTCCTTGAGGAAAGATTGATTCTCCTTACCCTGCCGACCACGCCTGATTGATATCATTCAATACCGTGGACCACGACGCACCGGATTCGGCCCGTTTTTGATATGTACCTCAACCACGCTTCGCTGGATCCTCATCATACTAGATACCATCAGATATACGCGTTACTCTACTGCCTTTAACATTGGAGGTACCCTGCATCTTCCCCAGTAAAAGAGGAATACTCCCACGGACCGGTCTCCCTCACATGGCCCACCAAACGCGATATATGCACTGCCATCAACCCACCCTGTCCTGAAGATGATCCTAATTTCTACGGATCGAAACGCCGTCGACTTATCAGCAAGACTTTAGGCACCCCTTACACAGTGGTTTTCGTAAAGTTTGACAAACAGAAATTGACTAATTTAAATTATTTCGAAACAACTCTGTTTTTATTCACTGTATATATTTATGCACAAACACTTCGTGCCGCTCACGCTGATGAACAAGTTACTTACCTTCAGTAACGATATATCTGTAAGAAACAGTAGTTAGTATTAGATTCCTTACCTTAGAATATCCCCAGGCGTCAGACTGGATCCGGAAATTTTTGCGTAGCAATACCCCTGCGCGTCGCTAGGCGTCGTCTCCGGCTCCGCGTCCGTCGTCGGCGTCGTCTGCGCCGGAATGATGTCGGAGTGCTTAGACGCCGCCCATGCGCACTGACGTCAGTTCTTAGACACAGCTTTTCCGCGCCAGATACGCAGAGCCATGCTAGAACCAACACTGGTGCCAAGAAATTAGGGCCCTGAAAGTGATAACCTTAACCCTAGGTATCAGTTCGCAGAACGGGGAGGATGGGTGGGGCGGTAAGGAATCTAATACTAACTACTGTTTCTTACAGATGTATGGTTACCGAAGGTAAGTAACTTGTTCATCTGAAAGAAACACGTTAGTATTAGATTACTTACCTTAGAATAGATACCCCAGCAATACCAACCCCGGTGGTGGGTCTGCGAACCAATACTCGCACCAGGAAGTCCTGAAGGACGGAACGGCCAAAGAAGCCATCCCTCCAGACTTGACTGTCCAGGCAGTAGTGCCTCGCAAAGGTGTGCAGGCCCACGTAGCCGCGTGGCAAATGTCCTGCAGGGGGACTCCCCGACCCAGGGCAGTAGTACCGCTGTGGCCCGAGTGGAATGGGCCGTCAGCCCAACTGGAGGCTCTTTTCTAGCCAAGGAGTAGCACGCCTTGATGCATAAGACGACCCACCGAGAGATGGTCCGTTTATGCACCGCCCGTCCCTTCTTCGCACCCACGTAACCAACAAAGAGTTGGTCATCCACCCGGAACTGTCGTGTGCGATCCACATAGAATGAAAGCGCACGTTTTGGGTCCAGACGATGGAGCCGCTCTTCATCCTTTGAGGGATGCGGAGGCGGGAAGAAGGAGGGCAAGGTGATGGACTGCCCGATGTGGAAAGCAGAGACTACCTTGGGCAGGAAAGATGGTTTTGTACGCAACACCACTTTGTCCAGATGCACAGACAGGAAGGGAGGTTTGCAAGATAGAGCCTGGAGCTCACTCACTCTCCTGGCAGAGGTGATGGCAACCAGGAAAGCTGTCTTCAAGGTGAGAAGACGGAGAGGACAAGAGTGAAGTGGCTCAAAGGGAGCGCACATCAGGAAAGTAAGAACTAGGTTCAAGTCCCACTGAGGCATCACAAAAGGGACAGGTGGAAACATGTGCGTGATGCCCTTCAGAAAACGAGTTTTCTATAGGGGACTTGAACAAAGAAGGTTGATCAGGCAGCCTTAGGAAGGCCGAAAGGGCAGAAAGGTAGCCCTTGATAGTGCCCAGAGCAGAGCCCTGCTGGGCAAGAGAAAGAAGGAAGAGAAGAACTTCATAAAGAGGGGCAGAAAGGGGATCCACAGCCTTTTCTGTGCACCATGCCACAAATTTGTTCCACCGGCAGGCGTATACCGACTTAGTGGAGGGACGCCTGGCTGCCAGAATAACATTACAAACTTCAGGAGGCAAGTCAAATGGCCTCAACTGACGCTGCTCAATCTCCAAGCATGGAGGTGGAGACTGGACAGGTTCGGGTGGAGGACCGTCCCCTGCTGTTGCGACAGAAGGTCCTCCTGAAGAGGCAGACAGATCAGGGGACCGATTGTCATATTGAGTAGCTCGGGATACCAGAACCCTCGAGCCCAGTCCGGAGCCACAAGGATGACTTGGGCCCGGTCACGCCTGATCTTCTTCAGCACTCTGGGCAGAAGTGGTATAGGCGGAAAGGCGTATAACAGACCGCAACTCCACTCATGACGAAATGCGTCGCCGAGCCAGTGCCGCCTTGGAAATTCCAACGCGCAGAACTGATGACATTGCGCGTTCTCTTCGGTACCGAATAGATCTAACCAAGGCTCTCCCCACTTCAGAAAGCCTTGCGCCACGTCCGAGTTCAGACACCATTCGTGATCCATCGAGCACCGTCGGCTGAGTTTGTCCGCCCTGGCGTTCAGAGAACCACGCCCTGATGTTCCAGCCACTGCCAGAGCCGCAGAGCCTCTTGACAGAGGGTCCAGGACCCCAGACCGCCCTGTTTGTTGCAGTACCACATGGCGGTAGTGTTGTCCGTGAACACCTGCACTGCACTCCCACGGACAGAGGGTAGGAAGGCTTTCAGTGCCAGACGAATCGCCCGCAGCTCCAGAAGGTTGATATGGAGCTGGTACTCCGCCGGAGACCAGGAGGCCTCTGATCCCGCCTCTCCCATGTGGCCTCCCCAGCCCTGGAGGGACGCGTCCGTCACAACCACGTGCTCCGGGTGGGGAAGGGAGAGGGATCTGCCATTGACCCAATCGCGGTCCGTGAGCCACCACTGCAGTTTCTCGCAGCGCCCACCGAGATCAGGACATGGTCGGACAGGTTGCCCTGATGCTGGGCCCACTGAAACTTCAGGTCCCACTGCAGAGCCCGCATCCGCCACCGGGTGTGATGCACCAGAAGGATGCAGGAAGCCATCAGCCCCAGGAGCCGCAGCGTCAACCTGACCGTAACCCAGGATAAAGGCTGAAAGATCGGAATCAGAGCCTGAATATCCCGGACTCGCTGCTCTGGAGGATAAACCCGAAACTGCGCCGAGTCCAGAACAGCTCCGATGAAAAGGAGCTTTTGGGAGGGGCACAGGTGTGATTTCGGCACGTTGATGGAAAACCCCAGCAGGTGCAAGAGATCTATCGTAATCTGGAGGTGCTTGACGACTGTTTGGGGCGAGCCCGCCTTCAACAACCAGTCGTCGAGTTAGGGGAAGACTGAAACCCCCAACCTGCGCAGATGAGCTGCGACCACCGCCATCACTTTCGTGAACACCCGTGGGGGGCTGGTAAGGCCAAAGGGGAGCACGGTGAACTGAAAGTGCTCGAAGCCTACCGTTAACTGCAGGTAACGTCGGTGGGCCGGCAGGACGGGGATGTGAAAGTAGGCGTCCTGCAAGTCCATCGTCACCATCCAGTCTTGTGGGTCTAGGGTAGCCAAGACGAGAGCCAAAGTCAACATCTTGAACTTCTCCTTCCGGAGGAAGCCATTGACGTTCCGTAGGTCCAAGATAGGGCGTAGGCCCCCTTTGCCCTTCTTGGGTACCAGAAAGTAGTGGGAGTAGCAACCACACCCAACTTCTGGGCCAGGAACGCGCTCGATGGCCCCCTTGGCCAAGAGGGCCGTAACTTCCTCCTGTAGAAGTTGCAAGTGGTCCCCCGACACGCGGTGGTACTGCGGTGGCATGGCTGGAGGGGTCGCCTCGAAGGGGAGGGTGTAGCCCCTTTAGACGGTTTGCAGCACCCACCTGTCCGATGTGACTGTGCACCAGTGGAAGAGGTGATGGCGGACCCTTCCCCCCACTGGCGTCACATGGGCCTGAAAACTCGGAAGGTTTTGAGGCGGCTGCTGCGGGAGCGGGTGCGGACTGGCCTCGCCTTGGACCCCGACCGCCTCCCCGAAGGTTCCCACGGCCGCCACCGCGCTGAAGATTCTGTTGCAGCGTGTGGCTGACGGTCCGTGTGGGGACGCCACTTCCTTAGCCACGAAAGGAGCGAAAGGCACCCATTTGCTGGCGCGGGGCTGAGAGGCCCAAGGACTTGGCCGTAGCCCTGGAGTCCTTAAAGCGCTCAAGCGCGTGGTCTGCCTGGTCGCCAAACAGGCGACGGCCATCAAACGGCATGTCCAGAAGTGTAGCCTGGACATCGGCCGAAAAATTGGCGCACCCTAGCCAGGCGTGGCGTCTGACCGCCACTGTCGTGGCCATCGCTCTGCCTAGCGTATCGGTGGTATCCAGTCCGCACCGGATAGAGTAGCGTGCCGCATCTCGACCCTCCACTAGGGCTTGGGCGAGTTTAGCCCTGACCTCCTCAGGGCATTGTGGCAGCACGTCCGCAACCGTGTCCCACAGGGTGTGGGTGTAGCGGCCCAAGAGGCATGTGGTGTTGACTGACCGCAGTCCCAGACTAAGGGACGAGAACACTTTCTTGCCAAATTGTTCAAACCTCTTGAATTCCTTGTCGGGAGGGGCCGATGGGAATGCGGTCTAACGCGGTATAACCAGGCTCTCGGGGGTTGGATGTGTCGACAGGAAGCTTGGGTCACCCGGAGCCGGGCGGTAGCGTCTGGCCACGTTCCTGTCCACAGGCAGTCCTGAGGCGGGCTTGGCCTAAAAAAAAAAAAAAGGAGGTTCCCCTGTCACGTATACCAGGGAGGGGGATATTCAGTCAAAGGAAATTGGAAATCCCTGTAGTAATTGAAGCAGACTATGATCGCTGAGAGAATCTTGGGGGGGGGGGGGGGGTTTCTGTAGGGTAGTAGGGGTGTTACAACACTAGCTTCATAGCTAAGTCAAAGCAAGTAACTAAAGTAACTGGCACATACACCTAAAGTATAAAAATAATGTGCAAAATTTATTTTCAGCCTCCCAACTGGGTTACATTCTAAAACATAATACAAAACATTTAAAATACCACCTAAAGTGGTAACACAATATATAAAATTACAGTCAAAGTGTAAAAAAGTCGACGCGGCGTTTCGGTGCTAATCAGTCTTGACACCTTCATCAGGACATTAAGGACATTTGACTCCGTATCTATAAATACATAACAGTGTTTTAGCATCATTGTGTACTTTGTTTTCTATTTTACACATACCCTGCTCTTTTATGCTTCATCTAGACATTATGCATTATTCTAAACCCCTTCTACTTCCTGACCCCAGATGCAGACATACTAATGTTATCTACACAAAATCATGATATTACCACTAGTTACCAAGGTTCATCAAATTAGTCCTCGAGGATTTGTCTGAATGTACCTGTATCTTGGGTTGAGAGAGCTTTTCAATTGCTTTTCAACTAGCTGTGAGCTTCTCAGATAGTTTCCACAGTTATTTTAAATCTATAAGGGATACAAAAACAATTGCGCCCCTTTATTTCTCGCTAATCCTGGGGGTACCACAGAGGTTGTGCCAACAGCTAATTTATTTACCTTGAAGATAAAACACAATGTTTTCTATGTGCACGGAGGAACCACCGTTGTCGATAGGAGTGGCTTCTTTTTAGACAGTTTTTCTTTGGTTAATTTTTCTTCGTGACCTGTGTACATAAAGATCACGTGTGTTCAATCTCACACTTGTTCTAACTGATTGCCAGACCTAACATTCAGCTAAATGTCACATAGGTGGATACTCACCAACTTTGTATGAGTTGGGTGTATAGGTACGGTTAATTAATCTTCACCGAACATCCGGATATTTTTCATACTCAGGAATTTTGATATCTATAAATATAAGTGAGATGAGGCTATCGTCATCGTTTCTACATATCTCCACTTTACATAGCTTATTAGAGATTTACATTAACTATGCTTCAGGGATACTCCTAGCACATTGCTCTCTTATTTACTTAAACATTTTTAGGACTCCGCTAAGTTTTTATTATAAATATGGCATCTTCATGTACGATAATTATCTAAATGTACAGGAGATGTATCTGCAATGCACAACCTGAGGTTTAATAAGCAGTACTCCTGATGATTCTATATGATCCCTAGTTTCTGTACTTTCACTGAGCGCAAAAAAAACGATTCTGAGCACTTCATTCTATTTAAATATATCCTATAAAGGGAGAGTTTTAGGATTCCCTAGTTGGGTCCAAAAACATGGCAGGCTAGTGTTTTAGCTTACTGCATGAGAGTCAGAGTGCCCACCCATTCCAGGCTAAATCCTTATTTGCAGGTCTCACATACCTTATAATTCGAAATCGGCCTCCCTGCTCCTCCGTGCGGTTACCTTCATTCCGATAAGAAGTGAAATGTTTAACTGAAAAAAATCGGCGTTTTTTTACTGCCGCTTCCCAGGTTGACCTGGGAGTAAAAAGCCCTCTGGCACTTATCTCTAAAACTTTCTTTTAAAGGACCACATTATTTACTACCCTTAGTGGTTAACCCTGTTGTTTGTTTAGGGACTTTGTTTCTGCCGAGTTTTGAAGGTAAAAAACCTCATTTGGGCGAAAAAACGAATACGGTGACCCGGAAGTGCCTATTACCGCCTCGAGAAACGGCGATCATGATGCCTTATCTTTTCTAGATGTTTATACAGCTCCTGAATATTCTCATTATGCATGCATGTTATATTACAATTTGTTATGTCGTTATTTAGGTACTTATCTCGGCAGTCATTCGAAAATATTATGTCCGCCGCGGCGGCCATCTTAGATTGGGGAAAACCTCGGCGAGGATTATACACAGTACGGTCAGCTTAGAAGTTGCTTAACAATCGACATGGCTGACATTATTCAAAAATCGGCGATTAGAGTTCCATTATCTTTTCTAGATATTTATACAAATCTTAATGTTATCATTGTGCATGCTATGTGCATATGATATTATGATGTACCGTATCATTATCTGAGTATCTTTTTCGACCTTCATTTAAAAACATTACGCCCACCACGGCGGCCATCTTGAATTGGGGAACATCTTGCCGAGGATTATGTACAGTGCATTAAAATTCAAAGTTTACATCACAATCGATTAACTTATAAATTGTCTCGGTTTTAGCTATGTTTATAATTCAATCAGACTTTTTCCGTCCTTAAATCAGTTACATGACAGCAGATTATACAATCAGTGACAAAATAGTTCTTGTGATCAAAATAGCAGTTATCTATACATCATTGTTCTGTAAGTTTGGGTTATTGCCTCTAATGTAGTACAGAACAGTACTCACAATACATTTATTCTAAAAGCATTGCTAAAAGCAATTGGGAGGACGTCAAATGAGGGATATACGTAATTAGTATGTCTGCATCTGGGGTCAGGAAGTAGAAGGGGTTTAGAATAATGCATAATGTCTAGATGAAGCATAAAAGAGCAGGGTAGGTCTAAAATAGAAAACAAAGTACACAATGATGCTAAAACACTTATTTATTTATAGATACGGAGTCAAATGTCCTTAAAGTCCTGATGAAGGTGTCAAGACTGATTAGCACCGAAACGCTGTGTCGACTTTTTTACACTTTGACTGTGATTTTATATATTGTGTTACCACTTTAGGTGGTATTTTAAATGTTTTGTATTATGTTTTAGAATGTAACCCAGTTGGGAGGCTGAAAATAAATTTTGCACATTATTTTTATACTTTAGGTGTATGTGCCAGTTACTTTAGTGTACTTTAGTTACTTGCTTTGACTTAGCTATGAAGCTGGTGTTGTAACAACCCTACTACCCTACAGAACCCCCCCCCCCCCCAAGATTCTCTCAGCAATCCTAGTCTGCTTCAATTACTACAGGGATTTCCAATTTCCTGTGACTGAATATCCCCCTCCCTGGTATACGTGACAGGGGAACCTCCTTTTTTTTTAGGCATAATTGTACAGCTTGTTAGCTGGGAGGCACACGTTTGAACAAATCTGCTTGAGGCATTGACCTATAAAGTGTACCAAATTAAAAATGGACGCTTTAAAAACTTATGGTTTCTCAGAAGAGGAATTCAATAAAATTCTTAATGGCACCTCAAAAATTTTACATCCATAGCTAGTATAAATAATGATGAAGATAAATGGCGAGAACTGTGGAATAATAAAAAGAAATTAGTTCGCACAGAGTTACAAGCAGATTTTGTTAATCGACTATTTGAAGAAAGGCATAATTCCCAGTGGCCTACAGATTAAAAATGAACCTGGTGTTTTCATACGCCACGCAAAGTTTATAGAGAACTGGACCCTGATTGCAAATAGATGCAGCAGGGATTGGATGTTGTTAATAATAGAAACAGCCAATGCCATCCTAATAATAGAAAGAAAGGAGATAGAAGAGTTAGAAGCCAAATTAGATACCTCAGCCTATGAAGATGCCAAGAAAAAATTGGAAGAAATACAAAAGGATGTCTCTGGATACAGGGACTATTTATTTGGCAAAAAAAACAATAAATTCAATAAGGATGTTTCCAATTACAACACTGAGTTAGTTTATCCTTATACACAGAAAGATTTTTTTGATCGCCCCAGGGAAAACTTCCCCAATAGAAACCAGTGGCAGCAACCACGACGTATATACCCCAAAAAGAGAGTGACTTTCACGGATTCGTCATACACAAGCACGGATTCTGATAATGAGAACATGAGTGAGAAAAATAAAACAGGAGAAGCTACCTCAACCCCGAACAGAGAGTCATTATCTTTTTTAGGACAACGGGGCCGAGGGAACCATCAGAACCATAAAAATCAATCGAGAGGCAATGGGAGAGGGAAGTTTTACCCTCAACCTCAGCAACAGAGGAGATACTATACAAGAAGTCAATCCAAGTGGGATTGAACCAAAAAGCTGCTATCATAAATCTTTCCGATATTACCTTAACCAAAACAGAAAAGGCTGTTCTAGAAAAGGGCTTAGGTTTTGCCATAAGTACCAGGGTAGATAAGTATAATTTAGAAAGAGACCTACAGAGATTTTGTAGGAAAATAAGACTTCAGGATTTCTTTAGAGACAAACCCCCAAGAGAAGGTCCCAGAAATAAATCTGGTTTGAAACCTAAATCTGAATGGACCCCTAATGTGAGCATGATACACAAACAAGTGGATCTTTTTGAGAAAGTAGTGGAAAGTAACATCTCAGACCTATTAACACATCCAATGACAGGAGTAAATAATTTGAGTACTGAGAAAAGAGCTGCACTAAAAAACTTGGAAAATAACAATAATATAACGATTAAACCTGGTGACAAGGGGGGTAGCATTGTATTAATGAAAACTGAAGATTATAACAGAATGATGCTCCTTTTGAATAATACTGAGCACTATTGTCAATCTAACAGACAAGAGTGGAACGCTCTGATTCTAAAAGTAAACACCCTTCTAAATTTCGCAAAAGAAGATGAGATAATCTGCCCAGACGAATACAAATTCTTCGAAAATGAGGCACCCATCATCTCTGCTTTATATGGGCTTCCAAAAGTCCATAAAAATATAACTGACCCTCCTATGCGACCGATCGTTTCTAGTATTAATTCTATCACTGAGACACTTAGCAAGTATATAGACAAATTTCTTCAACCTATTGTAACTAGTCAGAAGGCATATATAAAAGACACAACTTGTATGATTGATAAAATTGAGGGTTTACCTTATGACGTCACCAACCAATGGTTGGTCACCCTTGACATAGAGGCCCTCTATACAAACATCCCTCAGGATGATACTATCAAGATGTTAGAGGGCCTCTTCAAAATAGGAGAAGACCTCAGCCATCATGCAACTTTTATTTTGGGCTGTGCAGAAATAATTTAAAAAAATAATCTTTTTTTATTTAAAAATGATTTTTATAAACAAGTCAAAGGGACTAGTATGGGGGCAACCTGCGCCCCAAGTCTGGCGTGTCTGTACGTAGCGGCCTTTGAGGAGAAGCACGTATTCAATGATACAGCACCATTCAGTGAAAACATAACATGTTGGTCGAGGTATATCGACGATATTTTCTTTATTTGGACAGGCACTCTTGATATACTCACTGAGTTCATTCTTTGATTAAATTTAGGTGATAAAAACCTTAAGTTTACCTCGAATTATAATAAGGAAGCAATTTAATTCCTAGATATTAAGATCCGAGTGGGCAATGCAGTCTTAGTAGTTGACCTTTACACTAAACCAACCGACAGGAATACTTTATTACATTATAAGAGTAATCATCCTAAAAGTCAAAAGGACAACATACCATTTGGCCAGTATCTAAGAATCAGACGGAATTGTACCAACATGCAGGATTTTAATAAACATGCGGACGCTCTATCTGAAAACTAAGGAACCGAGGGTATCCTAAAAGTCTGATTAAAAAAAGCGTATAAACGCGCTAAATACTATGACAGAGATGCACGGTTTGAGAAAGATAAACAAAAAAATGATAGAACCAAGGACAAATTAATTTTTGTCACAAACTACAGTGTTGCCAGCAACAAAATAAAAAATATTATTAATCGGAATTGGTCATTACTGAACCACAGGCAAGGAGTGAATATTCCTAAACCTATGTTTAGCTTTCGAAGAAACAGTACTATAAAAAACTGCCTTGTACACACCTTTAAGGATAACAATCGTGAAACCCAAGGAACAATTCAAAATACCCCACTCCCTACCGGGAATTTTGCATGCAATATGTGTTCAAATTGCTCATCACAAATGAAGGGCAATGTAATCTCCTACAACGGGGTTGATCATAAGATTAAAAGCTTTATTAATTGTAAAACTAAAGACTTGATCTACATAATAAAGTGCCCGTGTAACAAGGCTTACCTTGATGAAACAGCTAGAGAGGTTAAAACAAGGATAACAGAGCACAAGTCCGCCATCAGGACTAAGAAAAAGACCGCCTCTTTGGTGGAATATTGGTTAACCCATAATCACAAACTGGAAGACCTAAAGTGGTGCGGGGTAGAAGCCATGTCTCAGTATGAGAGGAGGGAATGTCATTACCGAAAGGAAAAAAAAGAGAGCAATTTTATAGGTCTCTATTTAATACCTTTAGAACTGGACTTAACAACAGAGAGGAATGGGAAAGACTAATCTTGTAACTCCAAGGGAGATTAAAATGTCCAAATTGCCAACAAAATGTGCTTTACAGGTATCCCGAAAATAGGTAAACAGCGAAACTATGTATGCTGCAAGCTAAAAAGGATCCACATATTGACTGAATTTGAATCTCGGGCAATAATAGAACAGGTTTTTTTCATGGGAAGAGGTCTGGAGCAATCAGTCACTTTAGTTTCCGTTACAGGCATCTAAGTGGTAATTATATTGTTAGTATTTTAGATAATACCTATGTTATGATAGAAGCATACACGACCAGGCATTCAACATAAACTGACTGAATTCTTCTCCAGAGAGATACCATTGTAGATGCAATTATAGAAGTACTATCGAGCAAATGAACATGAGAAATCAACAGATCTTTCTGTATTACTCTTTGAACCTATAAAGCGCTCTGATACCCTCACGGGTCAAGTTCGCGCTCTATAAAACTTCAAAATAAATAAATAAATAAAATAATCAAACTATCCCTATTTCAAAGTATAAAACAGATATTGTAAATCTAGACTTCAGGTTTGTACGTTGTAAGCAAAATTGCCTTACATTAAAAACAATCATTTTAGCAAGTCCATCTTGTTATTCTCACAAACTCAGAAAGCTTCTATTTAAACGTCCATAAAGGTCTTCCTGTTTCTTCTAATAGGTTATGTTTAGAGTTTAAATTAGCTTTTCACTCTTAGGAGAACACTGGCATAGTGCACAGCCTTCCTGGTGACACAAGATCACAGCAACTGTAAGAACCTCTTACAGAGGGCCACAGGGCACGCTGGGGTTACTGGACCCAACTGTGGGAGTTGAATTAAGCCTTTTACTCCTGATGTCTGGGAGCCCGACCTACTATGGATCCTGCTCAACTGAGCCAAGTACTCCTTCTGCACTTGGCTCTCAGTGGGAGCTGTGATTGAGCATCCAAGGCTTCCTTGGGGATGGGAGGCGATGTAGATACAGGACAGCGACTCATAACTCAACAAGCACATACTACACACAATAAGATCAATGTTCAGCCAAATACTTTTATAAGAAAATCAGTATTTTATTTCTAACTCTACACAAGCAATGAAGTACGATATTCAGAAGCAACAACACAATTCCCCCATGATGTCAGGGCACTGGGAGTTATCAGGCAAATCCCTGTCCCACCCTCCTTCCTGTAATGTGTTTGGAGTTATTCTCCATTCAATGGTGGGCGCATCCATGGAATGCAAACTATTTAGGCGTCCTCAAGAGTTCTCCCATTGATTCTTTAGGAATTAGTCAAAAGTGTCTATGGTGCTGCAGCACCGTTAGCAGCAAGTCTCTCTGGACCCCAAAGGCCGGGTTTCGGTCTTACCCGCTCCGACAGTAAGGCAGTGTTCAGGGGTGCAGCAAGTGCTCTCTCCTTAGGGGCAACCAACCCCAGAACCTGTAAACAAAGTCAGGCCACTTGCGATGGATGCAGCAGCACTCTGCAGCGCAGGCTCTTCTTGTTGTGCAGTGCACCCGGTTAGTTTCGGCTACTCTCACTCGGCAGACACAAAAGGTAAATGCTCTTACTTAAAGGGGGAGGGGGACATTTTTCAGCTCCCAACTTGCGTTTCAGAGCGGGTGCGACGTCCTCAGAGGTATCAGACACTAACCATCACATCAAGGCGATGGCCTGAACATTTGGCCACAGTGATACCGGCAGCCCCTTCTGGCAAACAAGGTTGCTACATTGCTCATTATACGGCCCAGACTATTCAGGGTGATCGCCCTCAATATGGTGGGAGAAAAATGTCACTCCAGCCCAATTAAGTTAACTGGTGTCCCTTTCCGGCCTACAGGGTCACTGCAGTGTGGGTCTTCCCACATGGCGCACTTAACACAGCTGAGCTCATGGAGGCTCTATCCAGCTACTGGAGGTCGGACTGTTTCTACACATGGGCAATAGCCCAATCGGTTCGCAGCTATTCTCCTCACACCTAGTTCAGGGATTCCTCTCAATAGGGCTCCCTACTTAACAGAGCCTGCTCCAATGCACTTCTCTTACGCACAGGGCACACTAGTTTTGGCAAGCGGGCAGGCGATTGTACTCCAGGGCAGGTCTTGGCTCACAAGCCTGGTCAAAGGCAGAAGTCTCACAGAGCTTCCCACCCTCAAACAGCAATCTGGCTACTTGGCAGATGACACATTTTTGGGGACTCAGCCTCCACTTCTTATAGTCCTTTTCCAGACACCAAATGGGATTTAGGGTCTGGGTCTATGAAGTTTTACGTTGGGTGTCTGCTTATTTTGATGTGGCCACTTCTCCTTTTCATCTTGTTTCATGAAAGAGATCTGCACCAGAAGGCACAACTCCAGAGCAGATTGTCCATAACACAATTCATGGGAGTGAACAGAGCTCATATCTGGATGTCATTCACAGTAATATGTGCATCAAATGGTTAATCCCAGATAACCTGCCCTACTCTTTATGATTTTATCTGCCCCATCTCCATTCCAGAGATGTGTCCAGACCCCTTTCTCGTGATTTACAACTGCATCTAAGGAGCAGTTGTTTGAACTGTAAAGGGAAGCTCTTCTATTTCCCTCCAGTGTGTAACCACCCAGCTCACAGGAATGGAGAAATACACAAATCTGTCTGGTGCGATTCCTCTCCTCCGAATGTCTTTACCAGGTAGGCCTGGCCTTCCCAAAATGGAACTTGGGGTCCTACATATAATGTACCTTTGCAGGCACACTCAGCATACTTTCAGAGCACACTTTGGGTCCATCACTGTTACCTCTATGCATTGTATCCTTACATGTACACATACATTCAATACACACCACATCTGCACACACTTTTGAGCACTGAGGCTTTCATGTTATAACCAGAGTGTGCTCTTTACAAAACACGCACACTGTCAGCACATATGCTCACTACGTGCACGCTAATTTCAAATTGTACTCCATGCATGCACACATACACTCAGATCATGCTTTATCCACACATTCAGTGCACTGTACAGCACTACATCTCTCATATAATATATTCCTCTCAGGCCTACATGCACACAGTACATGTAATAATACACATGCACTGCACAGTACTGCACCATCCTTGTAGGGTACCCTTCCCAAGCACACACAACAACTAATGCAGAGTCACTAATCCTGAGATATGCAGCACTCCACTTCTATCTGACGTAGGCCAAGGGTGACTTAAGCACACAGCAGCAGAACCTTTCAAAAGGTGAGTGAGCCATTTAGTCCTTACTCTAGTGACACCGGGTAAAAAGGTCCTGTTCAGTAGTTCATTACTACTAATCCTTACACAGTATGCTGCCTCCACCGGGATTGTGCTGCTTAACTCCTGGTGAAGGCAGTAGCCTTCCATCACTATGTGGTTAGCGCGTTGGGCACCCTTCCCAACAAGACTGCAATCCGTGAAACAAGCCTGTGTAATGGCGTACACGCATGATCAGTGTTTGCCTATGACTAAACAAATCAGCATTAGGGATCCAGACATCAGAACAGTTAGGCACTTACGGCAGGGGCACACGTCCCTTAACCATGCAGAGGACTTTTCTATTCCAATACTTCTGTATTGTTAATAATAACAATTCTACCAAACAAACTCCTGACTAACAATATATGAGACTTTACAGCGCAGACAGTGCTTCTTCAATACTGAAGTTCTTAATATTTTCTATCTTTCAGTGTTTTCCTTTTGTGCTGCCTCCACCCTCAGGATTGCTTGAAGTAGGAGGGGTTGTACTGAAAATGAAGGTAAATTGAATTTTGCCCATAGTATTCCATAGCCGCGGCCTATCTAGCAAGCCTCAGACCACACCAAGGGTTACATTTTAAAGATGCAGAAAGCAAAAAACAATTGGCCCAGCTGAAATTTCTTCCACTAACAGAGTAAATATTATGTAGTCTCTAGTTCTCCGGCAAATATATTTACCCATTACAATTCCACAATTAAGCTGCTAAATAAGACTAAAGAATGTTGAGCAGTCAGAATATGTGAGCCTTTATTTGCAATATAAACCATAAGAACAAAACTCAAGAAGTACAAACAAAAACAATAAGTACGTATTATTTTGGGTGTACAGCTGAATTACAAAACTGAGCCTAAATCCCCTTTTCTATATCAATTGCTCGATCTGAATTAGTTGGGTTTAAAATAGTAGTGAATTCAAAGATGGACGCTCAACCATTCCTGAAAATGAAATTTCTGTTTTACATCATATCTATTGTAAAATCACTAACATAAAATAAGCTTAGTATATTGCATTTGGTGTTAATGAAATCAAGGGGCCATCAGAATTAGAATTATTACAACAACGATGCTTTTACACCCTCTGTGGACTGCTTTGAAGACAGAATAATCTAAATGGACAACTGACAGTTGGATAGCAGTATTCCTTTAGCATTTGCTAATTCTGGTCGTATGTTTGTGTTTGTCATTCATGACTGTTGATACACTGGCTAAAAGCAATAAGTGATCATATCAGATTTAAAAATCTAGAACATGACAAGGGTTCAAACAGCAAAGTTCTTTCATCGGAAAGTTCATTCCAACTGCCCCTGTAATTTGGCAGTGCAACTATGAGATCAATGGACTCAAATGCAAAATATATTTTTCTCAAATCAACACATACAAATAGGACTACGGGCTTATATTCGTGAATGCCATTTAAATATCCTTTTTTTTAAACTACTACTTTTAACATTTCTAAGCATCATTTTGTCATGATTCGGATTGTATCACGTTTGCACACATATATTAGGATTTTTCTCTGGCAAGTCCTTTTCATAGTAAGGAATAATATTCACAGCTTCAAATATTTTTTCAAACAGGTATAAAAGACTAGTCCCTTCAACAAAACATGCACCTCTACACTGGTACATTTGTTTGAAATGCCAAACGTGTTGATTTGTCTTGCTCATCTGACATACTCGTCTAAACAATGATAAAGAACTTTGATTGCTTCCTTCTTTTCCCATTATGCAGGATTTGAGTCATAATGGCGTCCATCAGTGTGATCCATTGATCTTTCAGAAGAAACTTCCAAATACAAATAGGTGGGACGATGCAGAGGAACAAGAGTAATGAGCGGTCTCTCTACTTTATTACTTTAAAGAAATATAGGGAGCTGCTTCTCTTCAATCAAGAAAAACTGTATACAAATGCTGCAAAGCATGTGACACTGGCACTACACTTTATAAAGTCAGTGAAGAAACCTATATTTAAAGGACACGATGGACTTGTGAGTGAATTGTTTCTGGGTACATGAGCAGCCAAGCAGACATGTGATTCACTTTAGTTCCGCCAGAGAAAATGAGTCACCTGGCTGCACACTGAACATTACATCAGCTGATATTTCAAAACTAAATGCGGGCCAGCGACCCTGAAGTATTTAATTAACACAAGTTAAGTCCTGGGACCTGTATACATCATAACTTTACAAAAAGTCTCACAAAAAAGATGGCGTCTGTTTCACTAAATCCCTTGCCCTTAAAAAGCTACCGTTCATGCAGGCTTCTCATTGCTCTGTGTATGCACCACACGAATTTGACTTAAGACAGTTAGCTTTCACCTTACTCGGGGTTTACCGCGGCATAGCTACCAGAAGTGCATAAGATACCGTCGCCAGGGGTGTGATGGGCTCACTGTGCCTTACTACCCAGCCAGGGGTCAAGGTGGCAGATGTATTCACTTGTATTCCGCCCCGTGATACAACCTTGCTATTCCACTGAATGCTTAAGGGAGTTAAGAGTTATTAGACACAAATTAATTGTTTCTCCCCAACCAAATCCAGAAGTAAAAGATGTGAATGTTAAAAAATTTGATTTGAAATTATTGAATCACTTTGGACTTTTGAGGCATCAATTCCCAAGAAGAAGGTGGAGGCTGATCAGGATGGCAGGCGGACATGGGTATCGCCCAACAAAGTGTCGGGTGATGGGACCGCCACCGTGACGGTCGCATTGTACGGGTTTTCCATTGCAGCGGGAGCTGCTGACTGCAGCACCCGCAGAAATGGAAAAAAGGCATGTGTAACACATCCCTGTACTACGTGACAAGCAACATGTGGTTCCTGTCACTTGGAACAGGGATCTGTTGGGGGCACCGTAGGTGCCCCCCACACCCAAAGAAAAGGGCCTGGGGTGAAGGGGGACCCGCTATGGGCCCCCAAAGTCCATTGTCGCCAGCCTTTTCGTGGTGGATGTACCGCCCTGAAAAGGCTGGCAGGGTGGGACCATCCAAATCCCTACAGCGGTGCCTGGCAGGCCCCGCCACCGTTGTAGGCATTTGGAGGCCCTCCACCGCACTGGTGGGCTCAAGGAGCCCTTTGGATTTGTGGCAGCAGGGCTTTCAACCCGCTTGCACACTGCATGCCATCAATATCTGGCGAGCGGAAAACCTGCTTAGGATGACGGGGAGGCTAGTGGACTCACCCCCATCCTAAGCAGCCCCTTAGTTCTTTAGACAATATTTTAAACCTTATGTCCACAGCGCAACCAATACTATCATTCAAACATGTGGCTACCAAGAACAAGGGGACACAGATCTGTACTTCACCCTTTTATACTGGGATGGTCAAAATCTCAACAAGCCCTTATTATTATATTACCAATGTTTTCTCCTCCAACAGTGTTTTTCTTTTAACATTTTTGCACTTCAATCTTAAGCATTGATTTAGTAAGGCAAGGCTTTATGGTAGTGCTTTCTTGTAGAAAATCTTTCATTCCGTCTTGTACCATCAGAGTTATTGGTGCCTAAGTATTATTTTCGGTGTGATGAGAATCAGTCAAGCAAAGTTTTTCATTTCACTTGCATACAATACTTCCCTAACTACCACTATCTATCTGTACGCAGGCCCATCTAAAAAAGCACAGCAAAGAAATAGGTCTGGCTTGCATTTTCAGTTGCCAGACAGATCTACTGTTTTGCAAATGCATCTTCAGTCGAGCCAATGGTAAAGCCTTTGCTTTTCCAAGTCATAAATTCAACAAATGTTGCCAAGAGATGAAAGAACAAGCATTTTTGAAAGACAATCGAAGGGGCAAATAAAAAGGCAATGGGCAGGTTGTAAGCCCACAGAGTGTATGCAGCATGCCTCAGAGACCGTGCATGGGCTGCCTAGGCTCAACCTAAACACCAACAAAAGAGCACTCAAGTACTGGCACTTTACCGTTATGACTTTACGGCATACAAACTACATACACGTCATGTCACACCTGAAATTTAACAAAAGACACAGTTGAAGCCCCAGTACAGAAAACTGAGGGAAACACAAATGAAACAATGTAACCATTTTCAATTGTCAGGGGCTTGATGAAGGGGCATTTTAAAACAACAGCCAATTAAGACAAGTACTGGCATAGCCAATAGGTCTTGCATTTGGGACCTTATAAGTGTTTAGCCATGCAACAGTTGGTGTTGTTGTACCAAGGAGTTTCTGCTGCATAACTAAATACTTCTAAAGGTCCCAAAAGCGAGACATATTTGTTATGCCAATGCTTGTTTTTTGGTAGCTATCAGCCAAAATAAAATGTCCCCTCTTCCGATTGCATGTGGAGCAGGCTGAGGATGCAGCGTTGTCTTGACGCTTCATGAAGTGCTCGCTGTACAGGATGATGCCAAATTGGGGGGATGATCTTTCAGAGTGGGGGTGGGTCAGAGTGCCAATGGCCGTCTCATCCTAGTTGAAGAATAACTGCCTGAAACTCAACAAGGACAAAACTGAAGTTCTTATCTTTGGCAGACAAAGCGCCCTACTGGAATGACTACTGGTGGCCATCGGCAATCTGACCCCCCATTAGTCGTTCCAGAGGGCGTTTTGTCTGGCGAAGATAAGAACTTCAGTTTTGTCCATGTGGAGTTTCAGGTAGTTGTTCTTCAACCAGGCTGAGACGGTGTTCATACAGTTGTGGACGTTAGTTTCCGTTGAGGTGAGGTTGGCTGAGAGCGTAAGGACGAGCTAGGTATCTTCGCTTGTGCGATGATGTTGATGTTGTGGGATCCGACGAGGTCTGCGAGCGGTGTCATGCAGATGTTGAAGAGGGTTGGGCTGAGGGACGAGCCTTAGGGGGTGCTTGGGTTGTGAGGTGAAGGGAGGAAAGTGGGCTCTGGGTGCACACCATGGGAAAGAATGCAATCCTTCTGAGCGCATTGTCAGAGATTACAATCTGCCGAAGTCTATCCAGGAGTATGTGGCCTGAGACGGTGTCTAAGGCTGTGGACAGCTTGAGCAGGATCAGGGTGAATGAGTCTCCTCTGCCGAATAGGGTGTGAATGTTGTTTGTTGAGGCAATCTGTGCTGTCTTGATGCTGCGGATGGCTTTGAACCCTTATTGGAAAGGGCCTAGCAGGTTGTTTCTCTCCAAGCGTTGGGTGAGTTGGAGGTTGATGGCCTTTTCCAGGACTTTGGGGGGGGGGGGGATGGAGGAGGGACAGGAGCGATGAGATGGTTGTTTTGGCACTCGGTCTGTCTGCAGTGGGTTTGAGGAGGGGTCTCACCTCTGCATGCTTCCAGGCGTCGGAAATGGTTGATACGGTTATGGAGGCATTGAGGATGGTGGCAAGCTGGAGGACGATCTGGTCTCTTCTGAGGTTGACAAGTCGGTGGAAGAATGGGTTGGTGGGTACTCCCAAGTGGATGGAGTTTATTAAAGGGCAGTTGTGTTCGGTGTGCTGACTTGTTCCCATGCAGTGAGCAGGTGGTCTGCAGTAGTGGTCGAAGGGCTGTCATGGAGGTCGTTGGGTTGGGGATCGAAATGTCTGTAGATGGTTGCTATCTTGTTGTGGAAGTGGTCAGCAAGGGCATCGCAGAGTTCCAGGGAGGAGGGAATAGAGTTCCGTTAAGGCTCCTTCCGTAAAGGCTGCTCAGATGTATCAAACCCGGTTTCTACTCAGCAGTAATTTCTGGTGGCAAAGCTGGCATAATCTTCAGCACCTTGGGAGGTCTAGAAGCTTAATGGTCCAGTTTGACCTGAATTACTATTTGCCACTTAGGCTCTAAAATGATCAGTCCCAAGAGGTACAGCACCAACAGGCAAACTACAGAGTCTCTGAGATGTGCAACCACATTCAGAGGAAGTAAACATAGATATGTATGATCACCCTTACCGGACTGAACGCCGCTTATTCTCTCTTCGTCATGTTAATGATCAGATGATCATGAGGGAAACACTTTGGAAGATGACAGGAACATTTTGAGGCCGTTAACAGGGCTCCCCTTTCCCTCTGAAAGCTTCTGTTCATAAGGATCTGGTGTTCTCGTCAGATATACTACACAATGAGGACAACCAGTTTAACATTCTATTGTAGAATGACAACCAGAGGAGTGTTTATGTTTTGGCATTGTGGAATCTCAACCAAATACAAAGGAATCTATTGTCAAAGTCCAAAATCTAGCAGATCAGATTTAACCTGTATTTTTAATACCCCTGGCAACTACATGTGTCGCCACTAGGACATGTCATGCACCCAAACTAGAAACTATTACCTATTGATGGCCTACTGCAAACTACTGCAGGACGTAATTGCAAAGAGGTAATCTGGTAATATAGGTGCTGCCACCTTGCAACATAAGGAGAGCTGTGAACGCTGTGCTCTGGGAAAGAAAGCAAGCACTAAGCCTCAAGATTAAAATAAAAATATAGTAGCTTAAGCACCTATACTTTAAGCAGCCTTCACCAAACCAGTTGAACAAAATCAAAATTTTCCCTATATTTTTGAAAGACAAGACAACTGAGGTCAAGGCCCTAGTAACTACAGGTGTGGCCTTGAGGAAACGCTAGATCACGTGTCTCCTTGGTCGTAAGAAGTTGACACAGCTGAGAGGTGTGACAACTTTCAAATGAGTCTTCCTCCTTTTAGTCCAATATGGTCTAGCAAATCGGAAGAAGGAAAAGCAAAATAGACTGGTAGATTTATATCAAATGTCATAGGTTTCCAAGGTACATGACCAAGAATAACATTCCAATGTAGACAACAGACGAATAAAAGACCATTCCTGTCTCAATCCTCCTTTTAAGAGAATTTGGCAAATGAAGAAGGGAGATGCTCAATCTACCACTTCTATTGTGGGAGCAGAAGATGGACAATGTACTGAAAGATTTCTATGTCAAATCTTTATGGTCCCACTGGGATCTACCAAGGCCAAATGCTTTTCATAAAAAGTAGAGAGAAAATATGAACCATTTGAACACCCTATACCTATGGTTATTGGTCTGCTCAAGAGTTTCTCTCCCACATTCATCTACTAGAATAGTAAATCATCTGAAATGAATTTCTGATTTTCTCAGAGAGGTCCATCAAACAACACAACTTGCAAGTTTGCAAGGCAATTGAGTAGGGAGACGAAATAGGTGATTTGGTCTAGGTAGATCGAGACAGCTATAAGAGAATATGAAATAAAGATTTTTACGGAGAAATCTAGGTTTTTTACATATGAGATCGGGGTTACAAAAAATGCATTAAGGACCTGTTTATTGTGATCAATAAGCTGGTCTCTTATCAGTGGGTCTATGAATCCCCAGTCCCAAATGATGAGTAATCAGCTGGAAAACTTCTTCCAAAGCAAAACTGAGGATATTTATCAGGAGTTTCCTGTCAACATTTTGTCTGAACTTATGGAGATTTTGAATAAAAGTGCTGGTGAAACCCAGAGTACTGTATTTCGGACGTTCTCAATTGTGTCAGAATCGCAAGTCGAGGACTCGCTCTTGGCTTTCATATCAGACGGTGCAACTGACTCTAGTCTATGCATATTCTACACTTTGGCCCAGGTATCATCAGTGATAGTCTAACATCACTCTGCAACCAAGTGATAGAGAAAGCAATTTCCCCTTCAGCTTGTAAAGAATAACTAATAATTGCTCTTCTAAAAAAACTACTGCTGTTCCTACGGCATTGGAAAACTAAAGATCCATTTAATTACAGCTGTTACCAGCCAAACTTTACAGAAAGCCCTGAATCAAGAATATTCCCTAGTAAAGGAACGGGACAACTTGCTAGATAGGTCTGAGGTCAGCTTTAGGAGGGGCCACAATACACAGTCTGCATTTGTGTCAGTTGCTGATGAAACCCAAAGCATTTTGTATCAAGGAAGACCAGCGGCTCTGATACTATTAAACCTCTCTGTAGTTTCTGATACAGATTGACACTTTAGAAAACCTGAGCAACAGTTGTAAATGTAAGTTTTCATATCAATCAAACTCTCCAATGGTTTAGGTTTCTTTCTTCTTTTTTATTTTTCCATTTCCAAGGTATCTTCTGAAATTACAGTCCTTATTTTTGAGAGTTTGATTGATATGAAAACTTACATTTACAACTGTTGATCAGGTTTTTAAATTGTCAATATGTATTTAGGGTGGACTTTGTTTATCTGTTTTGCAACTGCAGGCAGCGGTTGTTTATTTACCTTGAGCACTCTTTGTCCTTACATATTAGATTTGAGAGATGGATTTCACTGTGTTGCGCATTTCCCCATTGCCAATTTGGTGTCTGATACAGTGTCGCATTTCGTTCTAGTGGCCCGACTATCCCAACTGGGGATGAAAGACAAGGCCATTAAGTTCCTCCCATCACTCCTGACAGAGAAAAAGCAGATGTTAGCGTACAAACCTTTTAGGTCGGAACCTTTCACCTCATCATGTGGAGTTTCCAGGGTTTGACACTCAGGGGCACTCGTTATAATCTTTATTTGTACCAGTTAACCAAATTGGTGCAAGCCATGGTTTTACAGCATCAACCTAAGCTGACGAGACCTTAAGTTTCAGGCCTGTATGAAAGCAGAATGGACTTAGACAAAAGCAAGTTGCTTGAAATTAAATGGCGAGAGTACAAAGTTTTTGATATCTGTTAATGCTCCTAATGTAATGTCTAGGTTGTGGAGGCCTGCTGGACTCTCACGCTTATAGACTTCGAAAGAAACTTGAGCGGAATTCTCAATAAAACTCTTCTTCACGGCCTGTATTAACCAGATGTTGGCAATGTGTTTTTATATTTCACATTTAAGGAAAAAATCCCAGACTCGTCAAGAAGAACGGTTATCCAATCCCTCATAGCATCATATCCTGATTACTGTAATGCCCAGTATTTGGGAATTAATCAGACACCGGGAGCAAGACTGCAGGTGGCCGAAAATGCAGTTGACCACTCGGTCCTAGGGATACCAAGCGACCACTCCATTTCTGAGGCTATGAAAGAGCAAAAGGTAAAAGCTACAGGTTTAAAGCCCTACGTATGATTCACAGAGTTATATGAGGGCAGGCCCAGGTTCCATCAAAGCTTGGTTTGGCTGGTATGTGCCCAGACGTTTTCCCAAGAGGAGGGATGTGGTAGCTTCCAGAATTAGATGAAGCAGATGAGAAGGGAAAGATTTCTCCGTCCTCATAGCTAAACTGTGAAACTCTCTACCCAGCGAGATTAAAGCAACAGAAAACACATCTTGAGTTAGGACACTTATTAAAACATGCCTTTTCCCCCTACAGATGAGTATCCTCTTATTGGTCATGGTATCTTAGCGCCAAAAGAAACTTCTGTGTTACAAAAACACTTCAGAACTGTTAAACATAATATCAGTGCAGAGATACAATTTATGATCTATTATCAACCAGGAGTCCGCAATAAAAAAGCAAATGCCTTAAGTAGGCTTTTAGCAGAACACCAACGGGTACTTCATTCACACATCGTACAACAGTCTTGAAGCCTGCAGAGGTAAACCTATTCAGAAGAGATGAAAATGGAAATCAAGATATCTAAATCCAACATCTTTAGAGAATGTTCTGTTAATTAGGTGGCACAAGACAATATTATACTCTGTCAAGATCTACCCTTAATTCTAATAACACAGATTACATTCAATAACTCATTAACAACAAAGGCCCCCTTAGCTTCTAACTGGGCTTGGGGAAATGTGGTACCATGGATCCCGGTCTATAGCATCTCATAGAAGGATCCTACATTTCCTGCTGACCTACAGCAAAGAGCCTGACTCCAGAAGTATTGCAAATTTGGCATCTGGATTGCCTAGAATAGTGCATGCAAACTCTAAAAAATGAAAGAAATGTTTGTCGATCAGACTGTGCCATGCCACAGAGTGAAAAAGATTGTGTTGGGTGTCTTTCTCATAATTACAACTCACTAGCATGTAGAGAAGCAATTATATTGCCGTTCACACAACAGCTTGCAAATACTGGCATTCAATGCAGTTCTACTCAGGTCCATATGTTGGTTATTACAGAATACACAGAGTCCCCTTCTTGGACGTCTTTCTCCCGGATGCCTTTAATTCATACAATAAAGTAAAGTAAGGATTTTAAAAACGTACTCCATTACAGAAAAACACCTGCAGACGTGAATAATACTGTCAAAATTGATGGGGGGGGGGGGGGGGGGGGGCTCCTTCTCCGCAAAAACACAAATGTGTACTCTAATTTCTTCAAGAAAAGTAGATTTTCCAATGTCAATCACATCAGCGAGGAGAGTGAATGAAATCCAGACACAGCCCATCAAAATCCAATTTCCAGTTTTTTCAAAAAATCTACACTTGTAAAATAGAATTTACACACACACACACACACACACACACATCATGAAAAGTTCTGGAAAACTATTCTGAAAGGACTATGAATATAAGACAGTTGCAGTAAAAGCTTATGTCTTATTCACAAGGCAGCCCTGCTACGCCAGTCCACAAACGTATATAAAAGTGGAATGCTGAATGTATAAGATGTACTAACAGATTGCAAATGATATGCTATTCAGGACACACAGTCCATTTAATGAGGAACAAATCCATTAGACATGCAGTTGTTTGTGCTATTTTTTTTAGCTGACAATGAAACACCACATCACAAGTCCAATTCTCTTAAAATACAACATGCAGGCCTCATCCTCTCTTAATCCCCCAACATCTGCTACCAGACTTTTACTTCTAGACCAAACAGACCTTCTCTCTGTCCCCTTCACCATCACATATCACTCCTCCACATCAAGAACAGCAGTACAATGAGAAGTTGACTTTTGGTCCTTTAAGGAAATCCACGGAGAAAAACTTGAGGGGTAACTAATTAATCTACCCATACATTTCCAGAACTCAATAGAGGTCTAAAACACCACTTTGAAGAATCACACTTAGATGTCTAAGCCATCAGCAATATGGTGCACCCAAAAATTTACTGAAAACAAGCATGCAACACAGACAACAGAAGAAATAAAATGCCAGGAGGACCTTATGTTGAAAGAACTCTGCTACAACTGGTGTTCCATCATCAAGCTAAAGTAACATACTACAAGACCACCATCTTTTAAACAATCAACAGAATCAAAGCCTTCTTCGAAACCGTAAAACCGTCTGCCAACCACATCCAGACTCTGACATATGCAACCCTGTCAACCTCTTCTGCACAGAGAAAATCAATATAATCTGATCTAAAATCACCAGCTGATCATCTTCCACAACCTCATCTATACCCAAATGTCACTCCACTAACTGGTTAACTGACCTGTCCAACATTCTGAATCACTCAAAGTCACCTTCTACAAAGGTGACATGTTTCCCTCATCAAGCTTCTGGAAGAAGCTCTCGCACTACTTCACCTCACTGTCAACTCGACTTAAACTCACTGTACCTTCCTGCTCAACCTCAAGACTGGAAAAACCTCCAACCAACGTTGCTATGTACTATCCTAGACCCCGCTGCCCATTCACTGGAAAAAACATTGAGAAAACTGTTTCTGGCCAACTACATGAGGACAGCAGCGACCATCAATAGTAGATTCAGGCCACACTGCAGCAGTAAAACAGCCCAGATGCAAAAAAGTTATGACATGCTCTCCCTCACCAACAAAAATGACCCTTCCCTTCCCTTCTTTCATGCTCAACCTCGGCACAGCATTCAAAACCGCCAGCCATCTACCTTTGTTCCACAACCTGAAAATGTGCATGGCCTTCACTGGCACAATCCTACAATGGTTAAGATCAAATCTCACCAACCGACAGCAAGTCAATCAGATGGGGACTACCGCACACAGGACTCTCCTAGCCATCTGCAGTCTTCAATGGCTCCATCAGGTTACTGATCAATTACAACCTCTACAAAAAATATTTGCGAACCACCCTTGCAGACACCAATAACAAGATTAACAAGTTTGCTGATGACACCCAAGTCTATCTTAAAATTTCATCAACAATAAAATTCAAAGACTCCAAGCCTCTCTTGAAGACATCAACACCTGTATGTCAACAAACTACCTAATGCTGAACTTTATGAAAACCAAATCCCTCCAAACATTCTATGAATTAGTCAAAGATCTCCAAATTAAACCTAATGATCCATAACTGACAGAACTGGCCAGATCCCTAAGGTTCACCCTCAACTCAAACCTCTCACTTAAAATACATTGCCAAGAAAACAAACAACCTGGTTCCCTTTTTCACTCTTAAAAAATGAAAAACTTGTCTCTCAGGAGAAGTTAGCAGAACAATAGTTTAAGCCCTAGTTCTCTCCCACCTAAACTGAGGCAATGACCTGCTCAACTGGGTTCCAAATACCAACTCTGTTCCATTGAAAGGCAAGAGGCTAAAGAAACCCAACCACATCACCCTCTTGCTAAAAGGACTATATTGGCTCCTGCCTGCAAGCCCTGATCATCTTCAAGTTCAGATGTCTCACTTACAACATCCATAACACCAAGCCTCCTGTTTACCAGGCTAATAAACTTACAATATCTGAAGGTCAACACCAGACAAGAATTACCCACATCACCAGATTAAACACTGCAAAAAATAGAAAACAAGCTTCGGTTTTCAATGATGTAAAAAGCATATTCTGGAATCTCAACTTGTACGACGCACCGTAATTAACAAGTCAAGGTGGAATTGTGCTCCAGCCTTAAATAATTCAGAAAAACATCTAATATGCATCACATTGTACTGTACAGCCCTTTCTCTAATAGCATGGCTGCGAAATTTGTGTGCGTGCGTTATACTCCGCACAATCAGGCATGTGACGGGGAAAATATAACTAACTATGGAGAGTCTCAAGTTACCCGTATTAGCGACAGCCTGTCGGCCTTGTCCTGCACTTCAGGAATCTCAAAGGCAAACAAGCATTGTCATAGCAAATAGGTCTCGCCTTTGGGACTTTATAAGTGTTAAGCCATGCAACAATTAATGTTGTGCTGCTTAACTAAATACTTATAAGGCCCCAAAGGCGAGACCTATTGGAGACCTATTGGCTATACCAGAAGCGGTGGCCACGTCCCTAAACACCTTGCCCTGGAGAGCAATTATAAGTACTTTGTGGGCATCACCACCTCCACCAGGCCTAGTTTGGTGTCTGCTGAATGATTATAGTATACATCTGCATAGCAAAGCAACTTGGTATTTCAGAAAAACTTCAATCAAACCACCCAGGCACTCGTGCTTCTGGACTTAATCGGCGGCCTTTGACATGGTCAATCATGAACTTCTGATCGACCGTGTCAACAATGCCGGCATCCAGGGCTTGGCTTTTAAGTGGATAAGATCTTTTTTACACCATCGCTCCCAGGCGGTCCATTTATCCACCTTTTCAGCTACTCCAATTAAACTGATTTGCGGGGTCCCTCAGGGCTCCGCCTTATCACCTCTCTTATTTAACCTTTACATGCAACCTCTGATTTGTTCTCTACGCAATAGCCCGGTTACCATTTTCAACTATGCTGATGACTTTCAATTGGTTTTCAATCTTGATCCTACCCCGGCATCCATCACTAATTTTCAATCCACCATGCTCTCCATTAGTGAATGGATGTGCCACAGTCATCTGAAGCTTAACCCTGACAAAACAGAACTTGTCCTAACTGGGGAGTCCTCCAATCCTTGGAACCGGAGTTTCTGGGCACCATCCTGGGGCACTACTCCTTCTCCTGTGGACTCAGTGAAGAGTCTTGGGGTTATCATCAGCAAAGACTTATCATTAAAACCTCAAAATAACGCTGTTACTTCCTGTTTTTTAAATCTTCGGAGAATCCGGAAAATTTGCAGGTTCCTGACCACTGAGGCCCTCACACTTGTCATCATAGCCTTGGTTACTTCTCGCATTGACTATGACAACGCTCTTTATGTTGCCATTCCAGCTTACCAGCTTCACAAATACAACTGGTACAGAATCAAGCAGCCAGGTTGATTTTCCATCAACTTAAACATCAACATGTTTCCCCCTTGCTGAAGAGCCTTCACTGGCTCCCGGTGGCCAAACGCTGCATTTTCAAAGTTGGCTGTACCATCTTTAAGTCACTACTTGGTCAGGGCCCTGCCTTTATCGCTTCCAGGATTCATAGGTACGTCCTGCCCGTAACCTTGGTTCCTCTTACCATAACCTTCTTTCAGTCCCCTCTTTTAAACGGAAAAAACACGGGGGGCCTTAGGTTCTCATTTCTGGCACTCCTTTCCATACGAACTTCGGTCAACCTCCAGTTATACTCTCTTCAGGAAACTCTTGAAAACCTACTTGTTCTGTCAAGCCTATGAATAACAACTGCGCTCTGTCTCCCATCATTGCTCATCCGTCTTTAGCGCCATGAAACCGCCTGGTGTCCGTGCGCTGTACAAGCAATTTTAACATAACATAACACCTGTATCACATCATACCAAGGGCATTTTCAACTGACACAACACTCACAGAGATTCAATTTTTACAAACCACTAAGGACTGTTATCAGAAGCCTGCAAACAATCAAACATAGTACCCATGTTAGCAGGAAACGCCAGCATGACCTCTCCTACTTTTTAACAACTTAGATCAACTGAGTTATTCATCCCAAACCATCCTCAGTGTACACTGACCACACAATATATCATCATCATCAGTTAGTCTTTATTCAATAATTTACAATCATAAAAGACACAATACATACATAAAAGTGGCAATAAAAGGGCAACACTCTAAAAACATACATTGCATACAAAATTAATACTAACATTATCGAAATACTAACAAATCTATAATAGTTAAAACTAGCTTACCCGTCGCGCGTTGCTGCGATCTCAGAAGAAAAGAAATTCAAGGAAACTTGTTATGATAACATTACATTTACATTGTGTCACTGTTATTGAAACTTATTCATTTTATTTTTCAAAATCTTTCTAAGTGTGGCTTGAGCAGTGGGTCCTCGATTGGCTTCCAATCTTGATTCTGATTGCTCTCCTGTTTCATTCGAGCAGGCTTGAGCAGTGCGTAATTGATCGGTTTCCAATCTTGATTCTCGTTGATCGTTCATTTGAAATTTACATGCTTGAGCAGTTTGTATTCGAACAGCTTCTAATCTTGCTTCCCGTTGCTCGTCAGTTTCTGAAGCTCGGAATGCCTTTTTCTTTTGTGCTTCTGATGTAGATTGACCAATCGATTACCGTTTGGGGGTCATAACTGTCGACGATGCTCGAAAATTCGCTGATCTATTTCAGTATTCGAAAAATTATGAGGGTCCTGGGGGGCCGATTTAAAAAAAAATTGACAGAAACCTTTGCGGGAGTGTACTCAACAACTTCCCAAAGTTTCATGGCGATCGGATGAATGGTGTAGTAATGCATAAAGGACAAACAGACAGACAGACATACTTTCATGTTTATATATATAGATAAATAAAATTGATTAGATATAGTATTTTCCTACAATTAATCTCTGGAGGAAGGCCAATTTAGATTAGGACATTCAGGTACTAAATTTAATTCCCCAACATCCTTCAATTTTTTCCTCCTCAGTGCCCAGGACCAACTCAAGAATTTCGCAATGGCAATAACAATGTCTGCACGCGTGTTCGTTATCAGGATGCGCATGGCTGTCATACAAGATCTAGTGCCAAGATTAAAACACAAAGGCTTAAGCCACCTACAACCGGGGCCTTTGTAAGCCGGACACACGAAGAGTACGTGGGTTATTGACTCTTCCTGGGTATGACAAAAAGGGCAATTGACATTCATGGGCTTCTTCCATTTAGCAACGAAAGATCTTAGGGGAAGGGTACCCACTGGGAATGGGTGATATAGTTTCCTATCGCTAGTTTTTGTAATCAAATTCCAGTATGGTTCTGCTATCGATGCAAACTTGTGATTTAAGAAGATACCTGTAAGCGAGGTACCTCCCACCGCCGACAGGGTCTTTCTAGTAATCATATCCCAATAAAGCACTTTAAAAATTTTATTGGGAAAAGTGTTTCCTATTGGGTCGTCCCACGAATGGCTAAGCCCCATTTCCTTCAAATTGTACTTGATCTTCTGCAGCTATTTAATTTTAGAAGATAAATCAGCACTCCTGATGTGCATTAATGCACTAGCATACAGTGCCAATTCTGGGGTGGTCCAAAGCCTCCTCCAATAAGCTAGGGATCTAAAACCTGCAACCTCATCAAGGTTGGTACAGCCCAAATCTAAGAGCAAAGGCTTCAGGGGTGTAGATTGTGGGAGGGCAGTCAGAGATCTCAAGAACTTATTTTGTGCTTGTACTAGGGGTTATACATTTTCGAACCCCCAGAGTTCGGCGCCGTAAATAATGGAAGCTTTAATTTTCCAATTATATATAGCTACTGCTGGCCCTATAGGTTTTGTATGTGACAGTCGATCTTCCTTTAATAGGGCTCCAGCTAACTGATTATGCCTGAGAACTAAGACATCTAATTGGGAAACCCAATTCCTTCCGTTAATAAGGGTGTGCGGCAAAGATGCGTCCTTGCCTCCACCCTATTCTCCCTATTTACAAATCAGGTCATCATATATTATTCCAATTTTCCAACAATTGCACCATTTCTCGCCGGTTCAGGGGTACCATTATTAATGTTTGCAGACAACATGTTAATTCTATCTAAAACCCAGTCAGGTCTGCAACATGCCCTTGATCGATTTGTAGTTTTCTGCAATGACCATGAGCTTGTGGTACACGCTGACAAAACCAAGTTCATGGTATTGCAGAGGCACAAATGTGTCAATGGTAGGGTAGCACTGGATAACGTATTATTGGAACAGACCAATACATTTACCCACCTAGGGGTAATTATGGATAGGAGGAGGAATCAGTTTATTCACCCTGCTGCCCCCACCTTACTTGAGCGTAATTTGCCTCATGTAGTTTAATAATGAAGCCAAGGATTTCTTTGGGCATCCCGGCCACCTTTAGCGAGTCACACAGCTTATGGCGGGGTACTAAATCAAATGCCTATTTTAAATCAACAAATGCTGCAAAGAGGGTTCCCCCTGCTAAAATCACTGTGGACCAATAGATCGTAAATCTGAAAACGTGGTAAATGGTGCTGACGTGGGTTCGAAAACCCGCTTGATAGGTAGATGAAAATGAAATGAAATGAAAAATTCCACTTATATAGCGCATAAGCCTCGCAGCGCTGGTTACTGATTACTGTGCTTGGCTGCAGGGCAAAGTTAGTACGCTTTTGAGAACAGGTAAGTTTTTAAATCTCTCCTAAATGACATCAAATTGTCGTTTTGTCTAAGGGATAAAGGCAGGGAATTCCATGCCTTCGATGCTGAGCAAGTAAATGAACGGCCACCCCAGCGGGCTTTCTTGATTTTTGCCGTAGTTGCCAAGTGCAAAGAAGCCGAGCGAAGAGTTCTAGGCGGCACATAGGGCAATACTAGGGGAAACAACACTGCCGGGCCAGTTTGATGAAAGGATTTGTGCAAAATGCACATGGCCTTGAACAATGTTCTTGCAGCCACTGGGAGCCAATGAAGCTCTTTTAGGGCTGTTCTGGCTGACTGCCAACAAGGAATGTTGAACAGTAGGCGCGCGGCACAGTTTTGAGTGACTTGAAGTTTTTTTGTCACTGATGCCGGAGCCCCTAGATATAAAACGTTTCCATAATCCAGGCGAGAGAGTATCAGGGCCTGTACCATGACCCTTCTCGCCTGGAATGGAAGTAGGGGGAGCACTTTCCTGAGCATTTTCATTAGCCCTACGCATACGGAAGCTGTTTTTGTGGCTTGAACCGATAAGTCCAGTGCTCTGTCCAGCCAAATACCCAGACTCTTTATCTGGTCCTTTGGGAGAGGAGGGATGCCGAGACATGAAGGCCAGTTCACTGACAGGAAGGTGGGAGAAGGGTTTCCTAGTAACATGATCTCGGTCTTCTCCCCGTTGAGTTTGAGATGGGAGAGTTGCATCCACTCAGCAACAGCCTCTAGACATGGACCCAGGGTGTTGGACGAACCCTCCTTGTGGTCCAGAGAGACCACAAGTTGGGTATCGTCAGCGTAGGTGACAATCCGCACACCGTAAGGGAGAACTATCTTCTCTAGAGACTGCATATAGACATTAAATAGTGTGGGGCTCAGGGAGGAGCCCTGAGGAACCCCACAGCTGAGCGGATGCTTAGATGATACCACCTCGCCCTCGAAGACCTGGAAGAAGCGTTCCTCTAAAAAAGAGGTCAGCCACTTCAGGGCCGCGATAAAACATCCTGGTCTATAATCCATTCATTGACTCTACCTAGCACAAGTCTCTCAACTATTTTTTCGTAAGGTATCTATTAGGCTTATCGGCCTATAATTGCTGGGACTGGCACGGTCTCCATTTTTGTATATGGGAAAAATGTCAGCCCCTCGCCAAGTTTCAGGTATTGACGCACCACTGGCAATAGCATTTACGATGACAAAAATATATTCAATCCAGGTCTTCCTATCCTGTTCATAGAGGTCGGCCGGAATGCAATCCGGGCCAGGCACCCTCCCTGCAGGGAACCCATCTAGAACTCTATCAATCTCTCCTTTGCTAAATAGTAAAATAGCCTCAGTATTAACCTCGGGGTACTTAGTACATGTACTATGAGGGCAAGCAAATTGGCCTTGAAAATGCTGCACCCAGAGTTCGGGAGGAACATTATTAACTGGTAAAGTTCCAGTCGGACTACTACCCCATTTGACCAATTGCCAAAATTTAGTCCAGTTCTTCTCATTACTGGGATTAGCTAGGGTAGCCCATCTGTCTTCATCAAAATCTTTTTTTGCCTTTAATTGGACTTTCTTGTAATTTACCCTTGCTAATTTCACCTCTAGGGGGACTCCCAGCCTAATTGCATTTGAGAGGTGCCGGAACGCTGCTCCACATTCCTCATTATACCACTTAGCCGATTTTTTAAAGAGATCTACTTGATTGTGTGTACATGCAGGAAGCAGTACATAGGAATGACTACCCGCAAAGTAAAGCAACGGATATGTGAACACCGTAGCACTATCCGCTGCAGGAAAAGGGCGACCAGACTAACGGATCATTTTCTAGAGAACAATCACACACCAAATGACATGGTATGGACAATCATCGAACAGATAACACCTGGGAACAGAGATGGGTCTACAGACTATCAACACATATCAATGGATTAAATGATAATATCCCATGGGCTAATGTCCTATAACTTGCATCTCAAACAAACTTTGTTGCTCTCCCTTTCGTCTCTTTTGGACCCATTCTAACACACAATGAGCCGCACCCTCGGTTTATTGATTAGTAACATCTTTATATACCAAGCCTGCCCTTTCGCTTAACTATCAATAAGGCTTGTATTCTGACTACCCCATTGTGGCAGCCCATCAAATATTTGTTATGCACATTGATTCATAGAATTCCAGTTCCCCTTGGGCTCTCTTACCTACTACCTGGGCAGCTCATATAACCTTGGGTAAATACCTCTGTACTGGTTCAGCAAGTGTTATTATACACTCCAGGGAACGTCATTCTTTATCATGCAAATTCAGCAGTCTCTTTGAAAAAACATTACCTAGACGATCCCTTTTGTTTCTTTGGAACATCAGCCTCTATCCTATTACGAAACTACGCTCCTCCCTCCCCGTTTTTCCTAACGCGGTAGCTTTTCCTTCACTATAGCAACGCCACTGCGTGATCCTTAGAGGCTACCGTACCGCTCCTTCTGGGAGCGCCTGACGTCATCACGCTCAGGAGACCACGCCCACCCCGACCCCGATGGCGGCAGTTTTAACTCACTTCACAATGCATTCTCAACACGGGCGCATGGAGGGGCGAACTAGGTATACCGTTTGACCGTACCACTTGAAAACTGTAAGTAGAACATAGAATTCCCCAGATGAAACGCGAATGGTTCCGTTTCTTCTTTTGAACTTTCCCAGTAACCTCTGGGAATCAACACCGGAACTAAGCATCCTCTCCCTTTCATTGCAGAATATGTTTTCCAACAGTGGCCACCCTTCCCTCTAATCCCGTGCAGCCTAATGACCCTGATTTAGGAGTAAGCACCTTGCGAACATACTGTGTGTTATATGTTGTGTTTGTTTTGTTCTGTCTCGGTTGGATCAAGATGAATCAATGGCACGTTGTTACTCCTTCACTTCTAAGGGTATGATTGTTGCTTAGCCACGCACCTATAATTAATGGATGCGAGTGACAAAATCACGGATCTTTTTCATTAAGCACACAACCATTGATAGGTGTGCTAGGTAGCCATAATGGCTGTATTGAGCCAATACGTTATCTCTTTGTATTTGAGCAGCACACTGCACTAAAATAGTCCGCATTAATTCTGTGTGGGATGACTCCCAGAGACAGCAGATTTCGTCACTTCACTACGTTGCAGGCACGTAACGAGTTTTCTTGTGACTTTTTCTCCTTCTCTCCTTACAGGTCTTTTTTACTTTCAGCATAACCCCCTCCGGGTTATAGCTTTTTCGCCCTGTAACTATTTTTGTTAACAGGGTACATAGGAATGCAGGTATGGCAGGACGTTAGTGTGCCCTGACCACCCATTTCCTTTTTTGGTCCTGACGAAAAACCGGTAATTTCCAAGACGGTTTGAAACATGTAGACCTTCCACTTATCTACAGATACACACGGTCATAAATAACCTATTATTGTATCTACACACGTTTTTAATATTGTCCAGTAGTCTTGAGAATAAAATATTTCTCCTATAAGTCATACCAGGACAATTTTTAACACACTGACTTTTTCTTGCACTCATCATTCATATACCAGCTCCACTGTATTCCAGGTGTCGCAGCACACCTTGATGGCACTCGGCTGTCAAGGTGGCCCCGATGATGAAGCATGTCAAAAACTAGGTCAGTGAATGAGGGGTTTATTAAAACCAAAGAAGGACTTTCTTCTTTTTCCACTAGAAAACCATCCCACCAAAATCGCTTCTTGAGCCTTTTATGGTGGTACTCCTCTTTTCTGTTATAGAGTCTTGGAACATAATCACCTCTCCTATCTTAAAGGCAATGTCAGCCGTTGGGGGATCTAGACCAATCCTAGTTAGGGTAAATAGTAATGGATCATGATCACTCTCCAGTCTATGGAGTACCACCATATCCACTAATCTAGACCAGAGCTCTAAACGTATAAATATGTAATAGATCCTACTACTCGTGATCCCATTAGAGAATGTGGCACAACATTCCATAACTGAGGGAGTTCTCCCATTGGTAGCTCTAATCCCCCGTCCTAGGGATAGGCTTTTCAATTGGAACGCTGCCTCCGTCCATTTGTTAATTAGTGCCAGCGAAAGGGACGGTATCCCCCAGTTTTGATCCTCCTCCATGCTAAGGATACAGTCATCCAGTTCCAGAGGCTCGAAAGTGCAGTTAAAGTCACCCACTATAACCACAACACCGAGCCAGGTAGGCCATCCATAAAAGTGTCTAGGAGGGCGATGGTTGGTGGGACTTTCCTATCCAGTATCCCTCTCGCATAGACATTGCTTAGTATCAAATCCGGCTCGCCCTCTGAGCAGATCTTAATGGGAAGGATATCAGGGCTATCTATGGGTAGTTCCTTTGTTTGGACGGATGACTGTTGCTTTACCCATATTGCCAATCTCCCACTAGATCTCCCCTTTGTTTGTTGTTGCAGATTTAGCATAGGCCAAGTACCCTGGGCGACACATTGTGTCTAATGACCATGTCTCCTGGAAGGCAATAAAGTCGTACCCCTCAACAAAATGCGACCAATCAGAGGGCGTAGTTTTCTGAAGTAAACCTGCAATATTCCAAGAAATCACGGAAATTGCAGAAAGATGCAGGCACCCAGAATCAACTTGAGCTAATGGCGCAATCATGAGCTGATTCTTAAACTCCATACAATGGGTTCCATTATCTGGGTCTAGGTCGTCAGTGGGGGGTGTACAAAACATGCTACCAGTGTTTGGGTAGCTGGTTGTAGTCAGTCGCATGAATCAAAGTCTGATAGTGGGGCGAGTCTGTTGGACAGGGGGACCTCCTGTAATTGATTTACATATCCATAAGGTACTCAGGGTCGCCTGCCCATCTCCAGGCGATTCGAAACCTTGGTAGGATTGTACCCTGGTTTATAAAAGTACCCTAATGGCAACATAGTCACTCTGTCCATGTGGCTACTCATCATCCCGCCCAGTTTATCCAGCAAAAATGTTGTTATATGCACATTATTAAAGTTGACAACAACACAGTCACCATTCCCTTCCTTCCTAGTGGGTCTAATCCACTGTGTGCGCCTAGCCATGATCATATATTTATCCACACCCTCGTCCCAGAACCCCGCCTCCCCAAGACGATTTTTCAGCCAATGCAAAACTTTACACAATAATTGTTCTGTGGTTTCGGACTGGGTTTCCCGCAGAGGAGGAAGATTTTTTAGGACTACCACTAAAGGGGTAGCTGCTGGGGGCAAGTTAAAAACTGGAGGGTTGGTTTGTGCAGCATTACATCCCACACCTCTGAATCCCTCAGGTCCATTAGAAGTACAAGCTTGTGGGTCCGTAGAGCGATTTTTGGAATTGTTATCCCCCTTTGGAGCTAGTGCTGTCATATCTCTGCCATTACGCGGGGTGGTCACTATAGATTGAGCGAACTCACTAGATTGATTCCCTGGGTTATCATTAAACCTAAGTACATGGGCTGACTTTTTGGGTGCTGCTACAGATGTATTAGTAGCAATCCCTGGCACATTTGTATTCGTGGTTGTTATATTTGAGGGCTGTGTATTGGATATGTCCAAGGAAGAAACCATACTCCTCTGATTGCTTTTTGTATTTACGCCTGTTGGCTTAGTATGAACAAGGAGACCCTCAAGAGTAGCAAATCCAGTCTTAACCAAGGTTTCGTAGTTAGTCAATCGTTCCTCTATCCTGGTCAGTCTGTGCGAAATAGGGGTTAGCAGGGTTTTTAATGTGCTCGAGTTTCTTCCATAGTTCCTGATCGCAGTTCAAATTGCTTCCACCCATGGGGGCGAAATTGAAATCGGAGTCTACCTGGGCAGTGTTGAATATATTGCCCTCATCGGCTATGGCACGGCCACGGGTTTTATTTGGCCTAGGCACTTTTGCCGTACAGGGCCTTTGAGGGCCTCCTCCCGCTTCCTTTTTACAGCCAGATCTTGAGTCGGTTGGTTGGTAGTACTATTTTTGTCTGGAGACCTGGCTGTTGCTCGTGTGGACATGCTGGCAACAGTGTTCATTTGAATTAATGGTGAAGTTGCAGAGTCCTCAAATAACACAGAGAGAGTAGGTACATCGTTGCTCTCTACATTATGAGTCTGCAATATAGTCGGATTTGCAGCAGAGTAAACAGGAGAACAAGCTGTAGCTAGTGTACCCAAGGACAATCTTTTATTTAATTGCGGGTCTAAAGATAACCGACGCTCGGTTATCTGGATCTCCTTTTCCAGAACAGAGGTGGCGCTTAATATAAACTGGTCGAGGGTCCCCGTCACACTGCCGGCCTGGACGGTGCCTAACCTATTCCCGTCACGTCTGCTCACCTTAATGTGGCAATAAAAACTAGTCCCAAAATAGACAGCTAACAAATATAAGGTCTCCCAAGGACTAACAAAGTGGAGAAAACTGACCTTGTGTGGTGAGCTGACTTTGACTCAGAAGGGCCCGCCCATGGCCCGGGTTTGCCCGGCTCGTGCCCGTGCGCGTTCCGCGAAGCGGGAGCGGCGAGGTGAGGTGATTTGTAGCCCCTGGGTGCAGGCACAGGTGAGGGAAGTCAGGGCAGGTGGCTCCTGGGACTTGGAGTCCCTCATTAGTCCAGATATCCAAGCAGCAGGCACAATTGCACAGTGTTCCCCAAAAACAACAGTTTCACAATGGTGGCAATAAACACCCACTGCATATTGATTACCAAAAGAACCCTATCAAGTACTCCTACCCATAAAAAATCCCTTTGCTTAAACAGGGCCATCATGCAGTGCTCCACAATATAGGCACATTGGTTTAAAAATATTTTTATATCACAAAAGTTACATCTAAAAAACATTAGGTCTGAGTCAAAACATTCTACGGGGTTCAGGATTTTAGAGAGTGCTTGGGCAACTGGCTAGAACTACAGATCTAGACGCATGGCAGATTTGAGGGATCAAAGAGACCTCAAACACATTAGGAATGAAAGTAAGGAAAATGTGGTCTTCATCAGATAAATGCTCTCTTTCTTGATAAAATGAATTGCAAGTGCTCCTAAAAGGATGATACCTTTATGAGACAGGTGTGTATTGTGGTGACCAGCTTTCTTGACACCAGATATCCTTTCATGGTGGCGAAACAGTTAATAAGGGGGTTGAGAGGGTTGGTACCAGCCTTACGAGGCCTTTTTATAAAACGTAAATAAAACACACACACTACAAACACCTGGGTTAACGTGCACATAACTGCGTGGAGCACCTACAGCGATATCACGAGGCTCCGGCAGGCGAGCGAGGGCTGTTCACAAGGTCTCCGGCAGCTTTCAATGGCCACTTCATGCAGCTCTTATGGGTGACCACTACTCATCAAGGAAGATAGGGGGGGGGGGTCAATGCACACTCACCTAACAATGCAGCTTCACAGCGCTGACAGGGTAGGGCGAAAGCACGTTCATTGCACTGCTAGTGGTTTCACAGGCTCAGACGGTGCCTTTTCAGGCAGAATGACAGAGGTTCCGTCGTACAAAGCCCTGCTGTCAGATTGAATTAGGCAGATCACGGGTTTGGTGCTTAAAGCTGCCTGTAACAGATTATGTATTTTATGGGGACACCCGCATCCGTTGCCCCTAGGGAATTCCCACCCCGGAAGCATGTGCCCAAGAATATGTTTAGGCAGCTATCACCGGCGAGACACTACCGAGAGCCAGCTAACCTCAAGCACGTGACCCAGGGCACAATTACAAGGCTGGTTAGGGTAAGGAATGTAACATGACAGAATGGACAGGCAGAGAGGTGTGGGCAGGAAGATAAGAAATCCAAAACAAATAGCAAGCAAAACAAGACGTGCGGCATAGTGGTGCATGCACGTGAGGGTCAAAAGCAGACATGGCAGAAGCCACCAGAGTTGCGACCCAGTGATGCGCGCACACGCGAGGGAGACCAGCAGACATGGCAGGAGCCACAAGACATGTAGCAGAGTGGTGCACTCAATGACCTATGAAAGACAGATGGCGGCTGCACGCGGGCACGCTCGTGTGCATGCAAGCGCTAGGCCAGCCAAAGTGTGGGGTAGCACTTTGAAAACTCACCTACTAAATGTCTCACAGAGCAGGCATGCGCTGGCTCAGCGAGACCTAAAAAGCAGGTCAGACCGTAATTGGATAAAATGTTCACGAGGAACTAACAGGATATCTCGCTCGTCATTTAACGTAAGTCTTCAAATAAACTTTATAGACAAAAGTCTGATCAACAAACATGTTGGAGACAGTCAAGGCAGCAACCCTCTATAAACACTGACCAACATAACAATCGGGAAGAACCAAATGCCAATAGGTTTTAATATATTCAGCACATCCATTTCAATAAAACGAAACACTACTTTTTAAAGTAGTGTACACAATATTTGCAGCTGAAACTCTGGACTTCGTTTTGGTATAAAACCATGAATGAAGGAATGTATTAGCCAAGAGTTTAAATTAGATTTTTACAAGTGAGATCCGTGCATTCGAGAAATGTAGATCAATACACACAGTATCCAATTAAAAAATCATTTGGAAAAAAAAATATGCTGCACAGGTTTGCCGCTACCGTTGGAGTAGATTTAGAACGCATAAGGAATTGAAAGAATCCTAGGCCCGTTTTGCCTGTGGACAAACGGCTTCCCCATCACTCGTATTTAACCCCTCCCCTGCTGATGACGGAACCGCTCCGTCACCAGGGTCGGTTGCGCTGTGCTGATGACGGAGCGGTTCCGTCAAGGCCCGCCTGACGCTCTTGCGCGGCGCGGATTCTGCGCCTGCGCTGAGCGTTCTATTGAGCGGGCTGGGCCATGACGGAACCGCTCCGTCATAAGCACAGCGCAACCGACGCTGGTGACTGAGCGGTTCCATCACCAGCATGCGCCCGCCGCATTTCCGCCCCGCCCCCTTAGCACTGTGGCGGAATAGCCGTCGCAGTGAAGGGGTTAATAATGGCGTGATCCTCTTCTATTTGCAATTGTAGCAAGGCACGCACTTATGCCAGTGACAGGAGAAAAACAAGCCCTGGAAATGCAATAGGTCTCGCATTAGGAAAGTTTGAGCGATTGGTATTGTAAATGACACTTTTTTTCTTTGTGTTGGTTTTAAAAATAGCAAAATTATTAGCTTTGTCAGTTACAATGTCAATAGTTTTAACTTTCGCAAATGTGACACCTATAGCATTTGTAATGCAATGTGTGTTGTATTTACGTGACTTAGATGTATTGATATTACAAATAACAATGGCTTTTAATTTTGTAAATAATTAATACTTAAATAAAAGTTATTGTAATTTATAATGGCAATAGCTAAAAACGGTTGTAAATAACTTTTGTGAAGATTATGTTCAGTGTATTTTATTGTGACGAAAATCCAAGAACATTGCATTTGCACCTACACACACACAGAGCCACACACACACATATAGATGTGGTGATGGTGGATCTGGGGGATGTGGTGGTGGTGGTGATTGTGGATGTGGTGATGGTGGTGGATGTGGTGATGGTGGTGGATGTGGTGATGGTGGTGGATCTGGTGGTGGTGGTGATTGTGGAGGTGGTGGTGGATGTGGATGTGGATGTGGATGTGGATGTGGATGTGGTGGTGGATGTGGAGGTGGTGGATGTGGAGGTGGTGGATGTGGAGGTGGTGGATGTGGAGGTGGTGGTGGTGGTGGATGTGGAGGTGGTGGTGGTGGTGGATGTGGTGGTGGTGGAGGTGGTGGTGGTGGAGGTGGTGGTGGTGGTGGATGTGGAGGTGGTGGATGTGGAGGTGGTGGATGTGGAGGTGGTGGATGTGGAGGTGGTGGATGTGGAGGTGGTGGTGGTGGATGTGGTGGTGGTGGATGTGGTGGTGGTGGATGTGGTGGTGGTGGATGTGGTGGTGGTGGATGTGGTGGTGGTGGATGTGGTGGTGGTGGATGTGGTGGTGGTGGATGTGGTGGTGGTGGATGTGGTGGTGGTGGATGCGGTGGTGGTGGATGCGGTGGTGGTGGATGCGGTGGTGGTGGTGGATGCAGTGGTGGTGGATGCGGAGGTGGTGGAGGTGGTGGATGTGGAGGTGGTGGTGGTGGAGGTGGTGGAAGTGGAGGTGGTGGAAGTGGAGGTGGTGGTGGTGGTGGATGTGGAGGTGGTGGTGGATGTGGAGGTGGTGGTGGATGTGGAGGTGGTGGATGTGGTGGTGGTGGATGTGGTGGTGGTGGTGGTGGATGTGGTGGTGGAGGTGGATGTGGTGGAGGTGGTGGTGGTGGTGGATGTGGTAATGGTGGATGTGGAGGTGGTGGATGTGGAGGTGGTGGATGTGGAGGTGGTGGATGTGGAGGTGGCGGATGTGGAGGTGGCGGATGTGGAGGTGGTGGATGTGGAGGTGGTGGATGTGGAGGTGGTGGTGGATGTGGAGGTGGTGGTGGATGTGGAGGTGGTGGTGGATGTGGAGGTGGTGGTGGATGTGGAGGTGGTGGTGGATGTGGAGGTGGTGGTGGTGGTGGATGTGGAGGTGGTGGATGTGGAGGTGGTGGTGGATGTGGAGGTGGTGGTGGATGTGGAGGTGGTGGAGGTGGTGGTGGATGTGGAGGTGGTGGATGTGGTGGTGGATGTGGTGGTGGATGTGGTGGTGGATGTGGTGGTGGATGTGGTGGTGGATGTGGTGGTGGATGTGGTGGTGGTGGATGTGGTGGTGGTGGATGTGGTGGTGGATGTGGTGGTGGATGTGGTGGTGGATGTGGTGGTGGATGTGGTGGTGGATGTGGTGGTGGATGTGGTGGTGGTGGATGTGGTGGTGGTGGATGTGGTGGTGGATGTGGTGGTGGTGGTGGATGTGGTGGTGGTGGATGTGGTGGTGGTGGATGTGGTGGTGGTGGATGTGGTGGTGGTGGATGTGGTGGTGGTGGATGTGGTGGTGGTGGATGTGGATGTGGTGGTGGTGGTGGTGGATGTGGAGGTGGTGGATGTGGTGGTGGTGGATGTGGTGGTGGTGGATGTGGTGGTGGTGGATGTGGTGGTGGTGGATGTGGTGGTGGTGGATGTGGTGGTGGTGGATGTGGTGGTGGTGGATGTGGTGGTGGTGGATGTTGTGGTGGTGGTGGATGTGGAGGTGGTGGATGTGGTGGTGGTGGATGTGGAGGTTGTGGATGTGGTGGTGGTGGATGTGGAGGTGGTGGTGGATGTGGAGGTCGTGGTGGATGTGGAGGTGGTGGTGGGTGTGGAGGTGGTGGTGGATGTGGAGGTGGTGGTGGATGTGGAGGTGGTGGATGTGGAGGTGGTGGATGTGGAGGTGGTGGATGTGGAGGTGGCGGATGTGGAGGTGGCGGATGTGGAGGTGGCGGATGTGGAGGTGGCGGATGTGGTGGTGGTGGAGGTGGTGGATGTGGTGGTGGTGGTGGATGCGGTGGATGTGGTGGTGGTGGTGGATGCGGTGGATGTGGTGGTGGTGGATGTGGTGGTGGTGGATGTGGTGGTGTGTGTGGTGGTGGATTCAGTGGTGGATGAGGTGGTGGATGAGGTGGTGGTGGATGCAGTGGTGGTGGATGTGGTGGAAGCAGTGGTGGTGGATGTGGTGTTGGTGGGTGTGGATGGATGTGGGTGTGGATGATGTGGTGGTGGATGTTGTGGTGGATGTGGTGGTGGATGTGGTGGTGGATGTGGTGGTGGATGTGGTGGTGGATGTGGTGGAAGCAGTGGTGGTGGATGTGGTGGAGGATGTGGTGTTGGTGGGTGTGGATGGATGTGGGTGTGGATGGATGTGGTGGTGGATGTGGTGGTGGATGTTGTGGTGGATGTGGTGGTGGATGTGGTGGTGGATGTGGTGGTGGATGTGGTGGAAGCAGTGGTGGTGGATGTGGTGGCGGATGTGGTGTTGGTGGGTGTGGATGGATGTGGGTGTGGATGGATGTGGTGGTGGATGTGGTGGTGGATGTTGTGGTGGATGTGGTGGTGGATGTGGTGGTGGATGTGGTGGTGGATGTGGTGGTGGATGTTGTGGTGGATGTGGTGGTGGATGTGGTGGTGGATGTGGGTGTGGATGTGGGGGTGGTGGTGGTGGTGGTGGTGGTGGTGGATGCGGTGGTGGTGGATGTCCCACAAAGGATCAAAAGCAAGACAACCTCCATCCACCCGTTGCTTGCTCCTACTAATGTAGCTAGGCGCTTCAGAGCCCCAGAAAGGGGTGGTAAGCGCTATAGAAGCGTTACTTTACCGTCTGAAACGCACACAAGGATGAATAGACTATGCAAATGAGGAAACAGACCCTTTTCTTGCAAGTTTCTCAAAAGGACGTTTTCCAGATTTATGGCGCTTGAGTTAAACGGGGAGAAAGTGAAAGAGTGAGGGAGGGGGCGAAAGACGGAGACGGGGGGCGAGAGGGGTCGCCCAAGAGTGAGGGAACATTGAGTGAGTGGAAAGAAGAAAGGGGGGTGAGCGCGAGCAGCCAAGTGGGGAGACCCAGAGGGCAGAGCGCGATCAAGAATGCGGCCCCACTGGGGGGCTGCTGGGAGAGGAGGAATGGACAGGACAGCCTGACAATGGGGAGGGGGCAGGATGCGGGGCGTGAGGGGCAGAGCGAGGGGCACAGCGTGGCGGGGGGAAGGGGCGCCTGTGTTTGCATTGTGTGTGGCTTGTTTTATGTTTGATGTTCACAGTTTCAAGGAGAGTTTGGTGAAAATGGGTGGCAGTGCTGTGACGACTGGCTAGGGGTTGGTGCGCATGTGTTTTGGGTGAAAAATGATAGACCCGTGCCCGGATTTTGGGTGGGGGCACGCCCCAAACTAACAGTGCAGGTGGAAGGGCGTGGGATGCAAAAGCGCTGCAGCTCGCTCCATCAGCGCTTGCTTGCACGCACCTCGGCAATCAGGGAAACAATACTCCCACACACACACACACCTTTAAAAGCTGATGCGCTATGCAGTTCCTCGCGTCTTCCAAGCGCTTTCTGACACCTGCTGCGCTCCACCCTCGTGACTGGCAAGGGACCTATCGCAAACCTACAACTTTTGCGTCCAGGATGCAAACTGTCCTGAGCCATCACTGCTGCACGTGAAATAAGCCGTGCTGCTGCCTACTGATCAGTTCACTTCCGCCAAAACATTTTGCACGCGCTGGTTGATGGTTTTTATTAAATTTCACAGTTTCGTGTGGCCATATGGGGGTTGTTACTCCAATACACAACCAAACGCTGGTGATTAAATACTGTGTTAAATTGTGGAAGCACGTGATCTGACAGCTTTGCTCTCGAGAGAAAATAATGTGTTTGTGTGTTTTCTCACTCTGTTCTTAGCGGTGCCAGCCTGTGAATGAAGTCGAGTAGTTGGGCATACGCCGTTCACGAGTAAAAGCACTGTGATTGTTTGTTTTCATTTTTTCCTTCGTGTAATTTCTGAGACTTCATTTTAACTGGGCGGCAGTCTCTGCTATTTAAAGCTTGTGACTTGTAGGTGTGTGTGTAGGCGATGAGGGTGTGAAGCAGCAGTAAAAGACAGCACCAACCCTAACGAAAACGAGTTAAAAAATAAATAAAACAAGAAGGAGGGCATTGCTGTGGGGAGGGGGAGGAGAAATGCGACACAGCGGGCAGGGAAGGGGGCGGAGCGGGGAGAGCGGCGATGAGGGTGTGAAGCAGCAGGGGCCTTTGAAGTGAAGCTAAGCTTCACTTCAAAGGTGTGGGAGGAGTGCGGCTGAGGGAACAGATGGCGATTTGATGATGTGCACACGCATTTTAGGTCAATGCGCAAGCGCATTGACCTAAAAGCCACGGGCACAGCACCAAATCGCCAAGTTGGGTAAAGTCTGTTTAAGACGCTATAGTCTCACTCTGCTCAATGCGCTTGCGCATTGAGAGGCGAGACCTAAAAATCAATAGTAGAGTAGGAAGTGGAACTTCGCTGCAAAATTATCATTATTTCAAGGAAAAACACTGGTTTCTCAGTGTTCACTTCATCTGCAGGACAGCCATGATTCTGCATCGCTAATGAACTTGAAAATGCAGCGACGTTTCACTGCAGGCAGCGTTGTAGCATTTTAAGCGCATTTTAGATACATAACATTTTAACAATATTGATGTGATTTTACGTTCGAAAATTGGACAAGAATACCTCGGTGTCCTGCGAAGCCTTTAAGAACTGTTCTGCAGCCGTTTTTATTAAGTGTATGGGGGGGTCAGCAAGCTTCAATGTTACACTGGAAAAACAGATGTCAAGCCATTTGGGTCTCCCGCGCCAAATTAGGACGAGGAACGCAGGCCAGAGTGGGCTGAACCTGAATCCTCCCCCCAACATTCTGGCACAGAATTTAAGAGTTCATTTTTTTCAAATCTCTTCTAGGGCTCTCATATCTCTCTGTAGTTGGGTCATGTTTTGCCTTAAGATTCTAAAAGTTTTAGAGACTGCTTCCTTTCCAGGCGCAGAGGACAGTTATCCATGCTGTAATTACGTAAAACATAGATTATGCTAATATCCTGGACCTGCGTCTGCCTATCTGCTGAAGAGATCGATTGTTCCGGGGGAAAAAACTGTTAAACTACTTTCAAAAGTGCCTAAGCGTTTATCAATTGCTTTGTGCTTGAAAGAGCTGCATTTAAGCTCCTGTTAAGGAGAGAATTCAATTTAAAGTACTAGTCTTAGCTCATGAAGCATTTTATGGCACAAGTCATCACTATCTTTCACTACAGCATCATCATCCGTCTAGAGCTCTCCATTTGTCTGACGCCAACTTACTCTCGGTGCCAAGGATCCAAAAAAGAAATAAGGTGGCGTCATCAGCCTATCTTGCAGCTCAGGCATGGAACTAACGCCCTCTCCATAGTCGAAAAGTTGTTTTTGTGATTTCAAATGTGAAAAAAATGATATTGCTGAGTACTGTACATCGCAGTCACGCGATACACTTTTAATTTTCCTTAGGAGTTCTCTATCGCAAACTTTAGCTGAAAAGGAACCATATGACTAACGTGTTCAGTAAAACATTTTTTTTTATTTCAAAGTATTTTATTGAAAATAAATTTACAGTATAATACAATGCAATGTCAAAAGAAAATTCTTGGCAGTATTACAGACGCTGCATGATTACACAGACGTTTTGTTCTTTTCGTCTGGATTAGTGTTGGCATGATAAATGGAGTTTCTTTGTCAATAGCAGCTATACACGTTAGCCACAAGATGGCACCAAAAGAAAACAAAACGTAGCAATCAGGAACATATTTACATTTTTCTACAAATTTAAATATATACAGATATTTCTAAATGATTATCGCTGTAGGTTTTCGGAAACATAATTTTCCAATTGTTTTCAAGTAAGAATTAGCAATATGTACGCCAATGAAACGGTATGTGCAATAAACATGGCCTATTAACTTATTTGTAGGTATGTCAGTCTGATGGTTTTTAAGTAGCTGTGAACACACGAGGTTTAACTTATTTTTTAGAATTTTAGGGTGAGCTAGCACAATGCCCCCTTCTGAACGCGAAACCTCAATTTTCATCCTGTCGACGGGTCAGACAATTAGCTAAAGTGAATGCCCTCTAAACAGCACGACTTTGGCACAGAGAGCGCGATGACAGCTGTGCACATGCGCACACTCCACGTGGGACCCGATTGACGGCGAGGTGAGGCCGTCTAGTTGGGGGAGCTGCTTTTGCTGCTGCAGGTGTCCATGGCTGTGAAAACCTTGCTTTTGTTGCTAATGTTTCAAAATGCCAAAGGCTTTAGCAATATGAGTGAATTTCTCGTACTGTTTCTAATATTTCGTCCGCCGGGAGACAAAAGAGGCTGTCCATCAAGGCCTCTGTGACGTTGTTGGGCTTCTCGCCTGAACCCAGACCCAGTGCCGGTCCTAGGCCTTCGGAGGCCCTGGGCGAAAGGGAAGATGTGAGGCCCCTCTAATTGCATATTGCGTCACAAGAAGTGACATGACAGAAAGTGACTTCGCAGCACTATTGATCTCATTCGGCATCACTGAAGCAAACTAATGTGGATATCAGTAACATGGACAAAAGGTAGAGGGGATGGAAAACAGGTGAGCAAATATCCATGAGTGTAACACTTGCCTGCTGCTTTAATGATTATTTGGACTTACAGCAATGTTTGTAGTAATATCAGATAAATTAACAATAAAAACCAGCTCACCAGCCAATAAAATCAGTCCGCAAATAGCCAAAAAACCACAGACAAGTATTGGCACAGCCCACCAGCAAATAAAATCGGCCTACAAACAGCCCAAAAAAAAAAAAACCAATGCACTGACCTGTCGGGCCAGCCTTTAGGGCCTGGTTCACCTGTCACCATTCCAACCCCACTGGCCTCTCGAGTGCGGTCCTATTAAATGGCATCACTCCCACCAAGTATATATGGTTTAACAGTCCAAAATATCATAAGGTTCCACATTTAACAATTGTATTTCTAGCCATATACAAGTGTGCATTACAAACAGACATACTTTGCTTGCTCATGGCAGTGTTGTTAGTTAGATGGAATGGAAAGTTAGTTATGGTAAGGGGCTGATCGTGGAAAACAGCAGTTGCCCATATGATCATACGTCCACCATTTATAAACTTGTTCAAGAAATTAGCCGCTTGCTAACACAAATGGACCAGAGTTGAACAGTGGCTTTTTTCCCCCTCCTTTTAGCTCTTGCAAAGCCCAACCTTTATTGGACAGTGTGAAACTACAACTCCCAGTATGCATATTTGCCACATAATACATAATCTGCTGCATAATCTGATGATTTTTACTAATAAATTGTTTATAGCTCAAACGTTACTAAAAATGTGACTTGTGCTGCTGTGAAGTGGAGGGCCCTTTGCAGAGGTTGACTGGTCACCTTTCTGACTGCTGCATTTGTATGTTCCACTGGTACTAATAAGGAAAAATCTTTGCAGAGACTGTTAGCATGCATACAAAATTCAGCAGCTTTGACCATAGTGCCACATCCTTTCCCCCCCTACTGAACATCATACTGCCCCACTGAGAGAAACTTACACTTCACTGACCTGCCATAAACACCTGGATGTGGCTCAATTTAAATTACGCACTAGACAAGAGCAATATGCTGCCTAGAAAAATTAACATCCTACAAAAATCAAACGCTTATAGGGAATGCAAGATTAAGTAAAGCATGTGAAATGTAAGCAGGAACAACATGGTTACCTTTTTCTTTCTACACTCATTATTCAGAAATTATGTTATGTTATGTTAATAACTTTTATTTGGCGCACAGCTGCCCCAGCGAAGGGGCGTCCTGGCGCCTGATCAGATACCACAACATAACAGGTCAAACTGAGAGCAGAAGAATCAATTAACAGAGGCGAACAGGTGAGTTTTGATGGCGCGTCTGAAAAGAGTGAGGCTATTTAGGGCACGAATGTGTCCCGGAAGGGAATTCCAAAGATCAACCGCCAGAATACGAAAAGAGCGTCCTCCCATCCTACTCAGTCGGAACCTAGGCTTAATCGCCAGATGGTGAGATTCAGACCTGAGGGACCGCGTGGGGACATACGGAGAGATAAGGCCCGCAAGGGCGGGAATGGAGGAAAGCTTCAAGATCTTAAATGTCAGACAGAGAGCCTTAAATTTGATTCTCTGTCTGACCGGAAGCCAATGAAGGGAGGTCAGGACAGTGGAGACAGAGCAACGTCTCTGAAGGCCCACAATGGCCCGTGCAGCAGCATTCTGCACCCTCTGAAGCCTAGTAGCCTCGGCCTGATTAACTCCAAGCAGCAGAACACTCCCGTAGTCTAACCGAGAAAGGATAGAGGCCTGAACCACCAGTTGCCGCGTGGGGGGGTCGAAGAATTTGAGGACAGGTCTCAGTCCTCGCAGAATACCAAAACAGGTAGCTGCTGTCTTCTTAGTATGACTGGTGAAAGAGAGGTTGGAATCCAGACAAACCCCCAGATTTTTAACTTCGGCCGCTGGAATTGGGGACACCCCCAATTCGGGAGGCCACCACTGGTCTCCCCAAAGTTCCGCCTGCTTCCCTAAAACCAGGACCTCGGTTTTCTTAGCATTAAGTTGTAGGCAGTTGTTACGCATCCAATTAGCCACAGCTATAAGTCCTGCACGGAATCTGGGCGCATTCACCTCAGGGTCCCCACTGAGTGTCACCGCCAGCTGCGTGTCGTCGGCGTACGATGTCATGGTAAGGCCACATTGCCTGACGACAGCAGCCAGCGGTTTCACATACAAGTTAAACAGTGTGGGGCTTAAAGCAGAGCCCTGAGGGACTCCCAGACCCAGAGAATGGAAAGAGGACTGGCCAGGTGGAATGGCTACTTTGAAAAACTGGTCCGAAAGGAAAGAGCGGAACCACTGAAGAGCCTTCCCCACAATACCCACTTCCTCCAAGCGCCGCATCAAGATGTCATGAGACACCGTGTCGAACGCGGCGCTCAGGTCTAACAATAGGAGCGCCGCGGTCTGCCCCGCATCCAGCACTGACCGCAAATGCTCGGTCATGAAGAGCAAGGCAGTCTCAGTGCTGTGTTGTGAGCGAAACCCATTTTGACTCTCGTCAAGAATGTTATTACGAGAGAGATGAGCAGACAGGATGGAGTTCACGTGTGCCTCAGTGACCTTAACGGTCCAAGGCAGGAGGGAGATGGGCCGGTAGTTCTTCGGGAGCAAGGGGTCTAGGTTGGGTTTCTTCAGAATAGGGCTGACCACAGCTTGCTTCCAGGAGGAAGGAACCACGCCCTCACTGAGGGAGAGATTAATCAGATCCAAGATGGGCTCGCGGGAGAAGAGTGAAAAACTCCGGCTTCAGCGGGTCTAAGGGAGAGCCAGATTTAATTTTAAGGCTCAGAATGTCAAATACCTCGTTAGACATGGCCGGCAAGGAGGACAGAGTTTCAGAGACCGAGACCTTCACAACACTAGGAGCATCCCCGGGAACAGATGGTATAAATCCACGATAGATTGTCTGCACCTTTCTCCACGAAAAAGGATGCCAGACTTTCACAGTGCGAGTTCGTGCAGATTTCTCGCGAGGTAGCCCGTTTCCCCATCAGGTGTTGGAGTACCTTGAAAATTAATTTGGAAGGGTTAGGGCTGTTGGAGAACTCAGCTGCGTAATAAGCAGCCCGAGTTTGACAGATAGCTCTGTGGTAGGTCTTAAGCTGGGCAAAGTACAGAGATTTTAACATGGGATCAAAGGATTTCCTCCAGGCCCTCTCAGCTTGCCGGCAGGTTCTCTTAAGCTCGGCAAGAGTCTCATTGTACCAAGGGCTGCGGGTTTTGGCGTGACATTTAGACCAACGCAGGGGTATAAGAGAATCGAGGGCAGTAAGGACCCAGTTGCAAAACTGTTCGTATCCCTGCTCCACATTCTGCAGTTTGCCTAGGGGCTGTGCCTCCAATATCCTAACAAAGTCCTCCAGCTTGAGTTTACGCCAATTGCGCTTTAGGATCTGTTTATCCACAGGTTTAAGTTGTGGATTATCTAAGGGACATGACACTTTAACCAACATATGGTCCATCCAACCCATCGCCATCGGGTCAGATGTTCTAGCCCGGACTAAGGTGGTAAAGAAGGGGTCAAGTATATGTCCTCCTATATGGATGGGGGAGGTGACTAGTTGGTTAAGTTGCATCGCTTCAAGGTCCGCTAGCAAGGAGCTGATGGATAAAGATGACGTCTGATCAAGATGTATGTTTAAGTCACCTACTATATTAAAGTTAGCAAAACTAGGAGCCAGCGAGCTAACCACATCTACTAGGGCGGTCTTGAAAGCGGTGTCATTCCCAGGTGGACGATAGATAAGGATGCCACTAAAGGTGAATTGATGACTAACCTTTACCTTAAAAGAGGCGCCTTCACACATTGGAAGATCCTGAGCCTTCCACTCAGCCGGGAAGCAAGATTTAGTCGCCATGGCTATACCACCTCCCCTAGTTGCGCGGTTCACAGTAAACACCGTATAGGTAGAAGGGAAAGCCAGGTTTATGATGGCAGTGTCATCATCCTGTAACCAAGTTTCGGTAAGAAAAATGATATCAGGAGAGTCCGTATCTATCATGTCCCGGAGTGACTGATAGTGCTTGACCAGAGATCTAACATTCAAGCTCCATATTTTAAGTGTTCGCTCAGTACAATCTATATGAATGCCGCGGGCAGTCCCTTCAGCAGGGCGCACCCCAATGGGTGAGGCCAGAGAGAAACAGCCTCAAGCGCAGTTATAAGGTCCTGAAAGAGGAAGTAAAGGGACATGGTTACACAGCGGAAGACTATCTCTTATGGAAAGGATAGCAGCACGATCGTACCTGAGCGTCGCGGTGTTACACATGATGGTAAAGTGGCAGGAGGCCAGAGTCCATAGCCCGCACCCGCTACCTCGACGCGGACGAGCACAGACGGGCAGGACTCTGGCACGACTCCGGCTAAGCGACGGCGTCCCACTGCGCGTTCCCGCTGCGCGGGAAAGGACGACTTTAAATAGGCGTCTCCCAAAACAACTCGAGCGTTGGGACGCTCCAAGATGGCGCCCGCGCACAAACACACTCACCCCAAGCACAGATGGCGCCCACGAGTGACCAGCCCCGGGACCCGGACCCGCCGAATGGCGGTGAGTTTTCCAAAAATTAACTGCAAGTGAGGGGACAGAAGCCCAGCAGAGCGGTGAGTAAAATCAGGGGTTAAATAACATAAAGTAACCAAGATAAGCTAAAGGTAGTTTTAAAATATCTAATTATCAAAGCCAGCTGGCAGCGCGACCTGCGCTAGTGCAGCAATGATCAGGAAGCCAGATAGTGCAAGTCCGCCTTAAATAGGCGACTCCCAAAACAACTCGAGCGTCGGGACGCTCCAAGATGGCGCCCGCGCACAAACACACTCACCCCAAGCAAAGATGGTGCCCACGAGTGACCAGCCCCGGGACCCGGACCCGCCGAATGGCGGTGAGTTTTCCAAAAATTAACTGCAAGTGAGGGGACAGAAGTCCAGCAGAGCGGTGAGTAAAATCAGGGGTTAAATAACATAAAGTAACCAAGATAAGCTAAAGGTAGTTTTAAAATATCTAATTATCAAAGCCAGCTGGCAGCGCGACCTGCGCTAGTGCAGCAATGATCAGGAAGCCAGATAGTGCAAGTCCGCCTTAAATAGGCGACTCCCAAAACAACTCGAGCGTCGGGACGCTCCAAGATGGCGCCCGCGCACAAACACACTCACCCCAAGCAAAGATGGCGCCCACGAGTGACCAGCCCCGGGACCCGGACCCGCCGAATGGCGGTGAGTTTTCCAAAAATTAACTGCAAATGAGGGGACAGAAGCCCAGCAGAGCGGTGAGTAAAATCAGGGGTTAAATAACAAAGTAACCAAGATAAGCTAAAGGTAGTTTTAAAATATCTAATTATCAAAGCCAGCTGGCAGCGCGACCTGCGCTAGTGCTTTGGCCTGAAAAGTTAAGGCCATGACTACAGGGCCCAGAAGGGACCCGTCTCAAGGCTCATTGCTAATATCCTTATAAACGTAAGCAGCAGTATGGTTTAAAAAGACCATATTCGTGAACACACAACCGCTGTACACATTTTGTTTTCCAATTCACCCATCAAGCAGGTATTTAAGTAGCTCCAGGAATAGTGCACTTTCCCACTTAGGGAAAACAATGTTGTTCAAAGAGAGACTAGAAAACAAAAGTAGGGCTTTAGTGGCAAACAATGTAAAGTGGCGCTAATGTGTTTATTAGGTGTGACGGTAAGGAAATATATTTTCCCCCGGCTCTCGCCCTCAGGGCAAAAAGCGCGTAATGGAAAGCGCCAAAGTCCCGAGAGCCGCACTCTGTCAACACGCCTCGGCCACTTCTCAGTGCCAGGTGAGGAGACTGCAGCTGGGTATGTATGTCAACTACGCTACACACTCGTGCGCCAAAGTGCCTGGCCATTTTCTGTCCAATCACATGGGGCCACATAAACATTCACGAGTTCAAGAGGTGCCTATACACAGAATAAAGTACCCTCTGATGTACACATTAAGGTTACGCTATCTTACAAAGGAGTTCAGTGAGAGGAACAAGGCCGAAGAGAAGAAGAGTGACACTTCAAGGTGAATTGCAATATCTTTTTAATGTACTTCAGATGGCATTTTATTCTTCATAAAAAGGTCACACCACTACCCTTTCCCAAAAAAAGCTCACATCCTGGGTCGCTGGCTTTTTATGTCAGAGTATGGTTATAGATATGTGAATACACGTGGAATATGTAGTGGTGAAAATTAAACACACCAATATGACGTTTATTATTTTTTGAAAAAACATGTTGCAATTTGCAAATAGTTTACCTTAAGATACTTTCTAAAAAAGTTGTGTTTCAGGATGTATACATGCAGAAGGATTTCAGATTTTCTGTAATTATCCATGGACTGTATGGACATTCAAAAAATAAACATAGGCAGTGCTTAATTTGTAAAAATTGAAAAAAATAAACGCTGGGGCCCAAAGTTGTACTGATGCTCAGACGCACGTGGGCAGGGCTATCGAATAAATCTTTATATGTCCATCAGTTGCACTCTTGTAGTTCCACTTTTAACTTATATTTAGAAATTTTCTTAACGTTGTGCGACTTCCTCTTGAAGTGTTTTGTCTCGGAACACTGTCTAGTAATTCAACATAGGTGAGGGCAGAAGTACTACACTCTGTTTTGAGGTGTGCACACTTTTACTTGGACCTGAAGTGGTCCTATTCTTCAGTTCATCATTGTTCAATAAAAATCCATGAAAAAACGTTTTTTCTGAGGCATCTTCCAATGCAATATCTTTTATTTAATGTTTTTTCTCATTAAACTCATTTTCAAATATTTGCAGATTTCATTATTTACAGCATTTCACATCAACCCAATGCATTTCGGGTACAAACGGACCCTTCCTCGGGCGTCTAGAAATGCTCGCTCACGTACCGCTTCTCTTTTCCACCAATGCCGGTCTAGCTGAGATCTCATTTGATGAACTGAAGAATAGGACCACTTCAGGTCCAAGTAAAAGTGTGCACACCTCAAAACAGAGTGTAGTACTTCTGCCCTCAGCTATGTTGAATTGCAGGGCTATCGAATGTCATTATGTTATGTCAGATGCTGAACATTAAGGATGCAAGTCTTCATTACACCTCATGGCCCTTACATTCACCACCAGTCTCCATGTCCGTTTATTTCACTCTTTATTTTTTTATTTTATTTATTTATTTTATTGAACTTGTATTGTGCACAGCTACCCGCATTGGGTTTCCCGGCGCCAGGGACAGACTGGAGAAGCAAAAGCAATTGCTGAGAGAAAAAGAAAAAGAAAAGACAAAACAGAAGAACTTAGAACAGATAAGTCTTCAATTTTTTTCAGAAGGCCAGAAGACTGGTTTCTGTTTTTAGTTCCAACGGGAGAGCATTCCACATCTTGGGTCCAAGATATGCGAATGAGCGGCCTCCCATTTTTGCCAGTCGGATTCTAGGAATCACGAGATTGCCATTATTGGATGACCTAAGGGGGCGGCCAGGCAGATATGGCTGAGCAAGATTGGGCAGGTAGATGGGAGCAGAACCCTGACAAATCTTAAATAGGAAGCACAAAGTTTTGAAGACCACACGGTCAGAAATTTTTAACCAATGAAGGTCACGCAGGGCTTGCATTGCGGACGTTCTCCGTGGAACATTGCGCAGCAGACGAGCTGCTGAGTTCTGTACAACCTGGAGTTTGTTGATGGTGGCTTTATCTGCTCCTAGGTAAAGCACATTGCCATAGTCGATGCGGGACATCACAAGGGCCTGTACGACAGTTCTTCGAGTAGACTCAGGCAACATCCATATGATCTTCTGCAACCAATGTAGAGTATTAAAACAGATTGCAGCGACCTTAGTTGCCTGTTGCCTCATCGAGAGTTTGTCATCAATCAGGACACCGAGGTTCCGGGCAACAGGCACGGGGGTAGGCAGTGGACCCATATCACTGGGCCAGTGTCTAGAGCCCCACAGATCTTTATGTTTGCCTAGTACGATCACCTCGGTCTTATCTCCGTTGAGCTTCAATAGATGCGTTTGCATCCAAGCTGCAACACGAGAAAGGCCAGTTTTAAGGGCAGAAGTGTCCTGAGCCCTGCTGCTAGACAAGGAGAACACAATCTGCGTGTCGTCTGCATATGAATATATGGACAGACCAGCGTCCTCTACGATAGAAGCAAGTGGTCTTATGTAAATGTTGAACAGCAGAGGGCTCAATATAGACCCTTGGGGGACGCCGTAGGCAGAAGAGTGAATCGCAGATTGAGCTTTGTTTGAGAAAAACTGAAAGGTGCGCTCATTAAGAAATGAGGCCACCCAGGCAAGCGCTGGTCCAACAACTCCAAGGGAGCAGAGAGACTCCAATAGGATGGAGTGAGACACGGTATCAAAAGCAGCGCTTAAATCAAGAAGAATAAGCGCGAAGGTCTCACCGCTATCGATACCGTGTCGGAGTCGCTCTGTCACCCCAAGGAGTGCGGATTCGGTGGAATAATTAGCGCGAAAGCCTGATTGGGATGGATGGAGATATCCCACGTTTTCAACAAACTCATTGAGCTGGGTGTTAACGTGGCGTTCCAATATTTTGGAACAAGCTGGCAGCAGGGATATAGGCCTAAAGTTGGCAAGATGTGATGTCCGCACCAGATTTTTTAAGCAGGGGGACGACCATGGCATGTTTCCATTCCTGTTCCACCCGAGATTCAGTGAGAGAGATGTTAAGTAGTCTCATTAGGAATCTCCGTGGTTCAAGGTCAAGTTGTCTCAGTATCTTCATAGGGACAGGGTCCCGCGGGGAGCCTGACCTGACGCTTTTTAAGCAAGACAGGAAGGAAGAATCATCAAATGGTATCCAGTTGTGAATGAACTCAGTAGGGGAGATGGAAGCATTGCAGGGAGAACCGGGTTGGGAAAAATCGATTGGAGGTGGAAGGGAGGCCAAGGATTGATAGATGCCCTAAACCTTGGATATAAAGAAGTCTGCAATGGCATTACATTGTATGCCATCTAATGCCGGCAGCGCAGGAGTGGTATCAGCTCCTGTGAGTTTTTTAACTGTGGCAAAAAGAGTCTGAGGACAATTTTGGACTGAAGTAATTGTGGAGGCGATGTAGGAGGCCCTAGCGCGTTTGCAGTTTGCGTGATAAAATTTTAGTTCTTCTTTGTAAATCACTTTAGAGGGAGCGGAGTAAGACATCCTCCACTTCCTCTCCAGAGCTTTACATTTGACACGTTGGATTTTCAACTCATCCGAGTACCAAGGTGCTGGGGGACGCAAGGATCTACATTTACTGGTAGACTGAGGAACAAGAGCCGACACTGCATCTGTCAACCACCCAGAAATAGGAGCATTCAGATTCTGCTCGGTGTTAATAAAGGATGGAATTGTCTCAGTCAGACGCATGTTGAAAGCGGCTACATCAAGCCTGTCCGAGCGATAGGATGATTTAATTTCCTCCACATAAACACTGGCCGAATAAAGACCAGGTGGTAACATGAAATGTATCGCGTAGTGATCTGACCAGACAAGCGGACGACTCACGACTCCCACCCGTAATAGGAGCAATTGCAGCAGGAATAAGACGGGGGTGGGAGCCAATAAGGAAGAAACTTCCAAAAGAATCAATGTTAAATCATAGGGAACAAGGGAAGGGACCGCTAATTTCACTCACCTCTCCTGTAGACTGCAACTACTGTCTGCAAGCCAAAAAATCGCCCGGCACTCCCGAATCCTGACTCCACTGAAGAGACTGAGAGATTGCGTGGTGGCGTGCGTGCTGCGTCACTGGCTGCGCTGCTGCATTTTAGCAGCACAGTGCATGAGGGCTGGCCAAAATGATGTCCAGGACCGTCATTGGTAGCGCTTTCGCGTGCTACCAGATTGACGGCTCTGGGACCCACATGATAAATGATACGCCCCCGCGCCCCGCACGGCACCACCACCACTAAGCTAGGTGGTGCGTGCACGGTGCACTTAACTGCCTGGGCAGCTGCCCATACCGCCCATGCCTAGGACCGGCCCTGCCCAGACTTCAAAGGCATCTATGACCATGGCAGTAAAAGTGGTTACCTGCCATGCGGCAGTATAGGTCGCATCTATTGGAAATGATTTTCCCCACCCAAGTTATTTCTTTATCCCTTTTCTCTGAAATTTAGATATTGAAGTGTCCGTAGCGCGATAGGAGGGACACTGGCTTAGCAGTGCGCCATTGTGTTGAGGCCCTTAGACTCTCACGTTTCCCTGCTGGATCAATGAACTTGTTTTCCTTGTCCAGGGGCTGAGAGTCCCCTGATCCTTGCATTACTATTGTTTTCTCGCCAGATATAGCCCAAGTCAGTCATGTGGCACATGGCCTTGTATCTATAGCAGGGCTTGCAGTGCGGATGTAAATTTCTTTTCAATTCTTGGAGCGAGACCCGTAGATCTGATGCCATTTTCAAGTTTTCATTTGCACATTTTAACACAGTTTATAACGTGGGCAGAAATTGTACAGCGAGCTCTATTTTGGAGAGTGCCTGGAACTGGAAGCAGGGCCGTACTGAGAATCAAAATCGGCCCTGGCAAACTGCTCGGTTGGCCTCCAGAGGGGGGGGGAGGCGGGTGCGGCTGAGCTGTTTTCTACGGCCTATTTTGCCCGATTTCGTTACAGGGGGCCGATATTGCCGGCCCCCGGTAACAAGAACAGACTCCAGGGGGATCCAAACCGGCCCCAACCCTAGCGGCCCACCGGTTAAATGCCCGGTGCCCGCTATGGCCAGTCCGGCCCGGTTTGTAAGTCCTCTCTCTGTTACCCACATGTATAAGACCTTGTGGTTCTCTACTGTCGTTACTATGACCACGTGATATGCAGATGTGTCCTCTGATGAGGATGCTTTCATGGTATATAACTCCCAAGTGGGTTCACCTTGAGGGTCCGCTCAGCAATCATACTAGGATCACCATAGAATTGCGATGGTTTGGCCCTCGTGTCGAGATCAGAACCTCTATGTAGGGAGTGAGAAGGAGACAGGTCTGTGTAACCTAACCTCCTCTACTGTTGGTTTAGGTGCTATCTCTGTCCGCTTTTTCTTCGGGCTAGAGTAAGACCTAATGCCAGCAACTGCCTCCTTAAATGTTAAGATATAGTTTGTGGCATGGTGGTGGAAGGCGGAATTGCTATATTGTGCTCTTCTAGTTAGGTTAATGTATATGATACGCTGGCTGTGGTCAGGTAGAAGATTCTCCTCGAAGCCAAGAGTTTAGGTCTACTTCAGCCATCAAGACAGATCAGTGCCCACTGAGTTTTGAATTCTCTGGACTGGAATAGTGTTTTGGCACCAAATTGCCTTGACTTGACCATGATAAATATAGCAGACAGTTGTCCTTTTACCTGTGGCTCCACCACTTAGGGCAAGGCATGGTATGGTCAAGGTTGTTCCTTGGGCTGGGGAAGATCCTCTGGAATACCCTTTCAAGGAGGAGGGTAGGGCACTTTGGTCTCAGTGTTCACCCAAGACCTGACCGAAAGAAAACAGAAATGACTTATACATGGATCTTTGGGTGCACCCTGGAGGTGTGATGATGTAACCCAAAGAAATTGTGGTCTACCGTGTATGTGATTACTCCTGTTTCAAGACTGAAACCTCCAAGGATATAAGGCTTCTGTTAGGACAGGAAGAATTCTGGATGTCTCTGGAGAGATTGCTTCCCCTGCCATATGCTGATCTCCAGACAATTCACTTAAAAGCTACTGTATGGTGTCTAGATCCCTGTCTCAGTGAGCATGACAATCATACATGTCCACTGAAGGTCTCCCTGTTTACATGGATTAAGACCCCAGAGCTTGGCTCTGAGGTTGAGGGGGCATGCCTAGTGCACCCCTATTTTTCAGAGTGGATACTGCCCTCTCTACCCAGGATGGGGAGACTGACATTGGTGGTGGTAGCAATAAATCCATGGACAGGAGGGGTGAGTCACTAGCCACCCTCCTAGCCAAGTCTGTAAAGTCCGCTGGCACAGTCGCTCCCTTGCCTGGGGTCCTGTTGCCTTTGTCTAGCCGACGTGTGTTTGAGAGCCAGTTGTTGTCTTGGGGGGGGGGTGAGCTGAGCCATTGTGTGTAATGCAAGCTGTTTTGCTTGACATCCCAACTCCCCCATGCCCCACCCAATTCCTCGGAACGGACTGGTGGGTTGGGGTCCACACGCAACTCTTATCTGGGTTTAGCTGCACTAACGCTGCTAAGAGGACCATCCCCCACCTGGTCAGGGCCTCCTGGTCTGTAGTTAATTAAAATTACTCTTTAGGGATTTGCATGGACTTGTACAAGGGAAGACAGTAGGCCATCCTGTGCATGCATGCTTTGGTCACGCAGTGAACACCATGAATGGTTTGCGATTGGAATCAGGATTCGAAAGTAGCAGATCCTCTGAAAGGATCAGCCTATCAATCACAGGTGATAAAAGCCTGGCCTTAGTGGTCAGCTGTTGTTCAAGACTGGTCAATGACTGAAGAGGTGGCCAGGTCTTTCCGAAGGAAGCCAGCCGCGACCTGCGGTGTGAAGGCAAGATAAGACACTTGCTTCCTGCGTCTGGAACTTGAGTAAGTTTTGTCTATGACTGATGGAATCAGCTGCAAAGAGTTCGATGAGGAGCAAGGGCATCACCAGCATGACAGACAGAGAAGGGAAAGCTTGTTCCTAGTCCTTGAAGGTGAGATCACTTTGCCCTGACCACTCCCCTGCGCTCTGGGAGCCTGTGTGGAAAGGAAGCTTGCAGCACATCAAGAGATCCCAAGAAAGGGAAGCTAGATCCCAGTCCTTGAAGGAGAGATCGGTTTGCCTAGACCCCTCTCCTGCAGTGTGGGAGCATGTACAAGCAGTAGCAGGTGAATAGAGGCCGGTGAAACGGACCCCACCTTTCTTTTTGTGATATCTGGGGGGTATCAGGGTGAACTGGCACTCTGTCCATTACTACCCTCCTTACAGCTAGCCAGTAACTAGTGAGACTAAAGTAAACTGTGCCAAGACAACAGGGACCTGTGATCAGATCCCTGAAGCCGCTAGAGCAGTGTTGTCACTCAGGATGGGAGGGCACTTCTATTGCTTTGAGTGGGGGTTATGGAGCTGATCAAGAACCTTTGACTTCACATCATGAGCTAAAACTATATCCTTTCAAGCCAAAGATTGGTATCAAGGCTCTAGTGAATGATAGCAAGCCTGTGCAACATGGTCTGTAAGATGCAATGCTTATTGTGTGCCTTGATGTTCACTGTGTTTTTATAGTGCTTGGCGTCTAGGCGTTCTAATACTGCTTGGGGTCAGAACTCTGGCCCAGAGGGTTGTAGAGATATCTAGTTTTCATGGTTCATCCTATTGTTTTGTGTAGTATAATTTTATTGTGTATATTAAAGTACTTTTCTTTTATAAAAAGTAAAGCACTGACTGGACATTGATTTTTATCAGCTGGCAGTATGGTGAGCACTGTATTCTGAATGTCTAACTCCCACTTCACCTCCTTGAGTAAGCCTTGGACTGCTCGGTCTCGTGACCCTGGGAGAGTCAAGTGCTGGAGGAGTACGTGGTTATCAAGTTTTGGATCCACTAGTACTGAGGCCACAGGACAGCAGTGGGGAACACTCCAGTTGAAGTGATTGGAGCGCAGTAACCCCTGAGTGCCCAGGTGCCCAGGAAGCCGGCTCCAACTGCATCCCCACTGGACACCTGAGAAGGCTCTATAATTATTATTTAAACTTTATGAAGTAGACCATTCCTCATATAGTAGGGATCTGTATGTGCAACCTTATTTGTTCTCAAACTTTCTCCCATACCCCAGCACCCCAGCTATAGGTTTGCTACAGGACATTTTGAGTAATATCTTTCAAGGATGAGCACCAACACAGTTCCCACACAGACCACACTGAAATCATTGCAATCATACACTTCTCTATCTAGTCATCCTAGAATCTCATACTTAAGCATTCTATCACTCCTTTTAACTTCAAATCCACCCACAGGTATCGCAACAAAGGACACTATCAAAGTACTTATCGTAAAGTCCACAAGATAGATAGACAAGCTTCCATTCGTAACACTTCTGTGGCACAACGTGCTGACTGTCCATACAAATGCTCTACAACACATAAGGGATACACACTGAATAATTAATTCAACTAAAGTACAATACAAACGAGTATGGAGAAACCACAAAGACTGAAAAAAGCACCACACAAGCTTCCAAAGCACAACCCACAGCACATCAAGTGAAATGGTGGCAAATAGTTAACAGGGAAAGCAATTCCCCTAAAAGGAGGTGTCTTAGTCATTTACGTGAATTTAGTGGCTATCATTATTCTGCTAAGAAAGATTAACTCTCAATAGTCTTAATTCTGTGAAAGAAAATGTGCTATTAACCCTTTTGGTGCGGGTGTGGGCCAATTGGCTACACCCCACCCCATGCTGAGTTCGTCTGTTGGCCACTGGCAGACAATAGGGAGGGTTAGAACAGCCCCTCTCGAGCTTCCCGAGCAGCCTGAGCTCTTTTTGTATGTAATGACAATAAACGAGCAGGGCATTCTGACGTAATTACATTCCAAATGTGAAAGAAAAACTACCTGAAGGATTTTTCTCACTTTCACTGAATCGGTGCTCAGGGGCATATCTCAGCCTCCCAAATATTGATTCTTTTGGGAGCAGGATCGTTGGAAAGGGGTGCATCTCCCCTTTCCAATGGTCCCTCACCCACAGGATCACAGCTTGAGAATCGTCAGAGGATAGCGGTCGCCAAGCAGGGATCCACCTACTAGTGATAGGTGGAGCGGCCCCTTGGGCAAGGGCCTGGTTCCCCCACACCTCCTCCAAACGTTATCTTTCTGTCACCATGGGATGGGGCATTTACCCTTGATCTGCCACCACAGGGGGCAGAGAGCACTCTAGACACCAGGAATAAAAACAAATATATAGAAATATAGGGGTGGGACTGCTCACTCCAGGAGTTTCCATCACATACATTCTAGGAATTTCAGGCACAGTTTGATGCTTGCTGCGCATTGTGGGTAAGAAAACCTCATGGGATCCATATAAGGTATTCCACCCTGGAATCCCTGGTTTTCTAGTTTTCAAAAATGTGTGTGATTTGTAAGTTTGAGCGGGTTGTGCCACAGCACGAACCCAAATACGGTAGCTCATCCTATTGCTTATCTATCAATGTAGGACTTTAGCTCATTTTGTTTCATGGTCTCCGAGCTCACCTACATAAATGGGGTATCGTTCTAATCGGGGGACATGTTGCAACTCAAAGTGAGAGGAAATTTGTGGCTACCCGCAGATTTGAAAACTTTGCATCACAAACGTGAAGAAATTTGTTTTTTTTAGTTAAAGTTTGAGGTTTGCAAGGGTTCTGGGTAAAAAACATGGTAAGAGCAACTTAAGTCAGCCCACCCTAGATTGTACCAGTTGGGTAGTTTTAAAAAATGTGAAGGTTTGCTAGGCTTCATTATGTACCACCTGAGTTGGGCCAAAATCCACAGTTAACCACTTCGCAAAAAAGGTCATTTTTGAGAGGACAAATGTGATGCATTCATTTGGAATTTTGGGCCATTTCCCGTCGCAGCCACTAGGCCTTCCTAGACAAGTGAGGTACCATTTTTATCGGTAGACATTTGGGAGCATAAAATAAGATAACACTTGAGATTACCAATTAGATTTTACTGCATTTGTGCCTTCCAAAGGTAAGCCAGTGTGTAAGAAATAATACATTTTGAAAAATACCCTTAAATCCTGTGCTAGATCAGATACCCACTAATTCCCAAATGCCATATTTTGTGCCCATTTCAGAAATGCAAAGGTTTCCTTGATACCCATTTTTTACTCTACATATTTCACCATATGAATTTGGTCTCTACTCTGTACACAAAGAAAAAACATTGTACAGTGCAGTTCAGTTATCGGTTATAAGTACACCTTGGGTTCTTGGAGAACCTACAAACCTTATATATCCCCACAACTACAAGGGTCTAGTGGACATAATGGTAGATTGTTTTTGTAAATCTGCCATCATCACAGAACGATAAAGATGAAATCGTAGTCTTAAATGACTGCTTTTCCCTACTCATTATGAATATTTCTTTATTTCAATAGTTAGATTCTTTGGGAAAACCTTGAGGGATCTACAAATATGACCCCTTGCAGAATTTGGAATACTGCCAACGTTTCATAAATCTATGGCTTTCCTTGATCACCCATGGTTTTCACACTTGTTTCCATCACAAACTGGAAAGAGGTTGAGAGCACAACAATAGGGAAAAATGGGCTGCCTCTTTGGTAAATGGCAAAAGTAAAAAATGTGTTGATTTTTTTTAAATTCATCACTGCCTGTTCCTGAGAGATGGGAAGATGGTGACTTTAGCAGAGGAAACTGTTAATTGATGCCATTTTTAGGGGTGAAAAAGGATTAGTTACTTACCTGTAATCCTAGTTCTCTTCCAGGGGTATACTCATTAAAGTCATAAGCACTGAATTATCTCCGCCCATGAGCGGGGACCCGGAACACATAAACAATATACATATATATGTGTAAATATAACCAAAAGTACAAAGTACTAAGTAATTATACACATATACATGTATAATAACCAACATATGCAGCCTAACCTTAACACATAGGCTAATCAAACCAAACCTTACACGTTCTGAAGCATGAAAATATGCTGTATATAAGTGCAATAAACAGGCATGAGCCTAAAATGCATTTCATAGCCATGAAAAAACCTTTTATTTTCATCAAAGAACCTGTAGTAAACAGTTATTAGCCTAAAAGGGCTGCATATGAAAAAATGTCTGTGTACAGAAAATCAGACTGGCACCCTGCCTTTAAGGCCCCAGAGAATCTGCACACTTTGCCTTTAAGGCTTCCAGGAGAACTCTGTTCCCATCATGCCCCACAGGTGACAGTTAGGTCAGTTCTTTTGTACGGTACAGTAAACTTTAGCAGGAATCTGCACTTAAACATATTGAAAACTTTAAACCTTAATGCTACTGCTCGCCCGGGGAGGCGGGAGGCTGCTTATGACTTTAATGAGTATACCCCTGGAAGAGAACTAGGATTACAGGTAAGTAACTAATCCTTCTCTTCCAGGGGATACTCATTAATAGTCATAAGCACTGAATAGAGTAGCAAGCTCATACCCACAGAAGCGGGCGAACAGATAAAAGCATAGCCATACTTTAAAATCACAGTGTTTAACTAGTATTAGCAAACAAATTTCTGAGTGATGCTTGTCCCACTTGTGCATCAGTCTGAGCATCAGAATCTAAACAGTAATGGCGTGTAAACGTATGCACTGAACGCCAAGTAGCTGCTTTACATATCTCTGACATAGCCACATTTCTAAGGAGAGCTGTGGTAGAAGCTTTTCCCCTCGTAGAATGAGCCCTAGGTCTACCTGGTAAAGACTTGTGGGCTAGATGATAAGCCAGTAAGATGCATGACACTATCCACCTAGAAATGGATCTCTTGGACGCTGCCAAACCAGTATTTGTAGGACCATAGTTCACAAACAGACGGTCCGTCTGTCTCGAAGACTTAGTCTTATCTAAGTAAAATTTCAAAACCCTTTTTAGATCTAATGAATGCAAAGTCCGTTCTGCCGGACTTGAAGGGTTCGGAAAGAAAGTAGGCAATGTTATGGATTGGTTAATATGAAAATCCGACACCACCTTAGGTAGGAAAGCAGGATGAGTCCTGAGCACCACTCTGTTTCCATGAAAAATTGTGTATGGTTCATTGCAACACAAAGCCTGGATTTCGCTCACTCTACGAGCAGAAGTGATGGCCACCAGGAACGCTACTTTCCACGTCAGGTGTTGCAAAGAAGCTTTATGTATCGGCTCAAATGGGGGACCCATTAATTTAGTCAATACCACATTAAGCTCCCAAGGTGGAGACGGAGACCTGACTGGAGGATAAACCTTTCTTAATCCCTCTAGAAAATCCTTCACCACAGGCATTCGAAAGAAAGATATCTGTGTTGGCGATTTTCTATAAGCAGTTATTGCAGCAAGATGGACTTTGATGGAATTAAACTGCAAACCAGATTCAGCAAGGTAAAGAAGATAAGGCAAGACCACCTGCTCTTGACCATGAATAGGGTCCAGACCCTTACTCTGACACCAAAGGTAAAAGCGTTTCCACTTAAATCCGTAGGATTGTCTCGTAGAAGGCCGCTTTGCTTCCTTAAGGATGTTCATACACTCCGGATTCAGCTGTAAGTGCCCGTACTGGATGACTTCAGGAGCCATGCTGCCAAGCGCAGGGAGGGCAGATTGGGATGAAACACTTGCCCCTTCTGCTTGGACAGAAGATCCGGGCGACACGGCAATCTCCTGTGCGGTGTTATTGACAACTGGAGGAGATCTGGGAACCACCACTGGCGTGGCCACTCTGGGCAAATCAGTATCATTCTGGAGTGAGTCTTGTACAGCCGAATGATCACTGCTGGTATCAACGGTGTCGGTGGGAAGGCGTACAGCAAATTTTGATACCAATCTATCAAAAGGGCATTCCCTTGGGACCCTTTCTGGTAGAACCTGGACGCGAAGACGGGGCATTTTGCGTTTGCCACGTCTGCGAACAGATCTATGTCTGGTGTTCCCCAATCCTGGAAAATGCTGTGCGCGACGTCTTCGTTGAGAACCCAGTTGTGCGCTTCGACGAAGTCTCTGCTGAGGTCGTCCGCCTGTGTGTTGAGACTCCCCGGCAGGTGAATTGCTGTTATGGACAGGTCTCGCGCCAATAACCAATGCCAGATGGTCTGGGCTTCTATGGAAAGAGTCCTGGATCTGGTACCCCCCTGTTTGTTTAAGTAATACATTGTAGTTGTATTGTCCGTTTGAACCAGGAGGGACCGAGTCTGTAGCGATGGCGCCAGGGACTTGAGAGCAAGATGGACCGCTCTGAGCTCGAGAAGATTGATGTGATATCCTTTCTCGAAGTCTGACCATTGCCCTTGTACCTGCAGAGGGCCCATATGCGCTCCCCAGCCTTGGAGAGAAGCATCTGTTATCAGAGTCTGCTTTGGTGGATCCTGATGAAAAGGGACTCCCTTCATCACGTGTACCTTCTTCATCCACCACCGGATGGAATCTTTTGCAGACTGTTGGAGATAAATCCGGTCCTCCCAGCATCCCGTCCTCTGTTGCCATTGATCTTCCAGACACTGTTGTAGAGGACGCATCTGCAAACGTGCGTTTGGCACGATGAAAATGCACGATGCCATTGAGCCCAGGAGAGAGGACACTTGCCGAACTGTCGGACGTGCAGTTTGAAGGAGAAGCAGACACTTCGCTCTGATGGATGACCACCTCTCCTCCGAAGGACACACGTTTTCTACTTCTGTATCCAGCTGAGCACCCAGGTAGTGGATTTTCTGGGTGGGATTCATTATCGACTTCTTGTAGTTGACTTGCAGACCCAATTTGTACATGAGCTGAAGACAAATCGAAAGATGTTCTTCTAGAAGCGATGGGGATGAACTCTTCAGAAGCCAGTCGTCTAAGTACGGATATATGAATATCCGACTCTTCCGAAGACAAGCCGCCACTACAGCCATACATTTTGAAAATGTTCTGGGGGCTGATCTCAGGCCAAAAGGGAGCACTGCGTACTGATAATGACGAGCCGCCACTTGAAACCTGAGAAATTTGCGATGTTTTCTGGATACCTGAATATGAAAATACGCGTCCTTTAGATCGATGGAGCACATCCAATCCCCTTGGTGTAATTGAGGGAAGATCTGGTGAAGAGCCAGCATTCGGAATCTCTCCTTCCGAATGAATTTGTTCAGTCGCCTCAAATCCAGAATGGGTCTGAACTCTGTGACTGGACCTTTTTTCTGCACAAGAAAGAATCGAGAGTACAGGCCTTGACCTCTCTGCTGGAAAGGGACTGGTTCTATGGCCTTCTTCTTCAGGAGAACACTCGCCTCCTGTTGCAAGCGCTTTATATTCCACTGCACCATCTTTAGAGGGCGCATGCCACTGGGTGCCTTCTTGAACCTCAAAAGGTACCCGTTCTGAACGACATCCAACACCCATCTGTCCTTCGTGATCTGTTTCCACTCGTCCAGATAACGCACAATACTTCCTCCAACCGGAGTGGGACACGGTTGTAGAGGAAGCATCCGTTCATTGTTTCTGAGGCTGCTTGGCAGCTGATGACTGCTGCCTATTTCCATTGCCTCTGCCTCGCCCAGGCCGCCTCTGCTGGAATTGCGATCTTTGTTGATTTTGGCCTTGATTTTGCGAAGACCAATTCGTTTGTTGACTCCTTTGCTGAAAAGATCTCTTGTCATAGGGACGAAAAGTACCCCGACGTTTAAATTCTCTTTTCTTCTCAAGGCCTACAGCCTTAAGGGTGTCCAACTCCACCTTCATCTTAGACATCTCGTCATCTGCATGGGATCCAAACAGAGTTGATCCATTAAAAGGTAAATTGATCATTTTCCTCTGTGCCTCCGGCTTCAGTCCCGTAAGGCGAAGCCAGGCTGTACGTCTTGCGCAAACACCGTGTGCATAGCCATGAGCCGACAAGTCCGCAGCATCAGCCGCCGCGCTAATGCTCTGGTTAGCCACCAAACCACCTTCCTCCACTATTTCCAGGAAGTCCTTCTGATCCTCTTTAGGGAGTTTTTCTGCAAAACGAGCCACTGAGTCCCAGAGCAGACGGTCATAGCGGCCCAATAGAGCAGACGCACTGGCCACTCGCATGACCGATCCTGAGGTATTGCACATTCTTCGCCCCAGGGAATCCATACTCTTACTGTCCTTTTCAGGTGGAGCAGAAGAGGTAGATGCTGCAGAATGCGCCTTTCTGACTGCCGCTACAATCAGGGAGTCTGGTGGTGGGTCAGACCGCAAAAACATTGGGTCTTCCTCTGGAGCCTTGTATTTTTTCGCAATCCTAGAAGGACCTGAGCCCACCGTGGCCGGAGTTAGAAATGTCCTCATTGCTGGTTCAATCAATCCGGGCACTAACGGTAGGAGAGGCCTGCCAGTCGTCTTGTGATGTAAGGTTTCAAAGATGACTGAGGTTGCTATCTGGGGAACTGCCATTTTGATGCTGAATTTACTCGCTCCACGACATAACACATCATTAAATGTGCCTAGATCGTCTACTGGAGACACCCTGGAAGGAGGAGTAGAAGATATAGTCGGAGAATAGTCCCTATACGAAGATCTTGACGAGGACGAAGATGATGTAGAAGATGGAGTAGGAGTTCTACGTCTTCTTTGAGGAGTTGCCGATCGTTGCCTCCTACGCTCCCTTGAACGAGATTTCTCTCTCACTAAGGATCTTGAGCGTGATCTTCTATGCAGTTCCGTCCGAGGGACTGGAGTTCTCTCCCCCATTATCGGACGCATCTTCCAGTGCCTTAAACTTTCCAACCACCTCGGTGACAAGTTAATAGGCCGCTCTGTATGCTCAGGTGAAGCTTCAGGTGACACCTGCACAATATTCAGCTCTGCGGAGGACTTCGAAGCTCTCGACGCTGCACTGTGTTCAGAGACCAATGAACCAGACGGGGTCCGCTGTCTGGGCACCAACTGTCTGTCATCTGGCACCTGCCCTGAGGACGAGCCCGAATGAGCCACCACAGAAGAGTCCTGGTGCACTATCCCTTGCCCCGCTGCAGATCCGTTGTCTTGTCGATCATGCGGGGAACCTTCCACTCCAGGTTCGGGACTTATTTCTGACCTCGACAAAGACCTAATTGAGGTCCGAGAGGCTGGTCTTGATAGTCTCGACTCCGACCTATGCACAGGTGGGGGAGACCTAGACACTCCATGCTTCGAGCCCGAAGCATGCTTCGACGTCGACTTACGTCGCGATGGAGACCTTGACCTTCTCTTTTTAGGTCTCGACGTCGAATCCCTCGACGTCATCTCTCTCGACGTCGATCTTTTCCTCGACGACGTATGTCTCCCTCTCGACGTCGACCGATGACTCTTCCTCGACGTCGACCCTTTATCCTTCGACGTTGATTTATCCTTCGACGTCGAACCCTTTTCCTTCGACGGCGAACCTTTTTCCTTCGACGTCGACACACGATCCTTCGACGTCGGACATCTCCTGTCCCTCGACGTCGACCTCATACGATCCTTCGACGTCGAGCGTTGCACTCCCGACGTCGTCCTCACTGCAATCGACACCAATTGCCTCGACGTCGACAAGGATTTCGACGGCGACTGCCTCACCGGCGATGTCCTCGACGTCGATGGAGCTCTCTTCGACGTCGACGGTGATCTTCTCGACGTCGAGCTCACCTTTTTTGACGGTGACGCTCCCTGGAGTCGATGCTTCTTAGTTCTACCTTCAGGAGACGCTGATCTTCGACGTTTGGGCTGAGAAGAAGGCCTGGCAGATGATAATAGGCCTTTAGAACTCTTCTCACCACGGTTTTCTCTCTCCAGAAGGCCCAGCAACCTCATTTTCTCTCTTTCCTTTAAAGTTCTATTTGAAAGATTGAGGCAGTGATAACATTCTTCCACCTTATGAGAAGCTGGAAGACACACCACACAAACAGAGTGTGGGTCAGTTTTCGACATCTTCTTCCCACAGGAAGGACATTTGTAAAATAAAGGTGGCATTCTGACTAAAAAACACCAACAGCTTAGTCAGGAAAGGGTAACAACCCACCACCAAAGATATATTTTGTCAAGAAAAGGCAAGAAAAACCAATTTCTGACAGAAAATACTTCAAAAGAGCAGAGCTCAAGTTCCAGGTTCCTCACAGAACAAGCCGGAAAAAAGAACTGACCTAACTGTCACCTGTGGGGCATGATGGGAACAGAGTTCTCCTGGAAGCCTTAAAGGCAAAGTGTGCAGATTCTCTGGGGCCTTAAAGGCAGGGTGCCAGTCTGATTTTCTGTACACAGACATTTTTTCATATGCAGCCCTTTTAGGCTAATAACTGTTTACTACAGGTTCTTTGATGAAAATAAAAGGTTTTTTCATGGCTATGAAATGCATTTTAGGCTCATGCCTGTTTATTGCACTTATATACAGCATATTTTCATGCTTCAGAACGTGTAAGGTTTGGTTTGATTAGCCTATGTGTTAAGGTTAGGCTGCATATGTTGGTTATTATACATGTATATGTGTATAATTACTTAGTACTTTGTACTTTTGGTTATATTTACACATATATATGTATATTGTTTATGGGTTCCGGGTCCCCGCTCATGGGCGGAGATAATTCAGTGCTTATGACTTTAATGAGTATCCCCTGGAAGAGAACAGACACTTATCCAGAGCACTTTTATCCCATTTTTCCCCCAAAACCCTAAATGTAGCTATATTGCCTATTGTCCCTGTTCCCCTCCATGGCAGGCCACAAACCCTGGGTAACTTTAGAAGCCCCAAGATGATGTAAAAAAAAATTAAGGATGCTCATTTGGCGTGGATACCCTATGTAGAAAAATGTTATGGAGCCCTAAGCACAAACTATATCAAATAGCCAAAGAAGGGCCCAGCACTTGCGGGAGGAAGGACAGTAGTTAAGGGGTTAATGCATATAAACATTTGCTTTAAAACAAGAATCACACCAGGACACATACAAGCAAGCATCCATCCATGTTACTGTTGTTATCTTCAAACTTCTATAAAAGCCCAAGAAATGGCTTTATCCCATAACCGGATGAGAAAAAAACTTCTCCATATGAAATTCTACTCTAGAACCATGAAGCACACTTGTGGGTATTCTTTTCACCTACTACTGGTTTATATCAAGCAGCACATTAGGTCTACTTTCAGGACCGATAAAAGAATGATGCATCCAATGCTGGAGTATAGAACTATGTTACATTAATAGTTTATAGCAGTCACTGTCTAAGTCAGCCTATGAATAAATAAGGTGTTGGCAGCATTAGCACTACATTCACATGCCAAAGAATGAGTTAAGCAATGTAATCCATACAATCATTTGTGTTTCCTAAGGATAGGTATAATATCCAAGTACTTACTATGCTGTTCATTTCTGAAGACTCGTAGCTTCCACAAGGGTGGACACTCCCAATGGGTTCCAAGCCCTCTTCATCCCACATGTATGTTCCGTCTGAGCTGTCAGATGGGGAAAGCTCCAATGAGGATCCCTCCCTGTAATCCATGTCTGGGGATATCGGAACTATATCAAATGTGCTTTCGGAGCTTTCATTTTTATCCTGTACTGCTTAAAGAAACAGAGAAGAAATCGATTCACAAGCTACCCACATACTCAAAAATAAGCATAAAAGACAAATACAGATGAGAACATCAATGGGACATATAATTGTAAATTTGGAATATTCGTAGATATGTATGGCATTGCTAAAAGTAAATGAATATCTTCTGTCACTTGGGACAAAATGCTGCAACTCTTTAACGCATGTTTAAAGAATTAGGCAATAAAATGATAATAATTAGGTTGTGATGGTTTGTGATGTTCACAGTTTCACCTTTTGTTAGCACACTGCCGAGAGGCGATTGCAAAAATACAGTCTTTTTCAATCAATGTTTTAACCTCTTTGCTGCGGTGGCAATTCCGTCGCAGCGCTAGGGGGGAGGGGGCCGCGCGGCGCTCCCATGCTCGTGAAGTAACCGCTCCGTCACGAGCCTCGGGTGCGCTGTGCTTGTGATGGAGCGGTTCCGTCATGGCATCGCCTGCTCAATAGAACGCGCCGCGCAGGCGCGAAATCAGCGCCAAGCAGGCGCGCCGTGATGGAACCCCTCCATCACCAGCACAGCGCAACCGAGGCTGGTGACGGAACGGTTCAGTCACCAGCATTGAAGGGGTTAAATCTGATGTTGCGCCATCACTAGCGAGCAAAAATTCTCCTTGGACTTCCAATCTTGTCACTGACAAGTAACTACTCTTCCAAGACACACTTTACCATGACTATGAATTTTCCAGCAAATATTCAATTTAAACTATTCCCATTCTTCAGGCTGCAGCAGACATTTGTAGATCCACAATTTATGTTTAAAAGTGAGCAATCTGTCCCAACCGGAGCTGTTGACGCACTGACATTCCGGGGAGGGACAGGGACAACCTTGTTGACTTTCCAGTGACCCTATACAAATAGCCTGTTGTGTGAGACCATGCACCCGTTAAACAAATACAATCGCATAGATTTGAAGTGACATATTGAGAAAGGCACACAGTAGTCACAGTTTGCAAGTATGCTTTATTGTTATTTACATTCCCAGAGTAATTAGAGCAAATGTTAAAAAACATATATATGAATCTTGCATCTTCATGCCCAAAGCAAGCAAAGGTCGCTGACTACGGGTGGGGGCGTCGTGTTTGCAAGTGCATTATGGTTTGAAAAGTACCTGCTGCTGCATTCCTGGTCTCCAGCTATTTTCAAGCAACAATAAAAATGTGAAGATAACTCCGGTGATTAATGTTATTTGTTAAAAGAGATCAGAGGTTTGTCTAGTCTTGTGGATGTTTTGACTCAAGGTAAGGTAGGCACAGTGGGTTAATATGCTTGCTGCAGAAAACGTGTACCACGCAGATCACAAAGTGCATACAATGTAAATAGGTCAGTGGGTTACTGCTTTTGTCTGAGAGATTATTTTGTAAATGCAAATGTACAGGAATTTATATAGCGCAAATCACAGAGCGGTTTCTAAAAGCTTGCTTAGGAAACCCGTCCTGGTATTCCCCTGTGAGATAACCCCGGCCGGGTATCCGCAAGGTGAAAGCCAGGCTTCCCGCCACGAGGGGCCGTTGTGGAGATTAAGCAAGCTATTGCCCAGAGTCGCAGAGTGTGAACCCGTGAATCAAGTAGGCACCGGAGCGAGAATTGTCGAGTCCATGGACATTTTAGGACTCAAGACACTGCCGAGCCGGGAATTGAACCCTGGTCCCGGGCTGACCTCTGCTTCCAGGTCTGCCTCCTCTAACCAGTGAGCCACACTTCTCCACGTTTATAAGGTAAAATCTCAACACAGAACAGTGAGATATTAACCCTCATCAAAGAGCTGCATGAAAACTACAAGGTATAGATTAGACTGTTATGACTTCCCCCGTTTTTCATTAGCCTAATGTTGGAAAATGGGTTTATTTGGATAGAATTAAATTCTGATTATTATAGAGAACCCCCAACCGTGGTGTTATGTTTTAAATTCTGAGTTTGTGCTTTTCCAGTGTTGCAAAGTCATCTTCTGCACTGGAAACCCCCCTCAACTGTTTGCCAACTGCTACTGGTAGCAACTGACTCTGGGCTCTGCCTAATCAGGCCCAGGGCCGAAGAGCAGATACACCATTTTCTCTCCTTTCTGCAAGACACAAGGACCCCAGCCTTCTCCCTTCCCCATGGCATAGCATAGAAACATTACATATGACAAAAATAGGAGACACAGGGTCAACCTCATCTCTAGAGTCCCTGCACCCTTTCTACCCAAAACGGTCTCTCAAGTTAACTGTTCTTACTCAGCACAACTGACTCTGGTGTTAATCTGAGCCCATTTTAATACATCTTCTCCTATTCTTGTTACTTCTGCTGGGGTACTTACATCACCATGTCCATCAGAGTGAATGCTGCTTCAGAGCATAACCAGCTAGCAGTCTCTTGTCTAATTGTCAGAGGGTTTCACTCCTAAAGAATGCTTGCCAACTGAACTGTGTACAGCTTCCGATGCTGCTCATTCATGCCTCCCCCCACGTACCCTCCCACAGTATGCAAGAATATAGAGCCTCTACAGGCAGGACTTGTTCCTTGAACCCTGTGCCATTGAATTTGCATTCAGCCACGGGCCTTGCAGGTAAGAGCAGTGGGGCCGGGATGGAGGGATTCAACAGACAACCACAAGAGAAAATTAAATTATTTATTTTCCCTCGTCATCTGTCGAATTCCCCCTCCACCTGGCCTCACCGCTCTTACCTGCATGGGCAATGGCTGTTTGCATTAACTGTATTTGTAAAGTGAATACGGAGTGCTTTACTTGGTCAAAGGCAGAGATCCAACCAGAAAGTGAATCTGGATGGGAGATGCTGGCTTCTGCAGTTGGAGGTGGACTCTACTTTGTTGGGATGTAGTGTTCTTTAAAGATATGCATCTTCATCTCCTTCCTAACTTGAAGCATGGGCCGCGGCTGAATGCGAATTCGATGGCATGGGGTTCAAGCAACAACTCCTGCCTGTAGAGGCTCTATATTCTTGCATACCGTGGGACGGTACGTGGGGGGGGGGGAACAATGATTGAGAAACATAAGCTATGCACAGTTCAGTTGGCAAGCATTCTTGAGTGTGTTGATGGGGTAGGCCTGTTTCCTCATTGTTTTATTGGTTCTAGCACGTCTCTGTCCCCCTGAATGAGGGTGTCTGAATATGTATGTCCCTGACTGGCCCATTGATAATTTTGCATAATTTTGCATTGTTTGTTAGATGTGGCCTGCATGACTGGACCTAATACTGCAGATTAGGCCTCACCAGTGGTGTTCACAGAACTTATACCTACCTGCTAAGTTTGCACCCCGATATTCAAACCAGAAGTATTCATACTTTCCTAAACGTAGTTGACAAAGAAATTTCACAGATTGCATTCTTTTAGAGCCATCATACCTCTGTCATCCTGGACCCAGACTGATATGCTCCTAGATGCCAGCTGGCCACATGTCATATGTACGCTCTTCAGGCCATTTTGGATTTTTGGCCAACTGTACTTTACATGCCTGGATTTCAAAGTCCATGCCTATAGTAGAAAATGTAAAACGACAAGTACCAGAATGCAAAGAGCTGCTGGCTAAAGGGCCACGACTTACTGATGACCTCATCTGTGATTCTTGTCCACTTGGAGCTTTAAAATGTAAAGTCCCTCTGCTGAAAATCCAATTTGTAGTCTCCAAAAGCACAGTTTTTTCTTTGAAAGCCCACTTGAGTGTCCATTATTTAAGAAGACCCACAGCCATCACAGACAAAGACAAAGTGACAGCACAGAGGGCATGTGGTGCTAAAGCACTTGCCACATATTTTATCAAGAAGATGCCCTAGTAGGCCTGCGATTTCTAAAGGTGGACGGGGCGCCAACTGGTGCAATGGGGTCATAAGAGCTACTCACATTTCGATTGTTGGTGCAATACTGTGAGCAAATATTTTGCACTTTTTGTGATTCACAAACACAAGAACAGGCCTAAGTGGAAAAATTATGCTTTAAATTGGGAACATTGTCAGGCCATTAATGATACAGACCTGATAATGAGGTAACTTGGGTTACATTTGGCATGCCTGCAAAAAGGGGCCAAATATTTTTATCATGGTTCAGAGCGATACTGCCTGAATAAGTGTGGCTTACCTTTAATATTGTAAGTAGCAGTCCAATCGAATGTACGGCTGTCTCCCAGGGCACTGGGTATGTGCTGTAGTATCCAGCTTATGTTTCAATAATTCAAATTATAATCAATGTTTGCTGCGAAATTTCATTTTTTTGTTCGATATCTTCTTTTTAAATGTTCAAATCACATTTACTTTTCTTGTATATCATCCTGACAAAGCTTTCTTGCTATGCATCACAAATACATTCTTCTTTCCAATGCATTTCGGCGACTTTGTCGCCTTCATCAGGGAAACATTCTAAAATATAAACATACCGTTTATGCCACTTACTATAAAGCAGTGCCATGGTTCACTTTTATTACATTCTTTGCTTTCTGATTGTGTGCTGCACTGTAGGTCCTAGTTTCATTCGCACATAGATATGCTCGTGATTACTAATACGTTAATTACACGCCATGCCTTTAACTGTCCTTACGTGTAGCTGTCCTTCCTGATGTTAAACTGCGCTATAAACGCGCTGTTAATGCCGATTGCTATTGATCAATAGCTGCGCCAATGTTTGATAGTTGATCTACGCGCCGTGCCTCATACTTTCTTTGCATGTGGCTCGTCATAGGGTGTTCCTACGCCAGTGTTTCTTAATTGTTAATCTACGCGCCATGCCTTACACTATCCTTGCGTGTGACTCGTCATAGGGAGTCCCTATACCCATCATTACGTTCACGAGTTTAATGTGAAAGCAGTTTACGTTTGAACTGACTACTATATTTCCCTCCCGCCTTTTGTATGAAACGATGTGATGCGGTCTATTAGTACAAGTTTCTTTTACGCGCCATGTTTCTTGGCTCACCTTCGCTTCAAGTGCTGTCTCTGGACACTCCTCACTGTCTCTCCGACTCAGCGTTTGTGAAATGTAAACTTCCCGCGGCTATTTCCGCTGGTGCTCTAAGTTACGTAACTACGAGCGCATGCGCGGATTGTAAAAGAGGGACCTGGCTTTTTTTTGCTCTGTACAAACTTTATTGATGTTCTGCGCGCTATGTAGAACTAGCGTGGCTACTCTTTCGGGCTATGAACTTGTGTTATGTACCATTGGCTACACGGCTCCTGTAATATAAATACATTGAACTACATCAATTCTGTTGTGCTACTTTTTCAGGCTATGGACTTGTGTTTATGTACCTTTGGCTACATAGCTCCTATGAAATAAACACGTTGAGCTACATAATTTCTGTATGGAAATAGGTATTTCAAGATATATCACACTTCTCTGTCCATGAGTTACATGTATTACAAATAACAAGTAAATTCAACCCTTTCATTTAGACCATTTGGCTTAAGTGAATTTAAATAATGAATCCAATGGTTTTCTCTCTTTAATAGGTTTTTCTTATTTCCATTCCTTCTTTTTTCAGGACTTTCTCCAAAATGCAGGCTCTTAATTGGCTTATGTGATGTTTGGCGTCTTGAAAATGAACCGCTACAGTTGATTTTAAGGCCTTTGTTCGAATGTTATTCTTATGCTCGTTTAGTCGTATTTTCAGTTTTCTCTCTGTGTGTCCAACATATACCGAGCAACACGGGCACTTCAACATGTAAACTATATTTGTTGTATCACATGTTGCGTTGACTTTTAAATTAATGTTATGACCTTTCATAGGGTGTGTAATCTGGTTACCTCTAATGATATTGTTGCAATTATTGCAATTTAGGCACGGTGTGGTGCCCCGGTAGGTGGACTTTGTGATATCTTCCTTTAGTTGCTTTAAGAGTTCACGTACGTTTTTGGCTCTGGTATAAACGAACAAAGGATCAGTGGTGAATATGCCCTTTAATTCCGGTTACAATTTTAGTATTGGCCAATGTCTTTTGATGATTGACTTAAATTGGGTGCTCATGTTGGAATATTTGCTAACACATATTATACGTTGCTCCGTTTGACGAGTTCTGACATTCAGTAATTCTTCTCGAGTTTTGGTGTTGGTCCTGTTTAGAGCCTGTTCTATGATACGGTCTGGGTATCCTCTCTCATGGAACCGTCTCGCTATACTTGTCATTTGATGATGTTGTTGGTCTGGTTCTGAGACTACTCTTTTCACCCTAAGAAATTGGGGTAGTGGAGGTGTCTCTTCAATGATGGAGGATGATAACTTTCATATTTTAAGAGATTATTCCTGTCAGTTTGTTTCTGTAGAGGTTAGTTGCAAATTCCTCGTTGGTTTTTGTGATCTCTACGTCCAGAAATTGAATACTGTCTTCTTTGATTTGCCAAGTAAATTGGATCCTGTCGTCTTTTGTATTTAACGTTTCCACTTGATCTAATAGAGATTCTTTGGTGCCACTCCAGATTCCGAACAGATCGTCAATGAATCGAACGTACATCTGTGTTTGTGTTTTCCATATGTCATTTTCATATATATGTTCCTCTTCAAATGCCGTCATATAGAGATTCGCGTATGCAGGCGCGGCGCAATTTCCCATGGAAGTTCCACTTTTTTGTATGAACCATCTGTTGTCATAGGTGAAATAGCTGTGCATCAATGTGAACTCCTTGAGTTCCATTAAGAACACTTGCCACTCTTCTCTGTAGTCGCTATGTAACAGTGCTTTTTCTACCGCTTCTAAGCCTTGCCTGTGTGGAATTGACGTGTAGAGTGGTTTTACATCTTTGGTAGCCAGTGTTGTAAGCTGATCTTTCTTTCGCTTTAGTAACTTTAATTTTACCAGAGGACTGCATAATATCATCAGAGACACAGTGGTCAAGTCATGGGCTTTCCCTTTTCCCGACATTGCTCTCAGGTGTATTGGTTCACTTGGTTAAGCTTATGTAATGCAAGACTATCTATCCCAGAATGCATTATTGTGTTTAAGGAAAGTCGCGGATGGAAAAATAGCACTTTTCCAATATACGGTGTTATCTGGTACCTTTACTAGGCTTCTTAGTGAAGTACGAAGGCACATGAGAAAGGGCCCTGTGAGGAAGTGGCCGTTTTAGAGGACAATCGTACCTTGCCATGGACTAAAAGTGGACTGCAACACCCACGATCCTTTACTGTCTCTCCTCAGGAAGACGGGAACGCTGAGTACCGTAACCCGGAAGAGGAGGAGGAACTACCCGGATGCGGTACGGCAGAACGAATGACAGAACGCCATAAAGGGCAAGGGCAGAGACAACGGTCGTCCACGCCGAAGACGGAGAAAGGAGTACAGAGAAGGAGACCTTAGACGCGGGACCCGAGGAGACCCAGTTCAGCCCCGAACAGGACGTCGAAGACGACAGCTGGTGCGAGGACTGGTGGTGTCCCGTGGATGCTGGAGAGCGGCCGTGACTCTAGGAAGAGTTACGGCAGGGTTGGTGAGTAATACCGACTCGAGGGAATTGTATCGGGAAGCGGGAGGAAAGAGACACTGGGAGGGAGATTGAGCATTCATGACTGTTGTTTATTAAGGGCGTTGTGCAATAGTGTAAAAAGCCAAACCACGAGTATTCACACGGGGTATTTTAAAGTGCATGGCGTTACGTTTAATCTTGACGGCATTTACTTCTATCGGCACTGTACACTATTGTCCAATCACTCCCTGACTCTATGAAGGATCTTACGTATGAGCACTCACTACCTTCCTAGGCACTATAAAGCTTCCGCAAATATCCTGAACTTCCCCTGTCCTGTTTTCTCCCACTTTCCCTTCCCCCACACGTTACCCCGTTCATTTGTCCAGACCCTAGTCACGAAAGGTGTGGTGACGGTATTGCTGCTATACCAGGAACTTTATTTAGAGTTCTCACAATACCCTCCTTTATTTCCCTTATCTTATGAGCCACCGGGGCAAGCCACCACGTCCTGAAGATCTGACGAAAACCACCCGGGCCCTTTCATCGCCTGAGACCTCCCCGGAGACCTCAGAGGAAGAAGAAGACGACAAGTTTGAAGATTACCTACCAACTCCTGTTACCTCATCCGTTGTATTCAATAAACCGGTTACCTTTAAACCACCACTACCGCCTCCACGCCTGTTTATCAGACCCGCCCTCTTACAAGTGGTGTCAGAAGTGGGATCTGAAGGCAAGATGGAGGCCGCCATGGCAAAGATGGCCGAAAATCAGGAACACCTGGGAAAAATCATGGAACGATTTCTAAATGTTGTGGAAGAAGACCGGGAAAAGATCCAAAAAGGTATTTCGGGTCAGGGACAAACACATGAGGCTGCCATGGGCAAACTTACTGAAGTACTAGGACAACAAAAAGGCCCTACCACCCTGCCTTCTGTAGTACTACAAAGATATGTAGCAGGAGAAGACCCTGATTTTTTCTTTAATAATTTTGAGAGAATGGCCACCGCAGCCTCCTGGCCGGCGGAAATATGGGGCCAATACTTAGGACCTTTGTTATCGGGTGACTTACAAGCTGCATACCAGGCAGCAACTCTACAAGGTGCAGTACCTTATGCTGACATTAAGAAGTGTATCTTGGAAAGATTAGGTATAGATGAAGAGACATATAGGGTGAAGTTGAGGCAAATGAAAGAAGGGCCTCAAGAAACCCCACGTGCTCTGTATTTCCGAGTAAAGGATATGACGGATCGATGGCTTAAACCTGCTACTACAAATAAGGACGGAATCATGGCCAAGATCTATCTAGAACAACATCTGACATCACTACACCCTCCAATTCAAAGATGGGTGCGACAAAAGGCTAACCTCACCCTAGAAACCGCTGTTTATAGCAAGTGCTTATCATAGAGCTTTAGACTTCCAAAAAGGAAAAGACGACACTGCAGGGAAAACCGGAAGCCATACTGGAATCAGACATCCCCGGCCTCCTATGCAAAAGAAACCTGAAACCCTGACTTTCATTCCAAGTCCTCCCCCTTTGAGTGCTCAATTCCCTATACGTCCACCAACTACAGGTCCACAGTGTTTTCAGTGCGGAGGAATGGGTCATATAGCGAGATTTTGTCCACAGAAGGCAGAACCTATGGAGATAGGAATGGTTCGCAATTACTACTACTCCCCTAAAGAAAGAAAATCACCCCCTTACAGATGTACCGTGTCAGTAAATGGACAACCTTTAACTGCTTTAGCTGATACGGGGTGCTTACAGAGCCTAGTCAGACCTCAGGATTTGGGGAATACGCTAGGACCCATAGATGGAATGGTGGCTATTAAATGTGTTCATGGCGACACGAAACCCTACCCCACTGCTCAAGTACAAATTCAACATTCCCAGGATGATGGTACTCCCATGACTGTGGGACTTATACCACGTTTACCGGAACAAATAATCCAAGGGAATGATTATCCCAAGTTGACAGAATTACTACAAACGCTCCTAGGTCTGAAGACAACTGGTTATCCACTGCACCTTTATCCACCGATACGGGGAAGGAATGGCCCCCGTCTAAAGAACGGAAGAGTAGAAGGCAAAGACGGGCGGAGAAAGGGAAAGTTCCCGTAGTCATGCCGATTATCCCTGAAGAGAATCCCTGGGAGACAGACAGGAATTTTCATGCTGCTCAGAGAGAGGATCCCATACTCCAAGAATCATGGAATAAAGCTCATGACAGTGAAGAGCCACAACACATATGTCCATACTTCTTTGTTAAAGGGGGCCTACTATATTTGAAAGGGGGTCCCAGTCAAAAAGCCCAGTTGTTAGTCCCCAAACTGTTTCAAGATAAAGTGTTGTATCTAGCACATAGTCATTTATTGGGGGGACATTTTGGCGCAGAGAAAACAGAGAAAACCATTCTAGAACAGTTTTATTGGCCAGGAATATACCAACAGGTGAAACTATACTGTAGGGAGTGCCCAATTTGTCAAAAACATAGTAGATACCAACCTTCCAGAGTACCTTTGCGTCCCCTTCCTGTTATCGATGAGCCATTTAGTTGAGTAGGCATGGATATAATAGGACCCTTGTTGCCTTCACGCAGTGGTTGTCGTTATGTATTGGTGCTTGTGGATTATGCTACTCGATTTCCAGAAGCAGTACCCCTTCGACGACCAGATACTGCTAATATATCAAAAGCTATGATTGGAATCTTTGCTAGGGTGGGATTTCCAAAAGAGATTCTAACAGATCAGGGAACTCCTTTTGTTTCTAAAATGATGAGACATTTGTACTCAGTTGGGTGTGAAACAAATTAAAACAGCAGCCTATCACCCCCAAACAGATGGCTTGGTGGAAAGATACAACGCCACCATTAAGACCACGCTGAAAAAGTTACTGGCTTTAGAAGCTCGAAAGTGGGAGTCTATGCTTCCATTAGCACTCTTTGCCATTAGATGTAAGGAACAGAGAAGTACCGGTTACTCTCCTTTTGAGCTGTTGTACGGACACAAACCCCGTACTTTACTTGACATGGCTCAAGAAAAATGGGAAAAGGAGCCTGACAATACAAAGCCCCTTCCGGAGTATGTCTCAAACTTAAAAACACATTTGAGACAAATTCGAGATATTGTCCGCACCAATCTGGAGAATGCACAGAGTGACCAAAAGGGGCAATACGATAAAGGGACTAAGACTAGGTCTTTTCAGATAGGGGATCTTGTGTTACTCATGATGGCTACCTCAGATCAAAATCTGTTGGGACAATGGCAAGGACCTTATCAAGTCATTGCACAGGTCACTCCTGTTACCTATCGCATTGAAACTGATGCCAACAAACATATAACCCAAATCTATCACATTAATTTGCTTAAAAAGTGGGAAGGACCCGCACCGACAACAATACATGTGATAGAGTCCTCAACTCCCTTGTTTCAACAGAGTATTGATGCTGAGCTACCAAACCCTCAGAAAGAAGAGTTGATACAGAAATTGCAAACTCTGTCCCATGTCTTTTCCACACAACCAGGGAGGGTTACTTTGATTGAACATGTCATAAAAACTCCACCGGGGAAAAGAGTTAAGTTACGACCCTATCGTATACCTGAAGCACGTCGACAGGTGATACGGGAAGAAATACAAAACATGTTACAAATGGATATTATTGAACCTTCCAGGAGCGAATGGAATTCGCCCATTGTACTGGTGCCCAAACCTGATGGGTCAGTCAGATTTTGCATAGACTTCCGTGAAGTGAATAAGATTTCTGACTTTGATACCTACCCCCTCCCTCGGGTAGACGAAATGGTAGAGAGAATAGGGAGAGACAAGTATATTAGCACCTTAGATCTATGTAAGGGCTACTGGCAAATACCTCCCATAAAGGAAGATAGGGAAAAGACTGCATTTTCCACCCCAGATGGATTATATCAATTCAAGGTAATGCCGTTTGGTTTACACGGGGCACCAGTAACTTTTCAGAGAGCCATGAATATAGTGTTGAGGCCCCATACCAACTATGCTGGGGCCTATATTGACGACATTGTGATATACAGTGATAACTGGGAACAACATCTGTCACATCTATCTCAAGTGGTCCAAACTCTTGGGTCATATGGATTGAGAATAAATCCTGCTAAAAGTCATTTGGCTGCACAGACAGTAAAATATCTAGGTTATTTACTAGGAGAAGGAGTGATAAGACCACAAAAATCAAAACTGACAGCCATTTCACAAATACCACTCCCCAGAAATAAAAAAGATTTGAGAGCCTTTTTAGGGTTGTTAGGGTATTATAGAAGATTCATCCCTAATTTCTCTCAGCTGGCTGCTCCGCTAACGGATCTGCTTCAGAAAAAAAGTCAAACGGAGAAAATCCTGGAAGTCCCCCCGGCTGAGGTAGTAAGAGCTTTTAACACTTTGAAACATTCTCTAACGTCAGATACTGTTCTGATCAGTCCTGATTATACCCGACCATTCATTCTGCAGACAGACGCGTCAAACCAAGGTCTGAGAGCAGTTCTATCACAAGAAATTCAACATGGGGAGAAACCGATCCTATATATCAGTCGCAAATTATTCCCACGAGAAAAAAACTATGCGACTATTGAAAAAGAGGCCCTGGCCATCAAGTGGGCCGTAGAATCCTTGAGGTATTATCTGGAAGGGAGGGAGTTTACACTCTTTACTGATCATGCCCCTCTAGAATGGCTAGCCAGAAATAAAGGCCATAACGAACGGGTACTTAGATGGTTTCTCTCTCTACAACCATACAGATTTCAAACCAAACACAGAAAAGGAAAGGAACAAGGCAATGCTGACTACTTATCTCGATATCCCCAAAGGACAGACTCTAGTAGAAGGACAGCAGGGGAAAGGGGATGTGAGGAAGTGGCCGTTTTAGAGGACAATCGTACCTTGCCATGGACTAAAAGTGGACTGCAACACCCACGATCCTTTACTGTCTCTCCTCAGGAAGACGGGAACGCTGAGTACCGTAACCCGGAAGAGGAGGAGGAACTACCCGGATGCGGTACGGCAGAACGAATGACAGAACGCCATAAAGAGGCAAGGGCGGAGACAACGGTCGTCCACGCCGAAGACGGAGAAAGGAGTACAGAGAAGGAGACCGAAGACGCGGGACCCGAGGAGACCCAGTTCAGCCCCGAACAGGACGTCGAAGACGACAGCTGGTGCGAGGACTGGTGGTGTCCGGTGGATGCTGGAGAGCGGCCGTGACTTTAGGAAGAGTTACGGCAGGGTTGGTGAGTAATACCGACTCAAGGGAATTGTATCGGGAAGCGGGAGGAAAGAGACACTGGGAGGGAGATTGAGCGTTCATGACTGTTGTTTATTAAGGGCGTTGTGCAATAGTGTAAAAAGCCAAACCACGAGTATTCACACGGGGTATTTTAAAGTGCATGGCGTTACGTTTAATCTTGACGGCATTTACTTCTATCGGCACTGTACACTATCGTCGAATCACTCCCTGACTCTATGAAGGATCTTACGTATGAGCACTCACTACCATCCTAGGCACTATAAAGCTTCCGCAAATATCCTGAACTTCCCCTGTCCTGTTTTCTCCCACTTTCCCTTCCCCCACACGTTACCCCGTTCATTTGTCCAGACCCTAGTCACGAAAGGTGTGGTGACGGTATTGCTGCTATACCAGGAACTTTATTTAGAGTTCTCACGATACCCTCCTTTATTTCCCTTCTCTTATGAGCCACCGGGGCAAGCCACCACGTCCTGAAGATCTGACGAAAACCACCCGGGCCCTTTCATCGCCTGACACCTCCCCGGAGACCTCAGAGGAAGAAGAAGACGACAAGTTTGAAGATTCCCTACCAACTCCCGTTACCTCATCCGTTGTATTCAATAAACCTGTTACCTTTAAACCACCACTACCGCCTCCACGCCTGTTTATCAGACCCGCCCTCTTACAGGCCCTATGCAGTCTGATTCCTAATTTCAAGCCCCAGCTCCCACCTGAGCCAACTGTGATCTGTGACACAATAAGCAGGAAGCAGTGGTTGAAGTGGGGAAAAAAGTAGGGGAACTGTGAACGCAGAATCAGAGGGCGAGAATAACTTGAGATTTCGAAGAGCAAAATGTCCCTATTTTCAGTATTTCTTTGGCATTTCACTTACCAGTTAATTCAACCAATAGATACACATGTTTATTTAAGGTTCAATAAGAGTTATTGACAATAAAATACATTCACAAAGTGGAATATGTTTTCAATCACAGAATGTGCCAAATACATTTAAAACTGGAATCAAAAGCCATGCGTCTTCCAGCCATGGAGTTTCTGTCATCAGCACTTCTCCCTTGTTCCACAACAGTTCAGAAATGAATGGCAAAATATCCTAGTTTGCAAATATTTTCCACCTAATTATGGCTGCACCATATTTGCCACATAATACATCATCAACTGCATAATCTAACGATTTCACCCAAAAATTCTTTGTAGCTGAAACAGATTACCAATTAATATAAAAATGTGGCTTATGTTGCTGCGAAGTGGAGGCCCTTTGCAAAGGTTGACTAATCACCTTTCTCACTGCTGCATTTGTATGTTACACAGGTACTAATGAGGCAAAAGCTGTGCAGAGGCTGTTAGTAGGTATAAAAATGTCAAAATAAAGTATCATAAAATGTATCACATTACTCTGTAGCCTTATTTTACTGCATATTTAGTCAACATTGCACCATATTTTTGCCCTCCGTCGCTGCTTAACTCCAGTGTTCCAAAAGCAGGCAGCACATGTTAAAAGGGCTTGTGCATAAAGCAGACACCATGAAATTTGCAAAGTTAGTTTGGTATGCATGCAAATCCTACATTGACAATCCTTGGTAAGTGGCACTACTACTGCTGAAAAAGGGTAATGGAGGTACCAAAGGGTGAGATGGACTGCCCTTAAGGGTCTTGTGACCTCAATGACAGAGTCATTGTAGCTCTATGATGTGCTTCTTCGAATGCCTGCCCGCAAGACTGGAGGTGAACTTCAGTATGGATTGTGAAGGACAGGCTTCAAGGTTAAGCACCTAGGGTTTCTAAGGTGTATCGGGCCTTCTAAGGTGTATCATGGGAATGTGCTCTCCCTAGAGAGTGGGCTGATGGACTGGTCATGAACCGGAGCACCGGAGACCCTGGAGCCGAAGGCAGAGTGGCTGAAGGCGTTGTTTCTCCTTGTGGCGTTGGTAAGACTATCAGCGTCGGAGACTGACCCGGAGGAGAAGGGTAAGGAGAGACTTCCTCCTTGAGTTGAGATTGAAGAACCAGAGACCCCGACTTCGGTGTTTCATCCTGCGGTGACCAACGTCTAGATCCATAGAGCTGCTTCCTTTTATGCTTCCTCAATGACTGAGGTATGCGGAGTTGGATCTCGACCTCCTTCCGCCTTTTTTCTACTTTTTCGCCTTGGCCATAAACAGATTTGCCTCCATCTCCTTTAAGGCCTTCGGGTTCATGCGCCTGCATGGCAAACACCCCTAGACATCGTTGTCTGACAAAAAGAAACCATAAACAATTCTCATGGGGGGTCAGTAATTAACATATGACCCCCACATTCCCTGCAGGACATAAAACCGGACTTTTTCTGTGTAGCCATGATCACTGCTACAATTAACATAGCGTGCAATAAAGAAACTCCCAGAAAGGGAGAGCCCTGGAAAAAAAACGTTGCGCATCAATGGCGTGGTAAAAAGGGAACGGACGTCAGCATGCGACAAGGTCTTCTTATGGCTCCGATGACATCACGCGGAGTCACGTGCGGACACATTCCATTATGACATCCTCGTCGAAGTGGGAGAGCTATGGAGAAAAGTTTCCATGGAATGCTGCGCATGGGGTAATTCAAAAGGTGAGGAATCCACAGGCAGATGTGTCCGTTAGAAATATTTCTTACCACCACACTTAAGAATGACAAAAATATATTTCATTTGTGCTTTCTTAATTCTGATCTACTCAGAAATATTTGTACAGTTCATTTGTAGACATTTACATTTTGATGTGTGCTAGTAAAAAATAATATCTAGCCTTCAGCCTTTTTACATTCACATCTCCAGCAAGACAGGCCACATAAATCCCCTCACTTTGAAGTAGACAAAAAAAGTATTCACCAAGCCCCCAAGGAGACAGAGCCCAACATCTGGCCTGCCCTTGAATGTATAGCAAATGTAATAAGATAAAAACAAAATATAAAGGCCTTGTATTGTTCATTCACTTAACTCCAGAATTGCTATTTTGGGGTGCTTCAGCAGTCCCCACTCCCCTACTACCAGTGCCTATGGCATGGGCAAGAAACTGCGGAAGAGGATGGTTTAAGTTATGCTATTAGTAAAGAAAATTGAACAAAACAAACTAGCTCTTTGAGCATTGTCCCTCACAAGCATCTGCTAGTACAGAGATCAGTAGAAACAGTCAAGCAGAAAGGAGGTAGGAAGCCATTTCAAGGAATTCAGCAGTTTGCTGCTGTGAACTAGCATACAGGAGACGAATTAAAACACATCTACTCTCCTGGAGTACACATGAAAAAGAAAATAAGGTTCCCAGAACGGGAACCCTCATGGAGGAATAGAAGGAGCTAGTCAGAAGGGTGGTAAACAGGCTATGCTCAATTGGACTGGCAAAGATATGCTGGACGGCCAAAAACAAATTAAGCCAGCAAACAGGAAGCAAGCAAAGGTGAGATGCAAACCGCAAAGCCAATAGTAAGCAATGGGTGGAATGAATTCCCCAGGGAAGCTTTCAGAATGTCTACAAGAGATCTTTCACCACCTCCTAGGACCCTTATGCCAGCACGTCCTTAGCTGAGCAGTGTTCCTGCAGTGACAACTATGATCATGTATCTTACACTCCATTTTCTAAAGTGACTGCCATTTCATGACCAACATGACTCTGGGCACTTCGACTTTGCATCGCAGCTCTTTAGCAAACACCCCGATATACGCTACTGGCTAAAATACCTCCCAAGCACCAGACGGTTCTAAGGGGTTGCAAACATTTACACAAGGTTCTACCCCTTGGAGCCGCTATCCCTGGCAAGGTATGCAGTATGTTTTTCTGGTGAGTGTTCCCGCCCAGGAATAATCAACCTCAGTAGACAATTCAAGCACTGTTGGACAAAATACCCAGTTTTCTCGTCAGGTGTTCGAAAGTGAGAAGTATATTGACTTTGGTTAGCGCAAAGGGAGACAGAGGGACCATGTTCAGACTAATTAGCAAAATGGCTTCCAGGAATCTATGCGCCATCTATATTATGAGGAGTACCATAAGGAAGCAGAAGATTATATCTTGATGAGTGCCTAACAGCTGCAATTGATACCTATACAACATTCTGTTCAATAGCCCATTGCAGTAGCAAACCACAAAGTATTTAGCTACTCCTAAGATCCCTTCTACCAGTAAAACCACTGAAATCCCCTCCAAGAGTCAATCTATAAACACTAAGGCAACAAAAAACGTAAGTTTCTGTTTCAGGCAAATCCCAACTACAGAAATGTACAGGACTCAATCAAAGCTGCTGCCCAGGCAAAGCATTTTCTAGTAGCCAATACTGACAAACACAGACACTCCAACTCGGGTATTTCTGATCAGTCAGATGACTAGCATCCTTCCTCAACCAAGAACAAGGAGGGATGCAGCTGAGGTGGCTGCACACCTAGTGACTCTCAACCCCAGCACTTGCCTCCCTTTCAGTTTTGGGTCAAATGACGTTTTTCACATTGTTCTTCAGAGTAGCTTCCATCCCCGACAGTGGCAACTGATGTCTAGTCCCATTTCAGGAAACAAGGAAGTACCCAATCACCAGGGCAGAAGGGGTACCGTCACTCTGCAGAGAGTCATGTGGCTGCAATACCAGGAGTCAACTCAAAGTTGTTTATGGTTTGGGACCTGTTTTCCCATGACCCTAAAAAGAGTTTAAGCTTATCTGGGAACGCTTGACAAGATAAACTTTTCAGAATTATTTGTCCTTTTATTAATAAGTTTTTAATTTCATTCTTGAGAGTAAGTACATTAAATCAAACAACTATCATACCGATATCATATAAATCATGTCAACATAAATTTATTTTATAAATCAATAAATTATGGCAATATCGAATAAATCATAACAATGTGCACTCAGCATATAATAAAAGCGTCAAGTAATCTCTCATATTGCCCCAAATGCAACAGAATCTAGCAACTGATCCTCGAGCTTTAGCTAACTGTAGTACCAATTTATATGCTTCCATAAATTCCTTCCACCATTCCTCATACTTAGTTGCAGTCAGATTTCCATTTTCGAAACAATCAGCCTTCCAATAGCTGAAGAGTACAAGACCCAATCTATTACTCATACCCAGCAAAATAATTTTTGGAATTGAATGACGATGAACCTGTATATTGCACAGTGGCTATTTGCGCAAAAATAAAAGACCAAAATTCCTTACATTTGTAGCATGTTGAAAACATGTGAGCGTTCTCAACCTCTGCACCTGAGTAGCGTGAGCAGTAGGGAGGTGTAATACACCAATTGCAAAGTTTGGAAGGAGTGATCGAGAAATCAAATACGGTACGATAAACCTGGCCTCGAAGTCTAGTGGATGTAATAACCCTGTAGAAGTGAGCAGGGCATCAAATCAACTCTTGCTCCATTACAGGCTCATTTAAACTAGAAGACCACTTATCAGCTCAAAATGCTAAGGCACTTGAGAAGTGCTGAAGTAAACATCTAGACCTATAAAAGAGATATCAGATTGGAGATTGATAAAGATCAATGGTGCAAATTCAGACTGGACCAAAGGGGTTGTTATACTAATGGTCCTACTGATCAGAATTTCTAATCTGTAAATATTTGAAAAAATCATTGTTATGTAATGCAAATTCCACCTGTACAACTAAAAATGGCTTAACCCCATGCTGATCTACCAGATCGCCTAAGAATCTGACTCTAGCTTGGCTCCAGGTACCAAAATATGGAGAGGCGAAACAATCTGGAAATTCTGGATTATTCTGTACACGTGATAAAACAGAATTCCAAAAAGCTTCCTCACGTTAGTCCAGATCTTTTTGAGGGCTGCAATAGTCTTCAATCGGACTTTCTTGAAAAACCTCTCACTGTTAAATTTACTCCTGCTAGTACAGGGATTTTTGATAGTAGAAATGGCTTGGAGAAAGTTTTTTGGAAACAAATTGTATAACCATCTAATACTATTAGCCATATTGGCACAGTAATACAGGCAACAGTCCAGAAGTGCCCATCCACCCTTAAATATTGGATGGATCAGAAATCTTTTGGCACTCCGCCTTTCCAGATAAATTGGTTATATTAGAATCTACTTGCTTAAAATATTTATGAGGAATGTACAGAGGTAGTGCACCAAAAAAAATATAGAATTTTGGGAAAAATATTCATTTTAAATCAATTAATTTGGTCCATTAGGGAAATAGGCACGTGCATCCATCTAGTGAGTACTGCTTTGATCTGTTGTAATTGCGAAATATAATTGCATTGATAGCATAATTTAATAGTCAATCAAATAATTTGTAAAGCGCACTACTTACCCGCAAGGGTTTCAAGGCGCTGGGAGTGGGGGAGGGTGCTGTTGCTACTGGTCGAACAGCCAGGTCTTGATTAGTCTCCTGAAGGTTAGAATGTCTTCGGTTTGTCGTCGGTTGAGGGGGAGGGTGTTTGAGGTGAGGTCTTGGCAGCGCGGTTGGAGAAAGATCTGCCTCTGGCTGTGGTTCTACAGATGCGTGGGACCGTGGCCAGGGAGAGGTCTGTGGATCGGAGATTCCTTTTGGGTACGTAGAAGGAGAGTCGACTTTTTTTGACTGGGAGCCAGTGCAGGTTCCTCAGGTGGGGTGATGTGGTCACGGCGAGGGACGTCGAGGATCAGGCATGCAGAGGCATTCTGGATTCTTTGCAGACTGTTAATGAGCTTTGTCGGGGCTCCGGCGTAGAGGGCGTTTCCGTAGTCAAGTCTGCTGCTGACTAGGGCCTGGGTGACTGAATAGTGGAAGCAGTGGTGATACCTAGCTCTAGCTGTCACATGGAGGATGTGCCCAATAGCCTTTTCGAACAAAATAAGCTGTGTCTTGGGAACATTCAATTTATATCCAGAGATATTTCCAAACTCTAGGGCGGTTTGTTAGACAGTATTATTCGTTGCGTCTGATCAGTGTATCTGCATAAGCAGCAAGAGGTTAAGCCAAAAGTAAGTGCAGACTCTGGAGAATAAGAGCCTTATGTATTGCTCCATGTATAAAGCATACAAGGCGGGAGACAGCAGGCAGCCTTGTAGGGTGCCTTAAGCAACAGCAATATAAGGAGATAGCTCCTGTTGTATACTAAGGCAAGCCTTAGGGGCTTGATATATAGCTTGAATCAATTTTAAAAAGTAATTTCCGCTACTATTAAACTGCCCTCGAAGTTCCCAAAGAAAATTCCAAGACATTCTATCAAATGCTTTCAAAGCATCTATTAGAATAAAAGTCAGTGGTTTTTGCAAGGTTTTAGCTCGATCTATCAGTGTAGTAATAAAGTTTGTATTTGAGGTTGTATCCTTACCAGGAATTAAGTCATTTTAGCTCAGAGTTAATCCTAATAATCTGGTTAGCCAAAAGCTTTGTGAATATCTTAGAATCGGTGTTAAGTGATATAGGCCGATTAGAACTACACTCAGCTGGATCTTTTCCTTTCTTCAAAAATATTGTGATTATGGCTTCATTACAAGAGGATGGAGTGGCGCCAGTGTTCCGGATTTCTCCTAGCACCTGTAGCAACAATGGTGTGATTCTAGTGGCTAGAGTCGATTTCAGTTGGACTATAATCCGGTCCTGAGGCTTTTCCAGACAGTAAATTGGAAATAATACCTAAAACCTCTTTTACTGAAAACACAACACTAAACATGTCATTATCCACAGTATCTAATGTACACAAGTCTAGGGGGCATAGGAAGTCCTGAATATACACAAGAATGCCCTCCAATTCCTCCTGATATAGTGCAGAATCACATGGGGCGAAAGCAGACAGAATATCGGAGCATTGAGTGGAAATTGGCCATTCTGAATCCTTGATGCATAATTACAGTTTTTGGAATGTCGAACCAACTCATGCATGCCAACACCTTCCCTGACTTCTCACCTATCTTATAATTTTTAGGTATGTTTAATGTGCTGCCTCAGAAAAAGAAATAATTTGTGTGATATGGAGTTGCTAAAAACAGCAGGTCTGGGAGCACACCGCTCACCTATCAAGCAAGGTTCGCCCCTGGCATTCTGGGTAATGCAGTCTCTGGTAGTTTGCCTCGTAGAAGTGTTATCGAGTGTTACGCCAAGGTTGGCGCAAATGTGCTGATCTCTAGACACCGGTGTTTCAGGTTCATTAACCTTCGTCAGTAGAGATTACAGACTAGTTTTAGGGGTTTGCTGGATAGGTTGCCGAAATCGTCTCAGGTCTGGTACCGCTCACGGGCACGCAGGGCATCAACCACGAGCTCGTCAGCTCCATGACTCACGGGAGTCCATTAGAAAAAACAGCAGGTCTGGGAGCACACCGCTCACCTATCAAGCAAGGTTCGCCCCTGGCATTCTGGGTAATGCAGTCTCTGGTAGTTTGCCTCGTAGAAGTGTTATCGAGTGTTTCACCAAGGTTGGCGCAAATGTGCTGATCTCTAGACACCGGTGTTTCAGGTTCATTAACCTTCGTCAGTAGAGATTACAGACTAGTTTTAGGGGTTTGCTGGATAGGTTGCCGAAATCGTCTCAGGTCTGGTACCGCTCACGGGCACGCAGGGGATCAACCACGAGCTCGTCAGCTCCATGACTCACGGGAGTCCATTAGAACAAGCATTAGAAATGCAATAGGTCTCGCAGCATTAGAGTTAGTGCTTTTAGAATTGTTTATGGGTTTTTTTGTAAATCTTTAGCTTTTTTGTTTCCTGTAGCCAATGCTAAAGAATTAAAAAAAAAAGCCGTAAACATTTCTAAAAGCTCTAACTCAAATGCTCCGAGACCTATTGCACTGTGTGAGGGTGAGGGGTTGAGGGTGAGTGAGGGTGAGTGAGGGTGAGGGTGAGTGAGGGTGAGGGTGAGTGAGGGTGAGTGAGGATGAGTGAGGATGAGTGAGGATGAGTGAGGATGAGTGAGGATGAGTGAGGGTGAGTGAGAGTGAGGGTGAGTGAGAGTGAGGGGTTGAGGGTGAGGGGTTGAGGGTGAGGGTGAGGGGTTGAGGGTGAGTGAGGGTGAGGGTGAGTGAGGATGAGTGAGAGTGAGGGTGAGTGAGGGGTTGAGGGTGAGTGAGGGGTTGAGGGTGAGTGAGGGGTTGAGGGTGAGTGAGGGTGAGTGAGGGTGAGGTGTTTTGGGTGAGTGAGGGTGAGGGGTTTTGGGTGAGTGAGGGTGAGGGGTTGAGGGTGAGTGAGGGTGAGGGTGAGTGAGGATGAGTGAGAGTGAGGGTGAGTGAGGGGTTGAGGGTGAGTGAGGGGTTGAGGGTGAGTGAGGGGTTGAGGGTGAGTGAGGGGTTGAGGGTGAGTGATGGTCAGGGTGAGTGAGGGTGAGGGTGGGTGAGGGGTTGAGGGTGAGTTTGAGGGGGTGAGGGTGAGTGAGGGTGAGTGAGGGGTTGAGGGCGAGTGAGGGTGAGGGTGAGTCAGCTACCAGGAGTTCTAACAGCTCTCATCAGGTTTCTACAGCTAGTTCCCCGGTTTTGTGGGCTGGGCATGAATAGTGGGCAAGAAACAGCTAATTATAGAAGGGCCGGCACAACCCACCTTATAAAATAATAAGAATGGTTTCATCCTTTGGGAGTAAGGACTAAATCACTGGGACGAGGCTGGGTGCGGGGGCTGGCGTGGCTGGGTGCTGGGCCTGCCGGAGGCTGGGGGGTGGGCCTGGGCTCTGGCCGGAGGCTGGGTATGCCTGGTGCTGATGATTTACTTCCCATATAAATACTAATATATTTTGTCTGTCCTGCAAATGGTGGTAGGTGAATTAGTTAAACGTGCAGCTAGCTGCCAGACAAAAGCCAACTAGTTTGCACCATCTACTTATGTGTGGTCTGCTCAATACCAGCTTCTCGTTTTTTTTTTTTTTTAAATTGGTTCACTCTGGCCAGGACGCCTATCACTGTTTTGCTTTATGGGTTAATCTTGCCCGTGGTCAGTCCCTGTGCCTTCAATGTGCCAGAATATTGAAGGTGTGTGCTTGGATCTAGTGACTGATTTATAGGACCGCCCGATTCTTTGGCTGCGTCCGATTCTTGCCTGGAGCAAGAATCGGACGCAGCCAAAGAAGTTTAACAAGCAGCAAGGGTGCAATGATGAGTTTGTATTGTAAAAGAGAAGCACAGAATGAAAATAAGTGTTGTTAATTTTTAATCTGTGGCTACAAGGAAACGGATGTTAGGACAGACACAAACTTAGTTTTAAAAAAAACTTTGTGTGCAGAGGAAATCACATGATAGCTCTACGCGAAAACTATTTTACATTTATAAACATTATGCGATTAGCAGTAAAAGAATAGATTACCCCAAAAAAGTGCAATTGGAACACTATTTTTGCCAGCAGAAACATTTGAGACATTAGCAATAGGACACTAATAAGGCGGGTTGAGAAATGGGGTAATGAAAAACGAATAAAAAACACACCAAAAGCAAAGCAGTTGCTACTTTGGAACAAAAAACACTAATAATGTGGGCAGATAAATGCGATAGCGAAAATTGAATGTAAAACATGGCCAAAGCAAAGCAGTTGCTTTAGCGGAGCAAAAACAACTAAAAATGCAGATTAAGAAATGCGATAGTGGAAACGGAAAGTAAAAAAAAAACGCTAAGTGTTTTATGAGGAGTCACGGAGCACTACTACTGCAATTTGACAAATGCCGTAGCGAAATCGAAAGCAAAGCTGTTGGTACAGCGGAGGAGTTGTTGCAAAACTAAACCATTGGCTCAAACGAAATTCCTAAGTCAACCAAGCTTCCCTTCAAGTCCCCATAAAAACAAGTGATGCATTCACCCACTGAGAAAACAGTAAACCGTGCCTCTTATCAGATCAGCCGGGGCTTGGCTCTGTGTACTCAGAGACCGACATGCAATTCTTCTGCAAAATTTAAGGGACATAAAAAAAACGAGGCAAATCTAAGCTGCCAGTAGGTGTTTATTGGCCATAATCAAACACACTGCTCTCTATAAACACGCATTTCTGAGAGGACGTGGGAGAAGGGAAGCTCTGAAGCGCTTAGCCACACTGCAGTCACAAAGCCAGCGAAGGACAAGCCATGGCCACCAGGCACTTTCTCCAAACATTTTTATCAGTTAACGAGGTTGAGCAGAGCAGCTATTAACGTTGAGAAGGAGCAATGAGGGGGAGGAGAAATGCGCTGGGGTCAGGCGGGGGAGGGCGGGTTTGGAATGACGAGCTCGCGAGGCGGTGTTGGCGGGGAGGGGGCGGAGCGGGGGAGAGGGTGTGTGTGAAACGAGACGGAGGGGAGAGAGGGGAGGGGGATGAGAAATGCGGCAGGCAGGCAGGGGAGGAGAGGAGGAGGGGGGAGGAGAGTAGGCATTTCTGAGAGGACGTGGGAGAAGGGAAGCTCTGAAGCGCTTAGCCACACTGCAGTCACAAAGCCAGCGAAGGACAAGCCATGGCCACCAGGCACTTTCTCCAAACATTTTTATCAGTTAACGAGGTTGAGCAGAGCAGCTATTAACGTTGAGAAGGAGCAATGAGGGGGAGGAGAAATGCGCTGGGGTCAGGCGGGGGAGGGCGGGTTTGGAATGACGAGCTCGCGAGGCGGTGTTGGCGGGGAGGGGGCGGAGCGGGGGAGAGGGTGTGTGTGAAACGAGACGGAGGGGAGAGAGGGGAGGGGGATGAGAAATGCGGCAGGCAGGCAGGGGAGGAGAGGAGGAGGGGGGAGGAGAGTAGGCATTTCTGAGAGGACGTGGGAGAAGGGAAGCTCTGAAGCGCTTAGCCACACTGCAGTCACAAAGCCAGCGAAGGACAAGCCATGGCCACCAGGCACTTTCTCCAAACATTTTTATCAGTTAACGAGGTTGAGCAGAGCAGCTATTAACGTTGAGAAGGAGCAATGAGGGGGAGGAGAAATGCGCTGGGGTCAGGCGGGGGAGGGCGGGTTTGGAATGACGAGCTCGCGAGGCGGTGTTGGCGGGGAGGGGGGGGAGAGGGTGTGTGACGGAGGGGAGAGAGGGGGAGGAGAAATGCGGCAGGCAGGCAGGGGAGGAGAGGAGGAGGGGGGAGGAGAGTAGGGGGGCACGGCCTAGCGGCCGTGCAATCAAGTAGTGAGGGGGCGGAGCTGGGGGAGGCTGTGAGAGAGAGTAGGCGGCTGGGGGCATGTGCACGCGCATTTAAGCTCAATGCGCATGCGCATTGAGCTTAAATTTCGCGTGCACTGCAAGGAATCGCCACGATTCCTTGCAAGTTAGATAAAGAGTAGATGAGCCCCTATAGTCTCGCTTGCTCGATGCGCATGCGCATCGACAGGCGAGACCTAAAAAACAGCAGGTCTGGGAGCACACCGCTCACCTATCAAGCAAGGTTCGCCCCTGGCATTCTGGGTAATGCAGTCTCTGGTAGTTTGCCTCGTAGAAGTGTTATCGAGTCAGCCGTGTGCTCCCAGACCTGCTGTTTTCTTCAAATCAGGCAAACCCCTAAAACTAGTCTGTAATCTCTACTGACGAAGGTTAATGAACCTGAAACACCAGTGTCTAGAGATCAGCACATTTGCGCCAACCTTGGCGGAACACTCGATAACACTACTACGAGGCAAACTACCAGAGACTGCATTACCCAGAATGCCAGGGGCGACCCTTGCTTGATAGGTCAGCGGTGTGCTCCCAGACCTGCTGTTTTCTTCAAATGGACTCCCGTGAGTCATGGAGCTGACGAGCTCGTGGTTGATGCCCTGCGCGCCAGTGAGCGGTACCAGACCTGAGATGATTTCGGCAACCTATCCAGCAAACCCCTAAAACTAGTCTGTAATCTCTACTGACGAAGGTTAATGAACCTGAAACACCGGTGTCTAGAGATCAGCACATTTGCGCCAACCTTGGCGGAACACTCGATAACACTACTACGAGGCAAACTACCAGAGACTGCATTACCCAGAATGCCAGGGGCGACCCTTGCTTGATAGGTCAGCGGTGTGCTCCCAGACCTGCTGTTTTCTTCAAATGGACTCCCGTGAGTCATGGAGCTGACGAGCTCGTGGTTGATGCCCTGCGCGCCAGTGAGCGGTACCAGACCTGAGATGATTTCGGCAACCTATCCAGCAAACCCCTAAAACTAGTCTGTAATCTCTACTGACGAAGGTTAATGAACCTGAAACACCGGTGTCTAGAGATCAGCACATTTGCGCCAACCTTGGCGGAACACTCGATAACACTACTACGAGGCAAACTACCAGAGACTGCATTACCCAGAATGCCAGGGGCGACCCTTGCTTGATAGGTCAGCGGTGTGCTCCCAGACCTGCTGTTTTCTTCAAATGGACTCCCGTGAGTCATGGAGCTGACGAGCTCGTGGTTGATGCCCTGCGCGCCAGTGAGCGGTACCAGACCCGAGATGATTTCGGCAACCTATCCAGCAAACCCCTAAAACTAGTCTGTAATCTCTACTGACGAAGGTTAATGAACCTGAAACACCGGTGTCTAGAGATCAGCACATTTGCGCCAACCTTGGCGGAACACTCGATAACACTACTACGAGGCAAACTACCAGAGACTGCATTACCCAGAATGCCAGGGGCGACCCTTGCTTGATAGGTCAGCGGTGTGCTCCCAGACCTGCTGTTTTCTTCGTGATATGGAGTTGCTATTAAGCGGTATCTTAGAAGAGCTCTATTCTTCGGTATCTGCTTTTAGAAGCTGGAAAATGAATGATTGTAATTCACCTCTAATAAAATCTTTCATGGTTTCCCAAACTAGAAAAGGGTGAGCTGATCCTCGACTGATCGATATAAATACCTACGTTAGTGTACGTAGATATTTTGTGTAGTCGAAGCAACCCAATATGTATTTCAGAAAATAACTGCAGAGCGGGTTTGTATTGGAGAGGCAAATGCCGTCCCCTTTCATCACAATAGTTGCATCGTCGGAATTTACACGATGTACCATTTCAGTTATATAGGAGGATACACTTAAAATACAAATTAGACAATCTATACCAGAATATGGTCTGTGGGGTCTGGAAAAAAAAGTGAAACTATGACTACGCAGATTTTGCCCCTCAATAATTTAACTAAATTTAAAGTGTGCATCAGTATACTGGCCCTAGTTCTAGTCATACGTGCTATGTGGGAGGAGTTGGTGGTGTAAATTACAGGGCTCAAAAGGAGTTTGAAATCCCTAATCATAATAATAGGTAGAACAACAGTGCCTAATTCTAGCATCATATTGGTGAAAACCTGGGGATTCTGATTATTGGGTGCATATATATTAACCAAAACAAAGTGCCTATTTCTTTCATAATCACCCGTTTCCCCAATTACCCACCTTCCCTCCTGGTCTGAATTAGATTGTGTAACTGTAAATGTCTAATTGAAAATAACAATAGAGACTTCCCTTTGGCCTGAGCAGTAGGTAGAGCTAACTTTATCATAGATTCTGGGTACAGTATAACCTCTGCAGCATTTAGATATATTATGAATATCATCCTCCTTTTTGTGAGATGTGTCTCCTGCAGGGCTAGGATATTGGGTTTCATCGGCAAGCTTCTGAAAAAACCTTAGTCTTCTTTCTCCCACTTCTCAGACCATTGATTTTCCAAGATAGAATACTAAGCATCCCCCTTCTCTAATTTCTTCCTACTCATATGTTAATATATGTATATATGATCCATCAGATGTTTCCTGATTTCCAGACTTTAGATCTACATTTATTCTCTTTTTTGGTCAGCCCCATTCACCACCCCCCATTTTCCTTTCCTCCCTTATCCTCTCTCCTAACCCTCCCCAAGGCCTCCAAGGAGCCCCCAGCGTAACACTGTTAGAGGATGAAGACCACCCAAACTGTCACACCTAACATCCAGGAAACACTGGAGTAGCATATCCCACTCAATAAAAAGCCTTAAAAAAGAGTACATATTCCCTTTGCCCTTCTACTGTCATTAAGACCCCTTTAGCATGCAGCTAAATCAAAATAATCAAATCAAAATGTAATCAAAAACGTAATCAGAGTGTGTAGTGCATTAAACATCCAGGAATCTCCTCGCTTGTGTGGATTCGGAGAATATGACAAGGGATACTTTCCAATTAATTTTAAATGGAGGAGCCACTTGTAAAGGAAACTGGTATGGAAAGAGTCTTAAACCTGGGAATTTGAACCCTAATTTCCTGCATCCTAAAAGCAGTCTTCCAAGCCAAATCCTGAAAAATAGAGAAATAATATCCCTCTGGTACAGTAAATCTCAGACACCCTCTAGCAATGGTGAGCATTCTTTCTTTAATGTTGAAATCCTGAAACTTGGTGATGATGGGTGGGTGGGGGCGGGGGGGGGTCTACTGCCTGCCTTATATGGACCCTATGTGCTCATGCAAACAAGAGTAAGTTAGTAGACCCTTGTTCACAGCCTCAAGAACTGCTAAGTACATGAGTAGAAAAGAACTTGGCAAGTCTCTTAAAGCCAACTCTGTGCAATGGTGCCGCCTGCCAACTCTGAAGCATCTGGCACTCTCTCAGTGGGCAGATTAGATCTGCAGAAATCAGTTCTCGAAGTCCTCACACTTGCGTTAGAGTTCTGAATTGTTCTTCCAAGGCTTCTTTATTCTTTTTCACATAAAATAATACATCCTGCAGAGACTATCTTAATCTCAATAGTTTTATTAGTAATGACAAGTTCGATGATTTGCTGGTCAACCAACATAACTTTGTGTGTCAAATTCTCAGAATTAGCAACCTGTGCATAGTGATTGCTTTTGACCTAGCAAATATCTTTTAGCATAGTCTTGAGCATGTATATGGAAGGCGTTGAGGTTGAGAAGTGAATGGCATTTTCCTCAGATTCCTCTGCTTCTGATGTATGGGGTTGCTTGCCAAGTTATACAGCTTTTTCGGGGAACGCGGAGTTTAATGCATAAGAGCAACCTAGCAGTTAGATTTTAATTCAATGGTCCTCCCCTTTGATGACATCTTAGAACATCAGCTTCCTAGGCTCTAGCTTTAGCCAAAACGTATAACGTTCTTCGGTTGCAGCTCTCTATCTCCACAAGAGCATGGGTTGTGATGTTAGGTAAGCTGCGCCTGGAAAGTAAAGGCTGAACAATGCTGTTAAATCCAGATGAGTGAACGTTTTGAGCGTTCGAATGAGCTGTGCCAAGCACTATCATTTGCTTCTCTCCTTTCCTCCTGTAAAATTGGAAGCCAACAGCTGTGTTGGCAGCTTATTCTGTAGAATTGGCGCAGTATCTTCTAATGTAGATTAAAGTTTGATATTGAGAGCAGATTATGTTTCAGGAAGTTTCAACATGATTACTAAAAATTCTTCCACTTAGTCCGCTGGGTAGAAGTAGTCGATAGAGGCGAAGCACCCCATTCAACTTTTGGATGGGAGGCCTGAGTTTCAAAAGCCCTGGCAAGGCTGTTCTCGGGGCTGTATTATGGATGTTAACCTAAGAAAGTTCGGATTTTTACCCAAGGGATTGCTTGAGGCAGAGAGGCGATGGGGAGGGTGCATCTGAACTTTGGTTGTCTTTATCAAAGTAGTGGTACTAAAGCAGACGTTAGAGCCAACCGCCGACTTAACCAGAGATAGGGTATTCCCATCAGCTTGTCCCGCACGTTTGCTCTTAAGGTTATGTTTTCCAAGAAAGCCTCCTCTCCATTTGTCTTGTGTCCACTCTCAGTATTGCTGTGGCATAACCCAGCCGACATATTGAGGTCAACAGGAGAATCAGGGGATTCCCATGCCCAGGAATTGATGCAGTCACTAGCTTCCCAGGATTCTTTAGATTATTAGTTCTGGATTTGATGCCATCCATTGCGCCCTCTGCCCAAGTAATTAAATAAAAGATCAGTTGTGGTAGTAAAGTTGGTTTAACCCCCTAGTTTCTCTAGTTTTCAACCAGTAGCGGATAACATCGATCGGAAATCAGCGCAGTTGGCAGAGCTTCAGTCAAGACGAGATCGGATCCTCAGAGCACCTGAAAGTAAAGTAAAGTTCAAGTCTCACTGCTTCCCACAGGCTCCGTAGAAGGTAATGAGTAGAGATATGTTGCAACCTAAAGACGATGGCCGGTCGCAGCCAAAACAGCAGCCTTTGCGTCTCAGCTGTCCCCCAGTGCACCTGTGATTGACCTCAGCATCTGCATCAGTCTTTGCAGCTTGCCTCACCTCTTGCGCTCATCAGAAACCCTCCGCAGCTGTGTCCCCTCAGTGCACCCAATCAGGCTGATCATGTCATGCAGGACAGATAATCTGGCAAACCGCACAGCACTACTCCAAATCAGCAGGGGCCAAATGCAGCGGCATCAGGCAAGGTATGTCAAAATGCTGATGTGTAAATTATTGTGCAAGAGTCATGCTGGAGGGTAGGGACATGATTTAGCTTGTTAAGAAATGAGATGCAGCTTACAGCCGCTACTACGCTCTTGTTGCAGTGTTCCCACTGCTGGCCGCCATATTGCCATCCATTATTTAGCAGTTTAAACAAATCTTGGACATGGCTTGTGCTGCAGAAGAAGCATCTCATGCTGATAGTGACCGTCTGGGTCCGGAGGTCAGTAGATCTTCTGGCCAATGCTAATTATGGCATTTCACCTAAGTGGTATTGAGTCATCATACTTTGTACCCTAATCTGGGGGAACTCAAAACCTCGTGAGGCCCGCTGAGGAGGGCATACTTTTTGGAGATCCTTTTGTGAAGAAGTTGGATAAATCGGTCAAAACCTTCACTGGTTTGGATAGTGCTTAATGTTCAGTCAAACACTTTCTGCTGGAAAAATGCATAGCTGGGGGCACTTTTCCCCACTCTCAAGTCCCCAACCATGACCCCAAAAAGCATCAAGGCTTGCACCAACAGGGAGTCAGGCAGGTACAATCTTTTCAGCCCCAACCTTTTCAAGATTCAGGGCTACTGATAACCACATCAACAGGGGAAGTTTCAGCTCCAATGACAGGTTCCACATACCTAAATTTGCAGGGGAGTCATATCACTTTTTCCCAGTAAGCTCCAAGGGAAAGGGTCAGGGCCAGATAGATAAAAGAATTTCTACACCATGGGTGCGTGCTCTGCCAAGATGCCCCCTAATTCTGGAAAAGGTCAGGCTAACATATGAAGTTCTTTGAAACACCACAGCCAACATCACATCTCAGAACCTTGTCTATTCCTAACAATGTAGTCTGTCTTGGGGCAGGCTATTTAGAAGCTGCTGCAAAAGCAGGCTGCACAAGCCTCTTCCCTGAACAGGGGAGACTTTTCAAATGATATTTTTCTTGTTCAGAAAAAAGAATGAGACTACTGGCTCATGATAAATCAGACGTCAACAGCTGGTTACTTAACAGATATTTCAGGAGAGAGGATATCTATATTTCTATATTTTGAGAGATCTAAGGGAAGAATATTGGATGGAACACCTAGACTAAAAAGATGCATCCCTAAGGTTTCTGTATTTCCTCGGATACTGATGGTTCCTGCTGTACCAAAGGAAGTGTCGGACATACCAATTCACCTCCCTTTATTTCGGCAGATTCTGGATGTTGAAAATATCTTTCCCTAGAGAAAGAGCTTCACGTATGTAGATACTTAATCATTATTTAAGTCTAAAAGGTAACCAACATAAACATAGAAAAAACAGATATTGTCAGGTTATTAGAATTTTTAGGGAATGGACTGGTTTCTTGCGGATTAAACAAAGTGCTCTGAAATTGGAGGGCTTGGTGTGGTAATTTAGATTTTTCAGGAGTATTAGATGTTAGCACTTTCAATATATAAAATAGGTGTTTTAATAAACCGATGCAACATTGAGGGCTAGCAACAGAATGATAATGCTATTTATGGGATATTTTTCATGGGTCCGCTACAGTATGCTGTCTCACACAATGCAAATCCTAAATATAAGGCAGTGAGACCACCTTGCCCTCATCCAGTATAGGTTCCATTTAACAAATCTGTTTAGTTTCTTCACCTGACTTAGTCAGTGAGTTAGATGGATATTGCGTGAGGCATGAACTGAGAGCTACAGTTTAATTTCATCAATAAGGGGGCTCATAAGCATTTAAGATGTTTTGGAATGTAGAGTTGTGGAACTTAGTCACGTTTACAACTTTTTATTGAAAACCTACAGACCATGCCTCTTTGCAAATAAATAAACAAATAAATAAATAGCCATTTATGAACGGCAAATAGAATGGTTTAATTAGACCACATACACCCTACCTCAAGTAAAGGATGGAGAAATTGAATGTTTAAGAGCTGAATTTAAGAATCCCAGATATTCATTCTGAAACATTCAAATATAAAGTATGCAATTATAGTTTTGTTTCGTTTTGTTTCAACTGAACGATGCAATGTTGCTAGATTAATAATATGGGTTGTAGTAGGTGGTGAGAATGAGGATAATAGTACAAAGAATGAGGATAATGGTAAAAAGACTGAGCTGGATTTACTTCTGCATTATATTCCTAGAATCAGGGATTCTGGGTTAACTCTGAATGTACCTTTGAGGGCTTTGATTTTCTCTTTTTGTAGTAATGTTTGGTTGACAAAGTGGTAATATACAGAAAAAATTTAAAGTAAGCGATCCAATTAAACTTTAATGTTCTATAAATGTGTAAGAAATAGCACTACAACCATTTAGTTCAAGCTTAAGTTAATACAGAACAATTGACAAAACTAACGGAAGGACAGAGGCAGCAAAGGACTCACTCGCAATACGCAGTGCCTCATGCTCGGCCAAACAAGTGGTTTCTTCTGAAGTGCTTGTACTCTGTTGCGCCTTTCCATCCTCCATATCCCCTGCCTGCATAGTCCTCTCTGTGTGGAGGAGCAAAACTATCATGTTGTGATCTGATTGGACGATGCTAAAATCTAAGCAACAACACAGGTGTCCATGAATTAAGTTCCACAGCTAAACTGTGTTTCTAAGCTACTTTAAACCAAAAATAATTGATTCAGGTGGTGTACATAAACTTTAAACGCCAGCTTTCCTTAGCACAACAAGGTAAGAAGTAAACAACACAATACTGTTTACATGTAGTACTGAGAAAACAAACAATACTTTGGTGGCAGTGAAATAAGTAATAAAATATATAACTCTTGTAGAGAAAAGCGTCCCACGTGATTGTTCTTTTAATTTTGTTTACATTCAAGAGTGCGTACAAATACTGGAAAACATTTACTTCTGTTAAATTAAAAAAACTAATAATCAAAACGGCTAAAAAGAAGTCCTGTGCATTGTTTAAAACAGATGTGTTAAACAAAAAACTCAATCTTTAAGAAGAGCAAATTAAACGTACTGATTATTTCTTGGATGGCTGAGCTGGTGATTGAACAAATACAAACAACTGAAGGAGTTTCAGACTAATCAGGCAGTCAAACTCATCTCCAAAAAAAAAAAAAGGAACACATGCCCTCCTGCCTGTAGTGGAGATAGTACTACCACAAACAAACCAGGAACGGTTACTCACCTGTAGTAGCTCATTTGTTCCATAAACATCCATCCATACAAAACTACACTGTCTCTTGGGATGGAAGAAGAAACTGTGCATTAGTAAGTTAAAAAGTAAGTTACTCACCATTGGATGTGATCTTTCTGGTGGGCACAATCTAGCCAGACTCCTCCACTTGTGAATGCCCCCTCCCTAGGCACTATACTGGACATCAAACGTGTCAAAGGTTGCACTATTCACTTCACCTAACACTATTCACAGAAGCAATGACACTGAGCGGTATATAGGTGCCAAATCTGCTCACTGTAGTCAGTTTTCCTTGAAACTCATCTGCACCATCAAATGTAGATCTGCTGTGACTGACAGATTGCACTGTTACAGTGTGGAAAATCTGCTTTGAGACCTTTTGGAAGCCTAAATGCCTAATGAACAAGTTACGTACCTTCTGTAACGATTTATTTATAAGAAACATTTACATATTTCTTTCAGATGACCCTTTTATAACTGCAAAGAGCATGGGAGGAGGGAGGAATATGAGAATAGATAAAGTAAGTAACTTGTTCTTCTTATGGATATATCCAACCACAGATACATTTAGAATAGATACCAAAGCAGCATTTCCTAAAAGGTAGAGTGTCTAAGGAGTGGACTTACCCCAGGATCTCCTGCAGCACAAAAATGGGGGAAATGGCACTCGCTGTGGACTTGATTATTGAGACAATATTATCTGATAATGGGGGAAGGGGGTGGGGGAGGAGGGAGGACAGATGTAGCAGCCTGGCAGATGTCCAACATCGGAACACTTCTCACCAATGATACAGTGGCAGCCTAGGCTCCAATGGAATAAGCTCCTGGAAGGCTCCTTAGCCAGAGCTCAGCATGATTAAATACAGAGATGAATCCAAACGATTAAAAGCCTCTTCTGGGCCGCCATCTTCTTCCTAGCATCAGCAAGTCAATAAATACTAATAATCTTTGTGTGTTTGATGGAGAAACTAGGAGCAGAGGGATGTACAGTGCCCTGGGACGGCCAGGAGCTGTCAGATGCAAATGAGCACTGTAGTGTTGGACGGCTCCCGGACGTCCAACGCAGGCAAGGGGTTAAAAGCGAGACAATCGCTCAAGGTCAAATTACTAAACTGGCTATGTAGACCAATTAGAAGGACGCTATAAAAATAGCCCCCAAAGAGGTTTGCCAAGCAGCTGAAACCTCGGAGATACAGGATTATTCTCTTGTTCCAAGTTCACAAGGCAGAGCGGATGAATTAGAACTCTACCAAGTCAGAGAGATTATTTTTCAGTATTTTATGGTCAGTGGTGTTTATTAATTTGATATACCATTGGTACAGAATGTCACGTCATTTAATGATACTTCCTAGGTAATCGGGGCCAGAATAAACTAGCTAAAAAGCAATTTTAGTTCCCTAAAGAACCGTTTATTGTTATATAACATTCCGCCAGATTCTGTGGGACACTGGGTAACCCCATTACAATTAATGGCCTGACCGCATCCATGGCATGGGAAACTAACATCCATCCACTAATAAACACACTAAAGGCAGATATCAGGATGTGGTCTGTCCACCCAGTCCCCAATGGATCACTCAGCCATTTTCAAAATGTCTCCGTGGCCAGTTTCTTAAATATAGAAATTTCCTCTTATACCTATAGCTATTATAGGGCTAGATTTAGGCAGGCCCAGCAGTATGCGAGTTAATGTCCCTAATTCGCCACAACCTGTGTGGCCCATGTTTCACTTGGTATTAGAAAACCTATGTCGGTGAAATGGAGTGTAATATCATCAATATAGTACTTTACAAAGCCACTTCTATCTTGGAGTATGTTGAGCAAAATTATTTTGTCTCTGCAGTATGCCTGCACTCTGAAATTGGTCCTCTTCCTTAGTAATGAATCTTTCCTCAGGTTCAACTGATGTGAGGCCCAGTTTAAAGTCTGCAGTTTTTCACAGTAGAAATATTATTCTGCAATTAGCGATTATATGTGGCAAGTTGTCCTTGCGGTCAAATTTATTTGTGAATGGCAATTGTGCATTTTGTTCGAAATGTGTTTCTGGCAGCATAACATCTATGCTGTGTCTAAATAAATCTGTATCAGTTTCATCCTATTGTTTTTATATGCTTATAAGGTAGTACCCATTCATTTCCTAAACCTACAAGCGAATATATCATATCAAGTTAATTTTCTTTCTATTCACATGGCCTGTGCAAACTGTATCAAACAGAAGACTTTAAAACCTTTCTAGGTACAATCGTCATGTCCAAGGTAGTAGCCAGAAAATTAAAATAACCCCAACTTTGAGCCTCACCTCTAATGTCATTGGGTGAGCGAAGCAGGTAAGCCATACCCACTCTAGACGAAGTCCCTTATTAACGCCTTCCGTTCATCTTTGAGCTTTTCACTAGGGGACATCAGGAGAAAAGTGCCTAGGTTATGTTGTACCCATTCTGTTTTCCACTCAGTGTTGGAACTTGTTGAGTTATTCAAATAAAAATAATAAAATGTGTAATAGCAAAAACAAAACTAGAAGGTGTCGTAGGGGCAGAGCTTGGGTCAACGTGTGACTGCACACAGTCTACGTTAATACTGTTTAGGTGTCAAGCTAGATACTGCTGCAAGCATGGTTGGACGACGTCACAGGAGTCTGGATGTGTTGAGGAGTAGATGTACAATTAAATTACATTTTACACTTGTGTCTAATGTTCATATTTTGTGGTCATGTTTAGTTTGTAGCAAGAAACTACAATCAAGGTTATATGTCAATAAAACATTTCTGAATTAGAGCAAAGAGGTCACAAAAGACTGAACAAATCAAATGCAGAGAAAATCCGTTTTTCATCAATGTATTGCATTTTTGAGACTTGCATTTATACACCATTGACTGGTTTCTTGTCTAATGTGTCACTACTCTAAAAAGAACTCAAAGAAAATGCATGTAGTGGAAGGAATATGCTACTTACCAGTATGCATCTGTTCTTGGCATAGAGGGCTGCAGAGTGGTACATTATGAATAGATCGCCATCTGGTGTTGGGCTTGGATGATTGCACTTTGTTTTTCTCTTGGTTAGTCTTTTGTAGCTTGGTGACTCCTCCTTTGGTTGGTAGTGCGCATGGGCATCGGCTCCATCCTTAGATTGTTTTGCCAATATAGGGTTAGATGGAGTAGTATGATAGAATACAGATAGAGATGCCCATGTAAGTGTATCTAAATAAGATATTGTTGGAACAGACACAGGTTTCCGGGGAGGCTGGGAGGGCATGTACCACTCCGCAGCCCTCTATGCCAAGAACAGATGCATACTGGTAAGTAGCATATTCCGTTCGAGGCATATGGGCTGCAGATGGTACATTACGAATAGACTATATAGCAGTTCTCTCCCTAGCGGTGGTCGCACGTGTCTGTTGCAACTGTCTGACATAAAGTCTTTAATACAGCTTGTCCCACTCTAGCTTGTTGTGTTGTGTGCACATCTACACAATAGTGCTTTGTGAAGGTGTGCAGTGTAACCCAGGTAGCTGCTCTGCATATGTCATCTAGTGGAATGTTTCCCAAAAATGCCATAGATGCTCCTAGTTTACGTGTAGAGTGAGCTCTAGGAGGAACAGTTAATGTCCTCTTTGCTTTTAAGTAGCATATTTGAATACATTTTACAATCCATCTGGCAATGCCCGCTTTAGAGATGGGATTGCCCTTATGTGTAGGAGAAAACGCAACAAATAGCTGTTTCGTCTTTCTGAAAGTTTGTGTTCTTTCTATATAATACAATATTGCCCTTCTGACATCCAATGTATGTAGGGCCCTTTCCGCTACTGTCTGTGGTTTTGGAAAGAAGACCGGTAGTTCCACTGACTGATTGATGTGGAATGCAGAAATTACTTTTGGTAAGAATTTTGGGTTTGTTCTAAGAACCACCTTGTTTTGGTGTAACTGCATGAATGGTTCTTGAATCGTAAAAGCTTGTAACTCACTTACTCTTCTGAGTGACGTGATAGCTATGAGGAAGGCCACCTTCCATGTGAGGAATTGTATTTCACACCTGTGCATAGGTTCAAAGGGTGGTCCCATTAGTCTGGTAAGTACTATGTTGAGATTCCAGACTGGGGAAGGTGGCCGTCTTGGTGGAATGACTCTTTTGAGTCCCTCCATGAAAGCTTTAATTGCTGGTACTTTAAACAGGGAAAGATGTTGCCTGTTTTGTAGGTACGCCGCTATAGCTGTGAGATGAACCCTGATAGAGGTATATGCTAAGTTACATTGCTGCAAGTGTAGTAAATAGCAAATGATCTGTTTAGTGGATGCGTCCAGAGGGTTGATGTGATTACTGTTACAGTGTACCGCAAACCTCTTCCATTTTGCTGCATAGCATGCTCTGGTGGTAGGACGTCTTGCTTGTTTAATGATTTCCATACATTCTGGTGGTAAATCTAAATATCCAAACTCTATGACCTCAGGAGCCAGATCGCTAGGTTCAATTGTTTGGGATCTGGGTGCATTATTTCTCCATGGTTCTGTGTAAGGTGCATGGGTAATAATCTTAGCTTTTGATGTGGCACCAGTGAGAGTTGTAGTAGCGTGGTGAACCACGGTTGTCTTGCCCACGTGGGTGCCACTAGTATCATTGTCATTGAATGCTGTTGCAGTTTCCGAACCACTAATGGAATTAGTGGGAAAGGGAGAAAAGCATAAGCAAATCTGTTGGACCAATTAATCCATAGTGCATTGCCCTGGGACCGGTGGCGTGGGTACCTGGATGCGAAGTTTTGGCCTTTTGCGTTCTGATGATTGGCAAACAGATCTATCTCTGGTTGCCCCCATCTTTGGAAGAATGGCTGCAGTATCTGGTCGTGCAGTTCCCATTCGTGTACTTGTTCTGACTCTCTGCTTAGGATGTCTGCTATCTGATTTTGAACTCCTGGTAGGTGTTCTGCTAACAGATAGATCTTTTGAGGAATGGCCCATCTCCAAATGTCCTGTGCTAGTTTGGACAGTTGGAGAGAGTGTGTCCCCCCCTGTTTTTGAATATAATACATTGCAGTCATGTTGTCTGTTCTGATCAGGACTGCCTTGTTGGTTATTTGCATTTGGAAAGCTTTTAGTGCCAGAAATACTGCTAATAGTTCCAAGTAGTTGATGTGCAGTTTCTTTTGCTGCACACTCCATTTCCCCTGCACTGTGTATTTGTCCATATGCGCTCCCCATCCGGAGAGCGATGCGTCCGCTGTCAGTATCATTTGTGGAATCGGTTCTAGGAACGACCGTCCCTTGGAAATGTTTGTTGTGTTCCACCACTTCAGAGAGCGATGCGTACGGTCGTCTACCAACACCAGATCTGTAATCTGACCTTGAGCCTGATTCCACTGTGTCGCTAGACACTCCTGTAGTGGACGCATTTGTAGTCTGGCATGTGGTATTAGCAGTATGCAGGAGGACATCATGCCTAACAGCTGCATAAACACTTGTGCTGGTAGTGAGTGTTGTGGTTGAAATCTTTGTATTAACTTGACCATTGTCTGTATCCTGATTGGATTGGGGTATGCTATGGCTCCTTCTGTGTCTATAGTAGCCCCCAGGTATTGTTGAATTTTGTTTGGTTGCAAGTGTGATTTTTTGTAGTTTACCGTAAACCCTAGGTGGTGCAGCAATTGAATGGTCTTCTGTGTGTTGTGAAGGCATTCTTCTTGTGACTTGGCCTTTATTAACCAATCATCCAAGTAAGGGAAGACATGTATTTGTTGCCTTCTTAGGTGTGCTGCCACCACCGCAAGGCATTTTGTGAACACTCTTGGTGCCGTTGTGACCCCGAACGGAAGGACTTTGAATTGATAATGTTGTCCTTCCACTACAAACCTTAGGTATTTCCTGTGTGCTTTGTGAATTGGGATATGAAAGTAAGCGTCTTTTAGATCCAGTGTAGAAAGAAAGTCCCCTTTCTTCAGTAAAGGAAGAACCTGTTGGAGCGTGACCATGTGGAAATGTTCCGAATTTATGTATGCATTGAGAGGTCTGAGATCTAAGATTGGTCTTAGAGACCAGTCTTTTTTTGGGGATTAGGAAGTATAGAGAGTATACTCCTGTCCCTTGTTGATCTTTTGGAACCTTCTCTATAGCATGCTTTTGTAGCAGTGATAGTACTTCTTCCTTTAACAATGTCAGATGATCTTGACTCATTGGATGCTGTTTGGGGGGGATGTTTGGTGGGGTAGCTGCGAGTTCTAGGCAATAACCATGTTGGATAATTTGTCTCACCCACTGGTCTGATGTGATGTTTTCCCAGACAGGTAGGAACTGTGATAGACGTCCCCCGACCGGTGTTATGTGGTCTGGGGGAAGTTGTATTAAGTCACTGTTTTGGGGTTGGGGAGTTGCGGTTGTTATTATTTCCGCGACCTCTACCCTTGTTGTTGTTACCTCTGTAACTGCCTCTTGAATTACCTTTGGGTGGCGTAGGTGTAAAAGAGGTGGATTGCTGATTTGTTCCTGTATTTTTTGAGCCTCCTCTATAGGTGGATCTACGAAAGGAACCCCTTTGTGTTGGCTGTTGTAATGCTCCCATTGACTTAGCCGTTTCGGTATCCTTTTTCATCTTTTCTAAGGTCTCATCTGTGCTTGAGCCGAAAAGTGTTTTCTGATCAAAGGGTTGGTTCAATAAGGATGTTTGTACCTCTTGTTTGAACCCTGACACTCTAAGCCATGCATGTCTCCTTAACATGATACTGGTGTTGATGGATCTTGCTGCAGTGTCTGCCGCGTCCAGAGCGCACTTGATGGAAGTGTTAGTTATAATCCTTCCTTCCTGTATTAGCTGATCTGCCCTTTTTTGATGTTCTTTAGGGAGATGTGTGAAGAGTTTTTCTAGCTCATCATAATGTGCCCTGTCATATCGTGCAAGTAGCGCTTGTGTATTGGCTATGCGCCAGCTATTTGACGCTTGTGATGTTACTCTCTTCCCTGATGCATCTATTAATTTTGACTCCTTATCCGGTGGAGGGGCTTCTCCTGTGGATAATGGGTTTGCTCTTTTGCGAGCGTTTGATACTACCAGCGAGTCTAGGGGTACCTGTCCTTTGATAAATATTGGGTCCTTTGGAGCTGCCCTATATTTTCCATCAATTTTTGGGTTTAACACCCTAGCTCTTACTGGGTCTTTGAATATGTCTGCTGTGTGACTGAGAAGACCCTTCAGCATAGGTAGAGTACCTGATGTTCTTTGTGTATTAGGTAGTGTCTCTAATAAGAAATCCTCTACTTGAGGTTCTGTATGTAGGTCTACCTTATGATACTTTGCTGCTCTATTAATGAGCTGTACAAACCCTGTGTTATCATCAGGTTGTGAAGGCTTTGAGGGATATAACTCTGGGTCATTGTTATCATCTGACCCTGCGTTATAATTTTCCCATGGGTCATCCTCATCTGGGATAGTGTCATCATCCTCATGAGGTTCTCCCTCCCCTATATCACTGTCTACATCTGACTGAGGTGTAGATGGTCTTGGTGTAGAAGGTGGAGGAATATTTGGTATAGTGTGAGGAATAGGAGAAGAGGGTGTGACTTTGGGTCGAGGAGAAGTAGGAGGAGTTGTATTTGTCCCCATTGTTCTCTTCTTAGAAGGAAGAGGTTTGTCTTCAAACTGTTCATTCTTTCTCTTCTTCGTCACTACTTTGCCAGTTTGTGGATCGATAAACAAAATCTTTTGTTTCGGATCTGTTTGCTGCTCCTGTATCGGTACCGAAGCTTTTGGTTCCGAAAGGTGCCTTTGCTTTCGATCGTCAATGTTCGGTGTTTTCGGCACTGAGGATTTGTTCGATTCCGATTTTTTCGGTGTCGAGTGAGTCTTCGACGTCGAAGCATGTTTTGGTTTCGACATGGAATGCTTCGATGCCGAGCTTTCCCTTGCATGAAGCTTCGGTGTCGAAGTCGATGATTTCTCGGATCCGACATGGTGGGAGACCGAGAGTTTCGGTTTCAGTTTCGGTTTCGTTGCCGGGCCCGAAGGCGGGGCGTCGGAAACTTTTTTCTGTGGTTTGACCGGGCTCGAAGGCGGGGTCGTTACCGCACGGGGTTGGTTTTTTGGTAAGGGGACATCGTCACTCACGGTTTGTTGCACGTCGAGTTCCTCGACATCTGACTCGTCCCCTTCCGACCCCGACTGTTCTTCATGATCCTCTTCATCGAGGTGCTGATCCTCGAACAGCTCCGGGATCGCCTCCGACTGCATTCTGGAAACCTTGTGTCTTCGAGCTCGACGATTTCTAATCGTCGACTTGGAGGAGAATGCTGCGCAGGCCTCGCAGTCCCTGGATTCGTGTTCAGGCGATAGGCAGAGGTTGCACACCTCGTGTAGGTCCTTGTGTGGGAACTTAGCACCACACGTTGGACATTTCTTAAATGGAGTCCTTTCCATGGACTCCGGGCTTGACCACGTCGAGAATGGCCTCCTGTTCGTCGACGTAGATCAAAGTTTTTCTTTGATGTTGGAGTCGAAACGCGTCGGAATGGAAATGAAATCGCGTTCGATAACAATACCGTCGAATTGGAAAGGGAATACGCGCCGAAAAATCACTTCTTTCCGAAGTCGATCTGGAGCGCTTCAATCCTCATCCGAACCCGATGGCGGAAAAAAACAATCTAAGGATGGAGCCGATGCCCATGCGCACTACCAACCAAAGGAGGAGTCACCAAGCTACAAAAGACTCTCCAAGAGAAAAACAAAGTGCAATCATCCGAGCCCAACACCAGATGGCGATCTATTCATAATGTACCATCTGCAGCCCATATGCCTCGAACACTGTATTATTCAGTACATCAATGCATATTTCCAGACTCGTACCTTTAGAAATGTATAACAAAATCCGGCAGCTAACCATATTATGACCCCAATACATTGCCATTAGGTAGCCCTTCAGTGACCATTGGGTAATGAGTCAACTGACTTAGGTGTGGATCTAATAAAATCAATAGTAACTTGAGCAAATTCAAAGGCTGCCAAATAAGCCTGCACGGCACAACTTTAAGAGAGAATGAACTATAAAGATGCCCTGATGCATATCATGGTTGAAGTTCATTTATGCTGCAACAGAGAGAAGAGTCACTTGCTCATGATATATCTACTCTGACCAACCATGACACTTTCAGCTCACCACTACTCACAATACATACACAACCTATTTTGCGGTTAAACCAACAATGACCAAATTGCTAACTTGATTAAGTGCAATTACCATAAGGATCCTTGCTAAAATGTGAGGTTTATTCCTAGGGGGACAACATCTAAAGCGATCATGATGCACCATATCTCCAAACTACTTTGCATGTTTTCATCATCCATACCTGCCAATACAGACTAAGAAGGGAGCGCACATAAGGGCATTTTGGGTTCAGGATATATTAAGAAACAGGTCACAATAAACACATTCTTCAAAAATGTAAACAATAAATTTTCATCACAAACTGCTTTTATATAAATAAACCCTTGTACCGGAATACCGCATTTGCGACAATATGCATCCAAAGAGCCAAGCTGCAATAGATAAATTACCTTCCCAAGCATGTCAAGATAGCTATTCAAAGGTGTACTGTTGAACTGCGGTCTTCTAAGGATAACAAACATTCTACAATGTTTTATGTTTTTAACACATCATTGCCCTGAAAGCAGCTCTGGTGGACATCTACATTTTGTGTATAGCCCTTCACAGGGAATTACTCATTACTTTAGAAGAAACAACATTAATGTCTCTGCTTCTTACGTCTGCAACAATTTCAAATGGTTGACACGATCCTTGTATTAACTTTGCACATACAGGAGGACTGACCCTTTTATAGGTCAAGCCTAAGCAGCGCATGCTCTGTCTCTTTTGAGGCCTGCTGTATCTGCTCAATGCAATTTGAGCACGCCCACCATTTTTCATTTGTTAGTTTATGTGCAGTTTGGAAATGCCTTTGGCTACTGGCTTTCACCTCTGGCCATTTAGGATGGTTTGGGTTCACTACTTGATTCTTTAGCATTGGCTCTGTTTTAATATGGTCATGCTATTCAGCTATGCGAACAAAACAAACTCAGCCAAGGCCTGTAAAGAACGTCCTTATTTCATTTCTTGTTTCATTTTCCTTCCCTTGTCCACGGTGTCTTTGATGTTTCCTGTCCTCGGACGTTCCTTCCTCCTCCCTCCCTGTTTTTATTATTCGTTTGGTTTCTCTGTACCTTTTTGAAAAAATTCTCTTGGAAGATCAGTTCTAACATAAGTAGGCAGTGCTCTATTACTGCCCTCCACCACCGGGAATTTAAGCATTCACTTAAGAATTGGTCGCCATTAACTAAAGCTCAGGGATGTGGTCTGCTGAAGGCCGATTACTTGACAGCTAAAGGCATGCAAACTGGGCAGGCATCTAAACAGTAGGTCGGCCCAACTCCTGGCAGCCATGGAAGCATTTAGCATGCCTACTTTTCAAACTTACAACCAGGCCGGTGCCTCTTTTAGTCATTCTTGCTTCGCTAGTGTATATTTTTGCTATTCTGCTTACTGATGCCTCTATTTTAATTCTAGATTTTATCAGGTCGTTGAAACCTACTTGGCAGCCTCACTTTTACTTCCCAACATGGCAGACAAACATTTAATTTAATAGGAGAAGAGTTGGGATGGGGAATTGACGTGTTCCAGATGGCTCCCCTGTATTTCAATATTCTCTCATCAGCTACTACCAAATCCTGTTGCAGTTCACACAGCAGCTTAGCAAGCAGTTTTTACGGTAATCATGTGTGGAACTCTAAAGGGCCATGTGTTCGCTTCATGTCACAAGCATTTTTTGCATCCAATTCAGACCAGATTGCAGTAGGTGTGTGTAAATATGGATATTACTGAATTAATCCACTGTCGCAGATAACTAAACGTACCCTTGCCTGTTTTACATATGTGTTGTATTTCTCTTTTTCATTGGCCTTAACAGATTCTCGAATTTAATTGGAAAATTTTGAATACAATAAGTAGGAACAAACTAGGGCAATTGGTCTTTAGGATTGTTTTGTAATAGATAATAAATGCAAGCTTCATGGCATGGTAACTTGATTTTTATTTCTCAGATGCTAATTAGTTATATTTCATTGGCTACCCACTCGTGCTGGTACAAACAGTATCTTTAAAAAAGAGCAACGTTGAAAAAATTGCTAATGCCTTTTATTTTCAAAGTAGGCCTCTGTTCATTACACCTTTTTGCCATTAGTGATTATTTGCATAGATCTGGTGGTCGGCAAGTAGAAATGCACATAACTAAAAGGAGTAAAAGAATGAAAGACCTTTTGTGATAGTTGCTATTTTTGATTGCCTAATAGCAAAACTCATTCAGATGAAAGCAGGAACATGAAATGAAAACTTCAAAGTTAAGGTTAGCACAGTAAAAGAACCCAAATTTCCTTGTATTTTATCATTAGGCTCGTCATTCGACATCTAGCGTGGAAGCAGGTGTATGGAAATAATCCAATACATGGCTATTTTACACTAAGTATGCCCTACTTCCGCGTTTTTGATGGTGGACTTCTATTTCTCAAATTAGCTTTCTGTGAGTTTGAACAAAATTTTGATTTCAAAATTAGGTGAAACAAACAAAACATGTATTTGTCATTCCCGATTGCTCCTTTTGCACTTAGTCCTACATTGTTTAATGTGTGTAGTTTGTTGTTTTAGGACTTGAATACTTGGCAAATTTCTGACAGCACAACTCTTCTCAGACACCAATTGCTAAGGCTTTGGCTGTAGGTCTGTTGGTCTTTGAGAGTAGGGATGGATAGGTAGGCACGCCAATTTCATAACATAGCGGTACAATAGTAGTGTGTGTGTGTTTACACTGTTTCCTGCTTCTGTTTACATGGTCAATCAATCAATCATATCATTTGTAAAGCGCACTACTCACCCGTGAGGGGCTCAAGGTGCTGGGGTGGGGAATGCTGCTACTGCTCGAAAAGCCAGGTCTTGAGGAGTTTTCTGAAGGTCAGCAGGTCTTGAGTCTGCAGTAGGTGGATGGGGAGGGTGTTCTAGGTCTTGGTGGCGAGGTGGGAGAACGATCTGCCGCCGGAGGTCGCTCTTCGGAAGCGGGGGACTGTGGCAAAGGAGAGGTCAGCGGAGCGGAGGTGGAGGGTGGGGGTGTAGAAGCTGAGTCGTCTGTGGAGGTACGTTGGTCCGGTGTTGTGGAGTGCCTTCTGTGCATGGGTGAGGAGCTTGAAGGTTATACTCTTGTTGTCCGGGAGCCATTGCAGGTCTCTCAGGTGAGGTGTGATGTGGCTGCGGCGAGGGATGTCGAGGATCAGGCGTGCAGAGGCGTTCTGGATGCGTTGGAGCCATCTCAGGAGTTTGGCTGAGGTTCCTGCGTAAAGGGCATTTCCGTAGTCCAACCTGCTGCGGACAAGGGCCTGGGTGACCATTCTTCTAGTTTCAGTGGGGATCCACTTGTAGATCCTGCGGAGCATGCGGAGGGTGTTGAAGCAGAAGGAGGAGACAGCTTTGACCTGTTTAGTCATGGAGAGGGTGGAGTCGAGGATGACCCCCTAGGTTGCGTGCAGGGTCGGTGGGTGTTGGGGCGGTTCCCAGTGTGGTCGCCACAAGGAGTCATCCCAGGCCGAAGGGGTGTATCCGAGGACGAGGACCTCAGTCTTGTCCGAGTTCAGCTTCAGTCGGCTGTTCCTCATCCATTCAGCGATGGCCTTCATTCCTTTGTGAAGGTTGGTTTTGGCGGTGTGGGGGACCTTGGTGAGGGAGAGGATCAGCTGGGTGTCATTGGCGTAGGAGATTATGTTGAGGTTGTGCCGACGGGCGACGTGGGCGAGCGGTGCCATGTAGATGTTAAACAGAGTTGGGCTGAGTGATGAGCCCTGGGGTACGCTGCAGATCTTGGTGGCTTCAGAGCAGAAGGTGGAGGGGGTGGATGCTCTGTGTTCTGTCAGAGAGAAGGAGGTGGTCCAGTCCAGGGCCTTCTCTTAAATCCCGGAGTAGTGGAGGCGTGTTCGTAGTGTGTGATGGCAGACCGTGATGAAGGCAGCTGACAGGTCCAGGAGGATGAGTGCCGCCGTTTTTCTGTTGTCCAGCAGGGACTTGATGTTATCGGTGGCGGCGATGAGAGCAGTCTTGGTGCTGTGGTTTCTGTGGAACCCGGACTGGGAAGGGTCTAGGATGTTATTCTCCTCGAGGTAGCGGGTCAGTTGTTCGTTGACGGTCTTCTTGATGAACTTTGCAGGGAACGGGAGCAGGGAGATGGGCTGGAAGTTCTTGAGGTCCTTGGGGTCTGCCTTGGGTTTCTTGTGCAACGTCGGCACCCGTCGCTGCTCCCAATTGCTTGTGTCTTAGGTGAGTGTTCAGCTTTGTCACAGCTCCCAGTTCACTTAATATCCCCAGGCCATATCGATAGGTGTCGCAAGCTGCATGCACAATAGCTCACAGTCAGGTGAGCATTAAATAGGCACGGGCATGCCAATCTTTGCACAGAGTGGTACAATAGTTGTGTGCATGTGTTTACACTATAGAGCACTGAGATGTTATGATGTTAGTCTATGCAAACATTATTAGTGTGTGACATGGTCTGTGGAATAGGCCAGGGAGTTTGTTATATGTGTATATATGTGCCGTGTGGGCATAAAAACTGCATGTTTATACTCCCAGGCAACAAGACGCATTAATTGGACGTATATCGGTCTGGAATGGACAACAAATAGTAAGGCAGGGTGGAATTGCTGGCCTTATCAGGTGTTACAATCTGTGAGTTGCATGAGTTACATTGTTTAGGCTTTGTACAGCGGTCCTTGATGCCTCATACCAGAGGGTGGAAGGTAAATAGGCCGTGCCAAGCCAGCAGGATTGTGAGGGAGGCTCATGGGTGGCTGGTTACAGAGGCCACAGTTTTCGGTTCACATAATAGAGGAGAAAGGAACCTTTTAGAACAGCAGCCGCTCTTTCCGTGAAAAATCAGATTTAGCCTGCAGGCACGGACTTATTTTATACTGCTCGTGCCTAACTACTGGACCGCATTCATCGACACAAGTGTGGTAAGTAAGGACCAGTGCTCTTTACAGGAGATGTAAGTTGACACAGATTGCTCTGTAAGTTAGTGAAGCATACAGCTCAACTTGACTGAACAACACTTATTGTTGGTGATGTTGCTGATGTGCATTGTTGTGCCTTAGTTGACACTTTTGTGATTGTTACACCACAAAGGAGAGTTCATAAGGGGAAACTGTCTCTTATTTCATTATCGTGTATGAAGCATAGATATGCGAGTTCAGACTACCAGTTGTACAAAAATGACATTTTATATAAGTACTTCTCAATGCATTACAATAATGTGGCTATTAATGTCAAAGATTACACCTTAAAAAACAGTAGATGTTGTAGCAACCAGGATAATGTGCTGAATGGCTAAATATTTTTAAGGTCCCAAAGGTGCGCCAAATTGGACATGCCATTGCTTGTTTTGTAAATGTGAGCTTTTCTAACAGTGCAGTTGTCACCACACCTTAGATCACCTAAAATAGTTTTAAGAAAGCAGTACTGAGGAAGAGGCTCACTCTCCGCCCACAAGTTAATCTTCAACTCCAAAGTTTTTGAAAGTGTATGGCTGTCTTGCACTTGAGCTTTGGCATAGCTTCTGGTCAATAAAGTTAGCGTGAGTTGATTAAGGTGACCGGCAATAATCGAGGCAGAACCGTTTATTATGACATGGTACAACACAGAAGTAAGCCGGGTTTATTTTAATATGAAAAGCATTTATCAAAGCCAATAGGCCTAAAAAGGTGGATTAACATTCTGCAGTTATATCGCAGATGGAAGCACACAGATGACAGCAGCAGGCAAGGATTTCAGTGCTGGCGACCCCCTCGGGTAAACATTGCGGTAGAAGATACGCACTGTGATAATTCCATTGAAGCGCTCTTAGCATGGCTGAATATTATTTTTTCAACTGTAATTTTTTACATGCTTGTAATCTTAGGACTGACGTTTGCCTTGTGGGAAAGCTTAGGCTCAAACCAGTAAGCCTCAATTGGTTTTGGTGACAAGCCACAGATCAAAGCCAAAGGACTGATTGATTGCTTGATTGGGATAAGTTATGTCAGATGCCACAGTTCAAATGTGTTTATTATACAAATGTTACGATAAAGGCAGTAAGGTTGACATCTTTATTATGCACATCATATGCTAAAGCCAAATGACATTTAACGGGGATTTTCACCTTACTGCTTATACATTATGCCAGTGGTAACCTTTTGACTTATGTGGAACATTCACTCAATCATTACTGGATACCGAAGAACCCCACTGAGTCATTATTGGAATCCGGGGACCCAGCTTAAATAAGTTCAATGACCTCCGAACACAGGTTACTAACCGCTAAGATAGACATCTGCTGCTATGATTGTTAATGATTATTTTAATGCAAGCATATACCAGCCACCTTAATGCGGCAGATTTTATTAATTTCATTACTTTGATGTATCTTGTCTCTCCTTGTTGAGGTTGGGTGTCTGTGTTATTTCGGATTTGTGCGTGACGAATACAATTATATGTCACTGGGCGCAAGCATGAGTGACAGAGGGCATAAATGATAGCTCGAATGTCTAATCTAACCACTGACGGAAAAAGCACTTTCAGTTAAAATCCAGACCCACTGGCATCGCCAGTACTAGCTCTTAGATTGCTGGGGATTCAGACGGATAGCAGGCACTTTTCTGTAGCAATTTACAGCATGGTCATGTGTCAAGTGAAACTCAAATCATGCAACCCAAACACGCTGAGCATGCATTCTATTCTCAGCAAAACCACCATGGAAAGTCAATTAGTTTTCAAATGACTACTATCACGAAAACGCTTGAAACATTATGTGCAAAGTATGTGTGGGTCTCCAATGAAGGTTTGGTTTAGGATGGGAAATTAAGATGCAAGGTGAGGGCCCTTAATAGCCACGTGAACAAAATAAATGGATGTTTAAGATGGGTAGTGGTACCTATCTAATGGACTCCTACGAATTTGTTTTTCGAAAGCAATATAGCGTTTTTTCTCTTTTCATTCCTCTATCTTTGTCACAATAACAGCCTGTTGCACAAGTTACTTACCTTCGGTAACAATATATCTGTAAGAAACATTAGTAAGTTATAGATTCCTTATCTTAGAATTACCCCCAGGCGTCAGACTGGACCTGGAAAGTTTTTTCGTCAGCAATACCTCTGCGCGTCGGAAGGTGGCGTCGGTCGGCTCCGCGTCCGGTGTCATGGTCGCCGGGATGACGTTGCTGCAGCTACTTCGACGACCCCCCTGCGCGCTGATGTCAGTTTTGTACACGCCTTTCCGTGCCAGAAACACATAGCCATGCAAGACACTGACCATTGGTGCACAAAACTAGGGCCCTGAAAGGATGTCCTTCACTCTAGAAATCAGTTCGCAGAACGGGGAGGACGGGTGGGGCAGTAAGGAATCTATAACTAACTAATGCTTCTTACAGATATATTGTTATCTAAGGTAAGTAACTTGTGCATCTCAAAGAAATACGTTGGTTATACATTCCTTACCTTAGAATGGATACCCCAGCAATACCAACCCTGGTGGTGGGTCTGCGAACCAAGATCACACCAGAAAGTCCTGGAGAACAGAACGGCCAAAGAAGCCACCTCTCCGGACTTGGCTGTCCAGACAGTAGTGTTTGGTGAACGTGTGCAGCGATGCCCAGGTGGCTGCCTGACAGATGTCATTCAGAGACACTCCTCTTCCTAAGGCAGTAGTGACTGCAGTTTCCCTGGTGGAGTGAGCGCGTAGCCCGACTGGAGGCTCCTTTCAGATGTGTAGATTTCTTCCTTGGTTATCGTCTGGATCTTAGTGTATGAAACGTTGGAGGTCCTATTTTTGTATAACTATTTTCCAACCCAGCCATTCAAGCTCCAGATGAATAGTAATCTCTCAAGATGCAATTGTTCAAGAGAGCACATGGCTAGCTGCCCACTAGGTAGGATCAGTCCAGATAGTCCGAGTCCCAAAGAGGGGTACCCTGCTCTTTGAAATGCTCTTAGGGTTGTGTAGGGTGTTGCGAGTAAACTTAAATTACAATAACTTTAAAAAGTACATGTAGAACATATTTATATGCAGCAGAATGCAATTCCCTTTGGACTATAGGAGAGGTATAAGTCTAATTTGTAACAAAGAAAGTGCTCGGCCAGCTAAGCGGTTTAATGTTCTTTTTTAATACAGTCAGTGAGATTTCTCATTTGAATGTTTAACTCATCATGAAACGAGTACCCGCGTGTATCCATCAATGCCTCGTTACAAGAAACCACTTCTATACTGAAAAACCTTTCGTGGTTATTTTTTTTTTTAAGTTTATAGCTAAATTTCACACAACTTTCTTATTTACCATGCTGCCAGCATGACACACAATTAGAATATGTAGTTTTTTTGTGGGAAACGAATTTGCTTTTGAATGAACTGTCTGGTTCTTGTATGGTATTAACTTAATTTGATGAAGAGAAAAAAGAAGGATAAACACAGCAACAAATGGGGGAAATATGCGAGAATCCACCTTCCATCAGGTACACAGCAAATGGGTCCGTATTACTTACAACACTCCTCTCAAAATAAAAGAAATACAGTGCCAACGATACACAGAACTCTGCCAAACTTGCACCTACACGGAATAGGAATTTGTCATTATCAGTAACATCAGCATTGACATGCCCAAAGGCGGCTGGTTGGCAAGTGGATCCATGGGAAAAATAAATTCTAAAAAATAAATAGCTTGAGTTATATAACAAACACTTATGTTTAGAAACATATTCCTCAATATTGCCTACCTCAAAACCATACATATTTAAGAGTCGAGTCAAGTATCAAACTTTAAAACCTTATTTAGAACTTTCCGTTTTTCGTTTTTCAGTGCAGGTATTAAAAGGTCTACTCATTACAGATGACATTCCTAAACTGGCATCAGAGTTACGTTTTTCACAAATGTACCAATGTTCATCGTTATTTGAGGTCTGATGACTGCTTGGGGCATCGATGATGCGGAAGAATGTCGTATACAACGAGATGGTCCCAAATCTATGAATTCCTATGTGCTTGTAAATGTCACTCTGCTGTTGGCAAACATTTAAGCAGAGCATCCAAAATACTCTCTATGTGAATTATTTACACATCTGTGAACAGGAATGATTTGTGAAACACAAGCCAGAGTTCCAGTGTTATGGATTTATCTAATTTAGGGATGTTAACAAAGGCAATAGCATAAAATCACACGCTTGGAAAAAAAAAAGCAGGCCTATCTGCTGTGTATATATGCAGCTGATTTTATTAAACCTTTTTTCTTTTCTTGATAACACAAGCAACCTGTTTTCAACAGGGCGTTTGTTATGATTTAATACAACTTTATTTTTTAACCACATGGCTGCTGCGGGGATTTTTGCCCTGTGCTGCAGATTTATTATTACCATTATTCATGACGAGCTCAGCTCGTCATCAGCACACAACACCCGTGGGTGATGACGAGCTGAGCTCGTCATCAGCAGCGAAAGGGTTAAAGAAAATGGTTCAATAGAGAAGGATTTAAAACGTAGATGTTACTAAGTATCAGCAAAGGAAAGACTTTATGATTAACAATGAAAATGAAATATTGCAAATATATGTTTACCAGATATGCTCCTGTTTATCCACTCCTCTGTTTTATAGTGGGATACTGGGCCACCTTTTGTAGGGGTTCTCTGGGGTTTTTCCACCGTACTACTGATACCTCTCAGTGGAGTCTGTGTCTCATGTTGCACTTTCGTTACAGTAGTGTTTGCATCTTCGAGGTCAAGAAAATCATCACTAAAATCTTCACTCAGATCATTTTTATCCGAGGACGACAAAGAAGATATAGAGATCTCATCTACATCATCACTGAAGTATTGGACCTTAGAGTCATGCGTTTCCAAATCATCACACGGCGTGTGGCCTGTGACCTGATGGCTATTTTCCAATAAGGCTTTCTGTTCGTCAGTTACTCCACCCCTATTGCTATGTGAAGGTTCTGCTTTTTCCAAGATGCATGAATTAACAGGAGAGCTTATGGTTCCATTAACTACCATCTTGGGAGCAAACTGTGACCTGTTTGGTTTCAGTAAGGAGGGACGGGTCATTTGGTATCCCAAAGGAGTTGCCAATCCAGATCCATTGGGCAGCCTGGACTTTTTCAAACCAGAAACAGGAGCAGCTGTCCGTGCTAAATTCATTTTCATATTTTGCTCTGAAGCAGTGGGTATTTCTGATTGCCTAGCGCTTCTGGATAACAAATTTGTCCTTTGAAATTGTCGGATGGTTGCGTGTTGATTTTGATAAGGCTTTGTAAGATCCACCGCCCGGTTGAAGGAATGCGATCTGGTAAGGGATGCAGTGGGAATCATGGAGTTCTGAATGGAATGTGAAAAGCTCTGTGATCTTATCATTCGTTCACAGGAAAGTGACTTCATAGAATCTGTGGCTTGTGCTAAACCTTCCTTCGAACTGCTCCTGACGGTCATAGAGTTAGCTCTGGGTCTCGGTAAATCAATAGGTCTATTTGCAAAAAAGCCATTCACTTGTGGTTTTGGAGGATGCAATACAGAATAGGAAGTCCGTCCTAATAAGGTGCCTTTGGTAAATTTAGCAGAATGAGATAACCCAGGAGAAGGCTTTTGGTTTAGCTCTTCCGGAGGAGAAACAAACATGTTTGCTGGATGTTGCATTTTTGATACCCCCGAACAGGTGTTCTCTAAAACCTTTCTGGGTGCCTCTTTTCCACCACCACCACCTTCAAGTCGTACATATTTCTTACTGTTAACGCCTTTCTCCATCTGATTACAGAGCGGATTAACAGATGCCACTGCATTCTGATCATTTGTTGACTGAATACTTGCTTTCTTACAGCTAACAAAAGCGGATGATGTTGGAGCAGTGCCATTCTGTTTCATGCATCCTCTGCCATTATTTCCATTGGAATTCCCCAAAATGCCAACAGGTGAGCCATTCGCCATATGCTGCAGAAGGCTGGATTTTGGTCCGCTAAACTTCGGTAACCTGGAACCCAGAGAGGGCCGAACATGGAGTTTTTCTTCCATGTGATGTTAAGGGCATCTGTCCACTGAAGTCATCAATCTACAAAGATAAAATGCAATAATGACAAACATGAAATTGCAAAAGTACACAGCAAGCAACACAAAGCCACATTATTAATTTGGTAAAGTGGTTAAATGCCTTCGTCTGCAAAGATTATCACTGTATTTCTGGGAGTTTAGATCTAACTAAGCCAGTAGATGTACAGAAAACAGTAACAAAAATAAATAAGTAGCATTCAATGACCATTATTCGCATTACAAATGAGCCACAGTAAATCCAGCCTATTTTTCATTGTGGTATGCTTTGCATGTCAAGTTTCATAAGTTATACCAAAGTAAAGATAGCTACTTGTCTAGCAACCATCACAACTTATCTATTTATCTTGACACCTACAAACACCATTAAAAAAGCAATCAAAACTGGCACTTTGGCGTGGGAAAGTCTGAAGCTGGAGCATCATAGCCACTTCACTGGGAGTGCCTGGCTCTGAAGATTACTGTACGTACGTGACTAAACAGCACAGCAGCTCTAACAAACCAGGGAGACAGCAGGAGCAGAGGGGTCAAGATAGGAGCCTAGAGATATACAAGGGGCTCGGTTATACAGCTGGACCCCCATCATCCTTCCTTCCATAGCACAATACTTTCAAACGGGCTCCTGGGTTGTCTATGCCTCCTTCTCGCATTCCCTTACCAAACCAGTTCTATGCCTGGACAGGAGTAACACTGGTGTAGTTGAGGTGGGTCTGGGTTACCAACATCAGTGAAATACTTATAAGTTAACAAGCATTTGCTAAGTCAAAAGGCCTCACCTTTATGTGAGTGATAAGCTACTGACTTGCCAACACTTGCTTGTAAAGCATTGTAAAAAAAAGTAATATGACAAATAAAAAAACAATAGAGGTAAAGCAAACACACCACAAGGTATCTTATAACTGAACTTAGAATTCAATAATTTCAATCTTTATAATCAGTGCAGTTTATTTTTCAAATTTCTCAGAGGAATCGCTTAAGAGAGTTTAAAGTCTGTTGTACGTGATCCAGCTTAAAGCCATAGTATAAGATTGGTTGAAGGTACATGATAGGCATAATAACCGCAAAAGTGTCCGAATTTGAAGATAAATGCTAGAAATTTAGGGCCAGATGTACAACTCTTTTTGCGGTCGCAAAGGGGTTTTAGGCCCATTTGAGACCGCAAAAAAACATGTGGTCCATGTACCAACCCTATTTTGCGGGTCGTTAATCAATTAGCAACTCACTATTTGTAAGGGGCGTTCCAACGGCATCCCTTCCTAATAGCGACTCCAAAACCTATGTATGAATGTTTAGCGGCCACAAATGAGGTGGCAAAAAACGAATAGTTTCTTACCTGTCGGTGTAGTTTTGCAGCTTGAAGATCTTTCTGGATTCACTATGCTGTGCATATTCCGCGGTCTTGTGGTTGGGTCCGGATTCGTAGTCTTTTCTTTGTTTTTTTGGTTTTTTTTGTAGCCCTTGTGGGCGTCGGCGTCACACCTCCTCGGGTGCATTTCCGGTGACGTCGGCATGCTTCCTGCGGAAGCTCCCACTCTTGGGCGCCATCTTCGGATTCTTTTTTCCGTGTTTCTTTCTTTCCCGAAGCAATGGCAATGTTCTATTCAGGTGATAATTTCTTTACCACTTGTCCTTATATATTCTTACTTCTTCTCCTCCTATTGTCCCCTTTTTTTTTTTTTCGACCACCTCTTTTCTCTCCAGCCTCATCTTTCTCGCGGAGGTGGGTGGGTTCGCTAGTGAATCCAGAAAGATCTTCAAGCTGCAAAACTACACCGACAGGTAAGAAACTATTCGTTTTGCAGCGTGAATCTTTCTGGATTCACTATGCTGTGCATAGATTTCGTAGCGGTTTCTCATCTCCGTGGCGGCTGGGTGGAAGATGAGCTCTGGTTTCTGAATATATGCTGGAGCACCCTTTGTCCGACTTGCGCTTCTTTGTTCATCTGAACATCCACGCAATAGTGCTTTGTGAATGTGTGCACCGAAGCCCATGTTGCCGCCAGGCATATGTCTTGTATGGGTGTATTGGCCTGGAAGGCTATTGTAGCCCCCTTTTTCCTAGTGGAGTGGGCGCGTGCCCCCTCTGCCAGTTCTTCTCCTGCCCTTTTGTGGCAGAGTTGGATTGCTTGCGCGATCCATCGTGCAATAGTGTTCTTAGTCACTGCCTTGCCCATGTAACTGTTGGCGAAGGACACAAAGAACTGTTTCGTTTTCCTGTGTCCTTTTGTCCTTTCAATGTAATGCATGACCGCCCTTCTGGCGTCCAGGGTGTGCAGAGCTCGCTCTGCGCTAGTGGTTGGTTTTTGGAAAAAACTTGGTATCTGTATGGACTGGTTCATGTGGAACTTGGACACGACCTTCGGCATGAAGTGTGGGTCGGTCCTCATCACCACCCTGTCATTGTGTATTTGTAAGTAGGGCTCCTGTAGCGTTAGCGCTTGCAGCTCGCTCACTCTGCGTAAGGACGTAATTGCAACCAGGAAAGCAGTTTTCATAGTTAGCATCTTCAAGGAGGCCTTGTGAAGCGGCTCGAAGGGCTCCTTCATGAGTTCCGTCAGGACCACGTTTAAGTTCCATGCCGGTGGTGGCACCCGCTTGGGTGGCGCAATCCTTTTTGCTCCCTCGAGGAACCTCTTTACAACCTGTGATGTGAAGAAGCTTCTGCCCATCTCACCCCTTGTGTATGCCACTATAGCCGCCAGGTGAACTCTCAAGGAGGACGAGCTGAGGTTTTTCTCCAGTAAGTGTGTCAAGTACTTCAGTACCGTGGAGTCCTTTTTCATTTTATTGTGGAGTCTTTCCCTCCTGCACCACATCGTGAATCTTTTCCACTTTGCGACATAGCACTTCCTTGTGCTGGGCCTTCGTGCCTCCCGAAGGACCCTGAGGGTGCTCTCTGGCAGTCTCAGATGTGCGAACTCTATGTCCTCAGGAGCCATGCTACTAGGCTCATGCTCTCTGGTTCTGGGTGCAGAACCTCTCCGTCCTGCATGGAGAGCAGGTCTTTTCTTCTGCCGAATCTGTGGGGTGCACACTGCGCCATCTCCATGATCTGAGAGTACCAGGTCTGCCTCGCCCACTGTGGCGCGACCAGTATCAGGGTCATGGTGCTCGCTCTGCACTTGCTCAGTACTCTGTGTATCAGTGGTATCGGGGGAAAAGCGTACGCAAATTTCCCGGACCAATCTATCCATAGGGCATTCCCAAGGGACCCTTCTTCGTGTTGTCTGGATGCGAAGTTTCGGCATTTCGCATTCTGGCGTGTTGCAAACAGGTCCACTGATGGCGTTCCCCACCTGTTGAACAGCCTCCTTGTCTCCTGAGCATTGAGCTCCCACTCGTGGGATGCCGAGGTCTGTCTGCTCAGCCAGTCCGCCTGAATGTTCTCCTTCCCTGGTAGGTGTATGGCTAGCAGGTCTATCTGGAGAGGGATGGCCCACCTCCATATCTCCTGCGCCAGCGTCGAAAGCGTCGTTGACTGTGTTCCACCCTGTTTGTTGATGTAGAACATCTCCGTGGTGTTGTCTGTCTGTAGCAACACCCTTTGCCTGTACAGTCTTGTCTGGAAGGCTTTCAGTGCAAGGAAGATTGTCTTCAACTCGAGGTAATTGATGTGCTTTGTCGCATCTGCTGGCGTCCAAAGACCCCTCACTTTGATTTCCTCCATGTGAGCGCCCCATCCCTTCAGGGATGCGTCCTTGGTGATGGTCACTGTCGGAGTTGGGAGTGTTAGAGGCTGTCCCCTTGTTAAGTTCTCCAAGGTCCACCATGTCATCTCCTTCTGCACTGCGTGCGTCACCACCACAAGATCCTCCCAACTGCCAGAAGCCTGTGACCATTGTTCCTGGAGCCATTCTTGCATGGGTCTCATGTGGAGCCGCACATTCGGCACTAGGTGGATGCATGATGCCATCATCCCCATGATCTTGCTCGCAGTCCTCACTGTCCGAGCTTGTCCCTTCCGGTAGAGGCAAGTTTCTTTGACCAGTGCCCTTGCTCTCTTCTCGCTGGGGAACACTTTGCCCTGTAAGGTGTTGATCTCTGCCCCCAGGAAGATCTTCACTTGCTCCGGCTCCATTGATGATTTCTTCCAATGGACAGAGAACCCCAGGTTTATAAGCGTGCTCGTCACTGTATGTGCATGCTGCTTGCACTTCTGGTACGAATTTGCTTTCACCAGCCAGTCGTCCAGGTAAGGGTATACGTGTATCCCCTGCCTTCGTAAGTGCGCTGCGACTGCTGCGAGGCACTTCGTGAATACTCTTGGTGCTGATTTCAGTCCGAAACCAGCGTTGTGAACTGGTAGTGGCCTCCTCCGATTGCGAACCTGAGCATATGTTTGTGCTTCTCGTTCATCGGTATGTGTAAGTAGGCGTCCTTGAGGTCTATCGTGACCATGAAGTCTCCGACCTGCAATTGCGGCAGCACCTCCTGCAGGGAGGTCATTTTGAACTTTTGTGTTCTTATGAATTTGTTGAGGAACCTTAGGTCTAGGATGGGTCTCATCTTGTCGTCGACCTTTGGTACTAGGAAGTACGTTGAGTATATTCCCTTGTTCCTTTCCCTGAAGGGAACTCTTTCTATGGCCTGTTTTTGTAGAAGTTCTTGCACTTCTCCCTGAAGCCTCGCCAGCTGTTCTCTTGCTGGTGGCTTCCCCCTTGGTTTTCTGTTTGTTGGCTTTCCTTCCAACTCCAAGCAGTATCCGAATTGGATGATGTTTAGGATCCATTTGTCTGATGTTATTTCTCTCCATTCTTGGAGATAGAACTTTAATCTTCCTCCCACTGGGGTCATGTGGTCGTAGGTCCTTAGATCTTCCTGACCCCTTTGTACGTGGTGCCCCCTGGGATCTTTTCTGTGGTCGGGCACCCGGAGGTGTCTGAAGTCACTTCGAGGTGGGCTGCTGCCCCCCTCTTCTATTCTGGCCACGGCCATTTCTCCCTCAAAAGGACTGACCTCTTGGCTGGGATTGCCAGGACTGCTTCTGGTGACCTTGCTGAGCCTGCGAGTCTGCCTGGTGCGTCTGCTGGAAAGCCTGGTGTGATGTACCTGGCTGGTTTCCACCTCTCCCGCCGGGCCTCCGGGCCGGGGTGCCTCTTCTGTTGCCCCTGAACTGCAATGCCCCCATGGATCTTGCCGTCTCGTTATCTTTTTTGAGTTGGCATAGTTTCTCGTCCACTGTTGCTCCGAAAAGCGTTTTGCCGTTGAACGGCGTGTTCAGGATACTGTGCTGTACCTCGGGTTTGAACCCTGAGATCCTGAGCCAGGCGTGTCTCCTTTCCGTGACACCCATCTTCATGAGCCTGCTGGCGGTGTCTGCTCCGTCCAGGGCCGTCTTAAGGCAAGAATTTGCCACGTTTTTCCCTTCTTCGATCAATTTTTCGGCCTTCTGCCTGGCATCCTGGGGTAGGTCCTGCACCAACTGCCCCAGCCCCTCCATGATCTGGTACATGTGCCTGTTTAACAGGACGTTGGAATTAGACATGCGCCAGTGGGTGACGGCATTTCGCTCGATCCTTCTCCCCACCAGATCCATCCTTTTGCTCTCCTTATCCGGTGGTGGGCCCGAGGTAGTGGATACGCTCGCCCTCTTCCTAGCTGTGGCCGTGATAATGGAGTCAGCGGAGACCTCGCCTCGAATGTAGGCCGGGTCCTTCGAGGAGTGTTTGTATTTTTTCTCTGTTCTGGGAGCTACCGCCTTCCATGTTGCGGGCTCTTTGAACGCTTCCTTTCCCTGAGCCAAGACGCTCTCGAGCATTGGAAGGAACTGGCTTCTTGTTTGTGTTGGGAGCAATGTCTCTAGCAGGAAGTCTGCTTTCTGCTTTTCCTCGTCGAGCTTTAGCTTGAATGCAGTTGCGGCAGATTGTATCGCCGAGTTGTATGCCCCGATGTCGTCCGGCGACCGCCTCTTCCGGGCTCTCGGTGCGACGTCTAGGTAATCCTCCTCGCGTGGGTCAGAGGTGGCCGACTCGGCGTCCAACCTACTGCCCTCTTCGTCCTCATAGCCGTAATCCTCTTAGGGATTCTCTTCACCCTCCTGGTCGTCGACCATCTCGTCGCTAGGCACATGTTCGTCGACATGTTCTTATTCCTCTTCGACCAGATCTAGCACGGCGTGCTTGGTCTTGTGTGGAATCGTGAAGGTACTCATCTCGGCGGCGAAATCTTTTCTCCGCTGCAAGAGGCTTGCCATTTCGGCTTCTAGCCGACGTCTCTTCCTTTCCATCTCAGCCGCGATCTCGGCTTCGGAACGTTCGGCCCCTCTCTTCGTCGCCTGGTTCGGCGGCGAGATTTTCGACGTCGACGGCTTGGACGACGAACTGGCTTTCGGGTCCTTGGACGGTGCCGAGGCTTTAGGGTCTTTCTCCTTCGACGTCGATCGGTCCCTTTCGGCGACGATCTTCGACACTTTCTGCTGGTCAACAGCTTTCGGCGCCAGGGACTCCTTCTCCGAGGATCCGCTGGGCCTGCTTGTGGTCGCGGACGGCAGATGTCGCTGCGTCGGCGCCTTCGGGCTCTTGGCCTCGTACTTTCGAGACTCAGAGTCTCTCGTGTTCTTGTGGGACGTCGAGTCTCCTACCTTATCAGGCGTCTTCTTGTAATCGGTCTCTACGACCGTGTAGCTGTCGTCTTCGGCGGCAGCGTTGTCCTCCTCCTCCGAGGACATCCCCAGCTCGTACAGCGATGGCGTCGGGGATTTTCCTTCGAGGGTGGCGTGTGCTACCCTCTGTCTCTTCCTCACACGAAGGGTCTTCTGGGCGAAGACGGCGCAGGCGTTGCAGTCCTCGCTTCTGTGTTCTACCGGTAGGCAAAGGTTGCAAACCGGGTGCTGGTCCTTCTGCGCGTACTTGTGTCTGCAGTTCGGGCAGAACTTGAACGGCGTGTTGTCCATCCTCGTGCGTTCAGGCCTCCCTGACCGCGTGGACATCGACGATCGTCGAAGTTCGAGGTTTTCACCTTCTTTTCTCCTCGTCAATGTTCTGTGAGGTCTTCTTTAGTCCTCTTCTTCCAAAATCTCCTCCAACTTCCACTCTTTTCAGTACTTTCTCCAAAAATGTCTGGAGCCCAACGGGAACGATCCAGACCCGACCGCGGAAAAAAGAATCTGAAGATGGCGCCCAAGAGTGGGAGCTTCCGCAGGAAGCATGCCGACGTCACCGGAAATGCACCCGAGGAGGTGTGACGCCGACGCCCACAAGGGCTACAAAAAAAAAAAAAAAAAAGAAAAGACTACGAATCCGGACCCAATCACAAGACCGCGGAATATGCACAGCATAGTGAATCCAGAAAGATTCACGCTGCAAAACTTGCAGTGTACCAACCTTCTCAGAAGGATGGTAAGGCACTCGCAAACAGGAAGGGGTGTCCACGGGACCCCTTCCCCTTTGGGAATGCATGCACAAATATTTTTTAAGGGCAGTCCCAGGGACCATGCCTGCCGTTAAAAAATATTAAACTGAAAAGTTTCATTTTTATTTTTTAAATGCATCCAGTTTTCCTTTAAGGAAAACGAGCTGCATTTTTTAAAAAAACTCCTTTTTATTAAAGCAGTCCCAGATATGGTGGTCTGCTGACCCCAGCAGGCCACCATCCCTGGGAGGGCTAGCCATTCACAATGGGGTCGCAAATTGCAGCTGCCTCATTAATATTCATGAGGCATGCAATTTGCAACCCAATAGGGAATCGCAAACAGTTTCTCAGACACTGTTGTACATAGCATTTTGTCACAATTTGCGAGACGCAAAATGCTATGGTCATACATCTGGCCCTTAGTGTACATAAGACTAGTAACTGGAACACATGCTCTAGCCATTTAGTCCTCACAGCTGCCTAGGGAACACATTTATGGGCCCAGGAGAAGAGACCTTTTTTAGTCAACCCAACCACCTTTTGTCTCAAAGCCAGGCTGAGTGAGCAATGCAGTGTGTATCAACAGTATCAATTCTTGGAGTGGGTTCAGGTCAGACTGTTACTTATCATTTGCTTACGTATGTGATAGCGTTTCTTCTTTGTTTTTGTTTCTCCCTTCTCTGGAGCATAGTTTCTTTTACGTTCTTTTGATTGCTGGACTTGTATTCTTTTATAGCTCACATCAAGTAATTACTTTTTTGTTGTCTGAGCACTTTAAGAGAGCACATGTGTTTTCTTGCCCTCCACCTCATGTGAGTCTTTCCCAACGCCTTCACCTCCTTATTCACCTTGTTTCTCCCCACCCATCCCAGCTCATCCATAAAGGCGCAGCAGAATCTATTTTTACCACGCTGCCTTTATAAAATTGGGTTCCTTTTCTCTCCTGCTTTCCACGTGGCACGAAATCCCAGGCTTTGACACACAAAGGCGTTGGTGGAGGGGCAGGCTGCTACACTCAGCTTGCGTTTGAGGCAGAAAAGTGAGTAGAAAAATGTATTTTCTCCCTGGGTGACCCATATATCTGCTCCCCGGGCAGCTTCAGGAACCAAATGGCTGGAATATTTATTCTAGTTTCGAATTGGTTGAAAAGTAAACAGTAAATGGCAAGCATTTCCCATTAAATCCTGCCACTTCCTCTGACAACTGTTATTTTCTTTTAAATCCGTGCCACTAGTCCTCTGTGTTTTTAAGTTAGTTCACATTTAATAGGCAAATCTGTTCTAAGTTTTCTGCGTGGGATGTGATAAATATATCATACCATTTATAAAGACAACCCCATGTTCAGTTTGTAATCAGATAAGCGTTCGCATTTCTGTTTTCCTCTGGTCTTGCAGTTTATTTTTCCTTTACATTTTTAACAGTTCTTTGCAAACAAGCATTGGCAACGCCAATATCTGAGCACTCTTCTGACAAAGGCGTAAGACTGATTGGCTTTGCCAGTGCTTTTGTACTGAGTCATAACACACAACAACGGGTATCTAAGGAATGATCAGCCTTGAGTGTCCAGCATATGCACATTCTTGCCTGTAGTTCCTAGCTGCTTATTTGCATTTGCTCTCAAACTTACCTCAGCCAGTGATTAGCTTTTGAATATGTGTGGAAAATGTGTGAAATGCTTCCCAGTAGTAAACAATAGGCTCACCTGAGTACAGCAGAAAGGACTCCTCTAAACCTTATGGAATATGCACAGGTGTGAACATCCTTTTTGACAGTGTCAAATCTTACTTGGCACGTCTGCTGGGTTTACTTGAACGCTTGCTCCCTCTTGTACACAGGACAAAGAAGTGGCCAACAAGGGCCCTTAATGCTAACCTCCGGTTTAAGTCACAGGAATATAACAACCTACTGGAGGTCTGCAATGGACTCTGCTGTTTATCTCTGCTTGGCACCCGGGAAGTAACTTAAGTGCATCCCCTGAAGACATGGGGCGCTTTAGAAGTGTACTCATGTGGAGGACTGGGACATTATGGACCAAGTCAGTAGATATATCTTTGACCAGCACGAACCTGGTTCGTGTAACCGACCCTTTCTCCATCTCGGTGAGCATCAAGTTGCACCTACGTCCTGGTCTTCCGTGACCATTGACTATCATTAGCAATATTTGCTTTGTGATACTATTCCTACTTAATACTTTCTAAATTCATATCTCTAGTTCCCCTTGAATTGTCATTTTTATGTCATTTTGTTTATTAAATTGTACTTTAATTGAGAATGGGGATTTTATTGGTTTTCATTTTTACTTCATTACTGTTATGGTATTGTATAAATACTTTAAGTGTTTGCCTTAAATTGAGCCGGTCTGCTCTGTGCCATAGCTAACAGAGGGTCGATCTTAGGTTAATTTAGTCACTTTGAGGGTTCACCCTGACAAGGGTTGTGATTATTACTTGGAGCAGAGACTCACCCACCCAAAATAATGATTAATTTCTTACAGGAGGCAATAAATGTAAAGGTATTTCCCGAAGACAACACGACAGCTGCACCTTTAGTTCAAGAACTTCCAGGGGCAGACAGTGCACCCACAAGTACTACTTGAGGAAGCATCAACTACACAGGCAAAGTAAACTCCTTAGGAAAGACATTCCTGTAATTCTTTGCTTGAAGGAAATAAACCTATCCTGCATCTTTGCTGAGAATTGAAGGTAGACAATTGATTAGATTAGTTCAGGACGTCAGCAAAAAAACAACACATAATACCACAACCAAACGTTCTTAATGTAGCTGCCAAATGAAGTTAAATCGCGCTAAAGACAACAGTTTTAAGCTAGTTAAGAGTAAACTAAAAAATCCAATATTCTATCTACTGTTTCTAGTTAATCATATTCTAATGAGGTTATTAAAATGTATTGAAGCCCCCGATCATATAATCAACCCTAAAATGACTAGGTTACAGTGTCATATTCTGGGTGTTCCTTTCCCTAATTGTCCACTTCCATGCCGACTAGTGTTGCACCTTTGCCACCTAACTGAAGGGGAGCCAGGTGCACATACATATATCGTGTGGCAGCTGCCACCCAGATCCACGTGTCAATAAACGTCCTACCTGTGGTTGGAGGAATGATGGGGGAACAATATGGTAAAAGGGTATGAAAGCTAAACAGGAAATACATCATGGCAAATGGTGGTGGCAGCGAAGATAGCAGAAGATCGAAATATGATGCATCGCGAACACTTTACTACATTGACCAGAGTCCTTAGGGGCGACGCCGCCGGTGTGTGAGTAGTGTCCGACCCCACCCCCATTTGTAACTTTAAAGCTCCCTTGAATAGCGGGCTGACGAGCCTGGGATCCCGCACCTACGCGCCGGAGTGGTACTATACCTGGTAGATATTGGCAGCCATCGGCAACCCCAGAACACTGACTATCCCTGCTGATGAGGGGTGAAACCCCGAAACACGTGTCCAGGGATGGCGAAGACAGCAAAGATAGCAGAAGATCGAAAGATGATGCATCGCAAACACTTTACTATATTGACCAGAGTCCTTAGGGGCGACACAGCCGGTGTGTGAGTAGTGTGCGACCCCACCCACATTTATGAAATACTACTGCTATAGAAGTGGAATGTAAAGAAAAAAAATCTCATTTGGATTTAGCCCTGGCCTACGAAAACTGCAGAGTACAATACAATTTTGAGTGGTCACAGATGAATATATCTGATCTTAATGCATCAGACGCAGTGCTGGGCTGATAGGCGTTTGCCCATCTCTTTGAAATACAGAAGAACCAAATCCTAAAGGAGAAAGCCGATACAGTTAGCAGCCAAGTGTCAAGTAGGTTACTATTTTTGCTAATTGTGTCAGTACATTTGATTGCTGGTTTGGTTCAGTTTCTAACATGTCCATACACATCAAATCTAATCATTTCAAATGACGGTACAGAAATGGGCTATCCTCAAATAACGAATCCTTTTGTATTTAAACGCATGTGCATCTACATTAGTTTCTTCACAGTAACCGTACTAAAGAGGTTTACGTTGAGGGCGTCGTTAAGTAAGAAGAGAGATTGCCCTATTTTTTAATATTTTATGTCGGTGGATCAAAGGAGGGTTGCACCGATAAACCAATCTGAAATAAAATAATAAACGCTCTGCCACAATGCTGGGCTGAATCTCGAGTCAGAATACAAAAAATTAAGCTGCACATCTGAGGCCCAAAACTTTGTTCGGCAGTCACCGGTTCCCACCGAGACTACACAGCTATTCATGCCAAGAACGCATTACCTTCACATCTATTGTAGAAAATTCCACTGCATCAAATTTGAGACATTGTCTATAAGGAATATAGGGGGCCACAGTGTAGTCAATGCTATTTGATGGAAATACCCAAACTTTGGACTGATGGTAGTTTGGGGACCGACATACCAATTTTAAAAGCATGTTTTCGAACAGATGGCAAAGGAGGACGTGGCATATGGTGCTTGCTATAGAAAACATTAAAACAATATGAAATGCAAATTACATAAAATATAAGGATATTATTTTATTCAGTTTTCAGCACCGTCTTAAATGTAAATGTGCAGTGTACGACCTCCTTACTTTTTTGAACTAATCATCCTTAATCAAAATTGTGGCCGATTAAGCTCCTGCACTTTAAACTGAGTTGATGATCAGTGGTCCTTAGCGCTTGACAAGATACTTGAATTCCTGAACAGAGAAATGCTAGCTCCTCGTCCTCAATGGTCGATGAACAGTGAATAAAAAAAATATGCGAAAAAAAATTGGATGTTAGGACTGAATCCCTTCTTCCATATCACCTGAATAATTAGAAGTAACCTATGTAGCTCTACTTAAGATTAAAGTAGCATATTGCAGCCTACACTAAAACTGATGGCCTTTGCAGACTCTCAGCGGCAAAACAAAATGATGTGGAGGGGGCAGAACTAACCACCATACAATGAAAAGTAGAGCAAAGTAGCTTTACGCATCCCCTACGGGCTTTCTCCCTTCCCCTGCTGCATGAGCCGTTTCAAATAGAAGGGGTGTTCAGCCCATGTCACAGGTCAGGTGGGGTCCTCCGAGGAGCTGCAAGACCGCATGGTTACCCTTGCAGGTGGCTGGAGGACAACCGCCACACACTCCTGCCCAAGATGGCAGTAGTGGGGTAACTTTATCCATAGTGCTGGCCTAAAAATCATCACGGGAATGAGCCAGGGAGGGCGGAGGAGACTGCCAGTCTCATTCGATCTTGCATCATTTGGGATCAGTGTAAGGGGCTCTCTGCCATTGCAGGGAGATCGACTACAGCGCGGATTAGGAACTGGGGAGGACCGCGATGGATTGCAGCCTCACCCACTGGTCTTAGTTCCTAGTGTGGGTGATGGACTCTTATCTCCCCACAACTAGAGGGGCCTAAGTGACTGCCCCTTCCTCATCTCCTTTGCAGGCTTGAAGAAAGTAGCCTTTGGAGAACCTGGACTAGGGGACTTCTTGCACCCACCCGCTCCTCCACCATCACTTTACAGCTCCATCCTACTGAATCAAGGATATTTTTCTCTAAAAGTATTTACCTAGAATGTACGTGGTCTAAACTTTCCACCAACAAAGTAGGATGGTAGTTCCTGATATGAACGCCATTATCTCACTACACAGTTGAAAGGGGCGGCTGTTGGAGACCTGACCTTTGGAGCGAGGCAATTACTACTACACAATACACCCCTACTCGCACTGACCTGTTAGCTTTATTGCTTAAACCCCTTCTTCAACAACGGGGGTAACCCAACTGGGATCCTGCTTCTCATGCTTCACTTTGCGTGGGCTCTCACTCTCTAGTGCAAAAGGACAAAGATCCTTTTGAAAACGGCCTTTCTTTCACACCCTTAATATAACTACCCCAAGATGGCGACTGGTCTGGCATGACCACATGATCCCAGCTAAACCACTCCAAACCCCCCAGACTAATGGACTTCAGACCGTAATGAGCCAGACAGAGACTCAGATAATCTTTGATCAAACGAGGAAACTTAAGACCACAGAATGGTATGGAAATAAAAATCGGTACCTTACAAGACTATGTCAAAGCTATTGTAACAAGCAGGAAGGGCTTCCTTGCTCTAGGAAGCAATACGAAGGCACTGTATATCTGTTTTCCCATTATTAGTACCCCCAAGAATGAATATCACAGCAGGAGGGGGGGCACCTTCTTTGATGAACCTGCGAACCTTGAGACTTATTTTTAGCAACAAATCACAAACCAAGATGGAACAGTAATATGTTTTCCATACGCTTTATGTCTCCGTTATCTCATTCATAAATTTTAGCAAGAATTATGAGTTTATTACCTCTGTGATGATTATTTGTTAACACACGTAAATACGAACATTACACTTAAAATGTAACCACATTTCCTAACACCCTTCTACCACAATTTGGCTGCCTTCAAAATGTCGTAGATTTCTTAACTGCTATCCAGCTACATGTTCTCCTGGAATATCATCCAGCCAGCACACTTCTAACAATACATCTAATACATCTGCACATACCAAACAGTCTACTATACTGCTGATGCTATACCACTATTATGTCAAATTAACCAACTAACCTTCTGCTGACTCTGCATGATTACGTTAACCAAAACACTGTTGTAAACCAACCAGCATATACAGAACTACAACTCAAGTTTTCCATCAAATGCCACTGTATGCTTCTTTGCGCTCAACCAAACTATTTAACCCGCAATATGAAGTTTCATATTTCAACTTCATGACTAGGTGGTATGTATGGTAAAATTGTTTTATGTCTGCAATCATATGGTTATCATATTGCTATTAACCGCATGTGCGCTAGCGGGTTTTCCCGCTGAAGTTTAAAAATCGCGGGTTACGTGACAAAACCAGCTCGTCATGCGCGCAGCGCAGGTAACGCCCATGACGAGCTGGCTTTGTCATCCGCATCGAAGGGGTTAAGATTTGCAATGCCTCATCTTACTTCAGCAGTATCGTACAACATATAATATTATGAAACTGGTAATGTACTTCCTCACATTGAAAAATTGCTTTAGCAGTTACTGTTGCACTGAAGAACAAGTTATTTACCTTCAGTAAAACCATATATGGTAGAGGCTATATAGCTACAGATTCATCATCTTAGAATAATCTCCAGGCATCAGACTGGATCCTGGAAATTGTTTGTGAGCAGTAACCCTTGACAGCAGTAGGCGGCGTTGTTCAACTGTGTGTGGCATCATCTGCGTGTTGATGGTGAGGATTACAACAGGGCAGTTAAGAAGAGGCTCAAAGAAAGCCCACATCAGTAAAATAAGAATCACATTGAGGTCCCACTGAGGCATAACGAAGGGAGAAGAAGGAAATATATGCTGAAGACCTTCAAGGCACCTATTTACAATAGGGTACTTGAAAAGGGAGGGCTGATATGGCAGCGGCAGAAAAGAGGAGATCACAGACAAATAGCACTTCAACGTGCCCGATGCAGAGTCCAGCTGGGCAAGGGGAAGGATAAACAAAAGAACTAGGTAAAAGGATGGAGATGAAGAGCCAACCTGTTTGTCTTTACTCCATGCCACAAACTTGCTCTTGGTGGAGGGAAGCCGAGCTGCCAAGAATGTGTTGCAGACTTTGGGGTCTTGGTCAAAAGCTGTCAACTGTTGCCGCTCAATCTCCATGCATGAAGGCAGATAGACAGGTTTGGGTGGACAGCCCTCTCCCGCTGATGTAACAGGATATCCTCTCGAAGAGGCAGCCTGATAGGAGAACCGATGAACATGCTCAACAGCCATATCAGGAGATGCAGGGCCTCTTGACAGAGGGTCCACAAATCCACCCCACCCTGTTGTTACAGTACGGCAGTGGTGTTGTACCAGAACGCCTGCACTAGCCTTCCCTTGAAGGAGAGTAGAAAGGCATTGAAACCTAGTTGAGTCGCTCAGAGCTATAAAAATGGTCGTCCCAGCCTAGGAGTGATGCATCTCTCACTTCTGTCAGATCTGGTTAGAACAAGGGTCTGCCACTGACCCAACGGCTGTTCGTCAACCATCACTGCAGATCTTTTGCTGTGCACTCCGAGATCTGAGCCATGTTGGAGAGATTCCCTTGATGCTGCACCCACTGACACTTCCAGGTCCCACTTCAGAGCCCACCAACAGGAAAGCTTCACAAGCAGGATGCAGGATGCCACAAGGCCCAGCAGCCTTAGAGCCAGTCTCATCGAAATCCACAATAAAAGCTGAATGTCCTTGACTCTCTACTTGGAAGTATATCCCTGAAACTGCACTGCACTGATGAAAGGGGGCATCTGAGAGGGGATCAGGTGAGACTTTGGGATGTTTTAGTGAACCCTAGCGAATGCCGGATATTCTCCGTAGTCTGGAGACGGGAGGCGGGAGATGACCCCCTGTGGCGAGCCCGCCTTCACCAGTCAGTCGTTAAGATAGAGGAAGACTGGAATACCAGATCTCCGCAGATGGGCTGCAACCACCACCGTCACCCAGGTGAACATCAGAGTGGCACTGGTAGTAAGGCCAAAAAGGAGCACTGCAAACTGAAAGTGCTTGCGGCCCACCATGAACTGCAGGTAAAGTCTGTGGGCAGGCATGACGGGAATGTGAAAGTATGACTTCTCCTAATCCAACGCTGCTATCCAGTCTCCAAGGCACACAGTACTTAAGCGAGCGTGATCATTTTAGGAAGAAATTGAGAGGGTACAAGTCTGGTACAGGAAGAAGGCTTCCATCCTTTTTGGGCACTAGAAAGTAGCAGGAATAACAACAATCAACTACTTCTAGTGTCAGTACCCTCTCTATGGCTCCCTTGGCCAAGAGAGCATGCACTTCCTGGCGAAGAAAGGAAATGCGGTCCTCCGTCAGACTTTCGCAGGAAGGTGGCATGGGTGGAGGGGTAGTTACAAAAGGGGAGGGAGCAGGTTGAGACGTATACTGCCTCTCACTGGTTGCCCATGATGATCGGAGGGAAAACTAAAGGGGATTGGAGGCTGCGGCTACCGGGGAGTGGTGCAGACTGGCCCAACCTCTGATTATCTGACCCTCGATGTCTGCGAGTGCCATGTCCTCAGCCATGCAAGAACTAGGAATTCTGCTGATCGAAATGGCCGGCAGTTAGAGACGCAGCCGGAAGCCCCTTCCATGGCCACGAAAGAAGCGGAAGGAGAACAGTGCTTGGAGGGGGGCTATGGACAGGCCTAAGGACCTGACCATAGCACTGCTGTCCTTGAAGCGCTTCAGCGCTGATTCCACCTGGTCTCTGAAGAGACAGGAGCCATCAAAGGGCATGTCCATGAGTGATGCCTCGAAATCCCCAGAAAAGACGACCTCAGCCAAGCGTGGCGTTTTAAGGCCACAGACGATGAAACAGCTCTGCCTAGCGAGTTGGTCATATCCAGCATACAATGTATGGTGAACTTGACTGTCTCCCCGTCAGCAATGTGTGTATGGCCATTAGGGTCCAGTGGTCCCTCAGAATTATTCCCAAGTCCTAGCCCAAAGTAATAGGGCTCAGGCTCTGGCCTGGGTGGATGGTCCCCTGTCGGCTCCAGAATGAGACGAGGCCCAGCTACCTCCATGTCAGAATCAGGAATGGAATAGAAGGACTGCCCCATCGGTGGGCACTGGCAATGGAGCTGGTGCCGGGGAAAGTCAAGGTGGCCTGACTGGCGCCAGTCTGGATCCATCCATGGATCCAAGGTGCCCTTTTAGCACTGGGGGCGAACCTGCGCGTAGAAGACCAGTAGGGGACTCTGCTAAAAAGTGGAGCCCTAAGGCGCTCCAGCAGGAAATGACAACATAGATATGAGGTGTATGGCCTCATAAAATTCCCAAAGTTCGATGGAGCTTGCTCTTGCTCCTGGAAACTCAGGGAGGTGCAGAGACTGCCCAGGTGCAAGCTCAACTACAGATCCTGGACTTGAAGGCAGATGCTCCCTTGTCTAATCATATGACTTCGATGGACGGGATAAGGTCAAAGACCTCTTCGACTTCTTGCTCTAATTCCATTTGTGGTTCTTACCCGAACGCCCGAATAACTTCAGCGACAAGCACATAGCAGTGGCTCCACCACCAATCCCAATACTTTCCTCGTGGCCAGGATAGAGACCATGGTGGCGTACTACTTCAAGCAGCAAGGAGCTTGAGGTACTTGGGGTGCATAGCAAGACAATTGGTCGCACTCGAGGCACCACATACAGACACCTGGGTGGATCCGCCACCGACATCTGCCTGTGACAGACACCACAGGGCTTGAAACCAGCCGCCCTTGTGGACATCCTGCCACACTAGAGGAAAAAGTCTCAAAAATCTTCGACAAAAGGTTCGAGAAAAGGTCAGTCAGAGAGTGACTGTAGGGATCTCTTCCACGGATCGGCGATGACTGGCGCAGAATGAAAAGAACTGTGGTCAGTACACAGGGGCAGTGCCTAGAAGGGCTCCACGCAAGTCACTCCCGGTGCAGACAACGCCACGCGGAGCAGAATGACTCCATCTACCGTCGCACATGGGTACTGCTAAAGAAAATTTCCGGATTCAGTCGGATGCCTAGGGATTATTCTAAAGTAAGGAATCTTCAGCTAGTAGTCATAATCAGATGGTTTATTACTTTTATTAGACTTCTCTCCTGTTTAGAGAATACCGAAATTTTAGCCCCTTGAGGCCTCCATTGCACCACATTACCACCCCCCCCTTTCCTGTTCTCATCAAGTCATGCAACCTCCAAACACAAAATAATATAACACTTACACTGGAACGGATGTTCCTCAAAAACATGCTACTTTGTAATGAAGATAGTAACCATAACAAATTCTACAAGGATACAAAACCCTTTAATTAATATGTCTAGAGGTACATTTTCAATAACCAAGAAAAAACACAAAAACTACCATCTACAGATTCACCCACATTCACTCAAACACATCTAGTTAACCACAAATTCAACACTTATCACACATAATAAATGACTGCCACAAACACAAGAATGATATAATTATCTTACTAGAAACCAAAACAGGTATCTCCGAATCAAAAACTTGTAAAATCAACTGCTGCACCATTTCATACGTTTATCTACCAACAAAATGTTTTTTATCATAACTCTGATCTTGCACTGATTCTACCTCATACCTGGTCAACATTTATGCCCAAAAGGTAGCGGACTCACAATTTTAGATAACTTTAAATAAACAAGCATTGGGAAAGCCACCAGGTTTTGCCTAATGGAGTAGAGTAGGGTGGCATGACTTAAGTGCAGTGCCTTAAAACAGAGTAGAATACAGTGGTTTAGAATAGCATAGAGTAAAATGGCTCGGAATGGCGTAGAGTGCAGTGGAGCAGAGCATATCGGCAGAGCGCAGAGCTGAGAGGCACAGAGCAGCACGAAGTAGAGTACAGTAGCATACTGTACACTGGTGCAGAGTCGAGTGGTGCAGAGTAGAGTTGCGAGTGCTAAGGCTAGAGCAGCGTAGAGTGGTGCGCCTGGTGTAGAGTGGTGCGCCTGGCGTACAGTGGTGCGAGTAGCGTTAAGTAGTGCGAGTAGCGTAAAGTAGTGCGAGTAGCGTAAAGTAGTGCGAGTGGCGTAAAGTAGTGCGAGTGGCGTAAAGTAGTGCGAGTGGCGTAAAGTAGTGCGCCTGGCGTAAAGTAGTGCGCCTGGCGTAAAGTAGTGCGCCTGGCGTAAAGTAGTGCGCGTGGCGTAAAGTAGTGCGCGTGGCGTAAAGTAGTGCGCGTGGCGTAAAGTAGTGCGCGTGGCGTAAAGTAGTGCGCGTGGCGTAAAGTAGTGCGCGTGGCGTAAAGTAGTGCGAGTGGCGTAAAGTAGTGCGAGTGGCGTAAAGTAGTGCGCGTGGCGTAAAGTAGTGCACGTGGCGTAAAGTAGTGCACGTGGCGTAAAGTAGTGCACGTGGCGTAAAGTAGTGCGCGTGGCGTAAAGTAGTGCGCGTGGCGTAAAGTAGTGCGCGTGGCGTAAAGTAGTGCGAGTGGCGCAGACCGAGCAGAGCGGGTGGCGCAGACCGAGCAGAGCGGGTGGCGCAGACCGAGCAGAGCGGGTGGCGCAGACCGAGCAGAGCGGGTGGCGCAGACCGAGCAGAGCGGGTGGCGCAGACCGAGCAGAGCGGGTGGCGCAGACCGAGCAGAGCAGGCGGCGTAGACAGAGCAGAGCAGGCGGCGTAGACAGAGCAGAGCGGGCGGCGTAGACAGAGCAGAGCGGGCGGCGTAGACAGAGCAGAGCGGGCGGCGTAGACAGAGCAGAGCGGGCGGCATAGACAGAGCAGCGCGCGCGGCATAGACAGAGCAGCGCGCGCGGCATAGACAGAGCAGCGCGCGGCATAGACAGAGCAGCGCGCGCGGCATAGACAGAGCAGCGCGCGCGGCATAGACAGAGCAGCGCGCGCGGCAGCAGCGCGCGGCTCTGTCTACACCGCGCACGCGGCATAGAGCAGCGCGCGGCATAGACAGAGCAGCGCGCGCGGCAGACAGAGCAGCGCGCGCGGCAGACAGAGCAGCGCGCGCGGCAGACAGAGCAGCGCGCGCGGCATAGACAGAGCAGCGCGCGCGGCATAGACAGAGCAGCGCGCGCGGCATAGACAGAGCAGCGCGCGCGGCATAGACAGAGCAGCGCGCGCGGCATAGACAGAGCAGCGCGCGCGGCATAGACAGAGCAGCGCGCGCGGCGTAGACAGAGCAGCGCGCGCGGCGTAGACAGAGCAGCGCGCGCGGCGTAGACAGAGCAGCGCGCGCGGCGTAGACAGAGCAGCGCGCGTGGCGTAGACAGAGCAGCGCGCGCGGCGTAGACAGAGCAGCGCGCGTGGCGTAGACAGAGCAGCGCGCGGCGTAGACAGAGCAGCGCGCGGCGTAGACAGAGCAGCGCGCGGCGTAGACAGAGCAGCGCGCGCGGCGTAGACAGAGCAGCGCGCGCGGCGTAGACAGAGTAGAGCGGGCGGAGTAGACAGAGTAGAGCGGGCGGAGTAGACAGAGTAGGGCGGGCGGAGTAGACAGAGTAGGGCGGGCGGCGTAGACAGAGTAGGGCGCACGGCGTAGACAGAGTGGGGCGCACGGCGGCGTAGACAGAGTAGGGCGCACGGCGTAGACAGAGTGGGGCGCACGGCGGCGTAGACAGAGTAGGGCGCACGGCGTAGACAGAGTAGGGCGCACGGCGTAGACAGAGTAGGGCGCACGGCGTAGACAGAGTAGGGCGCACGGCGTAGACAGAGTGGGGCGCACGGCGTAGACAGAGTGGGGCGCACGACGTAGACCGAGTGGGGCGCACGGCGTAGACCGAGTGGGGCGCACGGCGTAGACCGAGTGGGGCACACGGCGTAGACAAAGTAGGGCACACGGCGTAGACAGAGTAGAGCGCAGTGTAGAGTGCAGAGGCACAGACAGGAGTGGTGCGGAGTAGAGTGGTGTGGAGGAGAGGGGTGTGGAGTAGCTTAGAGTGCAGTGGGGTAGAGTTTAGTGGGGTAGAATGAAAGAGTAGAGTGACGTAGCTTAGAGTACAGTGGAGTAGAGTGTAGTAGTGCAGAGTAGAGTGACGTAGCGTGGAGTTTAGTGGCGTAGAGTAGAGTGGTGCAGAGGCAGTGTGCAGTGACAAAAACTGTGTCCATTCCAGAGTTGAACCGGCAGGACCTCTACCTCTTAGATCTCTTGCTAACCAGAAGAATTAAAAAATACTACGTGAATGGAAATACTATAAAAATGGGTCATACCTGACTTGGCTGGCCTGGTTATCCTTCTCCAAAAGTGGCAATAACAATGTATGTACAAACAGTTGTACTACCAAAAGCTCACAAAAACTATGGAATACATTATATATGTATATGAATGTAAAACTAAAAACCACTATGAACAAACACCACCGATCTTCGAACCATCTATCCATCACATACCACAAATGTACTATACCCGCACTATGTCATATAGTACCATATATCTCTAGGCGCCGTTCTTGCATTATCGTTATCGCATCAATTTACCCTGCTCTAATTAACATCGATCTTAACGAAGCTCCGGAGCAGCGAGGACCCAGATAAGATGGCGGCTGTGGCAAAATCCAGCAGCTGCATTCCTCTGTGCAGTTGAGGCTCTCAAGTGGACTTGCTGCTGGTGAGAGGCACAAACGGGGAACGTGAAGGGCACACAGGAGCGGGAGGCTCTATGTGATCCCGGTCAGCTATTTTGATAGGATAGGTGACCACCGCAGCCCACAAGACAATTCTGCCTTTACCGTGTGGCCCCCAAGGTGAGCAGAGAGTGCCCATATTTTAAGGAGGCAGACCCCAGGGGGTGCATCAGTAAACACAATACCTCCGGTGTCGGGTGGGGTCTTCCTGATTTACCGACAACAGTTGCAGAAGCCCTAGGACCGGACTAGCTGACTTTAAAAAGGCGTCAGTCAGGCGATTTCAGGCTTAGGCGTGTAGCTGCGTGCCTAGGCCACAGAACAGCCCCCGACGTCTCTCCGCCTGCCCCAACCAAGGCACCCCACACCATGCGTCGTCCAGTGCCAGTCTTCAGAGCACAAATAAGTTACGGTACGGCCCACGGGTCCTGACCTCTTGGTGTGCGAGCTTGGGCATATACAATACAGCTGGTTGGGATTAGGAGCATTATCAGGAACGGTCGGCCCGCCACAGGCTAGAAATGGCAGCAAAACAGAGCCACGCTTGGCCATCCCGGACCCCAAGATGGAGGCAAACACGCTGCCCAGGATCTTCTAATTGAAAGGGTGACTCATTAAAGTGCCTCTGCGGCATCTAGCTCTGCAGTGCAACATGAGGGTGTAAAGGAAGGGATTGTTGCCTTCCCGTAGGTCATCAAACACTGAAAGGGCTCTGCATTGGGCTACCACTTTTTTGGAGCGAGCCCCCAGAGGACTGATAATTGTCTCTTCTATCTCTCCTCTCATGTTGCTAGCGAGAGGACGAGGCGGAGGGTGTTTCCCAATTACATCAGGACTGATGCTTTCGATTGAACTAGGATGACGTCCCATGGGCTAAAACCGAATCTGTTTGTACTTACTGCTGAACCAGAGTACCATTGGCCGTTGTCGCTGGAGCGGTCCTATGCATCTATAAAGGAGTCTGGCTCTGGTTCACCTCCTCGGCCGTCACCTACCCAGCTAGAAATGGGACAGTGTTTTTAACTGTGCCTCACAGTTTTGTCTGTCTTTCACTTTGACTGCTTGTTTCCCCTGAAGTCACTTCCCCCCTCTGGTCTGCCTGACGCTATCTGCATTTCTTTCCCCCGATTACCTTTCCCCCTCTACCTTCCATTCCACATAAGACGTTTTGTCTTTGCTATGCAAAGCGCAAATAACTTATGTTATTGTGTAATCTCATGTTTTTCTACTGTCTGTTCTTACCGCGGAGTCCGCGCAACCTTGGCCGATGCCCGGTGGAGCCGTCCTATGCAGCTATAGAGGAGATTGGCCCTGGTTCCCCCCTCGGCCGTCACCTACCCAGCCAGACATCTGACATGGATTTCCTCGTCTCCCAGTTAGGTTTCCTTCCCTCAACCTCACTCCTATGTCTATACTTGGAACCTGTAACTGAAGTAATTATGTAACCTGTAACTTGCTGATCCTCGTCTAAAGCGCTCCGATACCTCCGGGTCTAGCCACCACTATATAAAACTTTGCAAATAAATAAAATCAATAAATAAATAAATAAATAAATAATGTGGCTCTTCACCAACGCACACCCTCCTTCCCCTCACCCCCCTATTCCCTTCACTTCCACCTCTAGCTTCTCTGCTTTCCTGTTGAGTAAGCTTGAAAGGCTCTCTTCAATTGGATTTTGTCGGAAAAAGGGGCTAAGTACTCACCTCAAGTAATATTCACAAACCTGGTCAGGGTGAACCACTAAAGTCACTAAAGCTTGAAAGGCTCTCTTCAATTGGATTTTGTAGGAAACGGGGGTATTAATTAAAGGGGCCAAGTACTCACCTCAAGTAAGATTCACAAACCTTGTCAGGGTGAACCACTAAAGTCACTAAATAAACCAGAGTTCAGCCCAGTAGCCTTGGCACAGAGCACAAAGGCTTAACTTAGTGTGCAAAGTATGTATGCAGTACTAAAACAGTATGAAAATTGAAATGCATAGCAATATAAATCCCCCACACAAATTAGGAAAATAGAGTACACTTTATTAAACAAAATTACACCAAAATGAGAACAACCCAATAAGGGGGAAGTAGAGATATAAATTGTGAAACTTTAAGTAGAAATAGTACCAAGACGTACAAAGTGTCAATAGAAGTCCAATGTTGAAGTAGAGCAGGACCTAGGATCAATTTGACACTAATCGCAATTAAGTGCGGGTTGGACATGATAACAAGGTACAGCCTCGTCAAAGATTGTAGGTCCTGACTTTAGTCCTTTAAGTCCCAGTTCACTGCAGAGTACATTTCTAATGACTCCCAAGACATCAGGAGAGATACTTGGGAGTCTCCAGCTGCCATTGATCAGCTGGCCAACTGCAGGAAAGTCCTCTTGTAGCTTGTTGTACCCTGTAGCTTGAAAGGGAGGTCAGCCTTAGGACCCTAGAGTCTACAATTAGTCCTGGATACAAAAGGGAGAGCAGGTACAGTCTTTCAGGGCTATACTCAGGTCTCAGACAGTAGGTTTAGTCCTCTTCATGTCTTCCACTGGTCCAGAAGTTTTCTGAAGTGGGTGCATGGATGTCCCACACTTATGCCCGGCACAAGTTAGTGGGTGGGAATGACCCCTGAGGACACCCTGCCCAATGGGGTAAAAGATTCCGAGCTAACCCTACCCACGTTGGGAATTTCCATGATGGTGAAGTCTTAGGGCGCACTAAACTTGGGCTATGAGGGATGGGTGTATGCGGGGAGTGGACTATTGTAATCCTGGTGTACTCCCAATCTCTAACACCAAAATCTAGTTTGAGACCTTCCCTCTACAACCAACCTACTCAGACATAAGTCTGGTAAAATCAAAGCTGAGCATTCAGCAAACAGACAGTGAATACACACAGTGGTTTGCCATTCTTGTGACCTTCTTTAAAGCGCACACCAAATGTTATATGTAACCCAGCAGACCTTTTAAGCAGGAGTGATTATCAAACAGGACTTGACACTTTAATATCAATGAGGATTCTACAGCCCCATCCGGGTGATCACTCTAAACCAATTCTGGGGCAGCGCCACCCTCCCACTGGGGTTGATGCCTGGCTGACTAGAAGGACAAAAGAGGAGGCAGACCCAGGTGCGAGCTACATCTGGCTGTGAGAGGAGAAGCCACCAAGGGTCTGAGGACAGGCCCGAGGCCATACTGTCAAAGGGGGGAGAACGTCTCACCACACCCAAGGCCCATTGTCCCTCTTTTGGGACCAGTTCACACCTCAGCACAGTCGAGCCATCAGTCTCCCAGGTAACAGTTTAATACTTACACAAAGGCCTCCAGAGGCTTTAGGCAGGCAAAAGGTTACTTTTGTAAAGTACCTTTTCTGTAATAGAGAAAATTCAACCTTACCAGTGATTTGGATTTTAACTATTGAAGACAGTCCTGGAAATATTTCTCTATCTGTTTCCAAGGCGGAAATAACATTTATTTAACTTAATATTGTATACCATTACATTCCTATGGAACAGCCACCCCTTCCACAGTGAAAATAGCTTTTAGGATATTTTCCCTGTAAGAACATAATTAAATGTTTAACATTAAACTAGTACATGTCCTACTTTTAAATACAATGTGCCCTGCTTTTATGGTAATAAACCAAACTTAGGAGTGACTTATACATATTCAAAAATAAGCGTTAGCCCTGCCAAAAGGGGTTAACAGGTAGAATTTCCAGTTCAAACCAGCACAGCTAGGCTACTGGTGGCAGTCCTCCAGTTATGAGTTATGTTTACATTATCACTGTAGCAGATGGGACAAAGGGTGCTGCAGCCCACTTGTGACATTTAATTTACAGGCCCTGGGTACAACTGGGACTTCTAGGTAAATTAAATATGGTAATCGGGATTATACCAATTTTAACATGTTGGAAGGAGAAGTAAGATCACTTTACCGCTGGTTAGCAGGGGTAAACTGCACAGAGTTCTATAGCCAGTAAAAGTCAGGTCAGGAAAAAAGCCAAAAAACGGAGTGGCTGCAGAAAGGTCAGATTTCCAACAGATATGTACTCTCTTATGCTCATGTTTACTTACTCATCGTAAACTGTAATAAGAAATATTGCTTCTGATGCATTGCAACACCATGTATGTTTTACTAAACATCTCTGTTGAACAAAATCCCAATAAAATTCTTCTGAAAACAAAGATTAAAGTAGCTTTGTTTAATGGGTTTCCCGAAATGTGTAAGCAAAAATATACTCATTGGATGGCATAACATGTATGATTCTTATTAAAGGATAAGAAGTCACAGCTCAAATGAATAATTAAATTACTAAGTAGGTAAATAGGACTGCTTACGATGTATTGACTTAAAGTCACTCTGGCCGATTTACTTATAGGAAAGCACATTGTGGGACTCTGAATTCCACATAGCGTTCATAGCTCGGCGCGTGATCCAGTCAACATTCCGTTAATCTTCCATATTCTTGGAAGGAGGGTGTGCAAGGATGTTAAAACGCAATAGGACAATGAGATTAAAATTCGATAAATCAAGATGAATAGATACGATAATTTGTTATTCAACGCAGAGAGCACACACCAACCTCATTTCAAAAGGTTATAGCTTACCTTGTGCATCACCAGGACAGTTAGTAATTGGAGAATGAATGAAGTCAGTTCTTCCATAAGACAACAAGGCCACATCTATCTGCATAATTCATGGTGTTCTTTGGCTCATGTCGAGAATAAAATAGAACTGAACGTCTTTAGCGTCACAGATTATTTGCATTCAAGTTTTGTGATAATCGCATTCAATCAGAGGTGTGCATTGTTTTTTTGAGATCCAAAACATAAAATAATTCTAACTATACTGACCCTGAGAACATTTAAATAATAGGACGTAAAGACTGAAGAGTTCTTACAAACTTACAGCAGTAGCAGGGTCATGTGCAAATCATTCATCTGAGCGAGCTGCACTATGCAATACATTTTTAATAGCGTTGTACCCCGTGGGCTTTACAAACGGATCATTCTGTTGGGATTTCCACATCTCAAAGGGCCTCTATCATAAACAACGAAAATAGTCTCCTTAAGCTAATGTTTTATTGTACCCTTCTGACAAACATGCCGAGAATATATTTTTGTGGCGATTTTTATAATCTCCCCAGGTTGAATTTGACTTAAATGTATCTGATGAATTTGCATATCCAATCAGAACATATTCTTTGACTAAAGTCATTTTCTAAGTTCTTTAGAAATCCTTGTGGGCCATGACAATTTCTGCTGCACAATCTAACTGTGCCATCTCTCAGACCATGTCTGTTGGAAAAACCCATATTTAGTGATGGTTTGTTTTTTCGTTACCTGTGTACACTCTGTAAAACTATTGTTCCGTTCCAAGACACCCTCTTCATTTTTACGAGTGAATTCTGAGTCCCGCGGCCAGAAGTGTTCTTTTTTGGAGGTCTTCCATGGGTAAGAATGGGGACTCCTGTGGAAGACTGCTCAAACACTCCTTCGGCCTCTATTTTGGATTCTATGGAAGGACTGGAGGCAAGGATTGTGCATTCACTTTCTTCTTTATTCAATAGCAGCCATTTCATTATAAAACACACAAGACTACAATTCCAATGAGCCAGAGGGAATTTTAGTAGAAATCAACAGGCAACTTTGCATCAACAGATTATCATCATTCAATCGCAACGCGGCACTCCCATGAAAAACGTGTTCCTGCAAACTCGCATCTTCTTTGTGTGCTGCTCGCAGCCACAAACTAAGTTCCCTTTGCTCTATTTTTCAATGTAGTTGTAAGTGTGGTTTCTCTGTTGGCTAGACATGTCTCATTACGTTGGCTCTTTATTGCACGTTTTTAGGACTTGCATGGCAGCGAAGTTGCCCCGCCTCTGCAAGAGATCTTGTAAATACAAGATTTCTAAAAGGGACTGTAAGCCCCGCCCCTCCTTTCCATTGGGTAGTATCAGCTTTTATGATAAACGCTGGCTTCCCAATGGAAAGGAGTGTTTTTGGATGCCACCCTGTCCGTTCTTCGGACAGCCCTCCAGACACTGTGTCCTGGTTTGCGGCAGGCTGTCATCAAGACTTTTCTTATCTGCTTGCTTATTTTAACAAGCAGATAAGAAAATTCTTCAGTACAGCCCTGAAGCAGGCACGGAGCGCGGAGGTGCACGGGGACGACAGGAGGGTCCCGGCCAGACTCTGCGTTTTCCTGCCAAGGCTGCAGCATGTTCATTTTTGCATCCCGCTTTCACTTTAAAGCGCGATGCAAAAATAAACACGCTACTGTTTGTGTCTCGGCCACGCTTGTTTCTCTCGTTTTTATGTTTCCTTTTCCTTCTCGGCGTACCACTATACATAACCTTCACACCATCGTTCGAAGTCGAACGTCGGACCCAGCTTGTAGTCTTACCTATCCGGCGCTGACGTGGTCTATCGAGTGGTACCAAGGCTTCGCTTCCTTGGAAGATATCTCCTCGCATGAGAGAAGGGGGAAGTTGACAACACACACAGTGGCGGTTTCTGTCCTGGATGAATCGCGGACGGGGTGCCAAGGAAGGACCCGCTTCAGCACCTCCCGGGCAAGGGGTGCTGCTCTCAGTGGCCGAAATTTCGGTAGCCGGGTGGCATTCGTACATGTGGATTGCATACTTCGTCATCTGGGTAAAAGGATGCACAGTGCCACAGGCGTATTTTCACTGTTAATGATGCACTTATACTCTTCTGCAGTTGTGCAATTTGTAATGTGAATTGGTGCCTGCCCATAACAGGCGTAGGTTTCCCTTTACAGCGGGATGCAGTCATTCAAATGTCTTAAATATCTATGTAGATTTGCATACAATGCGTTTAGCGTGGCATACTGCTCCATATTAGTAGCAGCGTATAAGCGCGGCTGTGCCGTCAGTCTAGGCCAATAGACCATCTCTACACATCTATCTATCTACACACAGACGGACCGTGTGTGCCTTAGGTCTGTGTGTGTACGCCTGTGTGTGTGTACTAGTGTCTGTGTGTGTCTCTGCGTGTGTAGGGAGGTACCACTGCATGTCTGCATGTCAATATCTATTTGCATGCATGGTTGGTCGTGCCAAGGGGTGCCTGCTTCCTCCCCAGAGTCTGGCCGTCCTCTGATATCTGCAATAACAGGTGTAATAAACACGGGGCAGACCCACCTGCTGGTGGTGGGAGTGAAATGCCCGAATTGGCAGGTTGTGTTTTAAACCGATGGAGTGGACAGGGAGTTTAGCAAGACGTTGTCAGGCTGGGCTGGAACTTTCCCGGGTGCGTAGCAGGTGTAAGTGAAGTGATGGGGCTTGGACGTGTGGTCTGTGGTGGGTAGGGCCGAGAAGGACATGGAAAGGTGCAGGCGGAGGTGAAATGCCCGAGGCTTCCCGAGATGGTTTGTTTTTGGAAAACCCAGCTGTTTTGGGGCGGTCTCCTTCTCGGTTTTATTCTTACCCCGAACTGGTGACCGAGGTGGGCACTCCATGATCCTGCCAAGTGGTTGCCATGTCACGGATGTGAAACATGTGGGCACGAGCTGCTGCTACAAGCACCAACGGGGTGCTGGGGTGTTGAAAGTGAGGTGCCCATTTACTTTTGTGATTTCTTTACCCTGGTGTGCGGAACTGTAAAGAGCAGTACTGACACAGAGGCATGCCCAATGTAGAGAGATGTGAGGGACGCACTTTTAATGGGCCTTGTGGTATGTGAGTGGCATGCGTCTTGTCCTTGCCCCACGCAAACATCGAGACTCCTGGTGAACGATACCGTGTTACACCTGTGGTACAGAAGGTGCAGTACTGCAGGCCCGTGTGGGAACTGAAGCTGCACAGCGAGTGTATTCCGTGCACAGGCTGTGCACGTGGTGGTGACTTGAGTGAGTGCTGCAGCTCCGTGTGGTCACAGAGGCTGCACCGTGAGTGTCCTCAGTGCACAGACTGTGCACGCGGTGGTCGCAGAGTCTGAGTTCTACAGCCTTGTGTGGGTACAGGGACTGCACGGCGCGTGTGCTCTAGTCTGTGCGCACACGTCAGTCGCCGAGTCTGGGTGTTGCAGACCCCTGGGGAACAAGGGCTGCACGATGAGTTTACTCCATGCACGTAGTGCTTGTTTTTCCAGCAAACTACACTGGGTGTGATTAAGCTATGTGGGTTTCGTTTCCCACACCATTGTTTGGCCATGCTAGAGGCCAGGCATTCCCAGCCCTAGTCTGGACACTTGGCCTCTCGGCTGTTTGGGGCTGCAAGCTCACACTGGTAATTGATGGCTGAGTTTCAGGGCAGCTGATTGGCGGAGACATTCCTACCTACTGTGAGCTGGGTGATAATGCCCTGGGTGGAGGCATTAGTGCAACCCCTGGAAATGTGAGGATGTGTATAATCCTAGGGAGGGAGAGGAGGAGCTAACCCTCAGCACGGAGTAGCACGTGAACACTTCTCGTGCCCTCAAGATGGTGGGAAGCTCTTCAACCTGCTGTTATATGGCAACTCTTGGGATCAGTCAAAAGGCGCACATTTTGGCAAAGCCGCTTTAACTAACACATGGGAATGAATTATGCCTGTTCTGCCCTTGGGTTCTCCTGGCCACCACTAGAGAAAAAACAAATAATTGACGTGCATGAAAACACAGCACTCCGACTCCAGACACATGCACGCATGCATAAGCAGAGGAGCTTGTCCCCAGATATCCATGTACACCGCGCGTCCCACTTGCTGACAGTCACCGACGCAGAGTAAAACGTTGAAGGTACCCCTGCACACAAAGCAGTCATGCACCCCTAGACTAAGAAACTAACACGCATTCATACAGAGTAGCATACCTGTGAACCCCATGGGCTTAAAGACAGTGCACAAACTACAAGCATTTGCAATGCAATGGGTCTCGCATTGACGCAAGTTTGAGCTATTGACATTGCAAATATCAATGCATTTTCTTTTTGTTTTCTTTTTTAAAACATAAATAAAAGGCATTGTTATTTACAATGTGTGGGAGAGCGGGCCAGATAAACAGACGAGGAGGCTGTATGTAGTGGGCCAGTTGAGTGTTTTTATTTACAGGTTGTAAGATAACAGGCACACGGCTAAGGGGTTCAGTTCTTTCTTCAGGGTCTTCAAATCTTTCCTCCTCTGAGTCTTCTTCCTCCACTAGGTCTTCTAGGTCTTGGTTCTCCCACGGAGGCTCATGATAGAGAAGGAAAGAAGGAGCAGTCAGTCCTATTTATTTTTATCACTTTCTGATTCTATTCCATCACCAATGCACCACTTGTGGGATGGCTACAAACAAAACTCCGGCCGATACAGGAGGTTTGGTTTTTAAAATAGGCGAGGTAAGTTTTGCAAACCTGATACATAGGTCTTTATCGACCTGAGTACTACGGTGGTTTTACCAGGGATAGGGACGTGGAAAAGAGTCATATACCTAGGAACAATAGTGTCCGACTCGGGGAATTGACTATGTCAGGATGTGAATCCGCGAATACCTATGCCCGGGATGAGGAAGTGCTTAGATCAAGGTGAGGGCGTGCGGGGTTGTGCCATTCAAAACAAAACGTTTGTTCTTGTGTGACAATTTCCCCCTGCCTACTCCCCTCCCCGACCTGAGTGTCTCACCGACTCTGCCGCAACTCTCCAGTGAGTTGCGGCCGCTCTCCAGCCTCCTCCTGTGGGGTGCACCAATGTTCGCTCCACGGCTCGTCGTCTTCTTCACCTCGAAGTTCCCCGATGTCCGGCAGCTTCGCGTCTCCTCGCCTCTCCGTCTCTTCCGGCTTCCTCGCGTCTTCGACCCTGCTGGATGCTGATTTGTTCCTTTTCTCCGCCCCCGGGTCAGTCCTTCCGGGGTCACTCGATCCTCCTTTGACATCCCATGACGATTGTTCCTGTGTGGACAGATGAAGAGGTGTGTTTATAGTCCGGGGCATAGGCAGTGAAAGCCAGTGTTTTCTAGGGACACGCTCCCAGGGCGGGATCCCCTTTTAAATGTTGATACCTGTGGGGCCATGTCCCTGGGCTATGACCCACCTGATTGTGAGGCTTTGCCCACCCCTAACTGCGGCTGACACCCAGCATTCAAATAAACCCTGCAGCACATGTGCATGCTTTTATTTACATGAATCGCTAAGACAGCGCGCCTTCAGTGATTGTGTGACCCCAGCCTTAAACTTTTCCCACGTTTTTGTGCCTGTGATCTCCCGCTGGGTTATTATTGAGAAGTATGACAACATGGCGGGCGAAGGTGACCCAATAATTGTCCTTCCTTGGGATGATGAGTTTTACCAGGCCGTTGATGCATCCATATACCAGGTGGCTGAGGAGTCCATGGCGCCCACAGAGCAACGCTTGTCCCAGCAAAAAGCTTGTGCCTCCGCACAAATGTCTACAGCTTATTTATTTATTGTATTTTATTCATTTGTAGAGCGCATGGTTACACCAACGGTGTGTCCCCCGCGCTAAGACATAATCAGTTGAGTGACAGCTGTTACTGAGTGGGTCCTACACTCTTCCCTCAAAAGTATTGGAGAATAGCCAAGTCTTCAGCTGTTTCCTGAAAACTCTTTCGCTGGGCTCCAACCTTGTCGAGATTGGTAGGGTGTTCCAGATTTTGGCCATCAGGGCTTTGAAGATTCTGGGGACTTTTACTAACGCCAAGTCCATGGACCTTTGGTTACGACCGGGAATATATTTAGTCAGCAGTGGTTGTAGGTATCTAGACCCTTGTGAGAGAGGATGCGGTGGCAATAGCACATTGCCTTAAACATGGCTCTTTTCTCCACTGGCAGCCAGTGTAGGGTGTCAAGGGCCTTCCTAGTGTTTGTTCTCCTTGGGAGACTGAGAACCAAACGTGCCGCAGCATTTTGTACCCGTTGTAGTTTGGCTAGTCCTTTTTTTGAGGCTCCTAGGTACAATACATTCCCATAGTCCAGTTGTGAGGTGATGACTGCGTGGACTATGGTCTTTCTAGTTTTGGCTGGAAGTAGATTTATAACTTTCCTGAGGGTTTTAATGGCACCATAGCATTTCCCCGTCACCTTCTGGATTTGATTGTCGAAGGATAGTTTGTGGTCTAACCAAATTCCAAGGTTTTCCACCTCAGCTTTGGGGAGGGGGACTTGGCCCAGTATATCTGGCCACACTCCCTTCTGACCCCAATTCCCACACACACCCGCCCCCTTTAAACAGGCCAAGGACCCGGTCCCAGCTAAGCAACACTGCGAGGCTGGGTATTTTATGATGCATTTGAGTGCCTTAGAGAGGCCTTCTTGGCGCAACACCCTCAGCCCACAACCAATGTAAAATGTCACAGACACTGGGACTTCCTCCCCACCACAGACCACCACTGACACTCTTGATGATGAGGAGGCGGCGGGCCCTTCGAGACCTTGACGCCCATCCCCTCCGCCTCCGGGTCCTGGCCAGGACTCCCCTGCTGACGATTCTAATAATTTACTGGACCCAGAGGAGATCTTGCATCCACACTCCTCAGAGTGGGCTCCTTACACGAAGGTGGCCAGGTACATGGCTGCCAAATCAGGGCCCCTATGGGCAAAGAATCTCGTAACCTCTTGCGAACCGAATGCACCCACCCCTCATTGGAAGGAAAGGTGGCTATTAAACCAGAGTTTGATCCTAGAATGGCCTTCTTCTCTTCTTGGCCAAGTTTAAGACCCTAAGAAAGGAATCAATAGATATTGGTGGGCAGAAGTCCTGTCCAGGTGGGCTCAACGGACAATCATATTTTTGCGCAATGCAAACTGCACCCTGTCCACAGAGCGCCAGCACTCCTTGCCCATAAAAGTGGACCCGAACCTGGGTGATCTCGTTGATTTGGAGGCTGATGAAGTGGCTCAAGGGGGCCGCTTCGGGGAGCCCTTCATCAAATAACTGGGTAAGTTTATGAATATTTTCACATAATTGGGCAAAGCCCAGTCCTCTATTAAGAATGTTTGCCCCGCTCTGGAATTCCAGGGGGGCCAGTTGAGGAAGGGGTTGCACGGCCGGCCAATACACCACATAGTACCAACCTAAAGGGCAAGGCTCCAAAAGAGGACAGTAAAAGGACCAGTCCAGCTTCAGTAACTTCTACTCGACAAAGGGTAGGTGCTCCAAAGGTCATGGATCCAGAGGTCTCGAACAGACTGCCAGTTCCAGTGAGTGTTCACCCTTCCTTCCTTCCTTCTAAAGTTAGGGGGCCGTCTGGCAATTTTTTTTCAGGTGTGGAGGCAAATCACAACCGATGCATGGGTTCTACAGACTGTTCTGTGGTTTCATACAGAATTCCTTGGAGACCTGGTGCAGATGGTGTGCCCAGGACCCATTATGTTTTCGGCTCAGGAAACCACACCAATGGATCCAAAGGTTTCTTCTCTTCTAAGGGGCTATTTGCCCAACCAACTTGCATCCTCACGGCTTTATTAGCAACATATTTTTGGTCAACAAATCCGATGGCGGTCAGCATCCAGTCATTCACTTTGGGGAATTCAATGAGCGGTTTGTGTATCGCCACTTCAAGATGGAGAGAATTCCCCACTTTCGCAATATACTTCGCCCAGCAGACTGAATGGTGCACCTGAACCCAAAGGACGCCTATCTGTCCATGCCTGTGTTTTCCCCACACAAGTGCTTTCTCTAGTTCATCTGTTATCAACACATATTTGAGTTCCCCACCCTGCTCTTCAGTCTGTCCTCCACTCTGTGGTGTTTCACAAAAGTCTTCAAGTCGGTAGTGGAACACCTTAGGGTGCAAATCCTGCACAGGATAGTCTACCAGGATGAGATTCTCTTCATGGATCAGGACCCCCACAAAGCACCTGCAGGGCACAGTAGACCTGCGTGAGAGCCTAGGCTTCATAAACGAGGTAAAACCTCTCCTCGTGCCCTCACAGAAGGCCACTTTTCTGGGCTTTGAAATCGACTCCATGACAACGTCCTTGAGTCTCCCCTCTCGTAAGGTGACGAAGACTCGCCATGAGCTTCTGAAGGCTCAGCCAGCGAGAGTCACAGCTTCATCTTGCATGCCCGGTGGGGATGCTCTCGCCTCTATTCAGGCAATTCTCCCAGAACCCCTTCACTATCTGTCTCTGCGGCCCATTGGCGTAGGGGCCTTCCCTACTCGAACTGTCTCCAGAGGCAGAAGAAGAAATTCAGTAGTGGCTCTCCTACAAAGAGGTCTGGAATGGAAGAGCAATCTTTGGTTCAGTTTGAATCAGCCCCTTGAGACAGTTACAGGTGACTAGCCGCGTAATATAATCGGCTCATTGACTGAGCTGCAGATCTCATTATAGAGTCAGAAGCCAGCAGGTTAGGTTGGGGCGCTCGATGTGGAGATTTCTCCACAGACTGTGTGTGGTCTCTGCAAGAGCAGAATTTGCATAGAATTTGTTCACTGCTGGACCAGAGACAGGATTCAGTTTTGAATTCTCTTCAAGATGGACAGCAGATCCACGGTTCGGTATATAAACCACCTAGGTGGTACTCGGTCAAAGGCTCTCTCGGATCTGGCATCAAGTTTTTTTAACTTCTGCTTAGACAACCAGATCTCAGTCACAGCGGAGTATATTCCTGGCCGCAAGAAACGAGTGGCGGATTGGCAGTTTCAACATTTTTGGGATTCCAGTATCCAGAAATTGACCCAGAGGTATTCTTAGCAATCCAAACCCAGTGGGATCTGTTCACAGTGAGCCTGTTTGCGTCCCGACTAGACCATCAACTGCCCCAGTTCTCCAGTTGAGACCACAATGTCAGGTGTGTGCCACGAATGCGTTACTGCAGGACTGGAGCCTGGAAAAGGGTTACGAGTTTCCCCCATTTACCATGATTACCAGAGCATCAGCTAAGACCAGGCGCCAGCAAGCAGACAGTCCTAGTCACCCTGATTTGGAAATTTTAAGTTTGGTTTCCAGTTCTTCTGGAACTTTCTTGGGATTTTCCAATCAGACTACCCCTTTGTCCGACTCTCTGCTCAGCCCGGATCTCGTTCCTCATCAGAAGGTCTTGGAGGGATCCTTGCGACTCATGGAGTCAAGGGTTACACTTACAACGACTGGTACCAAAAAGGTATTTTCACTGTAGCAAAGTTGGCAGGCCAATACAGAAACACTGGGATGAAATATTATTTCTAATAATACAATCTACACCTAGGAAACCTACATACATGTCATTCTTGGACTCTCTGCAATAGATTCTAAAAGCTCAACTTACTAGTTAAGTCAAAGTTATAATAAATGTTAAGGAAAAAGTACTTTTATAAAGTTACCCTTCCCATGCCTAAAGCCTCTGGAGGCTAATTTGCATTAGTCTCCAGCTGCAGCCCTCTGAGTTCTCAAGCCCTATACAAAGTGTGAAAACGAATTTAAGAGAGGAGACAAAGGCCTGGGTATGAGGAGGTTTTTCTGTTCTTCTGTCAGAAGATAATTTGGGCTGCGTCTAGGAACCTAATTAAACTCAAAGGTGCTTATCCTGCCACAGGCTGATTTCCGATGACACCAGGACCGGGCCCTTCATTTGTTCAGCCAGTCTCCAATCACAGTGGAGATGTTGCTGCCCCAATAACGCTTCTGAATTGACTACAGGGGAGGAGTTGCTCATTTGCCTACCCATATATTTGGGTTGGGCACATAGCCTCTGCACAAAGGGAGACTAGTTTCATCATATAAGGCAGAGAGGGGCACTGTAGTATTTTTTGCAGTAGGGCACACAGACAACACTGCACACATGGGTAGGATAACTCTCTGAAATGTTTTCCCCATTGGCTACGAAAGAACTAGGAGTCATCCCTACCAACAAGCTGTCTTCAGGGATAAACATGGCAATCCATCTAGCCTTTTCAGAAAACTACTCGCCCTGAGGGAGATCAGAAGAGGGCTGAACCTGCTGTCTGAGACCTGAAAACAGCCCTGAAGGACTGGACATTCTGTTTTTTGTATCCACACAAAGAAGGACACCAAAGAGCGTAAGGCTGACTGACCTCTTGTTACGCTACAGGGGCACAACAAGCTACAAGAGGCATTTCTGCCAATGTCCAACTGATCAGATCCAACTGAACCAGCCCTGGACCCAGCTGTTGGCCTTGGAGTGAGAGAGGCCTGACTCAAGTGCTATTTCTGAGTTCCTGCAACTCCTGGATGTGACTGGCTGAACCTCTGTCACCCCTGAAAACCTGGGACTTTTTGGCTTCAAAGTCCTCTGGAGGACCAGGACAAACCTGTCAAGGCAAACCAACTGGGGTGAGTTGCCCCCAGGCTAATAACACAGGTTTCTCCCAATCGGAGCTGTCCGTTGGATTCAGTTTGATCCTGCGAGGAAGGTATACATACATACTTTGTCCCCTGGTACCTCTGGGGCTTCCACAGAATGACGCAGGTGCCATTTTTGGGTATTGTTATTTATAATGCCAATAGCTCACATTCTCGCAAATGCAAGACCTCTTTAATGAAGGCTGCGCCCCTTTCTTTAGACTCTGCTCGCCGTATTCAGATTATAGAGTGCAGAGTCTAAAGAAAGGGTTTGAGAAGTGGTGAGTGTGTGCTCCATGGAAAGTCACAAGAGTTTTTTCAGGATTAATATCCGTTCCTTCAAGTTGTGGTACAGAGGACAGAACTATATTTGATTGCAGGAAAATATCTTTATTATTTTTTGTAGAGCATGGACAGCCGACACGTGTTTCGCCCCCTCTTGGCGATTTGCGCCGGGGCTTTCTCAAGGCTAATTTTACATTTATGGCGTAAATTATTTTGATTTCCAAATTTTTTTTAATGTCCAAGATACAGTAAGTACAATTCTTCAGGAGCAAACATTCTTTTGTTAGGCTAATGCCGTCTTTCGGTCCCTGCTCCTAGTCCTCCATCGTCACGGTAGTACTCGGGTTGAATCCCAGCGGGACCGAAAGACGGCATTAGCCTAACAAAAGAATCTTTGCTCCTGAAGAATTGTACTTACTGTATCTTGGACATTAAAAAAAATTTGGAAATCAAAATAATTTACGCCATAAATGTAAAATTTTCCTGCAATCAAATATAGTTCTGTCCTCTGTACCACAACTTGAAGGAACGGATATTAATCCTGAAAAAACTCTTGTGACTTTCCATGGAGCACCCGCTCACCACTTCTCAAACCTGTTTTTCTATATGAAGCCCGAGAGGTCCAGAGCTTCGAGTGTGTCTCCATTCACCTACAAACACAGCTTATTTAAGCGTTGTTCAAGCCTTAGAATCCTTGGACCTTTGCTACCTCGCCCACAATCTAAAGAAAGGGTTGCAGCCAACATTAAAGTGAAAGCACGGTATGGGGTGCTTTCACTCAAAAATTAAAAATAAATAAACAAAGGTCCTGTAGCGCGGCCGTTAAAGTTAAAGCAGACCATGTGGGAAATTTAAATAAATAAAAAAGCGCGTCCATATACTTAAAGCTGACCACGCTGAAAATTAAATAAATTAAAAAGTGTGGCCACTATAGTTAAAGCGGATCGCGTTGCAAATTTAATACATAAATAAGCGCGGCCGCTATAGTTAAAGCGAACCCGTGGCTATTACCGCCTTGTAGAAAAGCACGCCCTGGGTGATTAAAGACAATAGTGCTTACCGACTTATAAAGCAAACCGTGTAACACCCCAATTAAAATGTCCAGTGGTTATGGGAGGTTACAAATGCAGACAAGGCGGTACCAAGGAGGGACTACTAAGCCTATTCACAAATGAAAATCAGCGATTCCCCAAGGTAACAGGAGCCAATTGAAAAGGTGGGCGGCAAATTGGTGGAGCTTCTATGTGTACCTCAATAAAGCATGCATCGTAGGGCAGTGCAGGCACGGTCCATGCTGGACCTAAAAAAAGTACATCACACAAAATGATCAGTGGAAGGACACATGTCAGCTAGTCAAGAGAATCTTATAGAGGCTACATTCCAGTAACGGATAAGTATAAGATGGACAGAGAAAGCAATAAAATTAGAACCAAACAAATGAGTGACAATGAAGCGAACCAATGGTAAGCAGTGGGTGGCATGTAATCCTCTGTAAATTCATGGTAAACCCACAATAGTTCTTTTGCAACCAGACAGCTTGCACGGTCTGGTAGACTCAACCTAAAAATAGAGGAAACCATCCAACGTTCTGACAAGGTGTGTTACGTTCAATGCCACACAACCTCCCAGAACAATCTCAGTCAAAGCTGGCACTGAATCTGTGGTTTAATACACCCACGGAGCAATGCCTGACCTTGCATTCATCAACTTGTCTAAAGTAAATAATGGCCTCATTTTACTTCTCCGAAAAGTCCCAAAATGTGAGCGCATTATTGAATAACTATCCCAATACACCTCGGAAAATTTCGGGATGAGGAAATGGGGGACAATTTAACGAAATAGGGGGAAACTAAAAACATGCACACTGGTCGTGAAACAAAACGGGTTTATGTGAAACATGGCGTCCCACAAAATAATGTGACAATTCCCTTTGAAGTGAAATACGTAGATGGGAAGATAAACTACGGAATGTTTTGCATATTATGTTCAAACTCTAAAGCAAAAATCTGCTTACTAAAACAAGTTGGTTAAATAGCACCCTGTGTCATGTGCCAATACTAAGGCAGCGGCTAAGCATTTAAAATACATCGTGCCTAACTTTGACCAATTTCTAAACAATGTCTGATAATAAAACAGTTTATTTTTTATTTTTTTAGTAGAATAAAGAGGCGATCAGCAACCGCGCTTTCTTTCCGTCTTTATTTCGTTCCTTGACAGGCTCCCACTGTGACTTCTTTCCCTCAAATCAGCCTTTGTGGATCAATCAAGCGCAAAGTACTTTGAATTACAGCCCTAAAGAGATTGATTTACTGTGCAAAGTGTTGCCGTGCTGAACATATCCGTCATTCTTTCAAGTCATCTCTTTTGAAGCGTTCTTTAGAAAGTGAGCTGTTGCCCCCATTCATAAAGGGTTTGGGGTATGACAACACAAAGCATAAAGGAAGCCTCAAGTAAACAGAGCCCCATAGTTTCGTTGAATGCATCGAGAGAAACTGGCCTAATGCACAGCAAAGATATTCAGCTAACACAAATCACTTGCTAAAAGCAAAACAAACCTGTTGTTGTAGCGCGAGAGGAGACAGTAGCCATTTTGTGCGTTTTTCGAAGCTGGCACTTTCAATGGACATGGCTTGACAAGTATTTCCACAAAAAAAGTATCTTAATAGATAAGTTCTGGCACAAAAATCCTCTCTGCGATAAAGTATTAGTGTTTCTTGCCGTTAATGTGAGCAACACGTGAAATTCTACAAGAAAGGCCGAATACTGCAACATGATAACAATCCGAAGGCCGTTGTCAGTTTGGGTGGACATGTCGAGAGAATACCCGGTTTGGTGTTGGATTATGAGGATGACAAAATAGGAACACACAACATTCTGAAGGGTTTATATATTTACAATAATTAGTTTGCCAGGAAGAAAAGGGGTCCTAAGTTGAGGGAGCCAGCAGGTGCTTAGCAGTTACTGGATTTTGTAGGTGGATCTGTGATATGAATGCAGTCTAGAGTGATGAGGAGCCAGCAGCAGGTTATTTGGAGGAGAGTTCCAAAGGAGGAGTCCAGTAAGTAAAGGATCGAAATTCCAATAAATCACCTGAATATTTGGGAAGAGGTTATTGAGTGGGGATATAATGTGAGGTTTTCATTTTTTTTTTGCAGAGGAGCCAATGAGGGATTTAAATAATAAAAACAGCAAAAGTCTGGCTTTGTGGCAAAAGGCCAAGGGAACAGCATTTGTGATGAGTTAAACAGCACTTGAAGCAAACGTTAGTATAGCTGGGGGAAGAGGCAGATGAGCCAGTCTGGCAAGCAATCATAGTGGTCAAGTTTGGTTAGGGCTAGTACAGTAATTACTTGTTTGGCAGTATGGAAGGGGATACCTGGGCTGATCTGGCAGATATTTATAAGTGTCACCGATGGCTATGAGACTACAGAATAATTGAAGCCAAATGCTGGAGTTAAATATCATGGTTCAGTTTCTGGCCTAGGCTGCAAAACTCAGGCAGTCAGGTGGGAGCAAGGAATGGTTGGGGGCAGGGTTGGGGAGGAAGGCAAACATGGAAGTGGTAGGAAAATAGCTACTCTATTTTAGAAGACTTCAACAAGAGAGAGAAGATGTATCAAGTGGCGGATGGCAGTGGGGAGGTCAGACATCCACGACTGGGCGGTGAGAAGTGAAAAATTGGCTCAAGAAACAATATATAGGTGAGCACCCATATGAAGCCTTAATGTCACAAAGGAAGGATCGACTAGGAATGGACTGAGGGATGATTTTGGGAATAGGAATGGATTGAGGGATGATTTTAGGACAGAAACAACGAACACCACATTATTGGTAAGTATGGTGCAGGGAAACTGGAATTCTTTAGGAGAGGACCAAATTATGTGGCAGAGTTGACCTAATTAAGTGGCAACAAAGGCAAATTATGCAGAATAATGCAATATCTTTTGAGACCGAATTACTTCGCAATTTAGTCATTTTTATTCATGTTAACATTTTAGCAAAGGTTTTGCCTCATAAGTACTACTTTATCATTCAAATACATCAATATGCTACTGAGAATTAACTAAGCAATCTTCAGAAAGTACTTTCCACTGCGCAGCAACAAATGCTGCTTGATGTTTTTGTCCCTTTTCACCTGTATGAGCTAGAAACATCTTTTTTTTGTTAAAATCTGCAAATTATGCAGCAGATGATAGATTATGTGCCAAATGCAGCAAATTCATTACTATGCAAAAAATGCTGCATTCACAGAACTGCATAATTCCTGCGGCCCTGGTGTACTGTAATAGTATATTATTGGAAACCCTATAAAGACATGCAAATATTCTTGATAGACTAAAGCAAGATGGAAAGGCACATCATTGTTCAGTCAAGTCATCACTATACACTCAATCATACCACCTGAAAATTCTTATTTAAGAAAATTGAGTGTCTAAGCAAAAAATACTTTAAGAAGCAGTTTCAACATGCAACCAGCTAAAAGTGCATGCGCACTGCCAACCTAGAAGTGTCCAACCCCAAAACAAGCTTGGTCACTGCATGTTTTCCTTTGTCATGGATTTAGCAAAACTGCAGGTGGGGGCAGGAGTTATTGTGCCCTGGTCAAACTAAAAAAATTAAAAGTGGAAAAGCACACATTGTCATAATGTTCCTAGCACTCAACGAGCTACCTTTTGTGTGGATGAGCTCCTTGTGGAAAGGCAGAATGCACCTTTACTCACAGTGAAGTTAGCCAATGACTAAAGTAGGCTGACCCATTTCAAGTTAGCATGAGAAAAATTTGACCACGGCCACCAGACCAATAGATGAAGACGGATGATAGAAAGCCTCTAATGTATATCATAGCTACAATTTTACTAAAATCAAAAGGAATTGCATAACGCCAGGCAAACAAACACTTAAAGTCAATGGGTCTGGCGCCAGCCATCAGCCTTTAGTCTTTGACAATGCTTGTTTTGTCATTATTTTTGTAAAATGTATGTTTTCCTCAAAAAGCATATATTACCGTAATTGACCCTGGCTTTGAAGGGAACTACTTTGTAGATGTGCCCCTTGTGAAAGAAAAAAATGCCATCAGTAACAGAGAAGTAAGCCAATGGTTGAGTGGGCTGACCCACTGCCCCATGCTGTAGTGGGAGGAAGGAACATGTCAATGACACAGCAATACCCCAATAGATGAAGTAGATGGATTATTTATTTCTTGCAGTTTTAGATATCGCGAACTCTGCCCGAAAGAATTAGAACGTGTTACATGAGCACCAGTTATATTACACAAAGTCAGACTCGTTTTTTAAGTACGGGGAGCTTAAGTGATTGACGAGGAATTACAGGGTATGAAGGCAGAGCAGCACGTGCGACCAGAAAAATAGATTCAGAGCCACAGCGCTGCAGCTGCAGTCAGTTGCAGATTATGGAGGCGTGGCAGCTGCAGCTCATTCACCAGCAATGACAACTGCAAGGACAGCCAGTCAGAGAACCTGGACCTGAGGGCGGGAAGGCACAGCGGGTACATCGGGCACAGCGAGTGCAGGGTAAGCCACAACACCCTCAGCGGTGAAGTGCGGCCATGAGGGGCCTGAAAAACTCTGCAATGCCACCTCTGTCACTCCTGCCTCTTCACTAGCCCTCAATCGCTTCGGCCTCTCGCCCACCAGCGCCCGCTTCATCCATTGCATCAGCCCCTGTGAAAGCACTACATAAGTTGTTTTGGACAGTCAGCACTTTCCCACCAAACGCTCAAATGCTACAGGATTGCAATCATATATTGGAAACAGGCACTAAAATACACAGCCAACACTCCATCATACGCCCCCAACATACCGCTCCTGGGCAACCCAACCAATAGGGTAACATTTACTAGTCGCAAACTAGCCTGCTGGACAAGGGCAGGATTCTCCACAGTTTGCGACCTCTTCGGGGAGGGGGGCTGCTGTCACATACAGACTTCACAAACGAGCACAGGGTTACATGAACATTATTTTTTATTCATGTTAACCTGGTACGATATATTAGGAGACACTGGACACCCTACGGATTTGAACCTGCCACAAATAAAATAGCTAATCTAATACACCTTATGGGAACGGGTAGACATTTAACCCGTTGGCTTGATCATGGGCTCCGTACTCACCAACCAGCTCCTTTGACCCTGGGATGCACTAAGTGGGACAAGAGGTAAACAAACCTCTCTCAGACAGAGTGGAAGACCATTTTGGCCAATCCCAAACGAGTATCTCACAATACACAATTTAAATGTATTTAACTTATGATTACCTAAAGAGCATACCCAACATCACACAAGCTACACACTATCTACTCTAACTTCACGGCCGCCTGCCCTAGATGTGTTGCGCAAGATGCAGACTTAATCCACATGTTATGGTCTTGCAATGGGCTACGGGAATACTGGAGAAAGGTAACTGCGACCCTGGGTGAGTGAGGTGGTGGGGGATTTAGGTTGGCAAAATGCAGAAACATGCATATTAGGCCTCTACCTTTTGACGGAAGGGACACTAGGTTCAGGCCAAAACCGGGTATTACGAGGAGATGGAAATCATGATCTCCACCCACGATACAACACTAAGGAAGAAGTCGAAAAATGGGGTTTGGCAAAAAGTTTAGCCTTTTATACAGAGGAACGCAGAGAGCTACGGAAGAGGGCCAAAGCCATGGGATGGGATGCCCTACTAGAAGCCTTTAAAGCATTGGACAGATTAAACTCCCAGCGGTAGCGTCATTAACATGCGTGGTTCCCCACAACCAAAATATGGAGTCTCCCCATAAGAACTGATAGGAGGTTTTCCTCGACTACTTTATGGATGCCACATGTCATCACCTCCACATTCAAATTCAGCACAATGCATATATTTCTCAAAACGGTGTACACCAAATACTCAGCCCCCTTACGGACCATGGCCCATGTAACCACAAGAACCAACTAACACGTACAAATAGGCCAATACTAAATTACCCATTTGGCGCTAGTCAGCAGGGGGGAGGGAAGGATGTTTCTTTATTAATCTGTTCCTTGTGATTTTTTAAAATGTCACTCAAACTGAATACTGTGATAATAAAAGGGACATCAAGAGGTCACTGCAACTAATGCCAAGTCTTGTCCTGTCATGACCACTACAAGACGACTTGTGCCGATACTTAGCAACGTTAATGTTAAATGGTTAAAGTTTGGTTATCATACCGTATAAGATTTCTACCATACTGTACAAACAGAGTGTGTTACAACTTGCTGAAAACAAAGAAAAGTTGTTTTAAAAAATAAAAATAAGCCCACGTGTCAGCACCGAGCACTGCGGACCATTAAGGAGAGCAAGAGGGCATCGGGTCTGCAGGACACGTAAGGGGCCTGGAGGTAAGTGAAGGGGCACGAGTGCAGTGATAGTGGGTACCATCTGCCAAGTGCGAAAGAGGGTGCACCTACAGAAGCGGCCAGGCTTGGCCCAGGTGTGGCTTGTGGGTTACCCAGTCAGTTACCGCTCGCGGCTCCCCACCCACAGTGCCTTCTATCCTTCAGCACCTCCCATCCTCCAGAGCCTCCTACCCAGCCAGCACATTGCTCCAGACCGGTACTAGATAGGTAACAGATCGATACCTGCCTAATAGTCTCCGCCAACTGCAGCCAGCAAGCAACGCACACCCTACACCTTACAAGCTACACCCTACACCAGCACGCAACGTGCTCCCTTTACTCACGCGTCCCTGAGTAACAGGCCCAGGTGTTTCCTTCGACAGGGGAGGGTATGTTGGGGGGGCACGTTGGAGGGGGGCATCAAACATTGGCAACAGACCTACTGCCCTCCTCCAGCAAACTTCGTGTCTGAGTGTAGATTCTCCCAGTGCGAAACAGAGCGCCATAATCCAAACCACAACTGACGCAACGCCCTACCATCATGAGATCAGGCAGGGTCTGAGAGACACTCGGAGCGCCAAAAAAACGCGCCCCAAATTCAAAATCCATTCAGTCAGCACAAGCAGCTGCTGTGAACTTCCCTCCAATAGTTGGAATAACCAAAACACCGGAGACACCTGGGACATCCAAATGTTCTCTTCCGGATCAGCCCACAGCCAAAAACACACCTAGGATTTTTAAAAATCACAGACTTTTTAAAATCCCACAGGAGCCGAGGCAAGGCTAAGTCCAGACCCTGTCAATCAACTTTGTCACAATCTCTAATAAATAACACTACAAAAACACTAAATAGGAAGATAAGAGTTATTCCGCAATTTCATTCCACAGAAATCGATCAGTAGACCATGAACCCACAGAACAGCTCGCCTTCAACAACCAACTCGGGGCCAGGCTGCAAGCTCACAACTCCCCTACCCACCACCTCTTTAACTCCCTAAACAGAGCTCATGACACTGTTCACTGGAAGCCTCAGCAGAGTGGCATGACCTCCAACTTAGCCCCTTTGAGGAGAAAGACGATAAAGACAAGGCTCATTCAAACACAATAGTAAACCCTGGACCAATGCAAGACTTTATAATATTATGCTTTCTCCAATAAAGACGATATTTGAAAACTGCCTCAGCACAAACATTAATGTCTCTGGAGGACACACCCAAAAACAAGGAATATCAATCAAGCAAAATAGTCTCACCAACAGAACAAGGCAGATCAGCCGATCTTACACCATCTTCTTCAGCACCATTATGGACCCCTTTCATGAACACAAAGGAGGTGATCTCCTCTACACTTATAGAACACTCAAAAATACTTGAAATTCAAATAGATTTATTGAATGCCCTGGCAACCCATGTTGCAGGGATTGAACGCAACCTGCAGGACCTAAACTGCTTAATTAAGCGAGCGCAAAATGATCCCACCACACTCTACCATTTCTGCCGATGTTATTCTACCATGGACCTCTTAACAGCAAAGCCAAACATCCTGCTAGAAATCTTAACGGAAGTTAAATCCTCAAAACAGTCACTTCAAACACCTCCTACACTGAATCTGGAGACTCTAAAACTCACGAGCAGCCCCTCAGCGTCCACGGCAACAAGGGCAACCTCAACCAGGTGAAGAAAAACCTACATCTGGTAATAACAAATGATTTGGAAAGTGGTAGCCCCTCCGCCTCCCCTGACAAATTTGCCTTGCACTAACTGTTCCTAACAAAAGAGAACATAAACTCCTCAGAAAAGCACGAAATAACAGGCCAAAAAGACAACCAACGCCTCTTTATTCTAAATGGCCCAAGACCCAAACGCTAACAGAGCAGACAGACCCAAACAGCTGGGCCCAACTGTCTATCCAATTGTTTTTTTTAAACACTGCATTGACCAAAGAATGAAGCCAAAACAAAGTCAAAAACTCCTGCAGGCCCGAAACGGCAACCCAAATGGCATTCCCTTCGCAGATACCACCTCCACAGGCAGAGCGCCCATATACAACAGCTCCCTCAAATAATCAACCACCTTGTTAACCTGGTTTTTGGAGTAAGGCCACAAATGATTACCTTTCAAAAAACTGCAATATCTAATAAATTCCTACGCCAGTTCAAACCCACCCAATATCATCAGCATGGATTACAATTGAAAATGAGCGAATCCTTCCAAAGCAAATGAAAGGGGTACACAATTGGCAGAGGCTCAGCCAAGAGAACGTCACAAACTATTATCCCAAAATCTACCTAGATTCAAGATCAGCAAACACATCACCTCCGATGGAGTTTACTAGGTACAAGCCTGAACGAACATGATTGTGTAGTAATCACGCCACGCTGGTATGATGTAAACCAAGTAGGTTTATTCACAGATAGGTTAACAGGCAGGAAAAGTCTTCATCAAGTAATCATAACATCAGTTTATAAGTCCTGTAGGTGGTAAATCACAGCCCCAACAGAAGCAGCCTGCTATCTGCTCAGCCCCTCTCACCAACTGTCACTCCTCATCCAGTCACCCAGGCATTTTACACATAGCCCGGACACCAACATTCCACTCAGAACACACACAGGCTGAGCAGCTAGAGAAAGGGTAAATAGAAGAAATGCCATGACTTGAGAATACTACATACCTCTTCGCTAATGAACAGAAGAATGACTGAATGTATAAAACTATAAACATGCAATAAACTATAAACATAAAAGTACATCATACGAAAATAGTCCACAAACCAAAAATGAAAGGAACACCACCCGCATCATAAAAAAGGAAATTAACTATTTAAAACAGAGTCAAAAGCTTAGACCCAGGGATGACGGGAACACCGCACCACGAGAGGGAAAGGAACCAAAGACAAGAAGGAAAGAAGGATACTCAATACAATATACCCATCCCCCTCCTCTAATACAGAAAATAAATATAGATCAAAATGTATTGTGGAATAAAGGGACTGAAACCCAATATCCTGCCCCCATTAACAAGGGACGACCGTAAAAACGTATTTGCTCTCCATGTAAGGAGGCATACAAGGTCTAAACCTTGCACGGGAAATAACATGCAGCACAAGGTGTCTTACACACGCAAGTAAGACAAGCATTGGAAATGCAATAGGTCTCGCAGCATTAGAGTTAGTGCTTTTAGAATTGTTTATGGGTTTTTTTTGTAAATCTTTAGCATTTTTGTTTCCTGTAGCCAATGCTAAAGAATTACAAATAAAAAAAGCCATAAACAAATCTAAAAGCTCTAACTCAAATGCTCCGAGACCTATTGCACTGTGTGAGGGTGAGGGGTTGAGGGTGAGTGAGGGTGAGGGTGAGTGAGGGTGAGTGAGGGTGAGGGTGGGTGAGGGTGGGTGAGGGTGGGTGAGTGAGTGAGGGTGAGTGAGGGGTTGAGGGTGAGTGAGAGTGAGGGTGAGTGAGGGTGAGTGAGAGTGAGGGTGAGTGAGGGTGAGTGAGGGTGAGGGTGAGTGAGGGTGAGTGTGAGTTAGGGTGAGGGGTTGAGGGTGGGTGAGGGTGAGGGGTTGAGGGTGAGTGAGGGTGAGGGGTTGAGGGTGAGTGAGAGTGAGAGTGAGAGTGAGAGTGAGGGTGAGTGAGGGTGAGGGTGAGTGAGGGTGAGGGGTTGAGGTGTTGAGGGTGAGTGAGGGTGAGGGCGAGTGAGGTGTTGAGGGTGAGTGAGGGTGAGGGTGAGGGGTTGAGGGTGAGGGTAGGTGAGGGGTTGAGGGTGAGTGAGGGTGAGTGAGGGTGATGCTGAGGGGTTGAGGGTGAGTGAGGGTGAGTGAGAGTGAGGGTGAGGGTGAGTGAGGGGTTGAGGGTGAAGGGTTGAGGGTAAGTGAGGGTGAGTGAGGGTGAGTGAGGGTGAGGGGTTGAGGGTGAGTGAGGGTGAGGGGTTGAGGGTGAGTGAGGGTGAGGCGTTGAGGGTGAGTGAGGGTGAGTGTGAGTGAGGGTGAGGGGTTGAGGGTGAGTGAGGGTGAGTGAGGGTGAGGGGTTGAGGGTGAGTGAGGGTGAGTGAGGGTGAGTGTGGGTGAGTGTGGGTGAGTGAGGGTGAGTGAGGGTGAGGGTGAGTGAGGGTGAGTGAGGGTGAGGGGTTGAGGGTGAGTGAGGGTGAGGGTGAGTGAGGGTGTGTGAGGATGAGGGGGTGAGGATGTGAAGGCGCGTTTGGCAGTGTATGTTTTAACGCTCGGAATATCATAATGAACCCAGACATGACAGTCTCCAGCCAACAGCTGTAAATAGTTAGTCAAGTAAGCTCCAGTGGCCCTGCCAAAAGGACGTGTTTTTTTCGTGTAAAGTTTCTTATGTTCTTGTGAGATAATCAGCCACCCAAAGTTCTAGGGCTCTGTGCAATGACAGAAGTTACAATTCTTGACCAGAGGCCCCAGTTGGCACACATGCAAATCAGAACCAAACTTTCCTCTAAAAGGAAACTCAATCCGCAACACAAGACCTGTAGTGCCGATAATGGTATGATACGGATATAGTGCTTTATACTTCCGATGGCGCTGAAGCTACATTAGAAATGTCACCGTGCGTAAGGAATTAGACTTAGCCATGCTGATTAACACCCAGCTATCATGCGGTAATGAAGGTCATGCTTTTGATACAAACTACTATTCTTGTACTCGTCTGTCCTGCTGGATCTGTTCCACGAGGAATAGAGTATTGCACTTGATGCCTTCCAGGAGACACGGAAACTTGCGTTGCGACAGCCACGCTGAGCCGGTTTTGTAAGGCAGCAAAGCCTTCAATGCTGCTGCCCAATTTGTAAGTGTCCAGTGATCGGGAAAGCCCGTGCTGCTAAAATGGCGGCACCCCCGCAGATTGCTCTCCAGATTGCTCTCCTGAAGCTGGCTGCCTGATGGAGTGGAGAGCGGGCGGGCAGAGAGAGTGAGGGGGCGGAGCAGGGGTGTGGGAGGAGTGCGGCTGGCTGCCTGATAGAGTGGAGAGCGGGCGGGCAGACACCACAGACAGTATGCGGTCAATAGGCTTGTGTGGTACCATCATTTTTCAGGGCTATAGGGTCAGGATGTGGTCCAAAGCACCAGAGGGCGGACAATAACTTGCGGACGATATCAACTCGCTGGACAATCGCACTGAACTGCCCACGTCATCTGTTTGTTTACCCAGGAAGGGTGGCCATGCACCGAGGGATGGAGAAAGGCCGATCACTTGGTTCAAGAGCGTGCCCAGAGTAGTCCGGCGTGCACTCACGCGGCACACGTGCACGTGGAGAGCAGGGAAGGCGGCGCTGGACAGAGGGCTCAGGTCCCATTGATGGGGGCTGGAGGGGGAGATGATTCGTGGGAAGAGGTCTTCCTTAGAGTTCAAGAATATGCTGAAAGTTAGGCCTGCACGCACGGGGAGGGCGGGGCTCGGGCGCTCTGCGGGAACGCGTGCAGCCAGGAGTGGAGGGATGAAGAAGACCCATGTCTGGGTTCAAGGAGGTGCTGAAAGTTGCGCCTGTAGCACGGGTGCAGGTGGGGGGGGGGGCACGTAGGCTGCACAGGAGGGGGGGGCAGCGTAATGGCTCTGTAGGGGGGACCCGTGCAACCAGGATTCGGGGGATTAAGAAAGATGCATTTCTGGGTTCAAGGAGGTGCTAAAAGTTCTTCCTGTACGCACGGGAGGAGGGGGGTGGGGAGAGGGCACTTGGAGTGCACGAAGGGGTTGGGGGAGGGCGCCGAACGGGGACGCGTGCAGGCACTATTCGACGGATGAAGAGGTCCATTTCTGGATTCAAGGCCATCTAGAGTGGAGAGCGGGCGGGCAGAGAGAGTGAGGGGGCGGAGCGGGGGTGTGGGAGGAGTGCGGGAACAGACGGGAGGGGAGGAGAGTAGGAGGAGGAGTAGGGGAGGCACGGCAGAGAGAGTGAGGGGGCGGAGCGGGGGTGTGGGAGGAGTGCGGGAACAGACGGGAGGGGAGGAGAGTAGGAGGAGGAGTAGGGGAGGCACGGCCTAGCGGCCGTGCAATCAAGAAGTGAGGGGGCGGGAGAGTAGGCAAGGCAGGCGGCTGGGGCCATGTGCACGCGCTTTTAAGCTCAATGCGCATGCGCATTGAGCTTAAAAGTCACGGGCACTGCAAGGAATCGCCACGATTCCTTGCAAGTTGGATAAAGAGTCGATGAGACCCCATAGTCTCGCTTGCTCGATGCGCATGCGCATCGACAGGCGAGACCTAAAAAATCTCCTTGCAACAGGTCAAAAAGGAAAAACCCTTAGAGCCCACCCTCATGTACGGGCATTATGTCACAAAATGTAGGTATGGGACAAAAAACCCATTCATGTGCGAAAGGGAAACCAAAACCCTTGAGTCATCCTAGTGTAAAGCTTATTAAACCCACTTAATATATAAATATGGGCCTTGATAACAAGGATTTGCGTAAAACAATTAAAAAATGTATAAAAAAAAAAATCAAAAGAAACTGTTCCAAACACTATAACACAGTTATCCATTAATATAAGATGCTACCAAAAATGGCAGATGCACCACACACTCGTGCAACACATATCCTTGTCGCCATAATTAATGTAGTAATCCCGCCATGCTCGTATGATGTAAACCAAGTAGGTTTATTCACAGGTAGGTTAACAGGTAGTAAAAATCTTCATGATGTCATCAGAACATCAGTATATAAGTCCTGTAGGTGGTAAATCACAGCCCCACCAGGAGCAGCCTGCTAGCTGCTCAGCCCCTCTCCCCAACTGTCACTCCTCATCCAGTCACCCAGGCATTCTACATATAGCCCAGGCACCAACATTCCACGTAGAACACACACACAGTCTGAGCGGCTAGGGGAAGGGTAACATAGAAAAAATACCATGACATGAAAATACTACAGATCGTCCCCAGCAAAGGCCCCTTCCACTAATAAATCACCATCATCGGCCAAACCAAGCCTGCATATTACTGAGGCACATACTTTGGCAAGGGCCAAGAGCAGCCCAGGGACCACTCATCCTCCAAAAGTCAACGAGGAAATAGTGTCTTTGAAATTAGTAATGATCCCTAGCTACAGATCTAGAGGAAGCCACTACATACTGAATAGAAGCGACATTTTGAAACTAATTTATACAAAAGAAACCATGAACCATGTAAGCATACATGATATTAAAGGCATCAAGTTGAAACCCATCACGTAGCTGGTAGAGACACAGCAAAGGTGGTCACCTAGTCTAATTTAAAAATAGCCACAGAGGTTTGGCATCACAGGGGCCAATTTTTAAACTTGGGCATTGAGCTAAAAAGAATGGACTCAGAGATACCCTAGCCCCTTAAAGAGAAAACCGAACCACCAAATAAAAACTGGCATGGTCTTAAGGGGGGCCAGGCAGGAAATTATTTCAGCAACCAAGAAACTCTCCACATTACTCATACCGCAGCTCCGGAGTCCTGAGCTATTGGAGACAAGTATCCCAGCAAAATCAGCAGGACTTCACTACACCAATGGATGTTGCATAATTAAATTCAAACTCTGCAGTATCATCTCTCAACCCTCTGAAAAGAAATTTGCTCCTGGAACGTATATAGCCTTAGAAGCAAGACGGGGAGAGATTTCATCACTTTCCTCCAAAACTTTGACATCCTCCTACTGCAAGAAACCTGGGCCAAGAATCCAACACCAATTATAGGGTTCAATCAGTATCCACTAGAAGCTGTAAAAAATTAAAGGAGGGCAGAGCTGAAGGAGGTCTTTTAACTTGCATAGAAACCAGCCTTTGGTGGCAACAAAAACACATAGACTTCTGCCTAGCATGGGTTCAATATATTAAATTGTCATCTGTGCAGTGATTCAAGATCAAACCATAAACTCTGACTAAAATGTACTAATCTACAACATCTTCATTTATCCTGGCCAAAAGAACAAATCCGGCTACATAGCCTCATTGATAACACTTTTAAAATCACTACAAAAAAAGTTTCCTCATCATAAATTCATCTCGTCAGACGATTTCAACATACATCTGCTACAACCTCCTTGTAGCACTCCAGTCAACCAACAACAGCATGCGACAGTTCAAACCCGGAGCCTTTACCAGGATCTCAAATAAAACCCATTTAACGTAGGATTATACATTTATCGACAAAGAGATGTTTGATAAGATTATGACTTACTGCATAATCCTCAGAGCAGAGAGTGACTACCTTCCCCAATCTATAGAGCTCCAGGTCTACATCACAAGAGCTCCTCTCACAATGGTTTGTCAGTTCAACCTTACGCCTACAACCTAAAACATCTAGCTTGGAATGGAAGGATGACCGCCAAGATAATTAATTACATAATAAGATTCACCTCCCATACGTCCGACACTGAACAGGTGCAATGAGCTCACTAGGATTCTCCACCGCAGCACTAGTTTCCAATTGGCCACTTAATGGAGCTATCAAAGGGACACCCTGGTTCGCCACAGCTCTCAGGAAAAAAAAGAGCTAGGTAAGGAAATTAGACAGTGGCGAAAAACCAACCCACAGCTCAGCTATCCTACTATGAACCAAATTGTAGCATTGAGAAGAACCTATAAAAAGGCAATGTGGTTAGCCAAAAAAACTAAAAAAGAAAAAGCATGGTTAAAATTACTGCACAAAGGTAAAACAAAAAACAGTAAACTGTTGTGGGTGGATTCAACATACTTGCAAATGGTAGATTCTGCCATCACAACGCCGAAATCACAGACCAGACTGGACTGCATGCATCAATGGGGCTAGTCCTGGACAGGCAGCGACCAACACAACCAGGATAGGTACAAACACAGAGGCACTGAAGCACAGAGTGAGCTCTTTGGAGGGAAAAGTCTGACGGAAAAAAAGTCGACTCACCTTGACTAACTTAAGATCAGATGGGTCACTGGGGCCAAATGGTCTCCCAAACACCCTTTTTTACACCCTATCAGCCCTTCATGGCTACGTACCTAACTGCACTCTTTAACCTGGCATTTTCTACAAATCTAATTCCAGCATCGTAAAGAGGAAGTATTCTTCAGATCACAGACAAATCAAGAAAATTACAGATTAATGGCCCTGATAGACGTTGAAGCCAAAATGAACGCTGCCAACTTATTTAAAGACTTGGAAGCTTGGGCATCAGCTGACAACATCATCCCAGCCACACAAACCGGTTTCAGGGCAGGTATGAGTAGAACAGCCAATCTTTACCTTCAGCCTCCACATTGAAAAGGCCCCTCATAAAATACTCCAACCTTTATACTGGTTTTGTTGATTTAAAAGCGGCCTTCGGCACAGTCCCTCTGGAGCTGCTCTGGGACAAAATAGCCAGTCATGGCACACCTGCAAATCTCCTTAATGCAATAATCAATTCAAACACTGGCACCTGGATGCGAGTAAAAATAGGTTGGGGTAATAGAACGACTAAAAAGATCCCTACCTTTATTGGTCTAAAACAAGGATGTGTCCCGTGCCTTTTTGATATATACATACAACAGACCTGGATGGCCGTCTATCGAAAGTGGCCAGCGATGCACCAAACCTAGCAAGGAGACTGGTGCGCAGTCTCCAATATGCAGATGATATAGTCTTATGCAGCCTGACCCCAATCGGCCTGCAGCGCCAAATTACAACTCTCCTCGATTTTATGGAACCTTTAGGGCTGAAGTTAAACCACAGTAAAAAAATAATCTGTTTTCGGCAGTAAAGAACCAAGCAAAAAGTAAAGTTCGAAGGGAAAGTAGCAGGGAACAGCCTTCATATGGTAAACGCTTACAAATATTTAGGTGTAGTATGGAACACAAGACTAAATTTCAGACAGCACTTGTCGCAAAGGACCCCGGACAACAAACTGTACTTTGCTCTCAATCCAATATAAAATAAGAAGGAGAGCTCATCGCAGACATATCTGTCACAAGTTATTGGGTCGAAGTTCCTACCTTCATTGACCTATGGTTCGGAACTGCTGAAGGGTAAGGACGCAACTATCCTGAATCAACTCCAGTCAGTTTTATTTAAATATATCTTCAATTACCAAAACACACTTCTCGAGCACAAGTGATTGTGGAATTCGGGTAGTTTCACCAAAACCCATGCAGGGTGGCGGCCATAACCAAATTGTACTGGTAGAGGAAAGCCACACCCTCTGTCTGACTGGTCGGCCTTGTGCTGGGCCAAAATGGACAGCCATAACACCCAAAAAAATGACTGGCCAACAGTCCTCAGACAAGCACTAACAATACTTGACCTCTTTAATGCCTGGGAGCTAAAAACTAGTCTTACAGCTTTTTAAGAAATTGCCAACAGAGCGGCCAAGTTAAAATCGCAGATGCTAGACAGCTAAGAATTTGCCTGGAAAAACCATGGCTGGACAGTTCTACAATCTTACACCATCTGGGGCCCCCAACAATATCTTACTTGCCACATTTCCCAATCCATCCAACACTTCTTTTAACTAATCTGCATGGGAGTCTTTCCTTCTAAAGATCAGGTGCCAACCTGGAAGCAGCGTTGGCTGGACTACCTTTGTAGTTTTTGTGGTTTATTTTAGGAAACCCAGCTCCACTTTTAATGCATCTGTCCAGCCATCAACCATCTTTGACTGAAATTGCTTAGCCCCGCTTTTAAGGCACTTAAATTAAGATTTTGCCGCCAAGCCATAGCGACATTATTGAATAATCATTCAATTCAGCTCTCCTGCAGGGCTGCAAAGTTTTTATTACAAGTGAACAACTGTCAGCAAAACAGATGCCACGCTAGGCAAGAGAGCGCCCTTCTAAGTAAAGGCCGCATCAAGAGTCGAACCGGAAGTCCTTACTTGGACAGGTGCTTGAAACTTACCACAAGCAAAATTACAGTTCCAATTTGACCCGCGGCTTATGGTCCTTCAACTCTACTTGGCTAAAGTTATCCTTGTCCGGATTGAACTTTGCTTTACACTAATGCAGCATTTCAAGCAAGGCCCACACACTCGACCGGCAGGCACTCTGTTATCAAAGAATGTTTAAGTGCTTAGAGGCAGGAGGCGAGCATAAACTTAATATGTGTTGTTCTCTGCAGCGACGTACTATTTTTTAATGTCTGCTTATTTTGAACAATTCTAGGCTCCGTTTTAACCATTGATTGGCCCACATAATTGCATTTAAAAAACTTTGTTTTTCACATTTTATGTGTGCCAAATAACGTAACACTGAATAATCAGAAATGTTTTGTTTTTAATCAGTAAAAGTATTATGGTTTTAATTAACTGAAACAATGAACTCAGTATACAGGGTATTAAGGAGACACCGAAACTCGAACCTGGTTCCCCACTTCCAAAGTCGACAGTTCTGGCTGTAACGCCAAATACCCATCCCTCTGGATTAAAGCCCTTACGAACAAGCATTTGCAATGCAATAGGTCTCGCATTATTTAAGTTTGAGCTATTAGCATTGTAAATGGCAATTGTTTTTTGCTTTATGCTATAGTTTTTTTTTTTACATAAAAAGCTTCATATAAAATATGTTTTATTAAAGTTATTTATGCAGTATCTAAATTTTGTTTGCATAAAACAGTATAATACTATCTTAGTAAAAAAGTCAAATATTTTAATGGAAATTCACCAAATGTTCATTTATGTGTTGGTTTTGAAAATAGCTAAATTAATAGCTTTGTCATTTACAATGCCAATAGTTATAACTTTCGCAAATGTGACACCTATAGCATTTGTCATGCAACATTTGTATTTACGTGACTTAGATGTATTGATATTACAAATAACAATGGCTTTTAATTTTTTTTAATACTTAATAAAAGTGATTGTAATTTATAATGGCAATAGCTTAAACTTTTGTAAATAACTTTTGTGAAGATTATGTTCAGTGTATTTTATTGTAACAAAATCCAAGAACAGAAGTGAAATATTAACATCTTTTTGTGACATTTGTAATAAAGCTTGAAACATTGAGAGAACATATTTGTGCTGTGGTGGTGCTGAGTGATGCTGTGGTGGTGCTGAATGGGGCTGTGGTGATGCTGAGTGATGCAGTGGTGGTGCTATGGTGGTGCTGTGGTGGTGCTGAGTGATGCTGTGGTGGTGCTGAGTGGTGCTGTGGTGGTTCTGAGTGATGCTGTGGTGGTTCTGAGTGATAATGTGGTGGTGCTGAGTGACTGTACTCACTGTCACTCTGCACTCACTGTCACTCTGCACTCACTGTCACTCTGCACTCACTCTCACTCTGCACTCACTCTCACTCTGCACTCACTCTCACTCTGCACTCACTCTCACTCTGCACTCACTCTCACTCTGCACTCACTCTCACTCTGCACTCACTCTCACTCTGCACTCACTCTCACTCTGCACTCACTCTGCACTCTGCACTCACTCTGCACTCTGCACTCACTCTGCACTCTGCACTCACTCTGCACTCACTCTCACTCTGCACTCACTCTCACTCTGCACTCACTCTCACCCTGCACTCACTCTCACTCTGCACTCACTCTCACTCTGCACTCACTCTCACTCTGCACTCACTCTCACTCTGCACTCACTCTGCACTCACTCTCACTCTGCACACACTCTGCACTCACTGTCACTCTGCACTCACTGTCACTCTGCACTCACTGTCACTCTGCACGCACTCTGCACTCACTGTCACTCTGCACTCACTGTCACTCTGCACTCACTGTCCCTCTGCACTCACTGTCCCTCTGCACTCACTGTCCCTCTGCACTCACTGTCACTCTGCACTCACTGTCACTCTGCACTCACTGTCACTCTGCACTCACTGTCACTCTGCACTCACTGTCACTCTGCACTCACTGTCACTCTGCACTCACTGTCACTCTGCACTCACTCTGCACTCACTGTCACTCTGCACTCACTGTCACTCTGCACTCACTCTGCACTCACTGTCACTCTGCACTCACTGTCACTCTGCACTCACTGTCACTCTGCACTCACTGTCACTCTGCACTCACTGTCACTCTGCACTCACTGTCACTCTGCACTCACTGTCACTCTGCACTCACTGTCACTCTGCACTCACTGTCACTCTGCACGCACTGTCACTCTGCACGCACTGTCACTCTGCACGCACTGTCACTCTGCACGCACTGTCACTCTGCACGCACTCTGCACTCACTGTCACTCTGCACTCACTGTCACTCTGCACTCACTGTCACTCTGCACTCACTGTCACTCTGCACTCACTGTCACTCCGCACTCACTGTCACTCTGCACTCACTGTCACTCCGCACTCACTGTCACTCCGCACTCACTGTCACTCCGCACTCACTGTCACTCCGCACTCACTGTCACTCCGCACTCACTGTCACTCCGCACTCACTGTCACTCCGCACGCACTGTCACTCCGCACGCACTGTCACTCCGCACGCACTGTCACTCTGCACGCACTCTGCACTCACTGTTTCTGCACGCACTCTGCACTCACTGTCACTCCGCACTCACTGTCACTCTGCACTCACTGTCACTCTGCACTCACTCTGCACTCACTGTCACTCTGCACGCACTCTGCACTCACTGTCACTCTGCACTCACTGTGCACTCACTGTCACTCTGCACTCACTGTCACTCTGCACTCACTGTCACTCTGCACTCACTGTCACTCTGCACTCACTGTCACTCTGCACGCACTCTGCACTCACTGTCACTCTGCACTCACTGTCACTCTGCACGCACTCTGCACTCACTGTCACTCTGCACTCACTGTCACTCTGCACTCACTGTCACTCTGCACTCACTGTCACTCTGCACTCACTGTCACTCTGCACTCACTGTGCACTCACTGTCACTCTGCACTCACTGTCACTCTGCACTCACTGTCACTCTGCACTCACTGTCACTCTGCATTCACTGTCACTCTGCACGCACTCTGCACTCACTGTCACTCTGCACTCACTGTCACTCTGCACTCACTCTGCACTCACTGTCACTCTGCACGCACTCTGCACTCACTGTCACTCTGCACGCACTCTGCACTCACTGTCACTCTGCACTCACTGTCACTCCGCACTCACTGTCACTCTGCACGCACAGTATCGGGCTTGTCTGGTTCTGCACCCACCTCAGGGTTCCGGGTGGGGCGATCCTGCCACCCCCCTCGTCGTATCCAGGTGTCTTTCTTCCCTGTGCTCAGTCTTCAGTCGCTCCGAAGCCCGTCCCTTGGAGCTATCCCAGGCGGGTCTCTGCCAGCAGGGGCGTGTTGTGCGTTTGCAAGTGGTCTATCTCCGTGTGGCCCTTGAGGTCAGGGTTGGCTGAGGTGGCTATCTCATCCCTTCTCCTTCCGCCCGGTTTGTGAATATGGTCCGGCCCTCTCCCGTGTAGCGCTTGTCCTCTCACAATGACCCCTGGTGCAGGGGGGGGGTGGGGGGGCACTATCTCTTCTTCCAGTTCCTAGTATCCCCACTGCTGCTTCAGGGCCTTCTTCCCCGTTCGGCTGTGTGCCTTGTCACGTAGGGGGAGGGGGGGCAATGTCCGGAGTCTCACCCCCTGCCGCTCTCGTGATCGTTCTGCTCTCCCTTCCCTGCGTGGCCTCGATTCCTTGCTAGTGTCGTCCCTGGCGGGGTCAGCCTCCGCTGCTGGTGCCTCCCGTAGTCTGTCGCCTGCCCCCGTGTCTCGTGTGTCCTCCCCACCGGCCGTTCCACAGGCGGGAATGTGTGTATGGGGGGTGGGGAGAGGGCACCTCCGTCGATGCGGGTGGCACTAATGGGAATTCGGGGGTATGCACCGGACCGGTAGGCCACTGGCGCAAGGCCTCCCCCCAAGCGGTCCCTTCCTCCGCTTTTGACTCCTGGGCTCACCTCCGTTGTAGGCGTCCAATCTCGCCTGCGGGAACGGACCAGCTCCGCCGATCCAAGCGCCCGCGGTTTTCGTCGTTGGAGGGGGAGGGGTGCGGGGGGGGGAGGTGAAGGGATCCCCCCGCTCTCCGCTCCCGGGTAGCACCTCCACCAAGCGCCGTGCCTCGCGGGTGGGACCCGTTCCGCTTCTCCCTCGGTCTCCGCGTCTGTGGTCCGGAACCTCACTCAAACGGCCGGTAAAGGCGGCCGGAATTCAGTCCGGAGCTGCTGCTACTTCGCGGACGCCTCTCTCCGCACCTGAATGAGGCCCGGGCTCGGTCTGTCGCGCCGCGATTCCGGCTCCGCCACAGCAATCAGGCCGCCTCACAGGGCAGGTTCGCTTCGCCACTACGGTTGCTCAGCCCCTCGTCGCGGGACCTTAACTCAGTTATATAATAGTATGCACTTAATTGAGACTGAAAAATGTTGAAAATATAAGGCTAGCAATTAAAAAAAAAAAAACACAAGACGCCGGTAACCTGAGCGCGGTCGCGGAAACTGAGAAGCAGCCTTTGTTGTAAGCATTTTTAGGCAGCGTTTTGCGCCGGCCTGCGACCAGGAAGTCAGGCAGGCCGGGCGGGACAACCGGAAGTAGGAGGGCGGGAGCCTACCCCGCCTCCCACGGAAGAGCCGCGATTGTTTGGAGCACCGGAGCAGGCAGGAGCCTACCCTGCGCCCCGGTGCTGAAGAAGGGAAGAAGAGTCTTGCTGCCGGTGGGAGCCGCTGCACTGAGGATGCCGGTGAGTGGGGCTTCGCCTTGTTGGGGGGGGGGGGGGGCATCTGTGTGCGCGCGCGCGGCGGCGGACTGTGTATGTGTGTGAGCGTGCATGTGTGTGTGTATGTGTATGTGTCCTGGAGTCTGTGTGTATGCGTGTGTGTGACGGGGGGGGGGTTGCCTGTCTGGGTGCCTGCGTGTCTGTGTAAGTGTAAATGCGTGTGCGTGTGTGTGGAGCCGAGAGGAGAGGGGCTGGTGTGTGTGGAGGGGTCTCTGTGTATGCGTGTAGGTGACGGGGGTGTGCCTGTGTATGCGTGTGTATGTGCGCATGCGTGAGTGCTGTGTATGCGTGTGGCTGTGATGTGCGCATGCGTGAATGTTGACGCGCGTGCACGCAGCTCAATCCAGCCGCTCGTCACAGTTTTGTGTCCCTCATTCCCCCGTGTCAGACGACTATAAGTCTCCAGCCTGGACGCATCCTTCGGATGCGATGTCCAGGCGAGACCTAAAAAGTGTATTTTACGTATAATTTTAGTGAGATCAAGAAGTCACTCTAACGCTAGACAAAAAAAACACGTAACCACCAACCATGCTTTTTTCGAGTAACTAACCCCTCTCAGTGATCGGTCTCTGTGCCGCCTAATCCCTGCCTCCAGCCGGATGTAAACAATGACACAGCTACAAAGGTCACACCTGACTGCTGTGTGGCGCTCAGACTGTTTCCTGGATGACCTATTGCCCCGTCTATCCGAGGAGGGGAACTGCCCAGCAGTTCTCTTTTTTTCGCTACAGGTTCCCGAGCCATGGAAATGCAGAATAGGTTATATTTCACTGTGTTGTCAAGCCCCACTCCCCTCCTTATTATACAAAATTCCAATACCCTGCAATAATTTACAATCATTCCAAATGACGAAAAATGCAAGGAACAAAGGAGCCCCAATCAGCCATGCCCTCCCCTGTTCAAATACTGGCAGTGCAGTAACAGATGTGCAATTTACTACATGAACTGGTTAACTCGCAGCTGTCACAGACTGTCCGGAATGACTCGAGTGGAAAGCCAGGCAGAGCTTAGCCTGCATATAACACTGAGAGGATGAGCATGCTTTGGGGGCATTAAATGAAATCCTATGAATTGTTTCTCTACACAAGAATAATCCGCAAAGCAAAAAAAATATATACTTGCTACGAATGCTTTTACTTCGTCGAGAAATAGGGAGTATTTGCAGTGTTAGAAATAACATATATAACGTTGGACATTTATGGATCTTTTACATTGCATGATGGACACTCATGAGAGAGGAAGAAAGTTGATTTAATAGAACGAGTTATAAGTACAACGGATGAGTTTCGGCTTGCGACTTTATCAACATGAATATTGATAAAGGCGTAAGCCGAAAACCGTCCGTTATACTTGTAACTCGTTCGATTAAATCGAGGTATCTTTCTCTCTCGTAAGTGCTCTCTCTTCATTTTGAAGACATATGAGCTGGATATATACATGGGCTGGTGGGAGGAGCAGGTCCTCATGGTAAAACACTCGGATATACTGAACAGGCATGTTAAAAAGTGGTGGAGGTACATAGAACAACCTTTTTCTGGTTTGGGATGGCAGTGAAAGTGATGCAAATAATTTTATTGAATCATTGAATCAAAATTATTTAAATCTAAATTTCACTGCCACCATGAGTCGTTCCACGGTTACCTTTTTAGATGTGGAAATTTACATTGACATGGAAAGGTTAGAAACCAAATTACACCGTAAACCTACGGCTCCAACGCCATCTTGCACGCCAGCAGTGCCCACCCCACCCACCTCGTGCAGAGCATTCCCTATGGTGAGCTCCTGTGCATAAAAAAAATTTGTAGTAACAAAGAAACACTGCAAACAGCGCAGGGTGAGTGCATTGCAAGATTCAAGGAACGAGGTTATAGCAACCAATGTCTTAAGAAGGCCCTCAACAAATGTAACTTGGTTGATAGGAATCAACTCTTCGGGGCACACAAGGCCCAGAGTACCCAAGATGAAACCCCTAACATGTTCAGATTCATTTTGGACTAAAACAAGGAACACCGAGCGGTGAGAAAAATTATCAAAAGAAATTGGCATTTTGTTAAACAAGATCCAATTATCGGTATGACTGTTCTCAAAAACCCAATGATAACCTACAGGAGGTGGGCATCAATGAAAGATGCCCTCGTAGAAAATGACCCAGGTGGACCACAAACCAAGAGCTCTTGGTTAGCACAAAGAAAGGGTTTTTTAGAAGTGCAAGGTATGTAAAGCCTGTCAGCATGGTCTGAATACAAATGAATTTTCAACACCATTTGGAGGGCCAAACAGGGAAATTACGAAAGCACTCAACTGTAAAACTGACCGTGTGATCTATGTGTTGGAGTGCCCATGTGGACTGAGATACATAGGTAGTACCATCTTACCAGGACACAAGAGGGTACTCCAACACATTAGAGCCATTAAGAATAATGATCAGGCATCTCCGGTGGCAAGGCATTTCCACGAACACCATGATGGCAATCATAAAGACCTTAAATATTTCCTCATTGACTCTGTCCCAAAGAAAAAACGCGGTGGCAAGAGAGAGAGGAGTCTTAGATTGCTGGAAATGCATTAAAATACTGAGCCTCAACAGTAAGCTCCGAATAGCCTCAATAGCTCTGTGGAACTCCATGGCAGTCTATAAATTATGATGGATTTTTTAACGGTCATACTGCATAGACTATTTGATTCAATGATAATTTTATCCAACAAGTTAAACTGACACTTACAAGGCGACTTTACAGGTTACTCAGTTACACTGTACTGACCATAAGGTCAATTGAGATAATATACTGTGATGTCTAGTACATTTTTTATAAGATTCTATGTATATATACATATATACTGTTTAACATGGCAGCTTCCTACTATTTCCATTAATTCTCTTTTTTAACCATCTTAGATTTTTACATTACACATATATTTGCACTTTTTTTTACTCTTGTTTGAAATAAAAGTTTTTATAGGTGTTGGTACACACACTTACCTTGTACAGTCCATTCCAGTTGTGTTTTAAGTATTGCCATCAGACACCGTTGGGGGTTTTATTTTTCCCTTACCATCAACTAATTAGAGGTGTGATCAAATGAAAAAGAATATAGAACCCAAATCAGACAACGTAGGCACTTAGTTGAGTCACAGAAACAAAGTAATGATTTGGTGACGATTGAAACTCCTAACCATGAATTGTCACAAAGAGCTGTAGGAGGTATCCAGTACTTAACGGATTCTTATTTAGCCACTTAAGTACCTATTTATCTAAATGTTGGTGTATTTATACCTATATACAATTTTAGCATATTTATATGGTTATACATTGTGTACTTATTTATTGATCTATGTATTTAAGATATTAAAGTATATTTTTTTATTTCTTTATTTTAATAGGTGGATTGAGTTGTGACCGGCAAACGTAAAGCTACTAAGTGTACAAACAATGTCTGATGTGCCAATACATTTATGCTTGAATATCTTTGCTATAATTGTTTAAACAATAAGGGTTCATGTTTTTAGCATTTCCTCTAAATCAAAATATATACATTGATGTACATTCATATATGTTGGGGATTGTTGATTTTATGTATATATAGCAGATACAAATCACTGGTGAATAGCGAGCACTGTAACTATCACTTTAAAAGGTGTGGGTCGTGCACAAATAAATGACCACATTTGCTTGTTTGAAATGAGAAAAAAATGACAAAAAGAAAAAGACACGTAAAAAGTAGGTAGTTTGGCGTCATGTGATCAAGTCCCAAGCTAGGGACGAAACGCGTCTGGCTACCCGATCTGTTTTGTACCTGTAATGGGATAAACTGAAGGTATTGCAACTGCTGTGGTCCGTGCTCTTCATTGGTAACCTGTGGAAGGAATTACGAAGCCGTAGAGTTTTGCTCGATATGTATATATATTTATATATACATACATATACCCACACATACATATACACATACACCTATATAAACATTTATACATATTTGTATATAGATATATTCATACATCCTTGCCCCGGGCCGAGATTGTGATCAGGTTGCCATTGTTTGTGTTCCACAGAAAGCGATGCAGCTAAATGAACGTAATAACAAAAATATATATATCACACATGTGAGGACCTTGCAGAATTACCAAACGATGCCCCCAGAGAATAAAATGTAATTTACAAATGGAAATAAGTGACTGTTCTTTAAACAAAACTATGAAGTTATTGGGAAAACCAAACAACCCTCCTCTAGTCAACAAGTACACATTTCATCCCTTCTTCCACCAACACAAACCAATGTGCTACAAGAAATGTTAAACCTGCAAGCTCCAGAATTCTGTAATACAAATATAATGGCGAAAGGTCATCCATCTTTTAGCTGCCAGCTAGCAGAATGTGTATATTTCGATCGAGGGAAGAAGGTACGACCTACTTACAACACCTAACGCGTTTGGAGATTTTTGATCTGTTTTCAAATGTGAACACCCATTCGAACAGACATAGATTAATAGGGGTTCTTTGCAGAATCCTATAAATTGCCTCTGTTGCCTCAGCTGAAATAAAATTGGTCTCCTTCCTGAAAAACACGACACCATTTTACACGTAGAGTTTTGGTCTGATATGATTCCCTCTATAGCCCTGCATAAATGCAAGAGACTAGAAAAACGGATTTGACTTTGGAGGTATAATGTTTTCTCCTTCACCACAATGAGGGTAGTCTATCCTTTTTTTCACCAACTTCGCTGTTAGGAGACAGCATGTTTATAAGGGCCTTGCCTATACTCTGTCAATTTATGTAGACCGGGGAAGGAGGGGGTGGTGGTTGGGGGTGTTGGGGGAGGGAGGGGGGGGGGGAGGAGGGGGGGGGGGGGTCAAGATTCTCTGACTTCAGCTCACAAAGACCCAGAAGCAACATGGTCTTGGCTTTCTTCTAAATTGAATGAAAATAAATCTAACACAGTCTCTAAGCCCCCTTTTTAGCAACAGCTTAGGGATGATTTATTGGAATTTAGCTGGTCTACAAGAAGAAAAACTTAAGGTGTATATAATCTAATCCCTCAATTATCGGTCTTCACAAGACCTGGTCCATATCCTGTTTCAGCACTGAAAAATTTTACAACATTGATTTGTCGGCCCAGAAAGTAACGAAAGGCCACACTAGGAGGGGCCTCGCTATTCTTCTCTCAAAAGGGATTCACTGTAATTTTGAAATACTAGGACTCCCTTTCAGCACCATCCAGTGCATCAAGACCAAATTACTTAATCTAAGTCAAAACCCAACAGATACCATACTTTTATGTAATGTTTATGTACCCCTCGTGCTCTCTCCTCCAAGCGAAGTAGAAGAAATTTCAGACTAATTGTAATAACCTTCCATTCGACAGACTCTGCTCAGACGATCATAATTGAAGATTGTAATGCAAAAGTATCTAATGAGGCATTAAAGTCACACAAACATACAGATTTAGATGCAGTTTAGTATATCCGGGGGGGCATTTTCCATACCAATCAAAGAGAAGATAAACACAGTAGTCTCATTCTAGACCAGGCAGCGGGTATAAATGGGGCGATTTAAATGGGAGAGTGAACAGGGACATTCCGGCGTCATTCATGAGGAAGGGTATATTTGGTGCTGCAATTATTGATATGATTGCCAGTTATAACTTGTTTGAGAAATTGTCATCACTCCAAGTGAATTTCAATAACAGCAGTGTGTGAGAAGTTGGCCTGATATATGATGTCCACAATTCTGTGGGCACCTTGTATCAGTCCAAACAATCCCTTATGGTGGTGGTTGTGGTTGTAAGGCAACCTTATAGACAAGCTTTCCTAGGGGTAGCATGGAGTAAGCAGTCTTAGGCTAAACTCAAGAGGGCATGTGAAGCCAGCTGTTTTACCAAATGCAATCCTGTAATATCAAATGAAAGGACACCACACAAGTTATATATTATAAAATATATGTATTTATTCTCAGAATAATCCCCTGTACTCTTTATGAGTATAGAAGCACAAGCGTTTAAACAAAAGCACAGTTTAACATATGAAAGTTGCACGTTTATGGATGAGTCCGGTGGCCACTCAAACCATATATTAAAAAAGTGGTATAAGTATCACTAATCGAACAGTGGTAAGGAATCGCTGGGAATCGCTGGGGCTATTCGGGACTAGCAGTGATGAAGTCGAGAAAAGCCCGCGGCACTCGGGTGCAGCGCTAAAAGCACACGCATGCACCAATGCAAAGTCAATAGTGCGTAAAAGTTACAAAGTTACTGTTTTAGGAGTCTTCCGACTGGACTAGTATTACCAAACTTTAGACTTAGAGAGGTGTAAACCACCACAGGAGCACCGGCGTTCATGAGTTACCTCACCCACAGGAAGCGGGTGCATAGGTGCCAAAGTGTGTCGGATTTCGTTGTGCAGTTTGATGGTGCCTGGAGATGATGATGCTGCAGGCGGCCAGAAGAGAAGAGTCCGGTTGGATCCTAGGGTGGATCAAAGATGTAGAGTACCTAAAAGCAGAGGGGACAGAGTCTGGGTCACTCAGCAGTGACCAGGGTGGAACCAGGAAGGAACCAGGCAATGTCGGGCGAAATCAGGTGGTTGTCGTGAAGCTTGTCTCAGCTGCCACGTGGACTCTGGGGCACTGAGGATGTCCAGGAGTGGACCACGAGCTGTCCCACGAAGGCTCTCTCTGTCGGCGGTGTCGGCTTCCGGAACAGAGTTAAGAAGCCTTGGCAAGCGCAACCCACGGCGGATTCGAAGATCGCTTCTTACTCGGATGAGCAAGGTCAGAGTGGGTGCTCCTTTTCAGGGGAGCGAGGGCTAGTCTGGAGCAACCAGACTAGCAGTGTAAATTCAAAGGTTCGTCGGTACTGGGGCCGCTAGCCAACGGGCAAGTGACCGGACCAACGCGTCGAGCAGGAAAATGCAAAAGGGTCCCACGCAGCACTCAGTGAGTGTGGAGGGGAGAGCTTTGGTGCAAAAGCTGATCGGGGCTGGGGCTTCTCAAACCCCAATGCACAGCGTCGAAGGAGCCTCGGAAGCTGCACGGTCAGCACTTCGTCGTTTTTCCAAGATGGCCGGCCACACGCTTCAGGTCGCCTCCACGGGTCTCAGATTCGCTGGGACCGTGGATCGGGCTGTTGGAAGGCAGGAAAGCTGGGTCTTGTCGATCTCTGTCGCTCGAGTTCCGGCGGGAACTGCAAAAAAGCAAACGGTGAGGCGCTGGATGGTGCCTGTTTGCACAGGGTGGTCACTACTTGACCACAAGGGAGATTCTTCAGTCTTCCACGTCGAGTGGGATGTCGAAGGGTCCAGAGATCTGTATCAAAGTTTCAGTCAGGATAATCTCATGTGCGCTGGCTCTGCTCCCACCTTTATTCCAAATCTGTGGGCTGGTTTACCTGCTAGGACCCTCCTATGGGTGGGACCCAGGAAGGGGGTGGTTACACCCCTTTCCCTTTGTCCAGTTTCGCGCCAGGACTGGGGCTGGAGTGCCCCAGAACCGGGTTGACTGGATTTTGCATGGGACACCTTGTGTGCCCCAGGCAGTGTCTAGTTTCAGTCAGCCCACCCTGCCCCAATCCACTATCTCCTGTCTGAGGAGGTGTAGCACCTCCCTGAAACACGAAACCTTTTGTCCAGGCCTCCCCTGCCAAGTTTCGGTCAGCAGTAGGAGGTCAGACTTGTGTCTGTGGCAGCAGCAGCATCCATTTTGTGATGCTGAGGCTCTGGTTAGGATTAACCGCGTTTTAGCAAAGGAACATGTCTTATCCCTCTAGAAGGGTGGAATGCTACCCCCGTCGCCAGGACTGGCGAGGGGGTAGTATTCCAAAGCGTATGACACCAAACACAACATGTTTTGAGAAAGCCAAACCGCGAGGATTATAATGCACTTAAGAGTATATGGTATGGCAATATCCCGGAACAGCTAAGGGAGTTGGTCCCGACAGCTGCAGACAGGCTCAGCTCATGCTAGAGCACCATCTCACATAAAACCAAGCACTCTGCCTCCAGGATTGTTAAGGCCTGCCATAGGAGTGACCGATAGGTATATATGTGTCCAGATATAGTTTTAGATATAGGTATACTATATCAAGCAAGGGGTGATTACACCACCTTGCCCCAGCTGAGTAATCAGCCAGTTGTGTCGATTTAAGTACCAGCCAGGGGTGGCGAAAGATATGCTGCAGCCCCTGGTAGGCCTTGGATGCACCTATGCCCTGGGCACCTATAGTGCACTGTACAGGGGCTGATAAGGTGTCCAGTACCAAATAGGTTATGCACCTAGGGTGCATGGAGTCCATTTTACAGAGAGAGAGCAGATAGCCTGGGACTCTGATTAGGAGGGTCCCAGGCCAACTAAGTCGAAAACCAGCTAAACACAAGGCAAAAAATCTGGGGTAACCATAGTCGGGTATCCACCTTCCTACACAGGGACCATGCAATACTCAATCTCAGCTTTGAGTCAACTTGCCAACTGGCTCACCTTAGTCACTATACAATGGATATGGTAGGACAAATGTGGCTTTGAAGCAGTGACAGCTTAACTGAAGCTCTTACATCACAGCTTTGTTGAATACACTACCTTCTCCACAGTGGATCAAAATAAAATGGCGACTGGGGATCCTCTTAAAATCTTCGAAGACACAGTATCTGAAGTGACATATCAGAATCAAGGAAGACCCCAGCCAATAAAGAAAATGGCAATCTCTTTTAAAGATTTAAAAGAGGCTGAACTTTCTCGTAAACTAAACAATGCAAGGAAATACAAGCACTACGGAATAAAAAGAGGACAATCCATTCAGAGCTCAATAGAAAGATAATTGATTCTGATTGGCTGGATTTGCAACCAGCAATGAAGTTTTTAAAAAAAACCTAAGCCATAGCACAGCATGAGCTGCCCTTATTACCCTAGGCAAAACCTACAATGGATAATGGGCATTTGAACCCTCAAATGAAAAACAAATGTCTCTAATTATTAAAGCAAGATTATTCGCAGGAATGGGTCCGAATGGGATACCAGTAAAAGTGATGAAGAATGACCTGGAAACTTTGAGTAAATTACTAGTTCAAATTTTTGCATCATGCTAGGGGTATATACCTAGTTCATGGACAGGGAGTATCGTTGTCACAATACACAACAAGCATTTGCAATGCAATGGTCTCGGCATCATTAAAGGTAGAGCTTTTGGCATTGCTCATGACATTTTTTTTCTTTAAATCAAAAATAAATGGGCATTGTCATTAACATTGCCAATACACAGCACTCTGCACTCAACAGCACTCACCACCACTCTGCGCACTCACCACCACTCTGCGCACTCACCACCACTCTGCGCACTCACCACCACTCTGCGCACTCACCACCACTCTGCGCACTCACCACCACTCTGCGCACTCACCACCACTCTGCGCACTCACCACCACTCTGCGCACTCACCACCACTCTGCGCACTCACCACCACTCTGCGCACTCACCACCACTCTGCGCACTCACCACCACTCTGCGCACTCACCACCACTCTGCGCACTCACCACCACTCTGCACTCTGCACTCTGCACTCACCACTCTGCACTCTGCACTCTGCACTCTGCACTCTGCACTCTGCACTCTGCACTCTGCACTCACCACTCTGCACTCACCACTCTGCACTCACCACTCTGCACTCACCACTCTGCACTCACCACTCTGCACTCACCACTCTGCACTCACCACTCTGCACTCACCACTCTGCACTCACCACTCTGCACTCACCACTCTGCACTCACCACTCTGCACTCACCACTCTGCACTCACCACTCACCACTCTGCACTCACCACTCACCTAGAGATAATACTAGCACCCTAGCCCGCTCACTGCCTTTTGTATCTGAAACCTGCAGGGACTTTTGTACAGGCTGCATGCAAAGCTTGACATACATACATCTTGGAGCACCTTGGAAGTGTTGCAGCAGAAAGAGCAGTCGTTTTAATTTAAGTAGACTTAGGTCATTTAATATTTTGAAAATGGTTGTACGTCCTGAAGTAGAAGCAAAGATGCTTTTCATTTGCATCAGTTAATATAGTAGATTCTGCCTGTGCAATGTACCAGTGTGTTTGTGATTGGGTTATTTGCTGTTGTGGGTCTCCAATCACGCTCCTACATAGTTTCTGAAAAAGCTTTCTCAGTATCGCGGCCGCCCCGGAAGTCAGGCACGGTCGCCTGTGACGGGGGCGGGGCCACGTTCACACCGGAAGAGGAGGCAGGCGGAGTCGTAGCGTCTCGCGGCCCGGGGCTCCTGTGAGCGGTGTAGAGCCCCGGGGCCGCGCCAGCAGGAGGTTGGGCGCCGCGTGCTGAGGTAAGGTAAGTTCCAAAAGGCTGGAGCGCGATTGGTGCACTTGTGTGTGTGTATGCTCGTGTGTGTGTGTGTATGTATGTGTGCGACGGTGACGGCAGGGGAGGGGGAGGGGGGGCCTCGGTGCACTTGTGTGTGTGCGCGCGTGTGTGTATGAGTCAGGGGTGGTGTCTCTGTATGTATGTATGTGCGTGCGTGCATGGGCGCTTGTGTGTGTGTGTGTATGCGCATGCGTGTGTGGTGCTTGCGCTTCCCAGGAGACAGCGCCTGGCCACAGCGCGCGTTCCAGTTACAAATCGCCTGGAAGGATGCGCGTGGCCTGGACTGTCTCCTGGGAAGCATAGTCCCTGACAAAAGATCTCCGGCGGAGACGCGCTTCCGCGCGTTGACGCCGAGACCTAAAAAGGGATCTCACTTCTTGCCAAATACCTATCGCTGAATTGCCTTGCGGGACGCTATGGGGAAGATCTTCGCATCCAGCATTTCAGAGCATCTAGAAGAATGGAAAAACTTGTCAGGGGTGATTCCAAATGTCCAAGAGGCTTTAGACCAAATCACACAGTGACAGTTAACATTGCAATTATCTAGTCTCTCATTGACCAAATACGTGGTCTCAGATTCTATATATTTTATATGTCGACTTTTCAACTGCACTCAACAGCCCCCTTGTCTGTTTGCTCCTTCAGCTCGGCCCACCTTCCTTTGCCCGTGTGCTTTCCATTCTCTCTTCCTGACCTCTTGTTGGAAAAAAGCTCACTGTCCTACACTAAAAACAGAGGTTAAAAAGAAATGTTCCCTTTGGTGAATACTGTAGGAGATGAATTATACTAAATTTATGACCACATTCAACTTTTCACACAGGATGTATATGCACACGAGTAGATATATATAAAAGTTCCTTTTAATAAATAAAAATATACACATTTTAAATCCACATGGATAGTTTCATAAAAAACTTTAAATCCCATTGATTCCTAGATGGAGTTTTTTAATGTATCTAAGAAGGAGAATTAATTTAGGCAATCAAATTGGTCTTACACATGTTAATTTGGACACAATATAGACAGCACAAAGCATAGATGTAAATTCCCGGTCTAGAAATTAGTTGCTGACTTTGCCAAATTTAACACAAAAAGACACAAGGCGTTGACACCTTTTGGTGGTACAATCACAATGGGGCAACCTTCAGGACAAAGGAATATGCTACTTACCAGTATGCATCTGTTCTTGGCATGTAGAGCTGCAGAGTAGTACACTGTGCATTAGATCGCCATCTGGTTTTGGGCTCCAGTGATTGCAGGTTGTTGGCTTCTTGGAAGAAGTCTTTGCTAGTCCCGATAGGTGACTCCTCTCTTGGACAATACTGTGCCTGGGCATCGGCTACATCCTCAGATTGTTTTTCGCCATGATGGGGAATGATGGAGTCCGTAGAAGTAAAGAAAAGAAGGATGTCCATGCGTATGCATTTAAGTAAGATGATTACTGGAACGGATACAAGTCCCGGGGAGGCGGGAGGGCGTGTACTACTCTGCAGCTCTACATGCCAAGAACAGATGCATACTGGTAAGTAGCATTTTCCGTTCGAGGCATATGAGCTGCAGATAGTACACTGTGCATCGATTGTGCAGCAGTATCCCCTCTAGCGGTGATCACCTGTATCCGTTGCAGTAGTTTGAAAGAGGGTTCTAAGGACAGCTTGGCCTAACGCAGCTTGCTGCTTGGCTTGCACATCAACACAATAGTGCTTAGTGAAGGTATGTGGTGTAGACCATGTTGCTGCCTTGCAAATGTCCTCTAGTGGTATATTTCTTAAGAAAGCCATAGAGGCTCCTATTTTGCGAGTGGAGTGAGCTCTAGGAGGAAGTGTTCGTGTACGTTTAGCTTTTATATAGCATATTTGTATACACTTTACAATCCACCGTGCAATCCCGCCTTTGGAGATGGGGTTGCCTTTGTGCGGAGGAGAGAAAGCGACAAACAGTTGTTTTGTTTTTTGAAATGATTTAGTCCCGTCGGTGTAGTAGAGTAGAGCTCTTTTAACATCTAGGGTGGGTAAAGCCCTTTCTGCTACGGAGTCTGGGTTTTGGAAAAACACAGGTAGCTCGACAGACTGATTGAGGTGAAAAGGAGTGACGACTTTTGGGAGAAATGTTGGATTAGGCCCAAGAACCACTTTGTTGGGATGTATCTGAAAAAATGGTTCTTGTATAGTGAAAGCTTGTATTTCACTTACTCTTCTGAGAGAGGTGATAGCAACAAGGAAAGCAGTTTTCCATGTTAGGAATTGCAGCTCGCATCTATGTAGGGGCTCGAAATGGGGTCCCATAAGTCTGGTAAGGACAAGATTTAGGTTCCACACAGGAGAAGGAGGCAACCTGGGTTGAATTATCCTTTTTAAGCCTTCCATGAACGCTTTAATCGTGGGAACTCTGAAGAGAGACAGATGTTGTTGTTCTGAAAATAAGCTGCAATTGCTGCAAGGTGCAGGCGTATGGTAGAATATGCCAAATTAGAACTTTGAAGATGTAGAAGGTAACAAATGATATTCTGGATGGAAGCATCCAGGGGGTCAATTTAATAATTTGTGCAATAAAATTGCGAATCTCTTTCATTTAGCAGCGCAACACGCTCTGGTAGTGGGTTTCCTGGCTTCTTTAATAATGGCCATACAGTCTGGTGGTAGGTTTAAGTAACCAAATTCTAGGACTTCAGAAGCCAGATCACTAGATTTAGTTGGTGCGGGTCTGGGTGCCTGATTTCGCCATGGTTCTGCGTTAACAAAGATGGAGTGAGCCGCAGCTTTTCGTGTGGAACTAGAGATAGTTCCAACAACGTGGTGAACCACGGTTGGCGAACCAACGTGGGAGCTACAAGGATTCGTTTGAGAGACTGTTGTCTGAGCTTGCGCATCACTAATGGAATTAGTGGAAGAGGCGGAAAAGCGTACGCAAATCTGCCTGACCAGTTCATCCATATTGCATTGCCTTCGGACAGTGGGTGTGGAAACCTGGCGGCGAAGGCTGGGCATTTTGTGTTTTCGTGGGTGGCGAACAGGTCTATGTTTGGATGACCCCACTGTTGGAAGAATGGCTGAAGAACTTGAGGATGCAATTCCCATTCGTGAATCTGTTGCGACTGTGGACCCAACAGATCTGCTATCTGATTGTTAACTCCTGGAAGGTGTTCTGCTAACAGATGTATGCTTTGAGGAATGGCCCATCTCCAAATGTCTTGTGCAAGCTGAGACAGTTGCAGAGAGTGTGTCCCCCCCTGTTTTTGAATGTAGTACATGGCTGTCATATTGTCCGTCCAAATGAGGACAGCCTTGCCTTGCACGTGAAGTTGGAAGAACTTGAGTGCTAGGAATATTGCTAGCAGCTCGAGATGGTTGATATGGAGCAGCCGCTGTTGAGCGGTCCATTGACCCTAAGTGGTATGTCGTAGGAGATGGACTCCCCATTCTGTGAGGGATGAGTCTGTTGTGAGTACTATTTGTGGAACTGGCTCTAGGAACGGCTGCCCCTTTGTCAGGTTTTTGGTGTTCCACCACTGCAGAGAGCGATGTGTGCGGCTGTCCACCAACACCAGGTCTGTTAATTGACCGCGAGCTTGGTTCCACTGTCATGCTAGACACTCTTGTAGCGGACGCATTTGCAATCTTGCGTGTGGAACTATAAAGATGCAAGATGCCATCATGCCTATGAGTTTCATGAACATTCTGGCTGGGAAAGATTGTTGGTGTTGAAAAATAGCAACTAAGTTTTGAATGCTCTGTATCCTGGCTGGACTGGGATCAGCTAGAGCTGTAGATGTGTCTACTCTAGCCCCTAGATACTGGTGTACGTGCGAAGGCTCTAGGTGCAACTTGGTGTAGTTTATTGTAAACCCTAGGTTCTGGATCGTTTGGTGTGTGTGTGTGTGTGCAACGCACTGGCTGGACGATTTGGCTTTTATGAGCCAATTGTCTAGATAAGGGAAGACTTGGATCTGTTGTCTTCTCAGATGTGCTGCTACGACTGCTAGGCACTTCGTGAATACTCTTGGTGCCGTTGTCACTCCAAATGGAAGGACCGTGAACTGAGTGTTGTTCTTCCAGTACAAACCGTAAGAATTTCCTGTGAGCAGGAGGTTTAGGGATGTGAAAGTAGGCGTCTTTCAGATCAAGTGTAGCAAGGAAGTCTCCCTGTTGCAGCAGTTGAAGCACTTGTTGCAGAGTGATCATATGAAAATTATCTGATTGTATGTAATGGTTGAGGGGCCAGAAGTCTAGAATCGGTCTCAAGGTCCTGTCTTTTTTGGGAATTAGAAAGTACAACAAGTAAACCCCCGTCCCTTGTTCCTGTAAAGGAACTATCTAAATCGCACCCTTCTGTAGAAGGGATACAACCTCCTGCTGGAGCAGAGCTAGATGATCGGTAGACATTGGACGCTGTCTGGGAGGGATGTGTGGAGGGGTTGCTGTAAGTTCTAGGCAGTAGCCATGTTGGATAATCTGTCTTACCCACTTGTCTGTTGTAATAGAGTTCCAGACAGGCAGGAACTGTGTTAGTTTGCCCCCTACAGGAGTGGAATGCTGCGGGGGGGGAAGCGTAGGGAAGTCATTGCTTAGTGGCGGAAGAGGCTCGAGTGTTGGTATTCCCTCTACCTCTGCCCTTGGTATTATTGCCTCTGTATCCTCCTCTATAGTAACTCTTGGTAGAGGAGGTTTGTGTCTTGAAAGATGTGTTCGTGTCTGTTTCAGTTTGTTTGTAGCCGCCTCTGTAAAAGGAGCGACAAAAGGAGCCTCGAGCTGGGGTAGACTGTAAGGCCCCCATAGATTTGGCAGTGTCTGTGTCTTATTTCATTTTTTCGAGGATAGGGTCTACCTCCGGACCAAATAACTGGTTTTGGTTAAAAGGCTGGTTCAAAATGGTGGTTTGTACTTCCTGTTTGAACCCCGAAATGCGTAGCCAAGCATGTCTCCTAATGACGACACTGGTATTAATAACTCTAGATGCTGTGTCTGTGGCATCTAGTGCACATTTGATGGAAGCGTTCGATATTAACTTGCCTTCCTGTATGAGGTCAGTAGCTTGATCTTTGTACTGATCTGGGAGGTGTTCAAGCAATTTCTCCAATTGGTCATAGTGAGCCCTATCATAACGGGAGAGGAGGGCTTGCGTATTAGCTATGCGCCATACATTGGAGGCCTGCGCAGCTATTCTCTTGCCTGACGCTTCAATAATCTTGGATTCTTTGTCAGGCGGGGGTGCTTCACCAGAAGTCTGAGAGTTGGCCCTTTTACGTGCATTGGACACCACTAATGAGTCTAGTGGTAGGTGTCCTTTAATATAGACTGGATCTGAGGGTGCAGGTCTATATTTCTTTTCAATTCTAGGGTTTAAAATTCTGGTACACACAGGTTCTTTAAAGACCTCAGTAGCAAGCTTAACCACCCCTTTGATCATGGGAAGAATTTGAACGGATCTCAGAGACTGCTCAAAAGTATCTAAGAGAAAACTTCCTCAATGGCCTCAGAATGCATGGGGACACTATGGTATGTAGCAGCTCTGTTGATCAGCTGGCCAAACCCAATAGTATTCTCAGGAGGAGAAGGTTTAGATGGGTATGAGGGTGCCTCAGGGACATCAGGGTCATCTGCAGGGTATGGAAACTCCCACCTAGGCACAGGTTTTGTGTATGGAAAAGTCCATATGCCCTCACCTTCAGGGAATGTAGTGTCTCCTTCCCCGTCCCCTCCACCTAAATCGTATTCATTATCATTCTGTGGTGAATGTGATGATAATGGAGATTGTATAGGAGAGTTTTGAGGTGAAAAATAGGGAGGAGCGGGAGAAGGAGGAGAGACAGGAAAGGAAAGGTGCAGAGGAGAGGTTGCACACTCCTTGTCAGGAACCACAGGTGTAGGTGGTGTAGCTGCAGGTCTCTTCTTGAGTGGTATGACCTTCTTCTGCGCTGATTTTTTCGGTGCCGGCGTAGGTTGTCGAGTGTCTTTAGCTTTCTGAGGTATTAGAGGGTCCTGTGGCTTAGGTTTCGGCACCAAAGGTGTCGATGTTGGATTGGAAGGCATTTTCGGGGGCTCGGAGGCCTCAGAATCAGGCTTTGTGGTTTTCGGCACCGTGTGCGGCTTTGGAGCCGGTGCCTCTTTCGGTTTCGGTTTTGGGGCCGAAACATGTTTCGGTTTCAGTGTAGGCACTTCTCCGGTATCGGAGCCGAAGGGTGTTTTGGCTTCAGTGTCGACGGAGTCTTGTTCGGTGACGAGGCACCGGAAGGCGGAGGATCTAGTTTTGGAGCCTAGGGAAGACTCTTGGTCGGTGTCGAGGCACCGGAAGGCATGGAAGATTTCTTCGGAGTCGAGCAGGAAGGCGGGACTTTCAAAGTAGATGATCAGTCTCGACTGGGCCCAGCGGGCGGAGTGTTGACCTTTGCCTTCTGCTTGGGCGTATGTGGTGCAGGGGCAGTAGTACTCATGCGCTGACCCGATGGAATTGAGTGTCGGAATCATCTGCCTCGGAGACGATCTGGAGATCCGGTGAGTCTTCTTCGGGAACGAGTGGAGCCGCGTCGTCGAAGATGTCTTCCGGTGCTGGGGCTGATCTCCTCATCTCGTGTCGACGGGCCCTCCGGTATCGGATGGTTCTCTTCGCGCGGAAGGAAGCACAGGCTGTGCAGGTCGAATCGTTGTGGTCCGGCGACAGACCGAGGTTACAGACCTCGTGGTGGTCGCTATGTTTAAACTTTGCTTGACATTTCGGGCATTTTCGGAACGGAGTCCTTTCCATATGGTGTAGGCCGCACGGCGTCGATAGGCCCAGAGGCTCACTTGGATGACTGGAATGGAAACTTTGGCGTCGAAAGGTACCGCCGTCGATGTCGAAGGCAGGTAGTAATTGTTTTATGAAGTTCTGCACGTCGAAGTTGCAGAAAAACTGTTTCTGGCCGGAGCGGAGAAACTTTCATCCAAACCCAGTGGCGGAAAAAAACAATCTGAGGATGGAGCCGATGCCCATGCGCAGTATTGTCCAAGGGAGGAGTCACCTATCGGGACTAGCAAAGACTTCTTCCAAGAAGACAACAACCTGCAATCATCCGAGCCCAACACCAGGTTGTGTTCTAATGCACAGTGTACTATCTGCAGCTCATATGCCTCGAACACTATTTTCTTCTTAGAAAATGGATCACATTTCAATCAATAATCCCACCGGTGCAGCCATTTATGAAGCACGACGAGAGAGTAAGCACCGGGAGAAGCGGACGCCGTTAGAATGAAAAGCTACAGATACGTGATCCTGGTGCCAATAATATGGGGGACATTAAGATCTGTAACATTCAGCATATTACGGACCAAGACGTGTTCCGGCTCTTATCGAATATTAAGAACAGAAGAGTGACCCTCAAATTGAAATCACTCTGCAGCATATAGGTATAAGAGGGACTGAATCCTCAAAGAACCCTAGAGAAATGAAAAGAACAAATGTATTAAAGAGATCACCTTAAATTCCATCAACATCTACCAAAGTGATCTTTGAAGAACCGTCCATTTACTCCCCCTGATCTGGAGAAACATTCACCTGAGTGCGGCTGCACCAGTGGGATTATTGACTGAAATGACATCCTTTTTCTAAGGAGAAAATAGTTTCGTACTGAAGAAGGTGGTCTCACTTCGCATTTTGGATCAGTTATTTTTAAAAACAAGTAGGAGAAGGATGACAGTATACAACATATATATGTAAGGGGTAGTAGGGCTATTAAAGCAATTTAGAACTGGCCTACATTATTCCAGGCTGATTTAGTACAAATAGTTAGAATGAACCACTATGTTAGGCGATTGTTTTCTTAAGCTTAAATCAGCAGTATAACTAAAGAATGTTTCAGTGTTGAAATAATTTAACGAGATGCCTGTAGAAATATTATAATTATTTATTGAATATTGGTTTTAGAGGGATAAGGGCTGTGAATCAACAGGTTAAGCTCCTGTTTTTTTAAGTGCCAATCACAAGCATGATGGCTTAGAACACAGTAATCATTTTCTCATGTATGGTTAATTAACTCAAGAATTCATATCTGTCTTTTATGGTTGTCTATCTGTTAAAATGTATTTATGGAATGAAAAACGTACTAAAATCATGTTTGCATTTTTAAAAGAAAACATTTGTCTTTCAAATCAGCATAGTATCAAACTTTATAAGAAACCAAAATAAAAAATAAAAAAATGCTTGAATCTGAGATTTTGTTTATGCGCCTCCAGGTCCCTCCTGGATGGGCGTGTTACGCCTAAAGCTAAGTGTCGCCAAAAATTATTATCGTTTTAATGGTTTAACACAGAGTGCGCGAGTTTGTTGGATTACCAACGTTGCAAACTGGAAGTAAACATTCGTCGAACCGCAATACTACTGCAGAAGAAAAACTAAGCTACTTCTGCTGAAAACTCAGGAAAAAATAGACAACCACCAAATATAGCAGAAATTAAACACCTCCAGAGAACAAGAAGACCACAGCAACAACCAAGGCACACTTCTTTCTCGTGGGGTTAATTTTAGGTTTTGCCTAGGCAGCGCATGCTCCGTCTCGACGAAAGATGCTGTATACAGTATAGCGGGGAAAGCTAGGCCCACTTTCCGGCCATAAATTTTATTGGCTGCAATTGAAAATCCTGCATTTTGATTGGTTTGTTGGCGACTTAGTTCCGCCTCCTGACTGCTATGGCATCAATTTTCCTATTCAGAGGCTATCAGCCCCTTTACTAGTTAAACCGTTTTTTCCCTGTCTTTCCCCATTTCCCCCCACAGTCTGTTACTTTTGGTACAACAACCACACCCTCACCCCCCCCCCCCCCCCCCCCCCCGTTCGTGCCTTCTTTCATGCCGGCACTTACATTTAAAATGCAATCGTTCTCGAGTAAATCCGAATCCTATTGCATTTTCAATGCTTTTTCGTCCCGTGATTGATTGGTGGCTTTGCACTATGTTTTGCCTGACCTGTCCTAATGACATTTGCAAAACAAACGGCTCTTACGTATGCCTCTGTCGGCCTCTGTTCCGGTGTGCAGTGTCGAGGCTACCTGTGCTGGTGTGTAGCAACAAGGCTCCTCCTGACTGCCTCTGTGCCCACGTGCAGAGCCAAAGCTGCTTCGGCCTGATGCCTCTGTGCGGGTGTACTGCGCCACTGCCCCTTGCCCGGACGCTGCTCCTCCTCAGATGATGGTATAACTTGTTTTATGTTTCCGCCGCTTATTGTTTGTGGAGGCAGCGGCAATATCAAGGCAGTGATGGCGCCGCAGCACGGTAATTTAAAAATAATCATGAATTATCAGATCCCAACGACTGCAAGGACCCAACCCCAAGGACCTCAGCGGCCGCTGGAGCCCTGAGCACACAATCAATCAGTGACACTTGTAGAGCGCGCTACCTACCCGTAGGGTCTCAAGGCGCTGGGGGGGGGGGGGGGTGTCGCTACTGCTCGAACAGCCAGGTCTTCAGCTTCTTCCTGAAGGAGAGGTGGTCTTGGGTCAGGCGCAGGTCGGACGGGAGGGAGTTCCAGGTCTTGGCGGCCAGGTAGGAGAAGGACCTTCCTCCTGTAGTTGCTCTTCGGATGCGGGGGACGGCGGCGAGGGCGTGGTTGGCTGATCGGAGGTGGCGTTTGGGAGCGTAGAAGTTGACTCGGCTGTTGAGGTAGCTCGGGCCTTGGTCGTGTAGGGCTTTGTGTGCGTGGGTGAGGAGGCGGAAGGTGATTCTCTTGTTGATGGGGAGCCAGTGAAGGTCTCTCAGATGTCCGGAGATGTGGCTGGATCGTGGGATGTCGAGGATGAGTCTGGCTGAGGCGTTTTGGATCCGCTGGAGTCTCTTCTGGAGCTTGGCGGTGGTCCCGGCGTAGAGGGCGTTGCCGTAGTCCAGTCGGCTGGTGACGAGGGCCTGGGTGACGGTCTTCCTGGTCTCTGTGGGGATCCACCAGAAGATCTTCCGTAGCATGCGTAGGATGTTGAAGCACGCCGAGGAGACGCTGTTGACTTGCCTGGTCATGGAGAGGGAGGAGTCCAGGATGAAGCCCAGGTTACGTGCATGGTCTGTCGGTTTGGGTGCGGTGCCCAGGGCGGGAGGCCACCAGGAGTCGTCCCAGGCGGAGGGAGAGGAGCCCAGGATGAGGACCTCCGTCTTGTCCGAGTTCAGTTTCAGGCGGCTGGTCGTCATCCACTCGGCTACCTCTTTCATCCCTTCGTGTAGGTTGGCTCTGGCGGCGGCGGGGTTGTTGGTCAGGGAGAGGATCAGCTGGGTGTCGTCGGCGTAGGAGATGATGCTGAGGTGGTGTTTGCGTACGATGGCCGCGAGGGGGCTCATGTAGACGTTGAAGAGGGTGGGGCTCAGGGATGATCCTTGGGGGACGCCGCAGATGACTTCGGAGGCCTCTGACTTGTATGGTGGTAGGCGGACTCGCTGTGTTCTTCCGTCGAGGAAGGAGATGATCCATTCCAGCGCCTTGTCCTGGATTCCGATGTTGCTGAGGCGCCGTATTAGGGTGCGGTGGCAGACCGTGTCGAATGCCGCGGAGAGGTCTAGGAGGATGAGGGCCGCTGTTTCTCCATTGTCCATCAGGGCTCGGATGTCATCGGTGGCGGCGATGAGGGCGGTCTCGGTGCTGTGTTTGGCTCGGAAGCCGGACTGTGAGGGGTCGAGGGATCCGTTCGTCTCGAGGAAGGCGGCCATCTGCTTGTTGACGGTCTTCTCGATGACTTTGGCTGGAAACGGGAGAAGCGAGATGGGGCGGTAATTCTTGAGGTCGGTGGGGTCCGCTGTTGGTTTCTTGAGTAGAGCGCTGAGTTCGGCGTGTTTCCAGCTCTCGGGGAAGATGGCGGTGTCGAAGGATGTGTTGATGATGTCTCGCAGGTGGGGTGCGATGACAGCGTCGGCCTTGTTGAAGATGTGGTGGGGGCAGGGGTCGGTTGGTGATCCGGAGTGGATTGAGTTCATCGTGCGGATGGTGTCTTCTGTGCTGATCGGGGTCCAGGCGTGGAGGGTGGTGGTGGGGGGGGCTGGCTGGTCGGTCGTGGTGTGCGTTGGTTGGTTGTTGAAACTGCTGTGTATGTCCGCGATCTTGTTGTGGAAGTATGAAGCCAGGGAGTTGCAGAGGTCTTGCGATGGGGTGATGTCGTTGTTTCCCGCGTTGGGGTTGGAAAGCTCTTTCACGATGTTGAAGAGTTCCTTGCTGTTGTGTGCGTTGTTGTCCAACCGGTCCTTGAATGCTGTTCTCTTGGCGGCGCGGATCAGCTGGTGGTGTTTCCGGGTGGCAAGTTTGTAGGAGGTCCTGTTGTCCGGTGTCGGATCCCTTTTCCAGACTTTCTCGAGGGCTCGGCAGTTCTTCTTGGAGCTCTTGAGTTCGTCGGTGAACCATGGGGCCTTCTTGCTGCCGGGTCTGCTAGGCGGGGTCCTCAGCGGGGCGAGTTCGTCCGCGCAGTTGCTGATCCACTTCGTGATGTTATCGGCGGCCTGGCTGGGGTTCGCTGAGCTGGCAGGAGGGTGTTGGCTCAGGGAGGTGGCGAGCTGGTCTGCTGTGATCTTGTTCCAGCTTCTGCGGGCGGTGTGTTGCTGGTGTTGGTGGGTCGTTGTTCTCTTGAAGGTGAAGTGGACGCAGCTGTGGTCCGTCCATTGAAGCTCTGTGGCGTGGCTGAAGTCGATGTCTGTGCTGGATGAGAAGACGGCGTCGAGTGTGTGTCCGGCGAGGTGGGTGGGGGTGGACACCAGTTGCTTGAGTCCCAGGTTGGCGAGGTTGTCGAGCAGGGTGCTGGTGTTGTGGTCGTTGTTGTTCTCCAGATGGAAGTTGAGGTCTCCCAGGAGGATGTAGTCAGCGGAGGTGAGGGCATGCGGGCTGACGAAGTCGGCGATGTCGTCGCTGAATTGCGTGCGTGGTCCAGGGGGTCGGTAGATCAGGGTGCCTCTGAGGGTGGTGTTCGGGTTGGTGTGGATCTGGAAATGCAGGTGTTCGGCGCTGGTCAGGGTGTTGTCGGTGCTGGTCGTGAGGCGGATGGTGTTCCTGTGGATGATGGCGATGCCTCCTCCCATCTGGTTGGCGTTTCGGTCCCTCCGGACGATCTTGTAGCCCTCTGGGATAGCGATGGCGATGTCGGGAGCTGAAGAGGCGTTCATCCAGGTCTCCGTGAGGAAGGCAACGTCTGGGGCTGTGGTGTCGAGGAGGTTCCAGAGTTCGATGGCGTGTCTGTGGACGGAGCGGGTGTTGAGGTGGATGCACTTGAGGTGGGTGCTGCTGGAGTTCGACTTGGCGGGTGCTGGTGCGGGGCTGGTCCGGCTGCAGGAGAACTTGCAGGCGTGGCAGCTGAATGGTCCGTGGGTGCGTCTTGGAGTGGCTTGGTGGCATTCTGGGTGTCGGCCGGTGTTGAGAGCGGTGAGGGTGGCGGCTGAGTACGTCAGGCGGGTCGGTCGGGCTCTTCGGGGGCCAGGGGTCCTGGCACTGGGCGCGGTCCAGGCGCGGACGGGCGTAGACGGGCTTACCTTTGGCGCGCCTTCGGCGCACAATCGGCGCGCCCGCTGCGCGTGACCGCTGCGCGTTCGCACGGTCGCCATTTAAGGCGAAGTGCGCGGGTGGGCGGGGCAGCTGGGAGGCGGGAGCGGGGAGGGTTACAGAAGAAAAAGGGGCGGGGACAAGCGGCTGTGGCGGGAAGGGAGGGCGGGGGGCGGAGCGGTAGGCGGACAACCAGGAAGGAGGGTACACACGTTACAATACTGAACAGGCACAAAATAGCGACAAAAACGGGAAAAAAGCAGAGAAAACAACAGATCAGTGAGACAAGCACAAATACCTGACAAAACAACCAAAACAAGGGGAAAAAGCGCTCGCAGCGGCGGCAGCCGGCGAACGAGGCAAAAACGAGGCAGCAGCGAGGCAAGGGGCACACGCAGCATCTGGTGGCCGTGCGGCGCGGGGGTGTCCCACAATGTGCAGCTGCAGAGCCTATATGCAGCCCAGGCCGCACGTTTGCTAAGGGAGTTAGTTGCCGCCAGGAGGACTCGTAGACTGGTTTTAATGATGTAAAAAGGGGGGAAATGTGATAAAATAGACACGTCCGGTACTCCAGTGAAAGTGCAAAGCTGCTACGCAGGTGTTTCACGGAATGGGAGAAAGTGAAAGGCTGTTCCATGAAGAGTGAAAGACAATGAAATCATTCCCATGGGGCGGGGAGAGAGTAAAAGGCTGCCCCACAGTTTTGACGAGAAAGGATGTTGCACAGGGTGCGAGTAAGAAAACAAGGCTGAAACATATCATCAGTGAGAGAGTGAAAGGTCGTCCCACCAGAGAGTGGGAGAGCGAGTAAAAGGCTGTTCTAAGTTTTTGAAGATACAGTGAAAGGCTAAGTCATGGAGAGCGAGTAAATACAGGCTGTGCAGTAGCTTAGAAGTGAGAGTCAAAGGCTGTCCTGTGGAGTAGGAGAGTGTATGAGAGACTGTTTCATGGGGTGATGAAGAGTGAAAGGCTGCCCCATGGTGCCTAAGTGAAAGGCTGTTCCATGGAGTGCAGTACAAGCTGCGCCGTAGCATCAAAGTGATAGTGAAAGGCTGTCCTGTATGGAGTGGGAGAGTGTTTTACGCTTTGGGTAGCCTCATTTGTGAGTGTATTAAGAGGTTCGTAGAGTGCTGCGTGGTGCGTATATGTTGCTTCAGAGCCCCGTAGATGTGTCACAGTCCGTATTTTGCGATTGGGGGTAAAAGGAGAATCCGGCGATTTCTGAAAAGGCTCCCATTTCAGCCTTATTCAGTTGCATGTTGGTGTACTCGCTGGGGCCTGGAGTTGCAGACCGACCGAGACTATTGAACAGTGCACTGGCTGAGAGATGAACGAGCACAGAGGCCAGGGCAGAGAACGATGCTTCACCATGTTTGGATATGGTGCGTAGATTTCGCCAGTGCCGTGAGGCTGCATTTGCTGAGCTTTTCTTGGGTCACGGGTCACGGGGTGCCGGATTCAACATAGCCAGAGTGGTGCTTTGGTGCACAGCAGTGGCAGTGGGTGTTCTGGGGGTGCAATTGCAGATGCAATGAAGTATCTCAGGGGAAAACAGCAGGGTGCACAAAGGCCTGAAATGCAGCGTTACTTGTGTATCGGCGCACAAGTACTTGCGCAATCCTAGTAAATCTAGGAGAATGACCCAAGAAGCTTGGCTGAGCAGAACAAGAAAGGCATGGGACAGACAGGTGATTATACTGCACCTACTCACCTGTGAACGGACAGCTTTGCAATTAGGAATGCAAACCTGAGTACTCATGAATGAACATCTGGGTGGGTATTAATTCTGAAGGTTTGCAAGGGCACAGCTGAATTCTTAGAATGCAAACTGTTTCCTTGTAAGCAGCATATAGAGTATTTATGAAGCCTGTGGATGTAAATTTGAACCTTCTGAACAGGCTGCCAACCTGTGAATGCACGTCGGAGCACTTGTGAATGCAGGTCTGCGTTGTTGTGAATGCAAATCTTGACACCTGTGAATGCACATCCAAGTGCTTTTAACTGCACAGAAGAGTGTTGAAAGAGGCCCATCCAGTTGCTTGTGAGTGTTCATTCAAGTGCTTGAGAATGTAAAAGAACGTCGACTCGCCCTTATGTTCAACGTTGGAGAACATGGAACTAAAGACAGTTTCACGTTTAACAACTCTCAAAGATTTTCAGCAATCACTCCCTTTTCTGCCTAATTAGTGCCGCCTTGTCTTCGTTTGTAACCTCCCATGAGGACAGGCTCTTTTACTTCGGTTGTTACACAGTATGTCTGTATGCTAAATACGTATAAGGTCCCAAATGGGAAACCCATTGCATTGCAAATGCTTGTAAATGCTTGTTAGGTCTCGCATGCGCTGCAAGGCTTCTAGTAAGGACTTCCATCTCACACATCTTTTCCTCATGTTTTTTTTCCCCGGCCACGCATCTGATTGGCCATTTGGGTAAGGTTTCCACAAAAGAAAGCACGCAAATGGCCAAAGGCTCGGGTATATCCCGCCTTATCTTTAAATGTTCCCTCCTATAGCCTATGTTTCTCGGGTGCGAGCAGCGGCGCCATCTGTTTCCAATTATCTGGCCCGAGCTGGTTTACATGTGCCTGTCTCGCGGTTGCATTAATTGGAAAGTGATGGTGTTCACTTTTGCGGCAGCGCGTTTCTTTTTACTTTTAAGTTTGATCCCTATTGCCCCCTCCCACCTGCTACTCAGCAAAGTACTTGTTCTTTTAGGCATCGCTTCTGCTCTCCTACGAACTGAGATCTTGAAGGATAGTTTCCAAATTACAAAAAGAAGGATCCTTGAAGTCCTTGTGTTTCTTAAAACTTTCTTGAGGCGGAGCGATGTTTCTTGCTTTGTCTTATGAAAGTCTTGGTGAATTGCCACTCTGCCGGGTTTCACATCCGGGCCGGGGGTTAATTGCAAGAAGGACGCCAGACTATTAAGCTTGATTAGAGCGCGTTGGGCTGATTCACAGGAAAACAAATGTCACTTTTGGCAGGCAGCTTGCAACTTTTGTTTCTATTTATTTTTTGGCTCTTTTGGTTTAAGTTCTTTGGCTCAGATATCAGTGTTAGCAGCAATGAGAGTGTACAAATGCAAATATCTCTAGGCCTGCACTCGCCAGGATTTTCAGGCTTAAATTCTAGACTCCGTACCCATTAGAGTATTGATTTTTACCCTGCTGTCACAATACAGTTCAGCTGGGCGCTGTTGGACCTCCTCCCTAAAGTATTGAATGTCTACAGATTTCAGCGGGAGGGGCACAAGCACGCCCGAAGAGTTGGAGAGGGCTGTGGACACGTGAACAAGTGAGGAGGGGAGCATGCCCTGGCCACAAGCTACACCCAAACGTGGTGGGCCCATTTCTGAGGTCCACGGGCTTCACCAGAGCAGAGGGACCTAGCCTGCTGTCCCCACTTCTTCTTTCAAACTGCCCGTGGAGTGCTGCTTTCCTCCTTGTCGGACCCTCTCCTTGGCATCGACATTGAGGGGTGTAAAGTGCAAGGGGAAGTGGAGGGAGGGTTATCCCATGTGCCCGGAGCGACCCTCCCCCTACCTACACTCTGCTTGTAGGAGTGCCTACAAGTTATTACAGGCTTGCAGCAGGAAGAAGGCTTCAGTTTGGGAAGAAGCACGGGGTGATTGAGGTAGGCGGTAACAGGATAGCCAGAGAGCAGTGGCTGCACACAGTGCATGGGTAGATGGGCCTGCGCGCTCTCAGTCTCGGCTTCTCTGCTCCTCTCGCTGTGCTGGGGCACCCCTCCACCTCCTCACGTACTGAAATATGCGCGATGTGAGTCTCCTTCCGTTCAGCAAGATCAAACAGATCTTTACAGTGGATCCCACTTTGTAATGACCCCCTGTCAAGGTCTCACCGATGTCTGCATTTACCCAGGAGCTGGAGTCTGCCTGTCCCAAGGGTGCTGGAGCGGTCTGCTGACTCTCTGCTGCTTCCCTGGTTTCTTTGAGAGCCAGGGCTATTTAAACAGACTGTGTTTACTTCAGACTTTATCTCTCTCTATCTCGAGTCGTAGGCAGCTATGCACCAGATTCATATTTGCGAAAACATCACTTGGCAATACAACCTGTCTGCTACTACATCTAATGTATACTTTTCCTGTGTAACAAGTCACCCTGGAGAAACAGATATGCAGACTCCGATGATTCTCTTACTTAGTTTGTACAACCACTGGCGTCTTGACATACTCTGTTGGTTTAGTGATTACTAGTTCTGAAAAATGTCTGTTGTTATCCATAAATAACAAAGAGACGCCTTCTGTGCTTGAAAAGTAAAAACACGCGCAGTTGTACTGACTGCACATAAGCGACTGCTGTCCTACTTAAAGGGCTCATACCTTTCAGAATTTGGCACTTTGTGTCACTGCTGTCCTTCTTAAAGTGCTCATACCTTTTAGTTTGGCGGTTTGTGTCACATATTATAATATGTGCATATTATAATTGTGTCACTGCTGTCCTTCTTAACACCTTCGCTGCGGCAGCTTTTCCCGCTGTGTGCGGGAAATTTTGAAAAGCAGCTTTAACATGACGAGCTCAGCTCGTCATCCGCACACGGCCACCGTGGCTGATGACGAGCTGAGCTCGTCATCAGCAGCGAAGGGGTTAAAGTGCTCATACCTTTAAGTGTGATCAGAGTATCTCAGAGACCGCTCGCCACATTTACCCGACAAACGCTACAAAATCACTGCGAACAAAAAAAAAGCGCCGCCAAGTTTAACGCAATAACAAAAAACAATGCTCAAGTCTGCAAATTACTGGAAGTCTTCTCAAAAAAGCCTTTGACGGAATTCCTGCTATTTGACAAGAAAATCCAGTCTGTGACAATGCGCTTTTTTTTGCAGAACTGCTTGTTTGCCCCTTAGCAAAACAAGCATTGGCATAGCCAATAGGTCTCGCTTTTGGGACCTTACAAGTATTTAGTTATGCAGCACATTATCCTTGACGCAACAACATCAACTGTTGTATGGCTAAACACTTATAAGGTCCCAAAGGCGAGCCCTATTGACTATGCTAATGCTTGTTGAAAAATGTCTCCTACAGTAGTCGGTAATACAACGCTAGAGTCACGATGATGGATCTTTTGCAACATTACATGGACCCAATGTTCTAATCCAGTTGAGATTTAGAAGTTACATTTTTCGATATTTAATTAGCTATGGTTATAGGTAATTATTAGCAATTCGGAAATATCTCTTCATTGCTAAAAGCAGGCAAGTACCTTTGGACCTTGTTATGTAGAGTGTCTCACGGGTCACTGGGTTTATAGATAAATACCACTCTTAACTTTAGTATTTGAGCAACGAAAATGGACTGTGGCGATAGATGCACATTATATGTTTTATAAAGTAATGGGAGTTTGTTATAATAGTGACACGCTGGTGACAAGCATTTGGAGTCGTCATTTTGGCTACAAATTGGAGTAAAAAGCAGATTTCTGCAAATTAAATCAAAACAGAATATGGCATTACTAGTAAATACTATTACTTAGTATTAAGGTACATAATGAACTACTGATGAAGATAAACCCTAGTCCAAGTATTGATAACAATAATCGCCCCATATTTGGACTAGGGACCCATTATGCACCCTAATTTAATCCTTTGGGTTTCAACAGCACACAGTCAAGATCTTAAGGTATTTGTAGGTACGATGCAATCAGAGGAGCCAGTGAGTCTGCTGCTGCCTCTGATCTTAGCCCTTTTCTTCCTTTCGGACACCTAGCCCTCTACCTGAACAACACACCACTCTCTCTACTCTACCCATCCCTACCATAGTGTCTAGTCGGTGCCAAGACTTGGGGTCGCTGTTCTAACCGCTCCTCTATGGCAGAGCTTCTGGCAGGCTATGGTGTTTTCTTTCCCATACACTAAGGCTACAAACGCATTTACAGGTAACGCAGCTGTGCTTTGCACTTGAGAAATTCCACCGACCTCTTTCGACTTTCTAGAGTTATGTTGTTGGGATTTGTTTAGAGCTTACTACCATTGTTACGGCATCACAGCACACAAAGTGATTTGTGTAGTGAGTGGAGGGCTGCACTTTGGCAACTCCTCACTGAAGCATGAACACTACGCACCCCACAGGAGTGCCTTCATCAATTCCATTGTGTTTTTTGCCCACCTCGACCCTCTGATGTACTGCTCATCAGAGTTGGGAGTACCTCCAACCATATCAAGCTGTGCTTATCACCAGCACCGCCCCCTCCAGTTGTGTTTCCCACAGGAGTACTTCCATCCATCCCCAGCTATGCTTCGTCCCCTTCACCTCAGCTGTCAGTCTTGATTTTGTCCCACCCGAGGTGTGCTTCTCACAAGCAAGCCTCACATACACATTAATAGTGCACTCCTCTGTGTGCTTCCCACAAGAGAGAGCTCGATGTCCTGCTGTGTCCATTACTAGTACACTCCCCATGTGCTTCTCACAAGAGCACTCCATGCTCCGCTGTGTGCATTTTGCAGATTCCATGAGGAAGAGGTACTTTAACCGAGGCTCCTCTGGTTGGCTTACTTTTAAACCATTTATTTCTCCAGGGGGAGTTTTTACACTATTATCATGCCTTTAAAATTGCCTGTATCTGTGAAAACAGGACAGAGGCAGCTATCTTTCCTGATAAGGAAAGGTGAATTTCAATTAGTTTATATTTCAAATGTCTTCCAGGAGGGCTCCAGCAACATCCTTTGTGGAGTGATACCCCTCACATTAGGGAGGCCACCAGTCTAGCGCTCCCACAACAGAGGCACCAAGAGGTGTGAGGTCTCTGCACAGATCAAGGTAGACAAATGATTGGCCTCACCTAAAGGGGCCGTCTAACCTGCAGCTCAACCGCTACTCACCATAGCATGTACAACAAGCATTGGCATAGCCAATAGGTCTCGCCTTTGGGGCCTTTTAAGTGATTAGAACGGTATTGACTATGTTAACGTTTTTAACATGTGTTGCAGGGTATTGTGAATGTTATTTAGCATGTTTAAAAGTTATAATTAAAAAAGTGTTATAACCATTTGAGACATTATATATAACATAGAAAACGTTATAAACAACTGAAGTATCCTAATAAAATCTAGAATGAACACGAAAAATGTGTTCTAATTTTGTTGTTTATTCAAGGAAGGAGACAGTGGGGGGAGGGGGGAGTGGAGGTGTAAGTAGGGAGGGGATGGAAATAGTGGGGAGTGGAGGTGGAGGGAGTGGGTGGGGGAGGGGAGTGCAGGGAGAGGGGAGTGGGGGGAGTGAGGGAGGTATAGGGAATGAGGGTGGAGTGAGGGTGGAGTGAAGGTGGGAGAGTGGAGTTGGACGCGGAGGGAGTGAAGGTGGGAGAGTGGAGTTGGACGCGGAGGGAGTGGAGGTGGAGGGAGGAGGGAGTGGAGGGAGGTGGGAGTGGAAGCAGAGGGAGGGGAAGTGGAGGTGCACCATAAATTCAGAAAAGAGCAGGGCATATACAGATTACTGGATAGCACACAGAGATTGCTGCATAAGCATATAAAGTGCAACACAATAAATACAGACCTCAGCAGGATACCTACAGACAGCAGCAGGACGCTTACAGATAGTAACATAAGAAATACAGACAGCAGCAGATTACACACAGGGAGCAGCACAACAAATGCAGATATCAGCATGTAACATGCAGAGAGCAACACAGCAAATACAGAGTGCTGGAGGGCACATACAGACAGCTGCGTGGCACACAAAGAGAGCAACACAACAAATACAGACAGCAGCAGGGCAAATGCAGAGAGATGCAGCACACATAAAGAGAGCTGCAGAGACAATACAGACACCAGGAGGGCACATATAAACACCAGCAGGGCACACCAAGACCACTGCAGAACACATACAGATTGCAGCACAACAAATAAAGGAAAAGTCAGAGCATAAACAGGCTGCTACAGGGCACACACACAGAGCAACACAACAAATGCAGATAGTAGCAAGGTACATACCAACAGCAATAGGAAACATTGAGAGAGCTGTGCAATTACTGACAGAAACAGTGCACATACATAGAGCAACACAACTACAGACAGAAGCCGCAGGGCACAAAAAGACAGCTGCATGGCTATGGCCTAGGAGTATGGGTATCGGAATGGCTGACGCACAAACTGATAGAAGACAAATGATATGAACAGCAACACTGTGGGTTGCAGTACAGAGAGCAGTGCTGTGCACTCCGTAGTAGGTTGTAACTTTCCTACCTTTTTACTTGCAGTGAGGTAGCCCACAGAGCTGAAATCAGTGGTGCCATGCAGTTACAGCCGACACCCCTGAGCCAATACTACAGGTTGCTCCTCCGAGCCGGTGCGGTCACCTGAGCTCCCGCTGCAAGTTGCCCCACTATGTCCAGCAGAGGACTAAGCGCTTCATGTAGTGATTTGTGTGTGTACCTGTGCTGTTCGTGTGCCTTCCACAGTGATACGTGCGTAAATGCCCCCAAAAGAGTGATGTACATGTGCTTGTATGTCTATGTCTGTGTGTGCAAGTGTGGTCTTCCATCACAGTGATGTGGTTTGTGTTGGTTCTGCAAGCATGTGTGTGTGCGGTGATATTCGTATGTGGTCCCTGCAGGGACAGTAATGCAGGCCAAGGGCAGTCACACAGGCAAAAAACAATTGTGCAGCGTGGGGCAGGAGGAGTGCACAGAAGCGGAAGGTACAAGAGTAATGAAGTGTTGGAGGGTGCGGGCTAGAGAAAAGCATACAAGGACTACTCAGATTGTTGGTTTGGTGGTAGGACTGACACCGCCCCGCAATTTCAACGCTCGAATGAAGCTGTGGTGAGCAGACTATGGCGTCTTGCACACAGAGGCAGGCTAGGGCTTTTGCAACAGAAGCGCTTGTTGGCTTATGTCTCTTTACGGCAGACTTGGAAAAGCAAAGGGTTCATCAGAGGCTGGTTGTGGCGAGTGACAGTAATTAAAACAAGCAGCCATGTTAGTGGGGGCAGATGGCTCAAAGCAAAGTAGGATGATTGGGGGATGGGCAAGCCACACCATGAAATCCTCTTACTTGAAAGTCATACAAAGAAACTAGATAAGAGCAAGACTTACATGTCTGTTTAACAGTGCTCTCTGAGCAAGTGAGAAAATATGAGCACTCCTGATGAGGGTTGGTCAAACACGAGTAGGAAACATAGAAAACTGAGGTGTGGAGCGCGGAGCAGCGCCAGCCCAGCGAGGACTGGCGCAGCGTGAGCCCGGTGAGGACTAGAGCTGCGCGCAGTGAAGCAAGGAGCGGCGAATTAAAGTGAAATCGTGCCGGCAAGGCGACCGCGAGCAGGCTAACAAGGGAAATAGTCCAATTAATGTGTAGGAGAATTGCGCCCAAATACACCTGTTTAACTATTTATTTTCAATTTGTATGCAAAGTTACTGCCCACAATATGGGCATCCTGGCTTTAGGAGAATAAATGAAGTATGAAGGTCAAAGTAATGCCGCGAACGAAAGTGAAAGCGCGCCGGCAAGGTGACTGCGAGTAGGATAACAAGCGCGTGTGTCCCTAATTACAAACAAATGGCCAAATAAAAACAGCTGTTATCAAGCACTCGTGCGGGCATCCACCTTGCGGAAGCGAGCAGCAGCGCGCGGGCCATCTGTTTTCAATTAGCTTACGCCGCTGCTCGCTCCCGCAAGGTGGATGCCAGCACAAGCACGAGTGCTTGAAAAGAGCTGACCAATTTCTAAAGGTCATCTCCTAGAGCAGCGCAGCGGTAGCAATAGTGTTTATTGAATTTGCACACGGGGCCCTTTTACCATTCCCTCACTTTCACTAGTGTTTGCATCCCCTTGCCCTCCAGCAATGCAGGAAATACACTTCCACTGTCTGGGACGCGGTCCTCATCTTCCATCTGGTGTGAATGCAAACCAGAGGCATCTAAATGTATCCCACTCAGCTGTATTAATATTACAGCAAGTCAAATCTGAGGATGAACACCAGAATCTCTTTTTTAATGTGTACATTTTTTCCCATGTATTTTCTTGACTTCAGTCCAGTCATTATTTCCCGCTTTCAGCCCTCGAACTGATCAATTGAGTTGGCTGGATCGGTGGTCTAGAAGTAGCCTAACAGTGGAGAGATGGTTAACCAGGTTCTAGTGCATGCAAAAAAATCTTATTATAGAACAATCTTCACAAGTAAATAATGTTGCTTTCTCTGTACATTTTTGCATCCCCAAACTGCATTGCTGTCTCAAAACATTCACTACGTTCCTTATATCCCCCATAAAATAGTCTGTCTCTTCATTAAAACTCCTGTTTGTCTCCTCTCCATTTTCTTCTTTCTTTCAAATATCCCTTTTCTTCCCTTCCGTATTCTGCATGCCTGCGCTCCCAGAGCACAACCTACTCGGACACATGCACGTTTTACTTTTGTCTCTTTCAGCAAATTTCCAACAACTTCTTTACAAGTTCACAATCCCTCCTCCTGCTGAAAACCATACTTATACAACCAAACAATAAATTATCTCCTCTAGCTCCTGTATTAATCCCTACAACCATGTGCTTAAGATCACCCCCACCCCAATAATGATCACAACCTACCGCTATTACTTTAGTTCACAACAGAAAACTGAAATGGCTGCCTGGAATGATTTGCTTTGAGCACACAAAACTAATCCTAGTAACTGACAGTAAGCAATAACACTAACATAATCCATTAATCTGGGGTTCCAGAGCAGTGTGCTGCCTGGTGTAAAGCGCTTTTGTTTGACGCCTCATTAGGGGTAGTAAGTGCTATATAAATGCAATTACAATATATTTATGAATTTATTTATAAAGTTTTATATAGTGCGAACAAGATCCCGAAGGATATCAAAGCGATTTACAAAAAGGATGGAAGGAGGGTACTACATACAATATCAACATTAAGTAGGAATGAAAGCAATAATAATCACATAATTACAAGACGCATGGGTCAAAGGAGAGTAATAAAATAAGCAGGTACATAAATAGTGGAATAAACGGGGGGCACACTATGAGAGACATTGTGGTAATCTGTATTCTGATTGCAAACGTTTTTGTAGGACGGTATTTAAAAGACATTAATCTGGTAGAATCCCGCCGGGAAAATCTCACTTAAACTGCAAAATGTATACAATGCACATGTACAGCATAGTTTGTGGAGCACATTTCACACGTCTGAATTTTGCATCTGTACCAGCGATTGTAAAGATGGCAGAATATCTGTGCTCTGTGTTAAGTGAATCCACTCACACAAAGTGATTCTTAGTTTTCTTTATCGAAGAAAAGTACAGCAGAAACAAGGGCCAACACGCCTGCTTCAAACGGAAAGCAAGCTTCAACTGACAATCAACATTCTACACTACTTTTGTACACTCTACTATGACCCTCTCAACATTTCAACATGGAAAACAAGAATAAGAAAGACACAACATATTTTCCTTAAATGAAAAATATATTTTCCCATATGGGGAAAATAAAAATATATATATATTAAGTGACAAACTAAAATATTGCTGTATAATCTTACTTAAGGGTTTAGAAAAATAACTAACATAAATACGCCCTCTATTTTTATTCTGTAAAATAGTTTTGTAAATACATAGTCAGTTTGATTACCCTGCCATACTTGCTATTCAAGGGTATACCAGAAATTGTTTGGTTAAACCTCTTAAGAACTAGAAATTATTTCTTGAATTATATGTTCTCACTCATCATTCTCAATTCTACATTCATTAGGAGACCCATCTCTCACATCACATTGGTGCGAGTCCAACCAAATGTACATCTTCCTTTCTATATTATCAGGTACATTCCGCCTGTTATTTTTGCACTTTACTAAATGACTCCTATGCCACACACTTCCATCTCTCCACTTCATGGAATGATTAAACATTTCCAAAAACCTCTAAAGGATCAAATATGTCATGATCCTACATTAAAGCCCAGTTTACCTTTCAATGCCACACACAACCTTCATTTTAGTGTAGGATGTTTACATTAGACTGTGATATTAAAAAACAGATATTTAGTGCTGGTTTCGCAAATAAACAAACGTGCCAGTCAAGAAAACACGGAAAAACGTTATCTCATGTCAAATATCTACGGCAGGATCTGAGATGTATGAAACTGTCTCGTCCAGAAAAAAAATGACAACCCTGAAGAAGAAATCTGTGTGCAGCCTGCAGAACACAAATCTACAAATCTTAGTAGCACAAGGCTAACTTTCGCTCTCCTGAGGCTGAACATTAAAAAAAAAACACATGTATGTTTTGTTTGATTTATGTAATGCAGAGCAGGCACAACAAACAGCCTGTCATTTGTGAGGCAAATAAATACAGATGGAGGTGGTCCAGTCTATATTGATATCTATTTATAGGGTCAGGCTGGCCTATTGGCACATAGTCATTGCCTGACAGGTCGATCTATCAGGTCAGTGTACGAGCCTTTTTAACGGCCTGTTTTGGGTCCGATTTAGAATTTGCTCGGTCAATTTTTATTGTTGATTTTGAAATCAATCAGTCTTCCATACTACTTATACATTGTGTCTTTACAAACTCAAAACTTTCCCAATTTGCAAACACAAAGCTACTTTTTTTTTCAGCCATCTCACGGGGGCCACTTTTATTTTGATCCCGGGCCCTTTGTTCTGTCCCAGTCCGGCCCGGTCTACTTATATGCACTGGAAAGAACTCTAAACCTAAAGCAAATTACATGGAGAAATTACCTCTTTTAAAGACTCTGCATAGGAGATGAGTTGATAATGGCTTTTAGAAAGCCGGATCGATTGCAGCATCATCTGCCCCATGCCAAAAGACACCCATTAGTACGAGTAGCAAGACATATGAGGCCCCAATTACTAGGAACTTTGGAGGAGATAGCCCAAAGACAATATTACAGAAAGAAAAAAAAAACAACGAGCTACCTCGAATGGCCCTTGTCATCTTGAAATGTAACTAATTTTTAAAAAACATTTGACATCACTAATTGCGCATACCCTCAGATGTATTCAGTCTTACTTTCTGCCAATGCAAAGGTGATTTAAACAGCAACTTTGAATTCAATACTCTTATTTCTCCCAAAACGTTCCCTGTGTTAAACAGAAGATTCAAAATTTGCAGTGGAAGTTCTGGGATGTTTCATTCATTCAAGTAGGAATGGTTCATGGAGGTTCTGGAAGTGTCCGTTAAGTTACTTCTTTTACATACTAAGGAGTACATCGTTAACTTGCAAAAATAATAACATGTTAAAAGAGGTCCCATTATGTACCTCGAAATTAATTATCACAGCCACTGTGCTTTCTGCCACTTCAACCTATGAACAAAAATATGTTTCAGACTTTGCAATCTAGCACCAATTAACATTTCTAATTTGTTGTTGTTTTATTAAAGCATTTAGCTCCATTCAACAAAACAGAAGCTACTAACTCAACCCCCCCAACTCACGGGTGTTGCGGTTGGCGTACATCCAATAAATATTACTTAGAGGTACATATCTCCATCTTTTCACTGTATTTCCTTACTAATTAATCAATTAGTAATGTATTTTTTTAAATATTAATTCATACAAAAAAAGAATTCAGAGACACCTGAGGTAGGAAGCAAAACACTGCATGGTCAGAAGTTGCATGTTTTACAATAAGCATCGCGGCACCAATATATCACATTTAAAAGAGGCCACTTTGCTGAGATTTTCACAAACTGCTCTGAAAACATATAGACCCATTGCATTTTCTTCACTTCACAGTAGATGCTCTGACGAACGAGCAAGTTTAGATTCCAAAATGTTATATGTTGCTCTGTTCTCAGGATGCATAAATACAGGCCTGATATAATTTAATATCACTGTTTGAAGCGCTGATGTCAGCAAACAGCAATGAGTTTACACGGCAGGGCAACGCCACAGCCATTAAACGTGCCTCTACAAACACCTGCTTGAAACTTATTCTCAAGAAATGCCGTCGTCGCAGGTGTGACAAAGTTGTTTAATGCAATGCAAAGCCAAACAATAACCACAAAAGTGCTGATTTGACAGCCGACTATTTCATCATAATTTCCCTGGGCCTAGGTATTGAACTATTAGGCAACCATACGAACCGAAGGAAAAATCATTTATCGGCTAAAAATATACTCTCCTTACTCCTCTCCTATGATCGTCCGCATCACACCTTTAACACAGTGCACTCAGATAACCTGCCTACACATTCCCTAAGCCGTACCATCCCCAGCAATACTCACAGAGTTACAAAACACAATTCAAGAGGTATAGTTGACAACAACCTTATGCGAGTCCCCCTCGCACAAGAACCCAGCACAACTTCCAGCAAGGCTCGTATTAACTGCAAACTTCTAAATTGTAGATCAACCTCAAATCATGCAGTTGATATAGCGGACTTCATACTCACTTATGAACCTGATCTACTAATATGGACCGAAACTTGGTTAAATGAGTCATCTACACCCATCCTCAACATGTTGGTATTCCCTAACCATGATATCACCAAAGTTGATAGAACTGATAGGCCAGGGGGCGGTATTGCTTTCATACATCGGAACAATCTTAGTAATTGCAGGAAGAGCAATCAGGAGTTTGATTCCGATAGTATTTCTTCAGCAATGAATTCGTTCTGTAGATGAGAGTTCAAAAACCTCTGATAGACTCGAAAAAACAGGTCTTTGATGTTATAGCATTCACATGCTAAGGCTGAGTACTGAAATGAAGCAAAAAGGAGTTTTTCCCAGAAGACAAACGAAGAGACTCTATTAAATAGGTATTTGTACAGTGCTTTCCGTACAACCTGCTGGGCCCAAAAAGATTTTGGGTGGCCTAAGAGCATTATTTATTTAGCGCTACACACCTCTAACTAGGTTGCGAATCGATCAGAATTGTATTAGGCTCCTTTAAGAGTGCTTGCTAAATAGAACTAAGATCACAAGAATAAACTACTCGAATATGTGCTGGTTATATTTTACTCGCTGATCTGCTTTCCAGGCACGAACAATTACGGACTCCGTTCACTGAAGGTCTCAACTGGCTGCAGTAGATTGATTCCCGCCCCGCCGTTTTGAACTTCCCGCGGCCCTGTCTTCTCCATAATAGCACACTTTAGGTGCAGCCTTCCTCAATTACCCTAAGAGAATGCAAGTCTCCAACGAATCACACATCTCGCCTAGGGCGCCTCGGATCCTGGCATTATTGACACTGCATCCAGAACAATCCGGTGACTCTTTTCACTTCTCCCCACGCAGCCAATGTGTCGGCCGAGAAGGTACACTTTTACCCAGTCCTCGTCCTGAGGAGAACGTAGACTCACTAAGGTTCGAAACGCGTTGACCCCCAGCCTGTGTCAAGAACAAAGGGTGCAGCTAGGGACAAATTCAGACCACTCATGTGGGCCCTATCTGTCATTTCTTATAAATCACTACCCACAGGTGTTGTGTGACAGGCAGGCAAATCCATCCTAGATCCGCCTTGCTCACAGGTTTTGTTACCAAAGGACTGGTTTGTTTCACTCATAAATTGCAAAAATTATACACATTGCAATTATTGTGCTATTTATTTGGTTTTGAAGCATAGTAGTTGGTGTCACCAAAAAAATTCTGAAAAAAATTCGGAGTATTTTCCTTCAGGGTATGTTTCCTTTATTGTTATATTTTTGTATATATTGTATATATTCTTCCATGTTTTTGCACTAACTGTTTTGATGGAATGTCTCTTTGATGTCATGTGTTTTGATGAAACAATATAAATTTATTCCTAGAATACAATAAATATGTTTGGAACTATATAACCTCTTGGCTACACAGTACGGTCTGGCTATGTTGTTTCATAACCTGTTATCAATAATCCTGATCAGCCAATTTGCTCTGTTTTGCGATTATTGAGGTCCAGGCTGATCAGTAGTAGGACCCCACACCTCTATTTGTGCACACAGGTTATATTTTATGGCCACTGCTTTTTCAATATTAGGTGCCCGAGATCCAGTTGCAGTGTGCCGATGACTGTGCGAATACTTGCGGTATTTGGTGTGCCAGGGCAACCTGTATTCATTCAATTCTCAACAAGTATTCTGTGTCACAGTTATCTTGCTCAATCTGCCCTACAAAGAGGAATAAAATAGCCTCAAATCAAAGCAATGTCTGGGCCTCGCAAAGGCAGGGGACCCCAAAACCCTCTCTGCTGATCTATGTGCACTGTCTTGTATTTCAACACTTTGATCAGGTATAAACAACATCACTATAGTATTCACTTGAAACCCAATGCACTACTCTATACCTGTGCATAAGCAGCCATTCAGTCCCAGTTCCTACTATTTGCAGTACACCACCACAGCCTTCATTTCTATCACTCTCTGATCCCTCTATGCCATTATAGTGTTATCCATCTGAATCCTGTGTAGTATCACCATTAAAGTCACCATCAATTGTCTGTCCCTCCATTATTATGTCACCTGTAGATAAAACCCTATGAATAGCACTTATCGAGCCACTATTATGCACCACATGTTCAAGAAAGTCAAGATTCTTAAGTTTAATTTTGTTTATTTACTAGCCAGAGATCTGTATTGCTTGCACCACCTCCGTCACTCAATGACTGGGCCTCAATCTAGCCATTATCAAATGTTGCACCGGCTGGGAGCGCTTCCTCGCAAGCTCTTTCCCCTCTGAAGATAAAGGCAGCTGGATCCGTTAGTCGGGTACCAACCCCAGTTATGCTGACAATACCGGTTGAGCAAGCCAAATCCGGTGTTCAGGCTTTTCAGATGTGCATGCACACCACCGATTCCTCTCTTAGCAAGGCCTGAGCTTTGGGCACTCCACACCAAGCCACTTGCCATTTTGAAACTCCAATGCAGGCGTAGGAGGCCCCTGTCCTACAAGTCACCTGGGCCGCTAGCTCCTCAGACATACTGGGTGTAATATCCACCACGGCAGCCTCTCTTCTTTCTGATCCTATAGTTCGAAGTGAAAACACATCTGGTGGAGTAGCAGAAACGTCCACATGTCAAGTAAAATTACTGTTGGCCCATTCAAACAAAGGACATGGCACAGGATAACAAATAAGATGTTCTTGACTACTGCTTTCTGGAGGATAGTGCTTACAGCACCTATCATGGATATGGTTTTATTAAAACAAGTCAGCATCGTACCTTCATTTCAGTGAAAAAGATTGATCAGTCCTCTAGTGGGGTTGGAACAATTTAAAGTCACCAAAACCTAAGCAGGCGTTTTCCTGGCTCACATAAGGAAATGATTTCATGGCGCAGAAGAAAGGTCAACTAAATGTTGGCTGTTACAAGCTGACAAATTCAAGTAAAATGGATGAACAAATGCAAAAACTAAAGACCACAGACCTTCAATATCAGTCACATTTAGAGAAAAAAATACAATTTGACTAAACTCGAGGCAACTCAGTGAAATCAAACTACTCAGATTGGTAAATTGCTTGCTAGTCTTCGTTTAGATGGCTACGATTTTACATGGCTGAGGTTCTAGCATGTATTACCATGCAAGTAAACTCCAATGCGGTAATTACTTTCAAGAATATGACACCAGATGTTCAAATCTTGGCTAGTCTTAATCCACACCGTTAAACAATTTCTCTGTAAGGCAGACTGAAAAATATTATAAGTAATTGTATTGTTCAAATTGCTCTTTGGCCCACCCCGAAAGAAACCTGTATTTCCGAACATAATGCAGCTGACTACATATTTTTTGTGAAACTCACCCCTAGGTTACTCTGGTCTACCCAATCACATTTGGTGGCAATTTATCAGAAGGGTCGAGCGAATCCCATGGCAGTCAGTATCCTTAAACTTGCATAAAAATAACAGGAGGGTTGCCCCTATAAAATAACCTAATGTTAGGTAACCTGATATTTTTCCACACTGAGTCCGAGTTATCTCGAAATCTCAATTCCTAGTGCACAGCAGGAAACAAAACACCAGACGTGCATCATGTTTTCCAGCTTAGCAGGTGGTAACGCAGGTTGTAAATATTTCTAAAGTACCAAAGGTAATGCCCGGTGCATGAGTATCATTCTTTGTAACGAATGTATTAAAGAAGGAGTGCAATAAATATAATGGTTTGAAGCAATGACCAGTGAGCTTTACGACGATGCAAAGTTTTGTAGCAAATTGAAGAGTTGGCAGTCTTTTTATTTCCAATTGTGCTATTAATCATGTCCAGTTAAACACTTGGTCAGAGATGCAAATCCCTAAAGATGCTTGGTCCACTCACACATTCAGGAAGCACCTCTAACAGGGCTTGCACTGTAAGAATATAGACTGCCCCTGTGTAGGATATACACTTGCTCAAGTTTTGTTTACCAATAAATCACTACCAACACACAGATGAAGCTCATATTGTCACTCTTGCCCCATGAGTGTCTGAGTTTCATCTGAAACATCCTTCAGCTAATGTCAAAGTTAAAATAGTTTATCATGCCATTGCTAAAATTCCTCAAATAGTCACTCAAGTGTGCATTGTTAAACTATTGCCCAGACCAATCTACCCCAAGGCTGCAAATTCAGCTAATTCTACTTCACTATTAAGGAATCACTAGAAATGCCAAAGTTCAACTCAGACAGCTGTGTAAGACCAGGGTATCCTCAAACATGGGCGCCTGAGTTGATTTATCAAAGCACAACTAGCCGAACTGCTCAAGTCTTGTCTAGCCCCTCTCAAAACTCTCCTTCACTTTTGCAGCCAGGCCGATTACCAAAACTATAAAGTTCAAAAAAGTGACTTCCTTTCTGAACTCCCTCAAATTGCTAAAACTGGAATATTGCCCTACCTAGGAAACAGCATATCTGATATACATGGCCATGCACTTACTCACCCATCGCAACCTATCATAAAAACTGGAATAGTCAGGTAAAAAAATTTAAGAAGCCATTCTACACTTCTTGTCACAACGCAGTGCTTTAAGAAAATTACCACCTTCTTGCTTACTATCCGAATGAATACTCCAAAAATATGGAACATAATTCCCACCAATCATTTGCAATCCAAACTAAAGGTTTATCGCCTAAACTTTACACAATATGGCGGACATATCAGTATGGATTTCCTTGCGGTCAACATTTTCACTAACTGGTTTACACTTGCATTTTCTCCTCACTTTCCGATTCAAACACCAATGCCTGAGCGGTAGTCACTATAAACAGTCAACGTCTACAGATTATTTTGCTTTTCTTTTTATTGTGTCTTTATCCTATTTGTATACTATATGTTGTACGCCCAGAGTGTTAACTGTGTACATTCTTTCCTTGCTTTATTGTTGTACCAATACGTTCAGCCTGGAGCAACATAAAAATAACAAACTTTATAAACCATGACTTAAAATTCACACTTTTAAACAAACGTTGACTAATCCAATTTTTCGGATATTACTGGGCTCAACATTTTTGCACAGCCACACAAAGAAGGATGGAAATGTGCACAAAGACAGACAGCGAATGTAGGGAGCCAACATTGTTGCAGTAAACACTTACAAATGAATATTAGTTCTATCCTGCCATTCTCGGGTAACCCCATTCCCTTCTTGCCTTGACAATTTTTAATAGAAAAAAAATAGTCACAATAATTCACAATGGGGAAGAGGGACACCTTTTGGTGGACTGGGTGTTCCACAAGCCTTTTTCCATTTCACAGAGGTCTTATGCACAACACAACAACACAAAACACAGATCAAAAATAAGTAACTACCCTGGTATTATACAACGTGTTGCCCACTCTTTTTATGGTTCAATCCCCACTCTGTGATGAGTTGGTGGTGCTAAACCTCAATCCTATCGCCCCACATCACACTCAAAATTTGCTTGCAGGCAGTCAGCACTAAATGAGACCAGGTAGAAGAGGTATTGCCCCCCTATGTCTTTATCTCATACTATGACTAACAGTTCCCTGAATCCAATGCTCTGATGCATAAATTGAACTCGTCCTCCCCCACCGATACCGATTGTGCCAAATACCATTTCCAATATTCTTCTCGTTCACAAGTTTCAATGAAGTGTCCAGATGACATCTTGTACTTTTACTTTTGTACAGCACTTTGACAAAAGCACCATATAAACTCAATGAAATGAGTATGTTGGTGCACACTACCCCTCACTTCTTTACTGAATACAGTGAACTCAACTACAGCCGAGAAACAATGCAGTAGTGTTCAATCTCAAATAATGAAGGGACTTCAGTCTGCTGCGAGTTCAAGCAGTTTTCCTCCTAATCTTCCTTCAAATAGTAGGACCTCAGAAAAACGTATTTATTAGAAAACCTAAACAAGCACGGAAAAAGCAAATTGGTTTGAATAGAGAAAATATATATACATGCCATTGTGAACAAGGCTACAGAAGCTAGCCGGAACGTGTGGATGCAGCCAATTTTTACTGCATAAATTTCTTTTGAACTCCAACCGATAGCGTCCTTACTGAGTATAATATATATATATTTTAAGAATGGGGGATATTTATATATTCCTTGTGATTTTAACAAGAATATATTTATTAGAACTATGCCTTAGGGAGAAATAAATATGGAGTTTATAGAGAGGTAGATGACTATATTCTTTGTTTTTTATAGGATTAATATACTGCGATGCACTTGTACCTTTAGTAGAGAAATTAAGCGATGGATATAGCACCTTTTTTGTTATATTTAGTACTGTGAAAAAATAAGCACTTGCACTTTCTATAATTGATGAAGCAAACAAAAAGGCAACTGAGGCATAATAGCACTTTACAATATTCAGTACTGTGAGTGAAAAAGCACTTGCACTTTATAATTGTTGAGAACAATGAGGAGCACTGGCATGTTTAGTATCTGCCAAAAGAAACATAAGGAAAAGTAATGGAGATGTGGATAAGGCGTTAGCACGTTATAATATCTAGTAATGTACGTTGAAAAAAAGCACTTGCACTATATATAATTGTCAATAATAATAAGGAGTACTGGCATTTTTATTAATCATAAATGATTCATTGACTGAATAAATTTTGCAATGAATCCTCTGATACACTTTTAAAATCTGATGCAGGCATTTAAGGAAATATAATGAAATATGCAAGGAATTAGTTTTCCTGAGATAATTATTTCCTATTGCTGTAGTTATGGTAAACATATTTTCCTGAATAAGCGTTATAAAATGTTGGGAAGTTTCCAATATTGGAACATGCCGCATTTTGAATGTTAGTTATCTTTTCACCAAATGTTTTAAGATGGCCGCCGTTTGTTGCATAGCACTTACTCTGTGTTTGTGTTTAGTCTGTCGCCAATGTCTACTTTCTAAATCCCTATTTTAACTTAAACAGATGATTTGTCTACATCGTGAACAAGGCAGCGCGAAGCTGTTGAAACTAGTCGATGTAATCATCACCAAAATAAAGACTGAGTGACTATACTCTCTGGAGTGCCGGCTGATTTCTGCTGAGTCGCGGTAATCGCATTTTGGATAGATATAGATATAGATATAGATATATATACAGATATATTCCCCAACACCCACACACAGATATGGCATGGTCTGAAAGCGTGAAAGCTTCCCTAACAATAGAGCACAGGTAGCTGCAGCATCAATGCAGGCTACATACACAAACTTAAACCACAAGCAGTACAAGCTTCCCTTGCTCTTGAGTAGCTTTACGTTTTCATGCTGGATTACTTTCAAAGTAGGTAAACAATATGAAAAGGCCCGTTTTCTAGTGGTAATGAGTACATATGTTACAGCCTTGTTTGTAGTACTGTGTCCTGTTCAGAAGGTTTCCAATGGAGCAATGTATTTGATACCTCAATTCCTCACATGGCATATTCCTTGTAGCTTCAAAGACGACATAAAGCATTATGTGCACAGTTTTGGCAGGCCTAGACGGAGTTTTCTCTCCACTTCAGGTGTATTGTGCAGAGTGCTTTAATCCCCATCTAGAGTATTGCGCTATTGTGTTCAGTTCACAAAGCCTCACCTGAAGTACTGCACCTACATTTGAGGCTACTTCTGATATATTGTGGCCCAAACTGGAAATCACCACCTGCATACTGTGTTTAGTGCTGAAGGTCACGCCTAGAGGTGAGTCCATTTCAGAAGACCGCTTTTATATCTTATTTGTGGTTAGCTTTTATGAAGCACACATTCAGACAAAAAAAGGTTTGCAGAAAGCTTTGTAGAGAGAAAAAAACCAGACCCAATCGCTGGTTATAGCCACAAGACAAGAACCAAGTTCTTGAGGGGTTTCTTCAAGGGGAGTAGTAGTTCTGGCAAAGGACAAAAGCATGTAGTGTGTGCCTGAAAGCAGAGGTCAACGCAAAACAAGCATTGGCATAGCCAAGAGGTCTAGCCTTTTGGGTGTAAATGCAGACACACTCGTTTGGCCATTGTTTTGTGTCGATATTGTTTAGCAATACTATATAAAACCCATAGTTGCTGCTTATTTATCTTATGCAACTAACAACCATTGACAAAGCCAATAGTCATGACTTGTTGTAGGTATGGGGTTACTTGTTGCATCATATCTGGATGCAATGATAGAAATATTGCTTTTTAGCTTACGTGTTTTTTAGCTTACGTGTTTTTAAGCCACGCCCTTAATTACAGTGGCCACGCCCCTTTGAGAGACCACCCCCCGTTTTTTTATCCCACTTAAAGCCCTGCCTTTTAGTTAATGTAAGATATGGAAACTCCTGTTAATGACTGACTTGGTTCCATTAAACCGTGCCAAAATAGGAAGCTTCCAGCTGCATTTTAGCTGGGTGCCCCCGTTTGCAGTTTAAATAACAGAAGAGGGTGAGGAGTAGTTCTGGTGGGGCACACGACATGGAAAGTTAATTTGTTATTTGCAGTGTGCAGCGTAGGCTCGACTCAGAAGGGACTGCTGTGATCTGGGCCGCTGTGTGTTGGTTAGACATGCAGTGTGGAAGTAAAAAAAAAAAAAAAAAAAACAACAAACACCATTTGGCGATGAGCAGATGGACGGCCAGGGGGGTGAATGAGTCTAAAGGCTGTCTCCGCCCCCATGCTCCAACCAAAGCCTTGGCTCTCCGAGGCGTGCCCTTCGTCACCGCAATAAAACAAGCATTTGTAATACAATCGGTCTCGCATTTGCGAGAGTTTTAGCTATTGGCATTGTAAATGATAATGCCTTGTATTCATGTCTTTATGTTTAAAGAAGAGTGGAAGCAAGCAGAGCTGTGGAGATTGGCGATAGGAGGGTGGAAGCAGGCAGAGCTGTGGAGATGGGCGAGAGGAGAGTGGAAGAAGGCAGAGCTGTGGAGATGGGCGAAAGGAGAGTGGAAGCAGGCAGAGCTGTGGAGAGAGGAGAATGGAAGCAGGGAGAGCTGTGGAGATGGGCGAGAGGAGAGTGGAAGCAGGCAGAGCTGTGGAGATGGGCGAGAGGAGAGTGGAAGCAGGCAGAGCTGTGGAGATGGGCGAGAGGAGAGTGGAAGCCGGCAGAGCTGGGGAGATGGGTGAGAGGTGAGTGGAAGCCGGCAGAGCTGTGGAGATGGGTGAGAGGAGAGTGGAAGCAGGCAGAGCTGTGGAGATGGGCGAGAGGAGAGTGGAAGAAGGCAGAGCTGTGGAGATGGGCGAAAGGAGAGTGGAAGCAGGCAGAGCTGTGGAGAGAGGAGAATGGAAGCAGGGAGAGCTGTGGAGATGGGCGAGAGGAGAGTGGAAGCAGGCAGAGCTGTGGAGATGGGCGAGAGGAGAGTGGAAGCAGGCAGAGCTGTGGAGATGGGCGAGAGGAGAGTGGAAGCCGGCAGAGCTGGGGAGATGGGTGAGAGGTGAGTGGAAGCCGGCAGAGCTGTGGAGATGGGTGAGAGGAGAGTGGAAGCCGGCAGAGCTGTGGAGATGGGTGAGAGGAGAGTGGAAGCAGGTAGAGCTGTGGAGATGGGCGAGAGGAGAGAGGAAGCAGGGAGAGCTGTGAAGAGAGGAGCGAGAGGAGAGAAGAAGCAGGGAAAGCTGTGGTGAGACGGGTGAGAGTAGAGTGGAAGCAGAAAGAGCTGTGGTGAGAGGAATAAAGGAGGAGATGCCGAGCAGGAACACCTGTAGAGTGGGACCATAGTTGCAAGGGAGAGCTGAGAAGGCGGAGAAGAGTGGGATGATAAAGGTCAGGAAGAGTAGCCATCAGGACAACAATAACACATGCACATGTCGCGCCTGTCCGCTGACCTGGCTGCTGCAGGGTCTGCACTGCAGAAGGTAGCGGCTGGAATCCCAGTGTCCCGCTCACAAGGCGGAGTTAAGCTGCAGAAGCCGCGCTGCTCTCAGACACTCCCCTCGCATTGCTTATTGAGTGTTTGAGGCAGGAGTACATGTTTCTTCCTTCTCCTGTGTGTGCGCCTCATGTCCATAGCACTGTAAGGTTTGGGGGCTTCAAATAAAGCTATAGCACACACTACCTGAACTTCAGTGGTAGAGACAGGTGCCCCTGTTCCAGCATTCTTATAGGGGTGTCCCCTGGGGTTCAGCACTTAGAGGGTCATCACTCACAGACATGCCTCGCCATGCTCTGTTCTCTGGGGTACTCAGCACAGCGAAACAGCTTTTATGTCCCTCTCTGCTTTAACTGCAGTGTCAGATGGAATATGTAGGGTTAAGGCACTTCACTAGCTGGGTGTAGGGTTAGGGCACTACACTAGCTGGGCATCAAAAATGGAGACGTACACCAGACTTAATCTCTTGGAGGCAGGATTGATTATTGGGGGGTGGGGGGGTTGGATAGGGGAGCTAGCAGTTGATCAATGACTGGGGTATCTCCTTGAAGTGCATTTGACATCCGACAAAACAAACATATCAAGTGCCCACTCACCTGTCTTTAGGAACCTGGAACACTAAACAGGTAACCGGCTTTACAACTGACAGATGAATAAATGGGTACAATTAAATCGTCGCTTTCTCACATAGTGAGAAAGGCCGCCGAAAGCCCCTTAGCTCTATCCTTATAGAACACATGAGGGTTCACCATGTTTAGCTTTAGCGTGTATTGATATTTGATGGGCAGGCAATCATTTTTGACAGCTTATACAAATGTGCCTGCGCTGTGTTTTGAAAATACAAGTCGAATAGTCTATGATGATGTATCTATCTTATCCAGAGGTCTGCATTTGTGCACGTTTTTGTAAATTAAACATGAGCATTTCAAACCAGACAGGAGGACTTGTAATTTGGTGCATTTCTGTAAGTGTCGTGGCCATAGGCCCACTTTAAGACAGACCGAGAACAAGTAGGCAAAACAAAAACACTGACGCAATGTAAAGTATTCATTGCATTCAGGCTTTCTTTTCCTTTCGCTCTTCTTAGTGAAGAAAGTAAACAGGTCATAAAGCTGTGGTGATCAAGAGACGCATCGAAAGTGAACGCCACAAGCAAAAGAGACGCTGTGCGCGTACACATCTCCTGTCTGGGAAGGCACAGCAAACAGGAGACAGGAGGGAACAAACATGCCTCCCTTCCAATCAAAAGCGCACATTTTTGATGCGCGCCAAAGCAAAGCATGGGTGGAGTTTCACCCCGCTTCAGAGGCAAAACCGAAGACAATAGTCTCGCAAGCGGGCAGCGCATGCGCTGCATCGCTAGGCGAGACCTATATTAAAGTTAAGAGACAAGATTAATGGCTGGGGCTCGAGTCCCCCCAGCTATAACACACACAAATTCCAAAATATATTTTTGTGCAAGGAACTGGATTGATTTTTTTGTTTTTTTGTTTAAAGGGCCCCAGTTGAGTAAATTTACTACTGAGCCACTTTCTTTAAGAATGTGGAAAGCCCCTGTACACCGTGGCACAAAACAATATGCCATTGTGATAGGCTTCTGCATATCCGGTACAGAGTTTACTGCCTATTATACCCAGGTATTTGTTCAGAAATACAGATACACATAGCTTTGCATAGATTAATTACAACTCTCTGCTAGTGCTACTCCCCTGTTTATGCAACTGTCTCACCTCATTAATGTAAGGTGCTGTGCTGCATGTCTGGCTCAACGGGGCAGGAGAGACGCAATGATCAGGGCAAGCTGCAACGTGTGGGGGGGACAAACAAAAAAACGCAAATACCTTCCATAAGCCGTACTGCAGGTGCACATCTCTCCTGATCTCTCAACAGGTCTCTGCCCACGAGTCCTGTGCAGTGCTCTTTGCTTCCTTGATCTTCATGGCCAAGGCCTAACTAGGAAGCTTTCCTGGGAACAGGGAAACAGGCACGCCAGGGAACGGATGATGGACGGGAAGAGAGTGCCTCCTCTGAGCCACAGGCAGTTATAAGATGAGAGCTGGAGACGAGGAGGTGCTGGGGAATGGCACAGGAAGATGAGTTGAAGTGCGGTGGCCGTAGCCACGGTTAAGAGCGACAAGTTTGTAAAACACAACAGCCTGTTTTGGGAATAAGACTAATCAAGCTATACATTTCATTTGGAGGAGACCATCTGCCGGTAATGGATAGTGATTAAGCACACAGCACGTCACCTTTGCACAGAGTAAACATGTTCTTCAGTAGAGGGGGAGGGGGAATTGGGTGCAGCCTTGCACGTCTGTAAGCAAGAGGGGCCAAAGGACCGGTAATTCTAGATGCTTGACGTGACAGTGAGGTTTTGTAATTATAAATAATTTCTGCTGCGATTGCCAACAATGTTCCAAAGTACTTCCCTGTGTTGGGGGTCAAAGGTTCGACAAATAGGAAGCTTCGAAATAGACCGACGTGGGGGAGGTGGTGGACAGACTTAGACACAAAGGGGGAAAGAGCGATCTGGGAGAGGATGGCAAATTAAACAAAAACACGACTCCGTGCGTGGCAGTCGTGCTGATTATATGAATACGCTAAAGCACTGCGGGAAAGAGTAACCTGACCCACGAAGAGTGCAGCTACCACCCAAGGTGACACTGCAGCAGGTGCCGCTGTGCGCACCGCTGCTCGCTCCCACAAACAAAACGCTGTGGGAGTGAACCTTTTCAAAAGAGGTGGGACATGCATGCACCTTTAGCCATTTACAGGCTTTGATTCCAAAAAGACGCAGCCAACAACCAACCCAATGCGTGGGGCGAGTCAGACCCACACAGAGTTAGTTTAGAGTGCTTACAAGAAGCCTCGCAGAGCAGCACATGTGCACTGGCTCAGGCTCGACCTAAAAAGGACTACCTGTTTATTTTTCTTTTTAAAATGCAGAACTTTAACAAACTAGGCATGGGCGACTGTAATTCAATGTACCAGCGTTTTCCTCAAAAAGACAATGAACCTACTGTGGATGCTTCTAGATGTAATACTCTATGCTATAAAGATACACAAGCAAAGACACTAAGCAAATGTACTTTCTGGAGGATATGAGAATAATTTTTAGAGATCCTCTTAACAAAACAGGCAGCACTATTATGTAAAACCAGTATGAATGTCAGACCAACCGAGTGAATTACCATAATTAATTCATGCAACGACAGTCACTACAGCCACTGCTCTAAAGCCTTAATGGGTAAGGTATGGCATAACTTTACGATTTGCTTCAAGAGGAAAAATTAAGTAGAGGAAACCACTGGAATCTGATAGGACTGTCCAAGTTCCGAATCAGGTTTGAAAGCAAGGTATTTCACCACATTCAGGGGCCCGGCATATGCCAAGTACAGGAGGCTAAACTTGATGTCCATGGGTCAGCATTCCCACCAATGTCCAAAACCTATTCCTCTGGGTATTTTCTACATGCATTAAAGAGTGGAGGCAATGGGACCAGAAGTGTTTAGCTAGAGTGTAGCAAATTGCTCAATACATATGTTAAATGTGAAGAATGACAACATGGAAGGAGTTGCTGAGGTGAAATGGGGCAGCAGGGCACCCTTTGTGTGCACTGCACATCAAATCCTAATTTATTTCCTGCAGAGAGTAGAATTTAGTATCCAGATTTAAAGACAGAAGCGGCAGCACAGATATTCAGGAGAAATTGAGCACGGAATGAGCTTCTGATCACCTAAGTGAAAAGCGCTACGAAAACAGCACAGTCTTATACTGAAAGCACAGATTGGGCTAGTATTTTACTTGTTTTTCTAATAGTCTTTACAGAGCAACGAAACATTCTCTAACGTACTAATTGCATTACACTTGGTACTAGTGATAAAGGGTTTGCACCAATTTCTAAGCTTGATTCAGAAATCGAGGAAAAAACGACCTCTAAAGCTGAAAACATGAGTTGCCTTCCACCCAATCCCCTCAAAAAATCCTTGCACACTTCCATGCCACCACAATTGTTAAAACAGGGACTTAACAAGTAAGACACCCACTTAGAACGCTTTAGGAAACTGATATATGGAAGAGGGACAATGAAAGAAAATGTTATGTTAAGACCCAAGCACACAGCAGCCGTAATCATTAAACAATAGCTGGTATGAATGTGAGGAATGAGAAGAGAGGAAAATGAGGGAAGGTGGAGTGACCATGAATGAAGTGAAGGTGAGGTTGATATGAGGAGATATTCTGTGAATGAGGGGAGAGTGTTCTATGAAGATGGGTGAGATGAGCTGAAGCGGTGAGGATGAGTTGAGAATGAGGCTAGGTTGAAGACAATGCTTAGATTGATGCAACACTGGGTGGAGGCCACATAGGGTGGAAGAAAGGGAAATGTGTGTGGTGTGCATAAGAATGTGTGAGGCTGAAGATGAAAGGAAGGTGAAAGGAGGGTGAGGTTGAAGGTGAAGGAGAGAATACGCAGATGCTGAAGTGAAGTTGAAGGAACTGCGGATTGTTATTGGCTCAATACCCACTTAGGGAATCAATCATGCTGGTGTGTGAGATGCTTCAGACAGAGTAGAGGTAGAGGCTCTCAATTCCAGAATATTTATATATGTATTTTATCAAAAAATTCACTAAAAGGACAAACATCAGTGCTACTGATACAATTTCTGCCTTGGCAAGCGTTAGTTGTATTTATTACACTACTAACACCTTTAGAAATGCACTTTGCTGTAGTTGTGCTTCAGAGCAGACTATATGAAATCTATATTAAAATGATTTATGATTAAATGGGCTTGGAAATATCTTGGACTCTCACTCCCTTCCAATAACACTCATAAAATGGGGTATAGCAACAGTGAGCAAGTTCCACATAGTAGCAAGATTTGCATGCGTGCAAGCACGTTCGACAAGCAGGAGATATTCTGTAGGCGAGTTTCTTTGGAAGCAATAGAAACAAGCTTTGTGAAGCACAGGACTTCCTAGGTAAAAACAAACCCAGCATATAACCATAATCACGCAGGTGTTGATCATGCTGTCATCATAGCTTTTTCATATTTAATTCACAACTTTGAAATCAGTCAAAGTCGACATTTTCTTTCATAAACTTACTTAACTTGTTCAAGCTATCTCTCAGCTACAAAGTCCATTTAGAAAGATGAAAAACAAAAACAAATGTAATCAAATAGGGTGAAGCAACATTTGAAAGCACGCAAGTAATTTTCTTTATAGTTGCTTGCGTTAATAGGAGCCCGGGGTTTAATCATCGCTACTGGCAAAGTATCCACTGGTCTAAACAGGTCTGCTTCCTTTGTCTTCTGTTCTTTGCCAGATTATAGCGTCATACATTATTAACATTAGAAGTCTGGTGAAAGGGGTTGCACTGCAAAGGACGAAAACATTTCTTGAGGCACTCCTCAATAGAGAAAAGCCCAGAAACATTGCTTTCAAATCACCTTTCATTTGGACTGGAACAAACTGTTTTTGTTATAGCATTAAGAGATGTTCAATTATTACAGCTGAAGAGAATAGAAAACGCAGCTTTTATTTGATTAAGAAAGGCTGTCTGTCGCAGAGGCAGGAAATAGTTCAGAAAAACGGGGTGGATACAGCAGTTGCAAAAAACTGGCGCGATAGTTAAAGAAGCAGATGAGAGTTTTACTCGGCATCCATCCCAAGTCATATTACAACCACATCGCAACCGACCCAAACGTATACAAACTTTAACTGTGTACAGCTACTGCAAGTATTAAGGCATTTCAAATTCAGGGGTATGTTATAACAGAGAAAACGTGTGTTGTTAAATCTGATAAGACATGAAATGCTAAAGATACAGTGCTAGCAGAACCATTAATTCGAACTAGGTCTGTCTGAACAAAATGCAAGATTGGAGACCGCTGGATGAAGAGGCCACAAAATTCACAAACCAGTACAAGTAAACCAAACAGGGTAGGGGCTTTCGGATTAATGGAAATAAGGCTTCATGAGAATAAAGCCAATTAAGACAAGAAAGAAAAAAAGGTCACAACCTATGGAACAACTCACAAATGTTATGAGTAAATCAACCCAAAAAAACATTTATGAACTGGTAAATCTTTCCCATTCTCATGAAGTATTTGTGGAGTACAGTAACATTTTCCTACCTTAAAGTCACCGTAGATGTGATGGAGATACCAGAGAGAGACTACATTTCAACAAATTACCTTATATGTCTAGTGTGAGCAGATTTTCAGATTTTGAAAGTGAATATTTTGCTGCATTTTCAAACTGAGTGTTTTAAGTATGAAGTGAAATTCTAGTGTGCTGGGGCAAACTTCTAAAGGGATGGCTTGTTGACTGCATTTGCACACAAGTGAAAAAGGATGAAAAGGAGAGAAAGCGAGAGGGTGTGGCATAACGGATAGAGCGTCGACCTCGAAGCTGGGGAACTGGTTCGAGACTCGGGGGGAACGCTGAACATCCTGTGATTCGGAGCAAATCACTTAATCTCTCTGTGCCTAATAAAAATGAATGTGTCCGTCTGTAACCCAACTGGTGTTCATGTAAAGTGCTCCGATATTTTCGGATCAAGTTCATGCTATATAAAACTCCCCAATAAAAAAAAGGAGGAACGAGGGGAATAGTGTGAACATGAAAGAGAATATGAAAAAGAAAGTGACTAAAAAGTAGAGAACACAGCCAAAGAGTGAAAAAAAGGTAGAGACAAAGGGAGTGCGAACAGAGTCAGGGCATGACCGTAAAAGGTAGTAAGCATGCAACAGTAAAAAGGGAGAGAAAAAAAGATAGCAAAAGAAAGAAGAAGTGAGGGGCAAAGGGAGAGAAAAGAGAACGTGTGACAGACAGACAGTGAGAGTGAAAGTGACAGATTGAGTGTGAGATCAGATGAGAATGTGAGAAAAAACCTGAAACAGCCGAGAAAGTTAAAGAGCAAGAGAGTAACGTTGGGAAGTGTCAAGTGGAAGAAGACAACGCTGCTTAAAGGATGCAGAGCCAACCAAGCTCTCTCAGAAACCAGAGTAGTGCTCTGAGGTGGAGAAAATACCAGGTTTGTACAAGGCATTTCCTCAGTTAGGAGTGAAGCCCCCCCCCCCCCCCCCCCCGCTTGGCTTTTCAGTCAAATGCCCATGTTTCAAGTAGTCTTTTGATTTACAGTCGCTGAAGCTAGGTAAAAGGCAGGTTCTCGCATGTTTAGAGAGAGGGTAAGTAAGCTTCACGACCTCATTTAAGTTTAGTGTTAGAAATGGTGACAATGGCAAGCTTCACAAATTAATACAAATGTGCAAAGTCACTTTAAATACCAGAGAGTATGGATGAGTTAAGGACCTTTGACATTATGTGAGCATAACTCCCACACTACAAGTACATTTGAGATTTTCAGTAACCCAATTGGAATAAAAGGTTAGCAAACAAAGGCAGAGACCCTATTGCTTTAGGTTAACAGGCATTTCTGATTCACGCCACCAAACAATGTTGAGTTTGAGGTCAAAGAGGAGTGTACTCTCTCTCAGAGATTGTTAAATTCAGTACCTGAAGTAACAACATTTTGAATAGGCGACGGCTAAAATAACGAGGTTCACATGCTATATTTTAAGTAGCGTCAAGGCTTATGAGGAGAGGACAACAAATGAGCATGTCCCCTAACCATACAAAATAAAAAGATTGCAGAAGTTCCATTGTGGAAAACAAAATCCAAATGTTGCGATCCGTGTTCTTATTAGTGTTTGCAGAATTATCACCACAAACCATAAAATGGCCCTTAAGCTTTACTTATTAAGAGAAGGCAGTTCTTTCTATCCAGGATGGTGGGTTAACAGAGTAAAAGCTTTAACTCATAAGTCCACATTTACTCAATGAAGTGACTTGTGTATTGTAATAAACATGACAAACCAGGAGGATAGAGAATTGAAAAATGTACGAAGCATATGATCCAGATTAAGCGCTTAATTTGAGCAGGTGGTTTCCGGTGCTTGACACCAGCACTTTGCTGTCAACACCTGCACATAATCTTCCACATGGTGGCACGGTTTGTCAAATTAATTGATGTGCACAATCACAGTTAGTTATTATTTCAAGATCCACAAAAAATGACTAATACCAGCCGCCCATGCCATTTTATAGCTTTGCGAAGCCTGGAATAAGTCTGCATAGTCACGCTTGTAGGTGTGATGGTCAGTTGCGTTGCTACCATCATTAGCAGTGCTGGCAGGGGTATTATGGCCTCATGGTACTCATTTCTTTACAAATGAAGCAATATCTATGTCAGGTATGCCAGATGTATCAAAGAGCAAAAAATGCTAATTTAGTATGAAAACAGAAATGGACTTTGCACGTAAGAGCTGGGCTTCATGCATAGGACTTAAATTACCCATGTTAATCATCTTGGTACCCTGAAGGAACCATGACAGAAATATGTTAACTTTCAACCGAAAAAGAATCGCATCTTAGTTGGTTCCAGTATCTGTGAACAAGCAATATTCTAGGGCCACTAACCCTCATACCACATGAGAAAGTCGCATACCCCCTCCTATTCACTAGCCATCGCACTGTAAATGAGTTCCAAGAATGAAACTTTATATTGTTGGCCATGGCAGCCAGTTCGCTACACAGCGCATAAACGACAGAGTATGTGTCATAAATGTTCTGTTTATCCTCATCTACAATGGAAGAAAAATACACAAAGTGACAATATAACATATGAATACTTCAACTCTGTTTTTCAAGTTTGCATACAGCACCAATTCAAAGGCTTAAAGGAACTAAAAAAAAAATGCTTTAAAAAAAATTAACCATGTGAGGGCCTAGGTTTCTATATTTAACTTATGCTGCACCTTCATTGCTTTAAGTGAACTTCATATTACAGAGGTCAACTCTCCTCATCAGGTAATTAAGCTTCTGGTAAACTGCACCTGAACTTTATGTACTGAACAGTCACCCACATTACAATCATTCTTTTTGTAATATTAACAGTTGGGGAGTTCGCTTTAAGACAATTAAGGTTTTAGGTTGGAAACTTTTGCAGGTTGTCCAGAGAACAGAGCAAAACAAGGTGGAGTTGGTACAAGCAGGGTTTAAAACATTGGTATGTTTTTAAAGCTTATACATTTCTACGTAATGTGAACCTATGGAAGCTCCGATTCAGGGGCACTTTCAGTAGCATTTGCAGAATCAATGCTGATAAATTAGCACGGTCTAAAGTATTTTTGGCATGAACAAGGTATTTTAGATTGTGTGTTGAAACTTAGCATTCTAGTTTAAGTACTTGTGTCATTGAGGGCATCTTAGGAGGGACCAATGAAATGCCACTACCGCAATAGAGTGGCATAAAGTCCATAACGGCTGGCATCGACCAACTGCTCTAATATTCCAAAGCTTGGCATTCTTGTTTTTTCTGTTTCATTTAACATTCAGTCTTTAGTGAGAACTGATTCTAAATGCATTTGAGCCCTTCTACCTTGGGTTATACCAGTTGTTAAAGACCCTCTCTCTCATTCTAGGCTCGAGCCTATAACTTGAATAATCGATTTCTAATACAATAGTCAGTGAACAGTCATCAAGCTGATTACTCTTTTCCTATTTTCATGGAAAGGCTTTTAGGATGGTAATTGTCACATTTTTCTCTGACTAACGAGATAAAAATCAACCAGTTGAGTTTTGGTTCCAACTCCAATGGCACACACCAAGTTCTCGGATGGTCTTTTTCACCGGTTAAAATCACTGAAGACCATTTGATTCGATAAAGCAGGGCAAAACCACTGAGCAAGCTTGGAAAGACACTGCCCAGTGAAGAACAGCTTATTTTCCATTTTTTCAATAGTTTCGTTGAACACTAGTTTTACTAGAGCATTCACCACTGAAGACCAAAGAGTACCACTGGAGAGTGGAGTAGGGTGGGGCTGTAGCAATTGTGGGTGTTCAGCTTGCACACAACTTATTTAGTATTTGGAAGGAAGGCGTACACTAATAATGCCCATGTGGCAGCTACAGGGCTGTGCTGCCTATGGATTAGGGTTACTCTATAGAAATACGATATACATACGTACTCTGTGTGAACTTTGGAGAGAACAATGCATTGTTCGACACCTGCTGTACTTATTCTCTGCATGCAAGATACGTCGGCATCATGAGCTCCTCCTCTGCACACTTTCACCTCTAACTACCTGCAATCTCACTTTGAGAAGGGATTCTTAAAGCTTTGTTACCACACAGCATAGACAGCCGTAGTGCACCAAGAACAGTTACAGAACAAGAGACAGCAATGCAAGTGGTCACAAACTCAAAACAGGCCCAAGTGCAGGAGCAATGAAAGATTTCCTGTGAGTGGCAAATATTTGCTACTGCTAACTCTCATATGTTCTAGCCTACTAACTGCCTTTCAATACACACAAGCCATTATGGTTGACATGGCCAATACATTCTTTTAATAGTGGGGCTCTTTCAGTCTCCCGAACGTCTGCCCCCTAATTCAATCCCACACCTTAAGTATGTGGGACCACATTTCCCCTGAGGCAATTTACCAATGGGCGCAGACATCTAGATTAGATGTGGAATTGCCATCACGAAAATTTCTCAAACCCACTAAGTAACTTGTTGGGAACAAAAACATATAGAATGTGAACATGATGGATCATGGTATTCCTGCTTCCATGTCCTGAAGTGTAGCAATATACACAGCAGTAAAGTAACAAACTTATAGGTAATATACGGTCTTTATTAGGAAGAACTCCCAAAGAATGGTCAGATTAAAGAATCTCAAAGAAACACTGTCAGAGCCAATACGTCTGGTGTTGACTGGCAGTCTTTTTAAGTTTCACCTACGCAGCTGCTTAGGAGGGCCTTTAGCCGTAGCTCTACTCATTTTCAAGCACACACTCGTGCTTGTAGCGGCATCCACCTTGCTCGAGTGATCAGGGGCGCGCCACAAACACGAGTGCAGTGCTTGAAAATGAGCAGACTGCTCTGCCAAGCGCGCGCACGCGCACCACTCTCTGGTGCACCCCTCCGCCTCGCTCTCCCTCTCGGACGTCCCTGCTGCTGCAGCCTGCACGTTTTTGTTTTTTTAACTTTCAGCGCGAGGCACACGCGCTTGTTTCCATCTATCAGTCACTGTGTCTTGTGCACTGTCCCTATCTTTCCTGGTCTTTCTCTCAGTCTCCTCTCTGCCTTTTACCTTCATATTTCTTGCTCTAGGTCCATTCCTTTCTCCCCATCGTTTCCTTCCTCACTGTCTTTATTTGCATCTTTCTCACTATCCTTCCATCCTTCTTCTTTCTCCACCTTGCTTCCTCCGTCTTTCTCCTCCTCCCTCTCGTGTGTGCTTTCTCCACAAGCTTCTGTCTCATCCATGGTTAATTTCCTGCTCCCTGCCGCCTTTCGCTCGCAGTGGTAGACTGTCCGTTTCCTCTCCGCCAGTGTCTGCTTGCTAAATATTGCATCTGCTGGTTTTATACCACCAGCCTGGGTGGGGCGGCTGCGGTGGGGTATGACCTAGCCAACATTCCTCTGCCAGGCTAGGACCTCGTTCATGGCTCTGTTAACACAAGCAGTGTGCAGCCCTGCCGCTCCCGCCCCTTCCTTCAACCGGCACACTTGAAGGAGCAGGGCGCACTGAGCCCTTCTGCACTTGGTGCAGACCCTGGGCAGGTGGCATTTCTTGCCTCTGAAATCTGTGTGTTATATTCTTGCTGTTGCCGTGCTCCCCGGACTGTAAGGAAATTTGTACTAACAGGCCTAGCACCTTCGATGCCCTTGCATAGCGAGGCTTTGCCCAAGCACTTCCATGGACTGCACTGGTTTTGCTGTGCAAGCACATCCCAGCTCAGTTTCAGGTGCCCGCAGAGCCAGCTCACCAGGATCTGCTCATAATGCCCACAGCCTCTCAGCGTAACTAGGCTCCCCGACGTAAGCTCACATGCCATGGCACATTTGAGCTCTGCCCCAGTTACTTACTCTACCTGGCACCTCCTGATACGATCAGGTGGTGACAGTGTCCAAGTACACCCAGAATTAGACTAGGGTGCCAGGGAACACAAAGGGCGTTCCTGTGGTGCGGACACTTCCCGATGTGCCTGGGCACTGTCAACTCTCAACACACCCTTTTGTGAAGTGACTTCTCCTGAACTTTCTTAGCGTTGTTTTTAACATGAATCTGTCATATTGCACCCAAGTACACAATAGCTCCTCTCAGTGCAGAAGTGAGGTCTTCTGTGCACTATGCATCGATGATTTTCAGATCACTAACGTTTCTACAAGTTTATCCAGGACTCTGTGGTAGTGCTGCATTCTGGTGCGGTTAGCTTCAGCGCGTGATGCTAGTTCTGCCAGCCTCCGTGCGCAGGAGTTCTCGTTTGTGCTTCTGATCTAAGTCCATTGCTTTGTGTGATACTAGCCGGAGGGCTCCATTGTAGTGCCATGTACCACATATGCCAGTGCTCATTGGTGGTTCATTGTACAGTTGGCCCAAGTTCTTGGCGCTAGTGTCACAGAGCGCAAAGTTAGAGTTGTGTGATACTAGCCACAGGACTCAACTCTAGTGCTGATGGCTTTAGGGATCAGTGGTGGTGATGTGTGTTGTCGACCCCACTGCCTCTTGGTGTGCTGTGTACTTGTGGCTTAGGAGTTGATGGTAGTGTTATGTAAAGTAAATGCTGTTTTAGAAAAGTAAGACCTGAAGTTATTTGGCCCCACTAATGTAGACTGTAGGCTCCTGCATCCTCAGTTTGAGATGTATGCAATGACTCCAGATAGTTTGGAAGATGTAAGTTTATTTGTGAAACCACACTTTGTATTATGCATGGTGAAAAGTCAATGGGAAGCCAAACCATATATTAAATGTTTTTATTCGGACTGTGATGATTTTGTTGGTTGGTAGTATGTGAAACTATTATGGTGGTACTTCAGTCCCTATCACTAATTTCATCTTAAATGACGCGGTACCCTGAAATGGATGCACTGTCTACCAGGCAGCTACTCTATGGAGTTGAAAGCTACTCAATGCGCATGTTAATTATGAAAAGCAGGCACATTTTTTCAATACTTTTTGTATGATCTCGCATCTGCATAGCCAATAGGTCTCGCCTTTGGGACCTTATAAGTGTTTAGTTATCCAGCACAATATCCTTGGTGCAACAATATCAAGTGTAGCTTGGCTAAACACTTATAAGGTCCCAAAGGCGAGACCTATTGGCTATGCCAATGCTTGTTGGATTTGTCAGTACTAGTTTTGCTTTGTTATTGTCTCTGCTAAAAGTTATAACTGGGATGCTACCAGGCCATCGCCAGTCGAAATAAATAAAAACATAGGAAAAATGCAAAAATATTTCTGGGTTTCAGAAATCACACATTGCCAGAGTAAATCACTGAATCTGAAGGGAACTACTTTTACAGATGTGCTCCTTGTAAAACTGCTGATGCAACCCTTGTAAAAGTACAGATTGCTGTCACTTACAAGCACGCTAGCCAATTGGTGAAGTAGCCTGATTAATTGCCCCATGCAGTATTGGGCGAACAACAAATGTAAATGAGGCAACAGACCAATGTATGAAAAGGGCAGTGGCATAACGCAAAATAATGGAGCCCCCTTGCAGGATATGGTGGAGGCCCACTGAGTAGCTCATATATAATCATTGAGCCAGGACTCCAACCTTAAAAAGGTGAGGGCGTCTTTGCACCGCAGGGTTTGTTGGGGCCTGTGTTACGCCTCTGGGACAGGGCTGGCTGAAAGCCCTTGAAAGTAAATAATTACATTAATCATTTTAGTAAAATCAAAACCTCTTGGCCAATACTAAAAAGAGTTCTGCATTTGCAAAAAACTCGATGACCTCCCCAGATCAATCTAAAAAATCAACCCCTGGATCACCTCTAGTGCAGACACCGTGGCCCCACTCAAGAACACCAAGGCAACCGGAACCAGACCACAAGCAAGCTGGTACACAGAAGATCTCAAACTCATCAAGCAGCAGTGCAAGCAGCTAAAACGCGAATACAGGCAGGCGAGGACGACACTGACAAAAGCAACTAGAGATCAGCCCACACACGATAACACCAATAAATCAGAGCCATCAAACATTCCATCCTTACCAAGCGCATCAAAAGCAGCACCAACATCTTAAAGGAAATCTTTGCCATTATGAAAGATTTCACCTCTTCAAATGCTGGCTTTCCCAGCATCATTCCCTCACAATAGCTCTGCACCCAGTTTTCCCCCTTCTTCAGCAGCAAGATCTCCAGCATCTACGACAATTTTGAGCCAGAACTGGACCCCTCCGCCCTTGCAGCCTCCCTACTGTCACTTCTAACATCCAGAGGACCACTCTGACCACCTAGCCCATCATCACCATTGAAGAAACTTCAGCGACCATATGCATCATACACTCCGAATCTCCACTGAACCCCTACCCTCATCGGGTATTGACTAAAGACAGGACCCCATCAGCTCAGTCTTCACCCCGATCCTGAATGACTTGATCAACACACCCACCTTTCCACGTGCCTAAAACCATGCCACAGAGCTCCATCTCCTAAACAAACCCTTAGTAAAGCCTAAGCTACTACCCAACCACCAGCTCATCTTCCTGCTTCCATTCCTAGCAAATTCTATAGATAAGCTCATGAACAGACATTTAGAAGTACACCTCAATGACAGCAACCTCCTCAACACCACCCAAACCTGATTCATAGCCAACCACAGCAGTAGAAACGCCCTCAATGCAGCCACAAACATCCAACTGATCATGGACAGAGGAACACAGCTGCCCTCATCCTTCTGGATCCATCCACCACCCCAGGCCAGGATGCCAGCATTCAGGGACTGGCGCTCTGCAGGGTCTGCTCTATCCTCACAGCCTTACCCAGTCTGTCAGCCTAACTTGACTCACCTCAGCCACCGCTAAACTCTTCTGCGGAGTACCACAAGGATCCTCACTCAGGTGCACACTGTTCAATGCCTACATGGGCCAACCAGCCAGTATTGTTTGACCCCACAGAATCAATGTTAGAGCCATGCAGACGACACCCAGATCATCCTCTCCCTCTCAACAAAACTTTGAACACCTGAACAAACTTCTCTACACGCATGTATGAAGTCAACAGATGGATGAAAACAAACTGCCTCAAGCTCAACACAGACACGATGGAAGTAATCAACTTAAGCAAAGACAACATTATCGGAACTTACCTGATGGCCTGCTAAACTCTGACAAACACCCAACGCGACCACCCCTGCAAAAAACGTTTTAAGTCGACATCTGGCAGGCTATGACAGGCCAAGTGTTCTTAGTCTTCACGTCCTGTTTCCACTTACTCAAGATGCTCAAATTCTTTTCAAGTGGATTCTCTTCACCACACCAAGGACTGTCATCCAGGCAGTCATCACCAGCAAGTTGGACTACAGCCGCAAATGCTACAAAGAAGTCAACACCAACTGACCAGAAGACTACAGACCATTAAGTACTCAGCTGCCAGACTCGAACTCAGCTGCCAGACTCACACTCAGACTTCCCACTGCACCTACATCACCCCGCTCTGCACCTCAAGCACATAGACTGGCTTTAGATTCCCAAACGGGCACTCTTTAAACTCCTCATGTAAAAATACAAAGCCTCTGCCCTAGCTTAGCCCACGCTGCTCTAGCTTCTCAGCACCAGGATATCCTGTGAGGTGAGTTGCATGCTTTACAAACGTCCATAACATTTTAACACATTTCAATGGTGGGAGATTTACCACCACTGAAATCCTTTCAAAAGCCTTTATTGCAGGACTTAAAGCAACGGAGTCAACTGCAATGAGTATTTATCGAGTATGGCTGGCATCGTAATGAGTGATTGATGGAATTATGGCCAGGAAAAGATAAAGATATTGCAATGTTGTATGTTTTGTCCATACAATACCTGCCTATAACTAGGATATTTAGTTCCAACATTCACCAGAAGATTCTCTGATAATATAGTGAGAGGCTACATTTCAAGACCTGTGTGATGACAAAAACCTTTGCTATAGTAAAATTAATACAGAAAAACAAGGACAAGCAAAACCCATTATTAAAAAGAAAGAAATATGAACAGATTTGAACTCTTAACAGAGTTGATAAGAGGTAAAATCTCAAAAGGAGCCAAGAAGCTCCTCCCTTAGTACACACAAGTCCTTATAATTAAAGTGCTATGCCCCCCAAAAGTTGACATGTAAGATCAAAAGCACCCGCTACTATGCTTCATAAGAATACTGCAATTTACTGAAGCTTTTGATAAATACAAAATGGAAAGAGGCACATTTACTTAATCATCCTACTTTGAGGTAACGTGCAATATCCTCTCTCAGTCCAGCATGACAGGGCAGTTGTTTTCAAGAGCTACTGTTACCAATTTTATATAATATACCTAGAGTGTGCTTCTGCTTCTAGCAGATAAGTATTTTCTTTCATACCTTATGCTAGTCTCTATTTGGTACATCATTATACCTCCAATGGAGTGCTTGCTCTTAAACCCATGAGGCGCTATTTTAGATCTCAAAACTACCTGAACCATTGCATACTTATCTCTTATATACATGTATACAAAAAAAAAGCAGGTTATAGGTCTTGCCTACACTGCGCATATGCTGTGCTTTGTGAAGTTTTGTTCAGCTTACTACCTGCCCACAATATACAATTAATCATTTTCACTGCCACCCTCATTTGTAATCTTTCAATTGCTTAGCTCCCGTAGGCCACCCTTCCTTTCTTGTATTAGCTCCTCCCTGGAGCATGGACCAGATACATGTGATCTTCCTTTTCTCTGTTCTTCCTCCTATTTTAGCAAATAACTATTTTTATTTTATAATCGTCTCAGTATTTTTCCTGGATGTGCAACGTGCTTTCCTAATTTTTAACATACCCAGACAGCTTCTCATTTCTGTTGCTTTTCACCCTACTGTTCACGCTTTAGTTACTTACACTCACACCTATACTACTCTACACCACTCTAATTTTTAGCCATTCTTAACAGCAGCCACGCTGCTGTACAACATGGCTAAAAGACATTAGCATATCCAATAGCTCTCACACGGCCAAGACCCATTGGCTTTGCCAATGTTTGTTTAGTTTTCTTCTAGTGCAGCAGGCTTTTTTGATCTTTTAATTAATAAGGGTTCAACACACAAGGAAAGCCAGTTTGTTTTGCCGGTGCTTGTTACATACAGTGGGGAATATTTTATCTTTATGATATATGATCAAACATAAGCCTCCCCTCTATCACCTGTAAAATCATTGTTCTCTTGCTCACTATTTAACCGCATCGCTGCTGCGGTGATTTTTGCGCTGTGCGGCTGCTTTCCATTTTCCGCGTTACATGACGAGCTCAGCTCGTCATCAGCACACGCCACCCGTGGCTGATGACGAGCTGAGCTCGTCATCAGCAGCGAAGGGGTTAAGAGATTGCATCTTTACTGGTTTTAAGAATGAAACAAGTCAATATGCTGCAGCTACATAAATTAAGCAGTTTAAAGCAAATCACGTCCAAAGCGGGTTTTATTGGTTAGAATATGTAGTGAAGTTCAGTAGTGCAGCAGATAACAAGTGCCATAAATGGGTACTTATCCGATAAAGAAAGTGAACTTCCAAGCAATTTGTTTCCAGAAGATAGAGTTGTAAACTAATTTTCCTTTTATTTGTCAGGTAACAGTTGCAAGTCTGCTCAATGACCTTGCTTTCACATTGTCTGCTGACTGAACCGGACAACAGGCATCTTGATGTAAAACTCAACTATAACCCAGTATCAAATTTGAAACTTGGAGACCACGCGGCCCTCTACTAACGCCGTGAGGCCCAGGCCTGATGGCAGGTGACTGCCTACAAAACTCGTGGCATTATTATCTGGCACCAGCAGAATGAGGACTACAAAATCTAGAGCTCTAGAGCTGGTTACGAGATCTCCCACTGGCACCAGTAAAAAGACAGAATCTACAAACACCAGCCACAAAAACGGACGTAAGGGGGGATCAGTAGGATTCAAGCTGGACTGTCCTATTTCTGAAACCAGAACAAAAAAAGCTTCAACACCCACCGTAAGCCCATGCATCAAGTTAAAATAGACAGGAGTGCCCCAAAAACAGGCAAGAGATAAAGCATCATCAAAAAACAGATAAACCCACTGTCTGTAACTTGGATGATGAAGAGCGCAAAACTTAAATGATCAATGTCCCATGTCTCTTTCCACCGAAAAACGGGAGACATTGGAGAGATGGTGCTGAAAGAGTAGACAGAGGCCAAAATAGTAACATGAGAAATAGCACTCTTCAAGGTTCTACTTCATCCAGGTCAGCTAATTACACAGGGTAGACTATGAACCTAAACTGTGTGGTGTTAGCATGGGACAAATCCTTCTAAACTGTCTAATATGCTTTTCCCTTTTACGCAACTTTCTTCACACAACAGGCACAGGGCCAGAGACACAATCACATAGGGAAGAGATTGAGCACACTATCAGCGGTGGTGGTTAGCCGTAGAATGTTGGACCACACGGCTGTCTTATTGAGACTGGTAGGAGACTACAAGCTCACCAGAGGCACAAAGATATTATTCAAGCCAGAATGTCCACCTGGTGAGAGAAATATGGTCAAGTATTGGTGTCCACAACTACACACTGGACAGAGGTATGGATGTGGGGTATGGACAAGTATTCTGAGGCTGTGGAACTAGTCATGGGATTGCCATTCAAATGCACTAAGATATGGGGCCCATGGGCCGCAATACTTTGAATAGGAGCTCTATAGAGTGGACACACAAACATTTCTGCTTTTATTAAGTGTCTGTACACAAGAAGACCCTCTTATCACACACAGACCTGCTACACCACTGACATTCACCAACTATAAGAAAAAAATTGATAATATTAATAAATGTCTGATGCTTATCTCACACCAACCTGTTTAGAATCTGTTAAATGTCTTCAACTGTAAATAACAATGATTCACACAAAAAACTGGGCTGAGACATATGGATAAACCTTCGTGATGGAGGTACGAAGCTTAGTTTTAGTTGTTCTGGAACGTTCCCCCAGGAGAGGGATGCAATATGAAAAGAACAGAGTATTAGCCTATCTGAGACAGATCTTAAATAAGCCTTTCAGAGACATCATCATAAAAATTAGATTTTGACTTGAAAAAGCAGAACAAAGAAAAGAGGAAAGCCTTTTTAAAATAAGAATGGCATGTGGAGAAGCATTAAAATGATTAGGCAGAGCTCCAATATTTCACATGTATTTCAGGGAAATGTATGGGGATCGAAATAGGAAGTTGAACTTTTAGGAAAAGAGCAATTTTGCACCATGTTACGTGTATCAATTTCATCAGCACAAGTTAGACGTTGTGAATCAAGTCACAGACTACTAAATGTTTTTTTAGTCTTTCTATTTATTTATTGTATCAAAATTATTTTTTGGTATTTATTTTTATATGTGTTTTTTTAAAAAACGATTTGTTTTGACAAATTTTATATTTATACATAATGTATCATGTTACAAGTGATTATATACACATATTTGTCAATTGCAATTACACATAAATCACAACAAGTTCATTAGTCATTTCATGTAATACAGAACCAATTCCTCTTCAAAAGAGGAATTGGTTCTGTATTACATGAAATGACAGGCCCCAGTAAATACAGTTTAAACAGCACACAGAAGCACCCTCCGATGTAGAAAATCCCAGTTGCTGGGGGGGGGGGGGGGTCACGGGGGCTGGCCTCACTGGCTTGTGAACACAAAATGGTGGTCTGGGGGAGTGTACAGATTGTTCTCCTATGCTCTCCTCATGATGCTATATGAAAGCAATAGGGCGCAAAAGGATTTCCAGCATTGGAAAAAAATACACATTGTATCATGTTTACTCACTGCCGGTAGTGGTCTGGCAAAAAAAAAGTGTTAACCTACAGTTCTCGACTAATAATAATCAATTTGATAACAATATTCACATTGAGACAAGTGTCTATCAAGTTACTAAAGTAATTCGGTAAAATCATGGTTTGTTTTTCCGCAGATTAAGCTGTGGCCCATAAAGTTACAAAATACTGCGGGACTTCAATCTCTAAAGCAAACATGGGCCCTGTCTAACCGGATCAATAATGCCTTAACTGATCTAAATCATTTTATCTCTTGTTATCTGCCTCAAATCATTAAAAGGGACACAGAGTCCTGTACTTTTGAAGAGGAGCATTCTTTTTAAACTGTATCAGAAATGCCATACGACTGTTTTAAACAGTAGATTGTTGAATAAATGTTTGTGTTCATCTTTTGAACCCTCGGAGAGTAGATACAAAAGTTCTTGGCTCTCAAGGTATAACCTTCACATTTAATTTTTTTCCAAACAGTTCAGGCAACCGTCTCGAGAGTTGCAGTTTTCATTTTAACGAAATAAAGGAACGGGATTTCCTGCAAACAAAAGTACGTTTATAAGATCATATTCTCTTCGACGAAGGCTCAGCCTACACAAACGTCAAGTGTTAAGTTAGTTAAAAAAAAAAATTACGAGAGACAATAGGCAGGAAATCATTCTCTACTCAGGAAATGCTCCCCTAGCTCACACGGTTGAAACCGCTAACTTCATAAAAAATAATATAATAAACAGTACTCTATGAACAGGGTTTATAAATATAAAAGCATGCTCTTACACAGAGTTTCATTCTACTCTATCGGAGATACAGTTAAGGTGCACACTGTTTTATAACGCTGCGTAACAACAACAAGTTCGTTTAAGGAGCTATCTTAAGAGTTTTTAAAGATAAGTGTGGAAACAACCTGCATTATTTGTTCTTTTACCACAGTAAACTACGTGTAGTAGTTTTCTTTTTCACAAATGTGTGCTTTGTGGATTCAGAGAGGATATGCTTGCAAAGAAAACTTCAGGGAGATGGTGATGATCGATGGTTATCAGTGAGTAGATTAAGGATTCAGCAAGTCTACAAACTACATAAATGTATCTTGCAACAAGACTGCTTAGGGATAGGGTACAAATGCCTAGCTGCTTATAGGAGATCTCTCTCTTTCCTCCATGTCAAGCACAAGCCTTACTTTAAGTCACATCAAAAGTGTATTTAAAAACGACTGGATACACATCTAAAAGCAAATTAATTACCAAAGCAGAGGGAGAATATACCTAGGACCAAGAATTGGCAAAGCCAACAGGTTTGACACACTCATTCGAATGGTGATAAAAGAAAAAATTATGCCTGTCTCAATGCAAAATAACTAAAACAAAAAAAAGTTTGGGGGTAAACAAAACATGGATAAGATTAAGAATTAAATATCTGACAACAGTACTTTCGATATGTAAAATATCTCCTCGTGCCTTCCAATGGAGGAAGATGGATACACAAACAGCCAACAAAAAGAACAAGCATTTACAATGCAATAGGTCTCGCATTGATGAGAGTTTGAGCTATTGGCAATGCAAATAACAATGCCTTTTATATTTGTTTTCTTATTAAAAACATAAATAAAACGCTTTGTAATTTACAATGCCTATAGCTTAAAATTGCGTAACTGCAAGACCTATTGCATTGCAAATGCTTGTCTCATCTTTTGCAGCCTTGTCAGGGGGTGGAGGTCCTTTTTGCGGCTTAGTGTGGTCTGTGTGCAAGGAGGCAGTGCTTTTAAGCCGCACGTACTGAGTGCCTTGCAGTGAAGGAAACCCTGGTGGTCATCAAAGAGTGCTGGACACACTGTGTGCCATTGAACTACAGTTCCCAGCAGACCTCAGACTCTCCTGTGTCTAGAGAGACAGCGTCCATCCTTGTGGTACATGACTTCCTGTGTATGGCAGCCATGCTTCAGTGTGTCTGCAGCTAAGACCTCGCTACACGGATATGGGATTTCAGTCATCAAGACCTGTGACTTAAAGGATTGTTCAACAGACATGCTCGTTTACTTACCTTAGAGCCGTATGCTGCTCAAATCTACAATTTAACTAGTCCTTGCAATTTTAATTTAAATCTTAAAGCTAGTTTACAGTGTTGACGGACGAAGAAAAGACGATAGAACTTCTGTTGGCAATATAGGACAGAGTTTATGAAATGCCCGCAGAAGGTCTGTCGGCTCCAGGGAACTAGAATCTGAACTTCAACTTAAAATGTGTCAGGTAGTTTCTTTTATACCTTCTTAACTGCAAATGTGTCCTACATTTACATATTCAATCATACATTTGCTCAGGAACATTAGTTTTAAAAAGGTAATGATGCAAAAACATCAGATCGCACGTTGATGGAATGCGTCTCAAGTGACCATGTTATTGTTACATTTCCATTGCCGTTCTTACAGTGTTCCTTGGCTTGTCTCGTGCTTTGAAGCCTAGCAATGCTCTACTCCCAACACGTCTACCGCCCTGCAAGGCCTTCCCTCCCACCTATTCTGTGCCTCTCTATCTCATTTTTTCTCAGAGACGTTTTCTTGCAATGCGGATCTGTGACTTTCCGTTTCGGCTGCCTCTAATTATATTTCTCTTTTTTTCTAAGGGTTGTGTCTGCTTCCTCCCCCCAGGTCTTGACTCCATTTGCCTTGTTTTTTTTAATTCTTGTACTGTTGACAGCTTGGGTCTGTATTTTTCCTTTAACATGTACATCTGTGCTCATCTTCAACTGGTGCACGCGTTCACATGCGTTGGCCGCCTTGATTTTCTACGTTCACGATATCAACAGTTATCTGCACTCTTAAGACTGGAGTTCTGCGTGCTTGTGAAGTAACTGGACGGTATCTCACATCGATAATAGGATATGTGTACAAATGCAGACACATTGCTGGGAGTGGGATCAACAGGCTGTTCATGACACTCCTTATTTTGCAATTGTTCAGAAGTCTAGTAGTAACCGCCCTCCTCTTCAACAGAGCCTGAGTGACGAAGCTTGAGGTAGTAATTCTGCACGTAGGGAGAGGTGTTGGTGCACGTGTGTGCTTTCAAGGTACTTACGCAGGAATTCCCATTGAAATCCCTGATCCTGCTTAGTATGCTAATGACATGGTAACCCTGACGTGGTAGAGTTGCACACAGCCTTCATCCTTCCATGACCTCTGAACCGATGCTCGGATCCAGGATGTGCTTATGAATGGGTGACTTCCTGTAGTGGGGGTCCCCCCTCCCCTCCCCTCCCCTCCACCCAGCCCCCCCCCGCACCCCCACGTACATGTGACTCCTGCGAGCGGGGCCGATGCCCGAGGGGCCGGGGTAGAGCGGAGCTCCGCACCCTGCACCCCTCTGTGGGTCAGGCCCCCACGCACCTGGGCGGGTTCTTCAACCCAACAGCCTGCGCCAGCTGCAGGTGAGGGGGGGGGGAGGGGCCTGGGCGGGCCATGTATTGGCCCCATTCATTACCTGCAGAAAGACAATGGGGGGGCTGGAGGACGCACATCATGGGGTGACCGTCTCCCCCCCGCCCCGAACTCCAGGCGGGGGCCACGAGCCTTGGAGGGAGGTGGTCTATTAGCATCAAAATGAACAGGTCTTCGGTGTGTGGGGGGATGGATGGGCGGGGAGGGCTCCTAACAGCTGGACACCGCGATCCTACAGACAGCCCGCAGGAGTTGCTGCCAGCTCTCTCGGATTGAGACTGGGAGTTTCAATTAAATACTGAGCAGAGAAAGAAGACAAACAAACAAGAACCACAGAAGTTACATTTGCAGTTTAAAACTAGTCTAGAGGATTCTCTGCAGCAGGTAGGTAATCCCACGAGCTACCCTTCCCGTGGATGCCTAATCGTTCTGTCACACAGAAAGCAGCGGGAAGTGGGGGCAACCGGAAAACAAGAAATTTATTTTAAAACATAGGTATACTCTTGAAAACATTAAATAAATGTGAATACCAATTCACTCGTTGCGCGCACCTCGCTCTTGTGGGGCGTTAAACGTGCACTTTGACACTTACATGTTTTCATTTAGCCAGCATTGTCAGTCATGTTTTCAGAAGACACTCAAACCATCCTTGAAAAGTTACAGCGCAACCTTTAAAACCATGCGTGAGGCGGCGAAACCGAAAGCAGCCCGGGCTCAGAGTTAGAGGGTGGGGGCTGCACGCGCATGCATGCTCTGAGGCCCGGCGCCAAAGCGGAGTGCGGCATCTAAAGTCGCGGGTCCCAGGAGGGGGCCCGGGTGAAGACCAGCGCTGCGGAGGGAGCTCGAGACTGACCCACTGTCTGACGAGAGAGACAGGGACACGGAACACGCTGAAAGAGCCCGGTGAGTGAGGGGGGATGTGTGCGCGCGTGTGTGTGCGCGTCTGTGTGTGCGAGCGCCTGTCTGTCTGTCTGTGTGTTGTGTGTGTGCATGCGTCTGTCTGTCTGTGTGTGTGTTGTGTGTGCCTGCGTGTGTGCCTGCCTGCGTGTGCATGTGTTGTGAACAGCCCTTCCGGAATCGGAGCGCGTGTTCACGAGCGCGACCTGATCAGATTCTGGCACGCTACGTGCGCGTGCCAGTCTCTTGTCTCCTCTTGGTAGTCCTTGAAAGCTGAAACGACAAACGATTGCAATAGACTCGCTTTGCGACAGCAGGGGCTTCGCCGCCCCAGCAATCGCTGGCGCAAGACCTAAAAGGGGGTGGGCTAAAATATACATATGGGCTGATACAAAATGAGTGACAGTGTCTAACGTCAATGGTTTAAAGTTCTTAAACCAATTAAGCCAGCGGATGATGGGTCTGAACCAAAGTCCCTTACAAGTATGTACAGAATACAATATGCTCACAATGAATGGCACATGCGACATACACATCAAACCTAAAATGCCCAACAGGGCTCACCAGGAAACTTGAGCAGAGTGACGCCCTTTCCCCATACTGTTTTCAGCAGAAACCGCTATGAACATAACAGGTATCATTTGCCATTTGTCAAACTAGTACTACAATTCTTCTGCAGTATGTGTTGCATGCATCTCTGCATTGAGGACTAACTGTGGATTTGCCTAGAAAACATCTACAATGCCAGCACGTTTCTTTGTCAAAAGGTCCTACAACAGAGAGTTCTTAAAAACAGAAAACTTCTGTCCATGTTAAACCTTGACTAACAAAGTGTGCTCACTGTAGTGTGGCTCACTGGTTAGAGGCGGCAGACCCAAGAGCAGAGGACGGCCCGGGACCAGGGTTCGAATCCCGGCGCGGCAGGTTTGTGGACCAGGGTCAGCGGACTCGATAATTCTCTCGCCTCGGTGCCCACTCTGATCAGCGATCACACTCGGCAACTCTGGGCATTAGCTTGCCTCATCTTCACTAACGGCCCCACCAGACCGCCGGGGATGCCTGGTCTCACCCTGGAGATACCCATTAAGGGGCCATCTCTCAGGGAAGCCAGGAAGGGTTTCGCAGCGGTCGAAGCGCCTTGGGACCCTCCGGGTAAGTAGTGCGCTATATAAATGCCTATACATTTACATACATACATACTTTAGGCACATGCTTTTCAGTTCTCCACAGAACAAGCTGCTCCTTTCCTTGACCTTCCAACCTGTCAAGCTCTGATAAACATGAACTGCAAGAAGACGCACAGAATAGCCACAATCCAATATCAGCCAGAAGCAACAAAAGAACAACTAGCATCTCTCTCCTACAGCATTTGATTCGCTCTGCTTAAATACTGTTACTTATTGACAATGCATTCCCCAAGAAAGATTTGATATTATTCTCTTCTGAGATACAAAATGACTTTTTTTTAACATTAATCCAGACCGTTATGCTGGAGCCTCAAGGAAAAGACAAGTCATCAGAACGAAGGAAAATTCAGTACTAAAATCTGAGGTAAATCACAGGACCTGAGCAACGACACATGAACCTTTGTATTAATGCCAAGCAAATACTTAAAGTTTAAAGTCTCTCAAGATTGAATCATGAGATCCACACCGAGAATTAAAGACATCTGCTGCAGACGTTAGGGTTATGGGTCTTTAGTTTAGTAATGTCTTATTTGCATTAGGGCTCTTAACTTACTAAGCTGTGCAGGGAACATGTTGAGTGCATTGGCCTTTTAGAAAAAAATCCTGGTTCGCGGTGAGACAATTATCATCAGACACAATACCGCCAGCATGACTTTAACAAATGCCCCTTTCTCATTCGAGTGAAGCAGCAGGGCCTCTATTGAAGGTCTATATTGCAAAGGATAGGTCAAAGTAGGTCTCCTTATAATGTGGTGGCCAGCAAGGCTCGGAGGCAAGACGGGGGGTGGGGGGGCAGCATGCCCAGAAAGATCATGTCTGACTTTTAGCTTTCATCATGCCCATCAAACTCTTGGGCACTTTAGGAAAAACAATACAAAGCAAATGCGCACACTAGATAGTTGTTGGACAAAAATACGTTTAGTGTTTCAGGATGAATTTCATCTTTAAAAAATAAAAAATAAACTAGGGGCTGAATAAGACCTCCACGACATCCAAGTCTTTTGATCCATTCAAATATGTCATGCCCTGCAGGCGGAGTGTATGCAGTGGTATGAGCTAGATTATCTAAATAGGGATATGCTAAAAATCTGGCCTGGATCAGGCCCCGAGGACTGACTTTGGAGAACCCTACTCTGAAGCTATTATCCTAAACAACAAACCAGACAACCTTCAGCCCCTGAGAGCCAAGTGGGAAGAGGACTTGAATCACCTGGAAGACTTAGATCGTGAGGCTGTGCTGATGCATCCATGGGAAGTGACAATAAAAACTAGTTTCAGAATTACACAACTCAAGGTCCTGCGCAGGACATATTTCTCCAGACCGCAACTGTGGGACTGGCAGGGAACCAGTGCTTTAAATGGGCCGGTACTCACCGGTACGGAGTCCCGGCACTTCCGAATTTTCTTGCCGTCAGTACCGGCACTTCTCTGTAGCCAGGGAGAGTACCGGTACCCTGATCATCGGCACGGCAGGCGCAGGTTAGGCATCTCCTCAAGCTCAGGGCAGTCGCTGCTGAAGATTCCAGCATCGCCTCCTTGAATGTCCCAAGACTGCAGGGGGTTGAGAGGGCTTACATCACGCTGTGATTAATAGTGCAGGGTCTAGACAGGCCCTGCACTGTTCATCAGATGCGCAACTACCATTCAGCTGAAAGCGATTTCTTCCGCCCCCTCCCCATTAGGTGAATGAATGAAATTGGCTGGGACTGCCAGGCAGTCATCCAGTCCCATTTAGTGTATTGCACTGGCCCTACTTAAACATGTGGCAGCGCAATCCAATCCTCGACCAAAAACGTTTTTCTTTTCATCTTTATGTTTAGCACAGGAGCTGCTTCCCTTTGTGTGCCCCCACACCCCCACCCCAAACACTAATTGCTGCATTTAGCATTTACAAGATAACACGGACTGGGCAGCAGGGTACTGGTACAATGGGTGTGAATTTAGCCCTGCCCAAAGGGCAATGCACAGCAGTGAATGTTGGACCACTCCGGGGAATTAGCTCCCATGACAACTGTTGATGCATTTGGTTGGTAAAAAGACGAGAGGAACATAGAAGGACGAGGGAGGGAGGAATGTAAAGTGAGTTGACAGGTGAAGTTAGGATTTGCCACTTTCTCAGATAAAAATGACAGACATGTTTTGGGGAGAGTGTTATATAGTTCAAACTTATTTGCTGAGTTCTGAAATCATTAATGGACTTAAGTGTGAATGTTTGCTCATATCTGTGTGCTTGCCCGCTTGTGTATGCCTTCTTTTGAGTAAGAAAGAGGGAGAGTATCAGGACACTCTCAGGAGATATATTAAAAGGAATGTGTGGAATGCTTTTGTGTACGTCTGCTTATTTCTATCTGTGTGCGAGCTTGAGAATTATTATTATGCCAAACAACAATAAATAACAGTAGGGCATTAAGGAACAGCAAATGTTACAAAACAAGGACATTTTAACATCTCCTGTTTGCCTTTCATTTTGTGTAATGATTTAACCTGTTTTGTTTACATAAACGCATTTTATGTGTTATGATATGTGCTGCAACGGGTACAGAAGCCATTATGTACCATCACAATGACCTTAGTGAGACTGGCGAAATGTTTTCATCAAATCAGGTTAGCCTTAAAAGTCGCTAACGAAAGTAGTATAACCCAGGGGAAGCCCACGACAAACTCAGCAGTCTAAAGCTGATGGGATCTTTTTATGATGCACCATTGACAGTGCCCCACTGGCACGCCCCCCAAAGAGCGAAGCGTCCCTTGTAAGACACTTAGTGCGCCACAGAGGCCAGCTCAAGTGCTCACTAATGCTGACCAATCTCAGGGCACAAATGGGGGCTTCAGGAACAGGTCCACAAAAGTTGGGGAAAGGCCAACTATGCGGGACTCAGGGGTGCAGAATTTTTTTATTCAGTACAGAAGTACCACATTTTATTAACCCTTTGCATGCTGATGACGGAACCGCTCCGTCATCAGCTGCGGGTGCGCTGTGCTGATGACGGAGCGGTTCCGTCATGGCCCAGCCGCCGCGCCTGCGCGGCGCTGATTTCGCGCCTGCGCGGGCGTTCTAAAGAGCGGGGCGGGTCATGACGGAACCGCTCCGTCACCAGCATAGCTCAACCGCGGCTGGTGACGGAGCGGTTCTGTCACCAGCATGCGGCCGCCGCGCGGCCGTCCCGCCCCTTTAGCGCTGCGGCGGAATAGCCGCCGCAGCGAAGGGGTTAAGCAAAGAAGTTTGTAATCGCTGTTTTTAGTTTTTTACACATGAATCGTTCTTTCTTTCTTCCTTTTTTTTTACTGTAATGGTTTTAATTAATTGTACACTTAATAAACACATGTACCATCATATCTTGCCCTTAGACCCGCCCCTAGCTCCACCACCTTGCCACACCTCTAGCTTATTTTAATGAGTACCTGCACTTATTTTTTCCCATTTAAAGCACTGCAGGGAACCCTAATTGCGTGAGGTGTTGGGAGGAGAAGGGCACCTTCTTTCACTCCCTCTGGTCCTGTCCACATATACAGAAATACTGGAATGAAGTAGTTGCGGATCTGGCGGGGGTCGAAGAGGCTCACATCCCATCTATACCACAGTTTACACTTTTAAGAATATCAGGAGATGTTGAAATACCCTGGCGGCTGCTCATATTCTGTGTACTTTTCATTTGTGGAGACAATATACATAGCCAGTAAATGGGGAGCTCTCATGTGTGTGAATTATATCTTGATTAAGGCAGAAAATAATATCTTGGAATGCTGGTGCCATAAAAGGTTTCAGGAACGCAAAGGCAACGAATCTGAGTCATTGTAGTTTCAAAATATACGCACCGAAACAATGAGCACTCTCCCCTTTTCAAACGTTGCAACTTTTCTCAAGTGGTAGGATGCATGAATCACTGCAGCAATTAACATAATAGAAAAATCTATAAAATTGTTTCAAGTTTCAAAGTAAAAATTAAACACGATTTACCTATAACACGAGGGTCCTCTATTGGGCGGCCTACATTTTCTTCACCCACAGACAATAACAAGAAAAAAGCAGAAAAATGTACAAGTCGAAACAGATTGCCCAATGAAGGTTGGGCATTTTAAACATAGCGGGGTACAATGGGGTAATGGTGGGATTACACATAAGGCCATTTCCTTGTCCACACATTCCCGACTGGCATGCATAAGCAAAACTTGTCGTCAGAGGCAAGTGTCGCGTGAAACCCAGACACATCAAATACCTTCGAGATTACCCCTGCCTTTAATTAGGCTTGAAGAACAACTTTCCAATCACTGAAATCCATTCGTCGCTGTTTTAAGAAGCACGGACTGACAACAAATGACACGTGGTCTACTACAGCTCCCGTGCAGGCAATTCATAGTCCCGCTAGCGTAGAGCTGCAAAAAGTTTTACAGTTGTGACTTAAAATGCACAAAAAGTATTTTTTTGAAGGAGCTACGGTGAAGACGAGATCATCCATTTTCTTAAGAATATGAAACTCGTTACATTTCCATAACAACTGGCACACTATTAAGACTAAGAATCATTGTTAAAAGGTAAGAATAACAAACATGCACATTAGAAGAATCATCAGTTATTTATTTCGATAAAGATAGTGCATTTCGAAAATTGGAGGTGATGACCCACATTCTACCTCAACGTTGACACGAGATGCTAATCAATAAACGTGCATGTTTGGACATACATAGATCCATTATTATGGGCTTAAAACATAGAGCAGTGCAGGCAGCCAAAGCGCAGGCTGAGATCACGGATTTCTGCATGACACATCCTTGGGGCCTATTAGCAGGCTTGCCGCTGCAATCTCATCCTCCCAGCCCTCTCCGACGTGATTTCGGAGTATGCCATCAGTGGTAGCATTAACGGTAGAACGTACTGAAAAATAATACGCCTCTTGGGTGCCACTGTGAAGGTGAGGCTAGCGGTATAAACTGCCCTGTAATGGATCGGGCAAAGGTTGAAAGAAGCTGACCTATCATTTGATGGACATGCACGGAGGGCGCTGAAAGTAGGACGTGAGAGATCGGAGCCTGTCCAGTGGTGGGGGTGGCAAGAGTTTAAGCGACAGAGGGTAAACACTGTTAAATATTAAACATTCGTTGTGATGAAGGCGGCTACCTATGGTTGTGCAGTAAAGGGGTGGGCAGATGTGTCGGAATACTATAGACCAATACGTGAAGGACCCAGAACGAGACAGCGCTCAGGCCACCCTAACAATAATAAACATTAAATATTTGTAAACATTGCAGATATCAAACGCTGCACAACGACCCGAATCGAGCGGACACGAAGGTTCCGAAAGAACGGGTCCTCTACTTTGGGGCACGTCCAACTTCCTGTCTGTTCCCCCTCAGATGCCCCCTGTACTAGGCTCCCAATCACTCTGGGGCTGTCGCCTCACCTCTGTTATCAGTAATGATCAAGTTGTGGCTGCTCCTCCACCTGCCTCCATTATCTTCTCCCGGGAAGTCTCAGCGCCGGGCGCGGGGTGCCTCCGAGGGACAGCTCATGGTGCGCCGGCTCCAGGGTGTGCAGACCGCAGGCCGGGCCCGCAGAGCCTCCGCCTCTGTGACATCAGCTGAGGAGCCTCCACAGCTCCACAGCATCCCCCGCCGCCCCGCCCTCTCTCCCCTACGGCGCGCACGCGCGCGCCCAGCTCTTTGGTCGAGCTCACGCGCAGAAGCCGCGCGCACGCAGTCCAAAGAGAGCTTCGTGCAAGCGCCTTACGGTCCTTCACGCCGTGCGTCCCATTCATTGCGTCACGCCTCGACATTCCCATTGCTATGACTGACCGAGGGCTTTCCGTGTGGACAGGAGCTACCAGCAGAGTAACGGAGAAGAAGAAAGTAGCGCCTGCACTCTCTCAAGGCACACCCGCAAAGCGTTTGTGTTAGATAGCGATTGCTCTAATTCAGCAACTCCCGTTTCTTACATTGTCCCGATTGGTCCCAATTTATGCATACTTAAAATGAGTTTAAAAAATCTTACAAATGTACATTCTAACGTTCAAAGAATTTCAAACCGTACATGTTTCCAACCGTTTTTTATTCGGATTTCTATACACCTTTTCCGAACCGGACTATTCATGTCTCTTTTGCTGATCAACTTGTGTTTTTGTTTAAGAATAGTGCAATTACAAGATGGCCGCTTACTTTACATTGGGCTGCCGTGTTTTCCCATACATTGAAGTAAACGTTTGCTGTTTCACCAATAGGTCTCGTGAATCAATTCTAGCTAACCGTGAAGAATTTTCAATTCTATGAAGGGCTTGGAGGCGTGGGATTATGCTTCTCCTTTGCATTTTATGAATACAAATTCAACAGCAGCCAATCAACAGATACTTGTTTAACAAACCACATTAGCCAAAAACCACAAAATGACATCATGTCTCCCGCACCAATCCCAATGTCTCTGCTCATTTATTTATGTATTTAATGCATTTTTAATAACGCGCAGACTTTACCAGAAGGTGTCAGAGAAGTACAATAGAGCCAGTTACTTTACATGAGGAAAATATTACAAATTAGCACGTTACAAAAATAAACAGGAGACTAGAAAAGGTAGGATAAATCCATAGAAGGCAAAACCACAATATCAAATGCAGCAAGCTAGGTTGAGGAATGTACAAGAAAATGTTACAAACTTATAATGATGAACAAACTTCCTTGAGGGGCCTGAGAATGAAAGTATTAGTTTTGAAAGTGTCTTTGAAAGAAGAGGTTTGCGGTCGGCTTTGAAGATCCGGGTAGAGGAGGTGGCACGGAGCAATGGAGGAAGCGAGTTCCAGATTCTCACGCACTACCTGAGAAGGATTGAGCCATCAATCTTTCCCTTTTGAAGGAGGGGAGCTCAAGCAGAAACTTTTCTGCATTCTGAGAAAGTCTAGAGCCTCCAGACATTTTCAGTTTATTCGCCAGGTAAGAGAGTGGAGGAAGTGTGCAAGGCTATGTGGTTGATGCAGGCATAGATCTTGCCTCGATGGGAAGCAATCAAAGAGAAGACAGGATAGGAGTGATGTGGTCACTTCGTTTGGACCCTGAAATAAACCGAGCTGCTGAATGGAGGACGGACTTGAGGGGAAAGAGGTGGGATTTGGGTAGGCCAGTCAAAAGAGAATTGATATAATCCAGTTTAGTGAGAACCAGCGATTGGACCAAAGTTTTTAGGTCTTACTCCGGGAAGAACTGACTAATCCCCAGAGAAGGCCCAGCTGGTAATGTGCATTCTTAGCAACAGAGTTGATGTGGGAGATTAGGTTGAGTCTTGTTTCAAGTATGACACCTAGGGATTTAGCGCTATCGACAATGATGGGTTTATTGTTTTTTTTGTCCTCGTACATGCCTTAAAGCAGTGTTCTTCAATCTGTGGGGCGCGCCCCACTGGGGGGGCGCGACACCTTCCCAGAGGGGGCGCGCACTCCACTTCAATTTGACCTTTGTGCCCTGCAGTCGTCTGTCTGTCCGTGCAAGTCTTCTTGAAGCACTCCGGTATGTGGAAGGGGGAGGGAGGTGAGATCGATAGCGCAGGAGGTGCCCGTTCTTTTGTCATGTTAACTCTCCCAGGAGGGGGTTAATCACAGAGCTGACAGCTTCAGCTGAAGTGGGACACGCTTTTGGTTTTAGCAGAGGATACCCCTCGCCTCCCACTGCACCTGAAGCATGTCAGCTCTGTGAATTAACCCCCTCCTGGGAGAGTTAGCTCTTCCCAGAACGGAGACAAAGTTTCCAGGGACATAATGCTCCGTTTACTTTCTCTTGTATTTGTTTGCTCATGATTGTCACTTTTGCCTCATGTAATTTAGCGTTTGCTTTTGTAATTTGTTCGCTTGTAATGTTCTCTCATGTATCAGTTCTGTTCCTATTGTGAAGCACTCTGACCCCTTCGGGTAAAGTCTGCGCTATATAAAAACGCATAAATAAATAAAGGGGTTGGGTAGGGGGGACTGAAAGTGCCAGCTCTATTCTACAGTCTTGCCTCATGACCTTGAATCATTTTAAAACACAATGTTGTAAATATCGTTTTTCAGCCGTTCGTTTTTAATGTGTAAAAGTCTATTACATACATTTTACAGACAAAATGTGTTTATGCGTCATGCGACTTCCATATAAAAAGGTTATTTTAGATCAATACATGACCTCACATATGAGAAATAGAAGGTGGTGACAGATTATTTACAGTAATATTAGTGAACTGCTGTTGTGTCACATACTGAAAACACACATCACTATCCCTGAATATCCGATGTACACACATTTAGTATTTGACCAAAGAAGGCATGAAAGAGCAGATACTTGATCATAAAATCATAGCTGGTCCGAACAGGGACTCCAAAAATACATTTGGCCCACAGGCCCCAAAATCCTTAAAATGTCCCTGAAAGTTTATTTTAAAATTACCCAGGCAGGCTTATAAATAAGAATTATGTATTCATTTGAGCTGTGTAATAAGCCTCTGTCATTTCACCACACCCACCTACTCACAAACCTGCAGTTTACTAAGCACTCTTATTGTACTGATTTTTTTATTTGCTGAATATGCCCGGAATGTGCGCGTGGCGGTCGAGTCCAGACATTTCTGTCAGGTGGTGGGGGGGCCCAACATCTAAAAAAAATCAGCTGGGGGGGCTCAACATACAAAAGTTGGAAGACCTCTGCCTTAAAGGAAGCTCTTGATGGGATACCTCAAATCAATTCATGCCATCCAATTTCGTTCTGACCCTTGGGTAAAGCAAATAGAAAGAGAAAAGGAGCTCTCCCTACAAGATAGCACAGTTTCCTTTTCCCACTATTGTTCACCTCTCGTGGAAGACCATATGTTATTGAGGAGAATAGGACTTATGGTGCCCCGGCATGATCATAGGACCAACTCTACTTCTCCCTCCAAGCCACTAGAGTCGCCCATATCTTGTTTATACTTGTCTTATCACAAGCCATATCAGATACACTAGTATAGATAATCTGCTACAGACATTCAGCGAAGGTCGGAGGGGTTTCGGATTTCCAAGCCCTACAAATTTCCCTCCTTGCAAGAATCATTACATAAAACACACATTTACAGGCAGGAGCATTCATACGATAATTGGTGTAAGTACCCAGCAGCAGATGACATCCATATGTTTACGGATTGTCTGATAATTAAGCAGTATTAGACAGAGGTACGTGGTTTTTTGGAAGATGTGTTGCATCAGCAGATTGAAGTTAGCCCCAGTACAATTATTTTTGGTCTCCCAACCAATTATCGAATGATGGGTTTATTGTTGAGTAAATTCAGCTGATTCATCCAAGATTGAACAGGAGGAGGGGAGAGAGAGAGGTAGATAGGAGAAGAAATTCAGTTTGTGAGGGATTTAGAATGAGTTGGTGAGCTAACATCCAGTTGTGAATAGAGTTGAGAGTAGAGTTGAGTAGTGAGCTTGTGTGTGGAAAACACTTTGAGGTTGATTTGAGTGTCATCAGTATAGAGATGGTGGTGGATCCCAGATTTTCTAAGGAGGTTTCCTAATGGTTCCAGATAGAGATTAAACAAAGCGGGTGCAAGGATGGAACCTTGAGGGATAACTTGACCTACCGCCAATGGAGATGAAAGACTGTTCACTATCTTGATCATTTGGGATCTGTCTGAGAGGAATGATGCAAACCATTTAAGCACTGTGCCTTCCAGGCCCATTCTCTGTTGAAGGAGGGTGTTATGATTATCAGTGCCAACGGCTACAGAGAGGTCTAGAAGAATCAGAAAACCCGATTCCCAGAATCCAGTATATGTAGCGCATCATCAATCACTTGCAGCAGGGCTGTTTCAGTGCTGCAATCTTGAAGGAAGCCAGACTAGAAAACATCAAGAAGATTATTGTCCATAATATGTAGGGAACGTTGTTTCGCAACACATTTTCTGTGATTTTCTAAAGAAAAGGGAGGTTGGTAATGGGGCAGAAGTTGTTTAGGTCATTCGCATCCGCTGAGGTTTTTTTTAGAAGAGGGGTAACCTGTCCTGTTTGGAGGGCAACAAGGAGGGAGCCTTGACTGAGGAAGAGATTAACCATCCTGGTCCCGTAAGAGAGAGTATGGGTAGAGAAATCAATGGCGATGTCACTAGGAATGGGGTCAGAAGACATGTTGGCGTGTTTGGCTTCGAGGATGCATTTGAGGAGGTCATCTTCCGAGATGACGGCAAAATTCTGCCTGGTGACTAAGGATTTTCACTCCTCAATGGGGGTGGGGTTGATGTGTACAGGCCTCAGCAAGGCCCGTGAGTGCGAAAGGGTTCGCCCTTCTGTACGCAAAGTCCTCAGACTACATAAGAAATTGGCACGGAAACTGGAAATACAAAAACAAAGTTTAATAAACCTTTAAAGGTGGTACTACAGCCCACACAACACTCTACAGTATTGTACAAGGTAGCACAAAGAACTCGGACATGCGGTCCCCTTTTATATACAAAGAAGGGGCTCATAAGTGGGCGGTTACAGCTCAAGAACATGATTTATGGCCTTATATGGACATTTCTAAAACATGATCGATACATGGGTGGAGTTAACGGTTCATGGAACCCCCCGAATGCACATTCCAATCCTCTCTAAGCTGAAACAGATGTTACACGTACTGGGCATGCGCTAGATAAGCTGGAACTATTTATAGCCTGTTGCTGGGCAAACTCCAAGGGTGACAGTCAGTGAGGTAGGACTTGCCTCGTGATGAGCACATGGCGAAGGGTAGCCCATAAGATGGACGCCGGAAAACAAGATGGAGTCTGGCCGTACTTCCAAGTATGAGCGGGAAAACTATACTAAAGACACAATAGCATGTCTTCAGCGAATGCTTAACATTATCGCTGTTTTATTTACAACAGGGTGAGTGTCCTGATCCACCAGTGATTTGACCATTTCATCAAAGAAGATAGTGAATTCTGCTGCTTTCTTTGTAGAATCCCAGGCTTGATGGTTGGGGAGAGCAGTTTGGGTTTTTGATGAGGTCAAAACGTTTTTGGGGTCTGTTTTTGGCTGAGTCGAGGAGGGATCTTAACTGTGATGCTTTTTCATGAAGATGTGATTGTGGTATTTGGATCTTGCTGAACATGAAAGAGAGAGATTGGTGGTGGATGGAGATTGTCTCTAAAGTTTCTCCAATATTCTAAAGTTCTTCCTTTTATCATAGAGGGCTTTATTGAACCTTTAGAGTGTATTCTCGCCATATTGACCTCCACTTTCTTTGCTTCATGGGCTGGACTTCAGGAAAAAAAAAAATTTCTTCAGCCCTGCCAAGTACCACGCATCAGTCATGAGACTAATGCACTTCAGTGTGGTGGTCTGCACCACCGCACTGAAATGCAAAGTCATGCATAATAGCTTCCTCAGCTGTCAATCTGGAGTGCTAGCATTCATGCATAAACTGGAGTGGCAGCGCGCTAGGCGCGCTGCTCCCGGCATGCTTGGGGGCTGGCTCAGAGTCCAGACTCTGACACACTGTAGCAATATTCATCCGACACTGCCCGCTCGTCTCTTTTACATCGACGTGAGGCCATGACTCAAACATATAATCAAGACAAGACGTCCTGCTGCTGCCACCTGCTGCACAGCTGCAGTTCAGGAAAATAAAGTTACAGGCTGCAGTTGCAATTGCAGCACTGCTCGCACCTCGTGTGCCACAGGAAATTATCTATTAATGGAGATCCCGCGATCGGCGGGTCACCCAACGACCGACGCCACCAGTGGTTGAGTGATTGAGCAGTACAGAACAGGGAAGGATCCCAGGTCCGCCCTCTGGCTAAGCTGCTGCCCGCGGTGCAAGCAGGCGGCATAAGTACATTTCTGCTGCACTTTGAAGTTTCAAGATACATTAAGAAGAGGGCCACCGCAGCGGCTCCTCCGACCTTGCAGCTCACACCGCAGCGGGGAGCCAGGTTGTCTGGTGCAGGCAACGCTGACCTACAGTGCTGGGCGCCACAATAAGACAGAGCCAGCAGCTGTTCACCAAAGCCACAACCGTTAATAAAATTATTAATATCAGAATATGAGATGCCGTCCGAATGACTCTACCCCAGGCGAGGCCCACCAATGCCAGCTGAAAGTGACTCAGTCTGAGGCAGGCCATAATGCAACACATAGAGGTCGCATGGCAGTGCAACTGCACATTTGAGCGGGAGGGACTGGACCACACCCCATCCCACTGGACCGCGGCACCACCTCAGTAGCTGCAGTGTAGTTCTGAAGATTCTGGGCCCTGCCATAATACGGTACCGAGGCCCAACACCCGTGTCACAAAATATCATCGTACCATGACGAATTTGGTGTCTACAGACCGGTAATGATTAGGACATTATCCCTATACATTTGCGTCCTGATTGAGTGATGCTGTCACCCTTAAATCATGGTTTCCGTCCCGAACCCTCAGACTCCATTTTGTGAACGGCATCCATCTTGTGGCTTGCCCTCATATAGTCAATTGATTAAGTCCGAGTTTGATCTGAAAGGACACGTCCACCTTAGCTGACTCCCCCATGACCTGGCCGAGCTGACTCCACTGCCTCCAGCCAAACCTGTTCGGGCAGTCCCTCGCCCAGTGGCCGAGTAAGATAGCATCAAGGCACAACATGCCATAAACCATTCACTACATACAAACCATATTATCCACACACATATACCTGTCCATGTTTCTTGTTTATGGCCGGTTTTACGATGAGGAGGTGCCCGATTTTATTGGGGTTTCACCGATATCTGATGGGAGTTCTGGGCCTGGCTGGGTAATCCATCACGAACTGGACATCTAAAATGTGGGTTGGCCGTCATGACTTTGCTTTTTGCTTTATTGTGAAAATATGTATATGACCGTATTGTAAACTCAAGAATTCTTGCCTGCAGCTGTTATTTTTGTATATAAGGAGAAGGCTGGTTCTGTAAAAACGAACAGTCTCCTGAGAACTTACATCCCGTGCTGTTGTACTTCTAGGACACTTGTTACTTGGTTGCAGCCAATAAAACTCGATCTCTGACTTCACTTAGAAGACTCTGTGTTTCTGTGGTCCGGAACAGGGAGAACTCCGAGGTCCTCGGGTGTTATCCCCTGGCACCACCGGGTTCCTAAAAACCCGGCACCTCAGCAGTGACGAGGAGTCTGCATAAGTGCCCAAGAGAGTGAGAGCCGGTACAGGGTATTTGTCCTAATTCAACTAAGTAACCATTATTTGTGCCACAAATTATGTGTTTTTTGCTCGTATGATTAGTAGCCTTTGCAACATTCTCTTATTATACTACTCTGTCTGTGTCTATTTTTAACTCAGTTTGACCCAGTTTGGCCTGGCTGTGACCCCAAGGCTGTGAGTGTGCCTCTATCAGCCTCTCTACTCTTCCATTTCTTGTGCTTTGCAGCAGGTCTAAGATCTTGTTAGAGTTTCTCTTGCTGAAATGGGTGTCATTGCTGCTATTTATGTGTTTTCCTCGTCTTCGTTGTTTTTTGCTTGTGAGAAAATGTCACTTCTAATTGTTGAAATATCACTCATATTTTTACTAAAATTATGAAAATGTCACACATGGCAATCTGAAACCTTGGCAGCTAGGACTCCTTGGATATTGTAAAATAGTGGGCGATAGGCCCACATACTTGCGAATAAAGCACACAGGCACAGCTGCAAGGTACTGGTAACTGGCCTCGAGCATGTGCACCTGGGCCCTTTTTAATAGCAGGGTCATGTCACTCGTGACACCTGTGACGGATGGGCGTGGAGTGCATGTGTGTCCACTCCCACAAGGGAGTGGCTGGCTAACTCAGTGTCTGCTGGGACACTAGAATGTGTCGAGGACAACACTACATTCCTTCCAAACATTATTAAAAATAAAGCAAAGTCCAACCTTTGGAAACAAACTATTCATATAGGACAACACACAGTCTCTTGGTCCTGAGAGGCATTCCGCGGGACAACACTGGAGAGTTGCAGCTGGAAGCACCCAAGCATCTCGGCACAAGTCCATAATTTACCCAGTTTACTGTGCACAAACGATCCGTCAATGGAGTGTGGATTCCTCTGCATGCTGTCCCTCAGATCAATGCGGTACAAAAGGCGGTGGTGACGGCCATGTCTTCCCTGGACCGTAAACAAGCTTCCGAGGACCGGTTTCTGACATTTGATCCATTGACTGGGGGTGAGTGTTGGATTTGCTCAAACGCTCCGTCCATCATCCCCTTTTGCATCGCTTCGTCCCTCAGATCAATGTCCTTGTGATCGTGGGCTGTGTGCGGACCGGAATAACAGGCGTGGAGGCCGTATATAGTGGGCTATTTCTGAGCCGGTTTTTATTACTAGTGTACAGAGGTTTCAGTTCGTGAGGAAAGAAAAGGACAGGGGTGGCTCCGGGTTGATGTTGGATTGTCCGACGTCCCAGTAGTTCCTCGGAAGGGTTGGTTCTTGGGTAGGCGTTGGTTGGGGTCGCCCAGCAGGTCCAGTGGGCCGTTCGCCGGGATGGTGGTTCCTCGGAGGTATGGGAAGGAGAGAAAGAGAAAGGGCCGTTAGTTTGACTGCTGTAGATTGCCTTGATACCAAATACCGTCACCAGGTGTGTGGGATAGGAACGGACCATGAGGAGGGTGGGGAACGGGACAAGATGGAGAGGAAAAAGAGTATCAGGGAGAAAGAGGGGTTGGTGCTGCTGTGAACAAGTGCGGGGCTTCTGTACAGTGACGTCCGTGACGGAACGGGAACTATACAATATATACAGTGGTAAGTGCAAACGTGCAGTCGTGACTGGTTTAAGCTACAGCTATTTACACACTTCAATATACAAAGGGTTCGTTACTCACTTGCCCCGCCGCAACTCTCCCGTGAGTTACGGCCGCTCTCCAGCGTCCTCCACCGGACTCCACCAGTCCTCGGTCCAGACTTCCTTGTCTTCCTCGTCTTCACCGATGCTCTTCTTAGGTTCACCGTCAGCTGTCTCCTGCCACGAGTCCAACTCCTTGAACGAACTGCCGTCTTCGCTTCCGGCTTTTCCCTGTTCCGGCTCCAAGTAGGGGGATGGACTTCCGGGGTTACTCGGGAGTCCTTCCGGTTTTCCGCCTGTTGTGATTGGGTCCTGCAAAGAAGGAGAGAAGGGTGGAGTCCGAGATGCTTGAGAGGCCGGAGATGTCCGGGACTTTGAGCGACATGGCGACCTAGGCGAGGTAGGGGGCGTGTCCCGTTCTCAGTCTTCTTCCACACTGATGGATGTACTAGAGTGCTCTGGCAGTGACGCTGTTTGTGCCTTTCAACTAAACTATGGTGCATCAGGATCATCTGTGGAGTCCTGCTGCAGAGTCTTCGCTTGAGGTGTCTGGGCACTATGATGACCAATCTGCCAGGGCTGGACTGGCGTAGATAATGTTCAGGACGTTATCCTCTGAAGCTGCAGTGCCTCCCAGTACCTTGTCGGTGGAGCTGCTTCCAGACCATCTCTCGTGAAGATCCCTGGGTGCAGGAATGACCTTGAGGCCCTTGTGCAGGGCTGCCACAACACTGCATGGACTCTGCAGGGATGCTTGTGGGCTACCTCGGAAAAACTAGCAGGATCCAACAACTTTGTTCAGGCAACCGCCAGGTTGGGTGACTGAGTGGTCAGTGGGCTTGCCGATAGGACACATGAATACATGGACAGTCAGATACCCCCTGGACACTTGGTCTCTCATTTCGATGGGGCTGCCTCGGTCTCTTGGTTCTTCTGATTGTGCAAGGCTCCACCCTGGTGGCGACGTCGCTCCTTGGTTAGAGGGGGTGATGCACATGGCAGTGATGTTGTGGTTGCCATTGAACCTGGACAACAGGTGGTGACGACTTGCTGGGAGCGAGGATATCTTGAGGGACTTCGCAGCCACATATCTTCGTCTTGCTGAGGCAGTTCTTCCCACTGGCCTCTGCAGTCGGGAGCAGGGGTGTCATCCGACTTAGACTGCTGACGCCCGTGAATGGACAGTTTCACAGAGAAGCATTGAAGAGAGACGTGGTACGCACTAGCTGCAGCTTACATTTGGTTCTTCTGTTGAGCTGTCTCCAGGGACGTCGATCCGCCTTGGTGGCTGTCTGGTGTCTCCTGGTGCGCTCTTGTTATAGCCGTGTGAGTCATCGTTCTTCTCCCCTCGGTCTCTAAAGCGCACCTGTCATCGTCTGGTTTTTCATGGTTCCAGGATTGTCACACTTCTTAGCACAGACCTCTTGCAAGTCCGATCCCTTCCTCAGGAGTTCTTTGCTGTGCTCCTCTACCAGTATGGCAGGTCACCTTTTTCACTCGAGGGCACCGTGCTTGCGTTTTGAGCCTGCGCCGTCGTGGCGCCTGCTCCTGCCTTCATTTAGGCATGCTTGGCAGAGTCAGTCACTACGTTTGACATGCTTCCTGCTTGTGGTGCGATGTGGCATCCGGCCACATGTCTAATGTCTTTGGAGCATATGTTGCGGTGGTAGCTTGCCACGGGGAGTGTGCGACTCTCCTTTTGCCTGTCTTGAGCCACTGGTCACTACGGATTGAAGCAGTGTGAGGGATGACTCTCTGTGTTGTCTTTGGCCTACTGCAGGGCTTCGCTGGTGCAGTGGAGATGTAGAGGCTCTCTGTAAAGCTGGCGACCTTAGCCATCGGGAATGGTGGAGCCCAACCATAACTGATCTGTCGTTTCCGGCTTCTTCACAGGATCACGAGTGGGTACACGGAAACGAGACTGCTAGCGGGTACGAAGACTACGGGCCCTTTAAGTGGGCGTCGTCATGCGAGGGTGAAGCCCCGACCCTCCGTGACGTCCCTAACTCTGGATTGGTTAAAACAGGGGAAGTCCTGTACACTGTGTGGGGAGACACCGCGAGGAAGAAGGCGGAACCCGAGGAGACGGAGAAGCGGAGTACGTCGGAAGCAGAGACCGGAAGGACCGAAGTAGGAGCCTACGGAGGAGCTAGCGGAGAAGCTGAACTTCAAGGCGAGCCAGGAGGCCAACGACCCTGCGGACCGCCGTGCCACACTCCCGAGGGAGGAGTGTGGCTGACACAGGTACGGCGGCGTTTGGCGGCTTGGCTAGGAAAGCGTAATACTAGCGTGTAGAGCGCAGCTGTGTATAATACTTCCCTCACCCCACTGAACCCGACCTTCCAACCTATCTCCCCTTCCCCTCGCCCTACCCCTTTCCTACCGCTACCCCTCCTGCACTGAGCACTGTAGTTACCCATAGATACACCGGGTGTAAACCACACACTCCCTGGGACCCCATGGTGCAATCCCTTTAGAGGACTGTGACCTAACGGCTTTCCGCCCTGTTGGTCTTCTTTCTTACATGTGGAGAGACTCCTGACGCCCGGAGAAAGAACTCACTTCCTGGGGAAACGCCTATAGACGAGCAGCGCCACGGACTCCAGTACCTTCGCCCGGGAAAGACTAACTTTCAGGACACGAAAGACGTTGGTTAATAAGCCCATAAGAACTCTCAAAATAAAACCTTCCTTAAACCCTACAGTTGGTGTCACGGTCGTCCCTTCACCCACGTCCACACTGGTGTCAGAAGTGGGATCCTCCCCTTCCCAAACGACCATGGCAATGGAACAAGTGATCCAAACGCTTATTGATGGACAACAAAAATTGGAATGGGCAATAGGCCAACAGATAAATACAGCAGACGCTGACCGGGACTTGTTCAAAATGTCTATGACCCAACAGTTGGACGCCATCCAAAAAGTTGTTCAAACTCCCCTCTCGACAACCGCAACAGACAGGAGACCTATAGGTCCGCACCCGTCAGGGGTAGCCTTGCAAAAATATGTGAATGGGGAAGATCCGGATGCGTTTTTGCTAAACTTTGAACGTGCCGCCCGGGCATGTGGGTGGCCGGAAGAAAAATGGCCTTTCTTTTTGGCGCCCTTACTCTCGGGAGAAGCACAAACTGCCTATCAAGTGGCGAACCATACAGGAACGTCTTCGTATGCCGATATAAAAGCGGTGATTTTAGATCACCTAGGAATGGATGCGGAAGCATACCGTCTTCGGTTTAGAAAAGAGAAGGGTATACCGGGTGAGAACCCAAAAACCATGTATCTGAGAGTAAAAATGGCGGCTGAGAAATGGCTCAGGCCAGATATTCGGAGTAAGGAAGAGGTCATGACCAGTATCATACTGGAACAGTTCATGGAAGTCTTACCATACGGGACACAGAGATGGTTAAGACAACACCCTGGACTAACGGCAGCCCAAGCCATAGAAATGGCAGCCAACTATAACCGAGCAGCACCCCGGTCTTTCCCCTGGGACAATGAGAAAAGTTCCAAAGTCATAACATCATCGACCAAACTGGAGAAGAAAAAGACTGTGCCAGAACCTGTTAAGCCACGGCAGTTCAAGCATGAAGGCCCTCCTATGAAAGGACCACAGTGTTTTGAATGCGGGGAGTGGGGTCACATAGCCCGAATGTGCCCCCAACGAAGACCCGCAGAAGAACCCATGGAGGTCGGATACATCCCAAGGGCGGTCATGTACTCCTCAGAAATGGGCCCCTCCTTTTACGTAAGGGTACGAGTCAACCAGAAGTTTGTGAAAGCCTTACTAGATTCGGGTTGTCGTCAATCGGTAATTCAGGAGCGACTTCTACACCCAGATCAGATAGGCCAGGAAGGGACCGTACTAATTAGATGCGTCCATGGGGATGTCAAACCCTACCCTATGGCAAGAATCATCCTACACCCTATAGGTAGAGATCCCTGTTCAGTAAAGGTGGGGGTAGTGAGGTCTTTGCCCGAAGAGTTAATACTTGGAGTGGACAACCCAGATTTCCTGTCCTTATTCAAAAGGGAGTTGAAAGATAACACCGTAGAAGCCTACCTGTCAGCAGACCCATGGGTATTAGATAAAGGATTTAAATTCGCACAAATCAATGATCCCTCTCTGATAAACGCCTGGGAAGCAGCACATGTCTCACAGACCACTCCCTCCAAGAGCTACCCTAGATTCAGAATAGAAAATGATCTGCTTTATAGAGAAAGCAAAGAGGGAGAACCCACCCAACTGGTAGTGCCCCAGGAGTTCAGGGACCAGATACTATTCTATGCTCATACCCACCTTACTGCTGGGCATAGCGGTAGTGAAAAAACCACACAGAATATTCTACGACTCTTTTATTGGCCAGGAATATACAAGGAAGCCGACGCATATTGCAAACAGTGCGAGGTTTGCCAAAAAAAGAATCTATCCCGGCCACCAGCAGTACCTCTACAGCCTATGCCCATCATAGGGAATCCCTGGGATAGAGTAGGAATGGACCTGATTGGTCCACTACCACGTACATCACGCGGCCACACGTACGCTCTTGTTGTGGTTGATTACAATACTAGGTTCCCAGAAGCCTTTGCGCTCAGTACCCCGACTACTAAGAACGTAGCGGACAAGTTGGTGGAACTATTTTCAAGAGTAGGGTTCCCTCGTGAAATTCTCACGGACCAGGGAACACCCTTTGTCTCCCGGATGATGAAAGAGTTGTGCAAAACGCTTTATCTTTATCACATCCGAACGTCCGCATATCATCCACAAACGGACGGCCTCGTGGAGAGGTACAATAGAACCCTAAAAACCACCTTGAAGAAACTACTGACTACAGAAAATAAGGATTGGGACAGAGTATTACCTCTAGCGTTGTATGTAATAAGAGCTCAAGTACAGAGTAGTTTGGGATTTTCACCCTTCAAATTGCTCTATGGCCGCCAACCCCGGTCTCTGTTAGAAATTACCAGGGAAGCCTGGGAAACAGAAGGAGCTGCAGAGCAGAGAAGTTTGCTAGATTACACCCAGCAATTAAGATCTCGATTAGGCAAATTGAGAGACTTGGCATATTCAAACTTAGAGAAAGCTCAAGTTGCTCAAAAGCAGTGCTATGACAAAGGAAAGACGTGGAGGACCTTAGAAAAAGGGGACTGGGCTCTGGTACTACTTCCTTCTTCAACCCAAAAGTTCCGAAGTGAGTGGAAAGGTCCCTATAAAGTTATGGAAACGTATGGACGTACCACATACAGCTTACAAATGTCCCAGAACAGGAGACAAACATTCCATATCAACCTTCTTAAGAAGTGGATTGGTCCATATCCACGTCAGGCCAACTTAACTCTGCCAGAAGACAAGAGCGGGTCCACCCTGAATCAATTGCCAGTGAATTCAGAGCTAACAGAAGTAGAGAAAGAAGAGCTAAGGACGACTCTCCTTCCCTTCTCCCCTATTTTTTCAGACACCCCTGGGTGTACTCATTTGGCAGAGCATCAGATACGAACAAAAGAAGGTCAGATAGTAAAGCAGAGGCCTTATCGTATTCCAGCTGCAAAAAGGGCTGACGTAAGAAAAGAAGTACAGGACATGCTTCGCCTGGGGGTGATCAGACCTTCTAAAAGTAATTGGTCCTCACCCATAGTAATGGTCCCTAAACCTGACGGGTCAACCCGTTTTTGCATGGACTTCAGAGCCCTGAATGCGGTGTCCTCTTTTGACGCATTTCCAATACCCGTGTGGACGAACTAATAGAGAGGATAGGGGATGCCCGCTACATTACCACTCTTGACCTGACCAAGGGCTATTGGCAGGTGCCACTCAGGGAGGAGGACCACCACAAAACGGCCTTTGCAACGGAAGATGGGCTCTTTGAGTTTACTGTCTTACCATTTGGACTCCATGGAGCCCCCGCTACCTTTCAGCGGTTAATGAACAGGGTACTGGCAAAACACACCTCATACAGTTCAGTGTATCTGGATGATATAGTCATCTTCAGTTCATCCTGGAAAGAACATCTGGAACATGTATCCAAAATTTTAACCGCACTACAGGCAGCCGGACTCCATGTGAATGCAAAAAAATTAAGGGCGGCATTCCCAAAGGTGAAATACCTGGGGTTCATGTTAGGGGAGGGAGTCATAGCACCCCAGGAGGAAAAGATCAAGGCCATAACTGGAACTCCTTTCCCAACAACAAAGAAGGAGTTACGAGCCTTTCTAGGACTTATAGGGTACTATAGAAGGTTTATAAAGAACTTTGCAGACCTTTCTAGTCCCTTAACAGACCTTTTGCAGAAACACGTCAAAAACGTTCTGCCAAGCCCACCATCAGACGGTGCCATCAAAGCGTTCCATACCCTGAAAAATGCCCTTACCACTAGTCCGGTTCTCATCCCACCTAACTTTGAGAAACCCTTTTCACTGGCAACTGATGCCTCTGACACGGGCATAGGAGCTGTGCTATCACAGGAGGGGGATGACGGTGTTGAACATCCTGTGCTCTATGTCAGCAGAAAGCTCCATCCAAGGGAACAGAAGTACCCCACGGTGGAAAAGGAGTGCCTCGCCATCAGATGGGCCATTGACAAACTGAGGTATTACCTGGAGGGTAAATCGTTCACCTTATACTCCGATCACGCTCCCCTCCAGTGGATGCAACGAAACAGGTCCCAGAACGCTAGGATACTCCGCTGGTTTCTCTTCCTGCAACCATTTGCCTTCAAGGTTGTACATCGGAAGGGGGTTGACAATGGGAACGCTGACTTTCTCTCCAGAATGCCCATTCTCCCCGATCGGGAGAATCCAGGGGGGGAGGAATGTAAAGCTGGCGACCTTACCCGTCGGGAATGGTGGAGCCCAACCATAACTGATCTGTCGTTTCCGGCTTCTTCACAGGATCACGAGTGGGTACACGGAAACGAGACTGCTAGCGGGTACGAAGACTACGGGCCCTTTAAGTGGGCGTCGTCATGCGAGGGTGAAGCCCCGACCCTCCGTGACGTCCCTAACTCTGGATTGGTTAAAACAGGGGAAGTCCTGTACACTGTGTGGGGAGACACCGCGAAGAAGAAGGCGGAACCCGAGGAGACGGAGAAGCGGAGTACGTCGGCAGCAGAGACCGGAAGGACCAAAGTAGGAGCCTACGGAGGAGCTAGCGGAGAAGCTGAACTTCAAGGCGAGCCAGGAGGCCAACGACCCTGCGGACCGCCGTGCCACACTCCCGAGGGAGGAGTGTGGCTGACACAGGTACGGCGGCGTTTGGCGGCTTGGCTAGGAAAGCGTAATACTAACGTGTAGAGCGCAGCTGTGTATAATACTTCCCTCACCCCACTGAACCCGACCTTCCAACCTATCTCCCCTTCCCCTCGCCCTACCCCTTTCCTACCGCTACCCCTCCTGCACTGAGCACTGTAGTTACCCATAGATACACCGGGTGTAAACCACACACTCCCTGGGACCCCATGGTGCAATCCCTTTAGAGGACTGTGACCTAACGGCTTTCCGCCCTGTTGGTCTTCTTTCTTACATGTGGAGAGACTCCCTGACGCCCGGAGAAAGAATTGCTTTGTGGAAAAAGGGATGTGCACCGCCTGTTTGAAAAAAACTTTCACCGTGCAGGCATGGGAATCACTCCCCTCCTGGAGTGTATGTCAAAATACTAACTAGTTGCACACCTATGAGCCCATAGGTGTATCTCCCATGGCACCAGTATTCATTGCTGTTACATCCAGCTGTAGTTTTAATTCCAAATAAAGTTCCAAACGAAAATTTCTCTTGTTCAAAATGAATTGTATTTCCAATTGGTTCAAATTATATCACATTATTGATTCATAACATGTAGCAACAATCTTGTTTGTTCCAATGCATTTCGGTGAGTAAATCACCTTCGTCAGGGAACGTCTACAAACAAATGAAAAAGTGTACATTGTAACAATTTGTGATAGAACCGTGTTTAAATCAATCTATTCACTCAAGTTTAACCTAATGTGTAGCGCGTTATATAAGCGTGTTTAAGCGAGTTTGTCAACTGGTGAAAAAGTGCTATAGCGTATCTGCGTGCACCCTTGTTAACTATGGCGGTTAGCTAGACAGTTCGCTTAGCCTTGTCAAATGCTCGCTGCTTAGCGGAATGTAAGGGTCGCGTTACCGCTTACGCTCGGGTTATCTGAATCTAATCACCGCTCACCTTATGTTGCTGTACAAAATCACTCCGCTTTCTGCCAAAATGTGCCTGCGAACTCGCTCTCAGGTTCAGGAAGCTTGGACTAACGCCGCGATAAACGCGCATGCGCTCTGCGTAACTATAAGGGTGTGGTTCTTTTGAAGGTGTGGGTTTTTTTTTTTTTAAATTGCGTGTTTTTGACAAACCGAAAACTTTAGTGAACAAATTATTCGACATCATATATCTGCTACAGGTAGAGGTCAATCAAGGCGCCACAATCAATATTAACATTCTGTTCATGTGTCCCTTCACAATATTTATACGACATAATTCCATAAAACTAATTATTTACAAGTAGCACAAAAGTTCTATACGATCATTCAGCCCATGTGGCTTGAGGCTGTTCAAGTAATAAATCCAGTGATTCTCTCTTTTAAGCAAGTTTTTTTTGTTCAGCGCTCCTTCTTTCCTCGGTACAATCTCCAATATGCATGCTCTCAGTTGATTTATATTATGGCGCTGTTCTGTAAAATGGGTGGCTACTGTGGATTTGGTAGAGTGGGTTCTGATATTGCTCTTATGTTCAGTCAATCTCACTTTCAGTTTTCTCTCAGTGTGTCCCACATATACTCTCCCGCAAGGGCATTTTAAAAGATACACCACATTGGTGGTGTCGCAACTGGCATTAACTCTGAGTGGTATTTTGTGTCCTTTCATGGGGTGATTTATCGTTGTCCCCTTAATGATGTTGTGGCAGTTGGCGCAATTTAGACACGGTACCGTTCCTCTATATATTTGGTGAGGTGTGGTTTGCTTGGGTTTCTTCAATAGTTCACCTAAGTTCTTGCCTCTTGAGTGAGCAAATAGGGGTTCTTGATCAAATATGCCATTGAAATCCGTCTCCATCTTAACGATTTGCCAATTTTTGTAGATGATTTTTTTAAACTGGGAGCTTACATTAGAGTATTTACTGACACACGTTATTCTTTGTGTTTTTGTAGTGGTTTTATAGGTAAGAAGTTCTTGTCTGGTTTTTGTGAGCGCTCTTTCCTGAGACTTCTGAATCGTCTCCTCTGGATATCCTCTGGTGGAAAATCTGGCAAATCGTTAAGATGGAGACGGATTTCAATGGCATATTTGATCAAGAACCCCTATTTGCTCACTCAAGAGGCAAGAACTTAGGTGAACTATTGAAGAAACCCAAGCAAACCACACCTCACCAAATATATAGAGGAACGGTACCGTGTCTAAATTGCGCCAACTGCCACAACATCATTAAGGGGACAACGATAAATCACCCCATGAAAGGACACAAAATACCACTCAGAGTTAATGCCAGTTGCGACACCACCAATGTGGTGTATCTTTTAAAATGCCCTTGCGGGAGAGTATATGTGGGACACACTGAGAGAAAACTGAAAGTGAGATTGACTGAACATAAGAGCAATATCAGAACCCACTCTACCAAATCCACAGTAGCCACCCATTTTACAGAACAGCGCCATAATATAAATCAACTGAGAGCATGCATATTGGAGATTGTACCGAGGAAAGAAGGAGCGCTGAACAAAAAAAACTTGCTTAAAAGAGAGAATCACTGGATTTATTACTTGAACAGCCTCAAGCCACATGGGCTGAATGATCGTATAGAACTTTTGTGCTACTTGTAAATAATTAGTTTTATGGAATTATGTCGTATAAATATTGTGAACGGACACATGAACAGAATGTTAATATTGATTGTGGCGCCTTGATTGACCTCTACCTGTAGCAGATATATGATGTCGAATAATTTGTTCACTAAAGTTTTCGGTGTGTCAAAAACACGCAATTTAAAAAAAAAAAAACCCACACCTTCAAAAGAACCACACCCTTATAGTTACGCAGAGCGCATGCGCGTTTATCGCGGCGTTAGTCCAAGCTTCCTGAACCTGAGAGCGAGTTCGCAGGCACATTTTGGCAGAAAGCGGAGTGATTTTGTACAGCAACATAAGGTGAGCGGTGATTAGATTCAGATAACCCGAGCGTAAGCGGTAACGCGACCCTTACATTCCGCTAAGCAGCGAGCATTTGACAAGGCTAAGCGAACTGTCTAGCTAACCGCCATAGTTAACAAGGGTGCACGCAGATACGCTATAGCACTTTTTCACCAGTTGACAAACTCGCTTAAACACGCTTATATAACGCGCTACACATTAGGTTAAACTTGAGTGAATAGATTGATTTAAACACGGTTCTATCACAAATTGTTACAATGTACACTTTTTCATTTGTTTGTAGACGTTCCCTGACGAAGGTGATTTACTCACCGAAATGCATTGGAACAAACAAGATTGTTGCTACATGTTATGAATCAATAATGTGATATAATTTGAACCAATTGGAAATACAATTCATTTTGAACAAGAGAAATTTTCGTTTGGAACTTTATTTGGAATTAAAACTACAGCTGGATGTAACAGCAATGAATACTGGTGCCATGGGAGATACACCTATGGGCTCATAGGTGTGCAACTAGTTAGTATTTTGACATACACTCCAGGAGGGGAGTGATTCCCATGCCTGCACGGTGAAAGTTTTTTACAAACAGGCGGTGCACATCCCTTTTTCCACAAAGCTTGCAGCAATTCCCCCCAACAGGGAAGTAGCACGCCCAACCAAAAAGACAACATGCAGTACGAGGAAATTACGCATTCGACAGACCAAAGAGCAGACACTTTCGCCTATACAGCGGAAGCTAGTGAAAAAATCTATTCATTAATACAAGTTGAAACTTCGGAACCAAGAGTAACGAGAAACAAAGAACAACAAATCAAACAACTAATGTACCTCACACGTAGAGAAATCAATCAACGACTCCACGCAAATACAATGATTAAATACCACAAGGCACAACGAATCCCCAGAGGCCTCAGAATAGCCCTGAAACCATCTCTTTGCAAAAATTCGAAACCTTTCACCGAACGTTGGTTCGCCATATTGAACAAATGCAGTTTGGATTTAATATTACTTATCATTGAAGAATTGGCTAAAATACTGGAAGAACTAAAAACAGAAATTGAGACCGTAACCGAAGAATTGAAAAAGGGAGCTACAGAAGAAGAGTTACAAAAAATCATAGAAGACATCAATGCCCAGTTGGCTAACCATATACAGGAAGTAAACGAACGTAAATTAAGGAAATATAGAAGGGACACCCTCGACTATAAATTACAAGAAGTCTACACATGGGCTGAAGTTTATGCCAGAAGGAGACAAACTAAACAATACACATCCCAAACAGACACGTCATCCACAGACAGCGACAGACCGCAGCAAAGAAAAGCACCGACCAGAATCACACCATCAGATAAACCAACCACCCCGGAGCCTTTTTTAGATGCAGGTCCAACAGGAACAGAAGACCCAGGAGGGGACGCAACAAAAACAAAAGAAACAAACCCACCACAAACGAGGAATACCACGACCAGGAAAGAGAGGAAGAAACAGCACTAACCGGACAAGAAAATCTAGTGTTGAACATTTCAGATCAAAACCTCAATGACTTACAAATAAACACCTTGCAACGAGGGTTATCGTTCGTACCTACCACCCACACCAACAAGCTAGAATTGGAAGTGAGTCTATTTAAACTCACACGCAAAATGAGACTAAGACACTTCTTCGAGAATGTAATAACAGAAAAACCACCTCCTAAAGCAGACGAATTGAAAGGATCAAAAACCTCCAGTAATTACATGCCACCTACATCACACAAAATGATAGACCTTTTTGAAAACTTATGCAAACAAGAAATTAGCAAAATCAACACCAACAAAAGGGTCAAAAATCCGAACATGTCTAAAAAAGAATTTGGGGCTATTGAAAGCATAGCAAACAACCAACAGATAATTTGCCAAAAAGCAGACAAGGGAGGAGCAATGGTTGTAATGGACAAGAAGTTCTATGAGGAAGCCATGCAGACGCACCTAAGTGACACTAACACATATATGGAAATAAATCACGACCCCACGATGGACATACGCAAAAAATTACAAGTCATGTTGAAACAAGCCACAGATCAAGGAACCATCAATGAAAAAACTAAACAGTACCTCACGCAAGAGAATCCAAAGAGTCCCACCATATATCTAGTACCCAAGGTACACAAAGACCCGAAGAAACCCCCATGCCGGCCTATCGTGTCAACCAAGTTGAGCATACACGAACCAGTGGGTAAATTTATTGATAAGTACCTGCAACCTTTGGTCATAAAAAACATCTCTTACATAAAAGATACCACAGACTTTTTGGTAAAGTTACAAGCAGTTAAAATGGAACCAGACTGCATCATGGCCACCGTAGATGTAAAAACATTATATACATCCATACCTCATAGAGAAGGCCTAGAGGCTATTGAAAAAGCCTTATTACATAGCACTTACCCGCATGACCTACAACTTTTCTTGTTGCAACTAATGGAATTTACCCTGCTGAACAGCTATTTCACTTATGAAAAACACTGGTATATCCAACTAAATGGCACAGCCATGGGAAATTGCGCCGCACCGGCGTACGCGAATCTTTTCATGGGATCATTTGAGGAGGAACACATCTATAATGACCAGGAGTGGGCGACACATCTGTTAGCGTACATGAGATTCATTGATGACATGTTGATCATATGGAAAGGCACACAAGAATCACTGGAACAACAATTGAAGATATTGGATGAGAAAAATGAGAGAATAAAATTTACATGGAAGGTCAATAACACAACCATCCAATACTTAGATGTGGAAATAACATTAAACAATGGCATCATCACCACGAACTTATACCGAAAACCCACAGATAAGAATAACCTATTACACTATACCAGTTACCATCCTTCAACGTTGAAGCAACACCTCCCCTTCACTCTATTTCTCAGGGTCAGGAGAGTGGTGTCTGAGGACCACGTATGCCAAGAACAACTACAACACATGGCAGCCAGATTTTCCACCAGAGGATATCCAGAGGAGACGATTCAGAAGTCTCAGGAAAGAGCGCTCACAAAAACCAGACAAGAACTTCTTACCTATAAAACCACTACAAAAACACAAAGAATAATGTGTGTCAGTAAATACTCTAATGTAAGCTCCCAGTTTAAAAAAATCATCTACAAAAATTGGCAAATCGTTAAGATGAAGACGGATTTCAATGGCATATTTGATCAAGAACCCCTATTTGCTCACTCAAGAGGCAAGAACTTAGGTGAACTATTGAAGAAACCCAAGCAAACCACACCTCACCAAATATATAGAGGAACGGTACCGTGTCTAAATTGCGCCAACTGCCACAACATCATTAAGGGGACAACGATAAATCACCCCATGAAAGGACACAAAATACCACTCAGAGTTAATGCCAGTTGCGACACCACCAATGTGGTGTATCTTTTAAAATGCCCTTGCGGGAGAGTATATGTGGGACACACTGAGAGAAAACTGAAAGTGAGATTGACTGAACATAAGAGCAATATCAGAACCCACTCTACCAAATCCACAGTAGCCACCCATTTTACAGAACAGCGCCATAATATAAATCAACTGAGAGCATGCATATTGGAGATTGTACCGAGGAAAGAAGGAGCGCTGAACAAAAAAAACTTGCTTAAAAGAGAGAATCACTGGATTTATTACTTGAACAGCCTCAAGCCACATGGGCTGAATGATCGTATAGAACTTTTGTGCTACTTGTAAATAATTAGTTTTATGGAATTATGTCGTATAAATATTGTGAACGGACACATGAACAGAATGTTAATATTGATTGTGGCGCCTTGATTGACCTCTACCTGTAGCAGATATATGATGTCGAATAATTTGTTCACTAAAGTTTTCGGTTTGTCAAAAACATGCAATTTAAAAAAAAAAAAAAAAAAAAAAACCCACACCTTCAAAAGAACCACACCCTTATAGTTACGCAGAGCGCATGCGCGTTTATCGCGGCGTTAGTCCAAGCTTCCTGAACCTGAGAGCGAGTTCGCAGGCACATTTTGGCAGAAAGCGGAGTGATTTTGTACAGCAACATAAGGTGAGCGGTGATTAGATTCAGATAACCCGAGCGTAAGCGGTAACGCGACCCTTACATTCCGCTAAGCAGCGAGCATTTGACAAGGCTAAGCGAACTGTCTAGCTAACCGCCATAGTTAACAAGGGTGCACGCAGATACGCTATAGCACTTTTTCACCAGTTGACAAACTCGCTTAAACACGCTTATATAACGCGCTACACATTAGGTTAAACTTGAGTGAATAGATTGATTTAAACACGGTTCTATCACAAATTGTTACAATGTACACTTTTTCATTTGTTTGTAGACGTTCCCTGACGAAGGTGATTTACTCACCGAAATGCATTGGAACAAACAAGATTGTTGCTACATGTTATGAATCAATAATGTGATATAATTTGAACCAATTGGAAATACAATTCATTTTGAACAAGAGAAATTTTCGTTTGGAACTTTATTTGGAATTAAAACTACAGCTGGATGTAACAGCAATGAATACTGGTGCCATGGGAGATACACCTATGGGCTCATAGGTGTGCAACTAGTTAGTGCCCGGAGAAAGAACTCACTTCCTGGGGAAACGCCTATAGACGAGCAGCGCCACGGACTCCAGTACCTTCGCCCGGGAAAGACTAACTTTCAGGACACCAAAGACGTTGGTTAATAAGCCCATAAGAACTCTCAAAATAAAACCTTCCTTAAACCCTACAGTTGGTGTCACGGTCGTCCCTTCACCCACGTCCACACTCTCCCTGCTGCCTTCAGCATTGCTTTTTCTCTGTGAAGGTGTCTCTCTTTCTGGCTTGTACCCATGCTGTCACGCTTTCTGGCGCAGCCTTCTGCGCAACTCTGACCTCTGCACTGAGTCCTCTTAGTGGGGGCCCTCTCCTGGCACTTGCTGTGCCCGTTTTGTAGCTTGTGTTGATGTCTGTTCACCACTGAGGGTGGGTGGTGCGATCTCCTTGCTTGAGGTAGCGTCAGTCACTGGGGATTGCATGCTCTGTTTACGTACTCTATGTGGGGCTTGCTGTCTTCTTGGGCTTTACTGCTCTTGTCTATTTGACGCTTGCCTGAGCTTTTGCAGCTTTGAGCTTCTTGACACACTCTCTCTCAGCAGGGGTTCAGTCTCTTCCCTTCCAACGGTTGTACAGCCCACAGGGGATGTGTAACACTCTATTGGCAGTCTCTTGTTGGTGACCTGTTGCCACTAGGAAGTGTGCATCTCTCTTTTTGCCAGTCCCTACTCTCCTCCCTAGACCTAGTCTCCATTACCTCATGGGAGACAGGGAGCTGTACAGTTCAGTTTGTGAGGTGGGGGGGACAGTTAGCTCAGTTCTGGGCTGTGCTTGCCACTCAGGCATTTGCAGTCTCAATTGGAGGCTGTCCTGCGTAGTTGGCTCTTACTTCCCTCCTTGATGACAGAGGACGGCCGGTGTATCACAAAGCACACCTCTTCTTCCCTACTGTAGTGATGGCGATCGGCCGCCGGGGGACCTTGCTTCTTCCGGCTTCTCTCTGTCCTGGGGTGACAACAGGCAGTGCAGTGTTGGGAATGTAGGTGCAGTGTGGGTGCAGTTAATCCAAGTGGTTGCTAGGTAATGCTGCAACCACCATTCCTTACATTCCACAGCAGCTGATTTTGATGTCTCTGGCCTTGCGGGCTGAAAATTAAGATGCAGGGGCACCCAGTGCCGGTGCAGTAGGGCTGCTCAGATTTTGCACACGTTGCTTTCGCGCTGCTACTTCGGGCAAAGTCGTGGGGGCACTGTCATTCCATCCCGATGCTGGTCAGCCCATTGCATCAATTAAATTTCAGGGTACGATGCAGTGGGCTCACACCAGGTGGTGCTCGGGTCGTCATCTTCACTCGGTCACCGATGCTGGCAGCATGAACCGATGATGGCCCCCTCATGAGAAGGTAGGGACGTGTAGTGCCGTTGCGTACCAAAGGACGCTGCAGTTCCTTTGCTCAGTCCTATCTTTTCTGGGGCAATGACAGGCGACACCAGGCTGCCACTGCTGGTGCGGGCCTCTTTTAGTGCTGGTGAGGCACTTCTTCCAGAGCCGGCACAGTGCTTTCCTATATGAAGGTAACACCGGGGTTTGCACCACTTGGTTATTACACCAGGATGGCTTTACCCTCGGGTTCGCCCGGTCAGGGCCATCGCTTTCAAGTATCCCAGTAGGTGGGTGTATTCTTCTCACCCACGTGGAAGTTGCAGACACAGGCCTTGGGTGTTTAGCACATGGGGGTATGCACTGGAGGTACAAATTGTTCTCTGCAGCATTAAACCCCTTGCCTGACTCTGTTGCACATGCAGTTTCACCCTGTCCCCAGTAGAGCTTACCTCACGGTATTGGTGGGTGTTAAGGCTCCATGCCCAAATGGGCAGAGGGTGTCTCTCTGCTTACAGTGAGGGTTGGTAGCATGGAGACACTGCGAGCACGGTTCTTGCTGCAACACTTCTCTTCCTGGAACGGCTCTGAGTGGCTCTGGTACTGGTGACAGGTGTAGGGGTTACCCGAGACATGGGTCTACATTCCCCTTGTGAGGATCAGCAAACGCGGGGTCCGACCCGCTCGGATGTATGACGTTACAACGCATACTTTTACTCCGCATACCATTACAACGCGGTATTTACAACGCATACCGTTACAACGCATAGCGCTTTGAGGTGCTGGATAGTGGTAAGTATAATTTACTATTCTAACTCCAGTCCCCGTGGACCCTAGGGAAGGTGTTGGATAGTAAATTATACTTATTCCCTATCCTAGAGCGCCCCCCAGCGCAATGCGTTGTAATGGTATGCGTTGTAATGCCTGCGTTGTAGTGGTAGTGCGTTGTAAAAAATGCGTTGTAACAGGTGTATACCGACCCGCTCTCGTCACCATTGTAAAGTAGTGGGCGCTAGGCCCACATACTTGCGAATAAAGCACACAAACACAGTTGCAAGGTACTGGTAACTGGCCTCGAGCACGTGCACCCGGGCCCTTTTTATTAGCAGGGTCACATCACTTCGATACATGGGTGTGGGGTGCAAGTGTGTCCACTCTCAAGAGGAAGTGACTGACTAACTAAATGTCTGCTGGGACACTAGAACGTGTCCAGCACGACACTGCAGATTACACTGCAGCACCTTAACTTTAACGGAATGTAGAGGACAAGACTCAGGAAGTAGAGCCATCAATGAAACCAACAGGGTCTCAGAAAACTAAAATGGAACCACTTCTGTTCCTCTGATCAAGCTTCCAATCAGAATCTGGGAAGAACAAGGAACAAGCAATAGCAATGCAATAGGTCTCGCATTTGCGAGGGTTTAAGCTATTTGCATTGCAAATGACAATACCTTTTATTTATCTGTTTTGATAATTAACATAAATAAAAGGCATTCTTATTTACAACGCCAGTAGCTCAAACTATTGTAAATGCCAGACCTATTTCATTTCAAAGAAGCATCCGCCACTGTCTCGTGCTTCTTGGAAAGTGAAAGCGCACATGGCGCCCTGAATGTTGCAGGAAAGCATGTCGTGCCTGCAGTAGGAGAAACTCATTAAAGAAAATTGTGCTTACAGACTAAATAAGATATACTGTGTAAAAACAGAAGTAAAAGGGCCAGTCTTCTGGGAGGTTACAAATGAAGACAAGATGGTACTAAGGAGAGACTAACAAGCCTATTAACAAATCAGAAGCCAGCATATACAAAGGACAATGACACAAGCAAAGAAAAAATATGGGCGGAGAGTAGGCGGAGCTTCATACTTGAATGCAGCATGCCTTGCAGAGCAGTGCATGCACGGTCCGAGCTTGACCTAAAAAAACACAGTAATACCCAATGCTATATAGAGCAAAACACACCACCTAGACTGCTGATTGTGGAACGCTTTTTTTGAGGATAACTCCTCTTCAGGTACAAGAACATCAATACCACAGCATCGTAATTTATCACTGTTTGACATTATCAAATGGGAGATAGCTTTGGATGCAAACGTTACTCTTGCTCCCCTAGGATTATTATATATTTTTTTTTAAAATCTTTATTAACATGAAGGCAGAAGATATATCCACAATATCACATTCAGAGGTCATTATCACATTTCTTGCAGTTACTGTCAAGTGAAACGGGTAAAGCAAATCACATTCTGGCACGGTGCAAGTATTGTCTTAACAGAGACACGGATGGGTGCTGCTAGCGACCATTCAATACAGATTGTAGATCACATTATAACTAACCCATTGTTCACTCTGTGACCTGTCTACCTTCAGCACATTTATCTGTTTCTAACAAAAACTAACTAAGAGACAATAAAAACCAACTAATGTCATCACTTATCAATAGGTATCACCTGCACAAATCCAGTCATTAGCCACTGCACAGGAGTAGAATGCCATCAATGTTATTGCTGCAGTCATGCGCCACCCCAGCATTAACAGGAGCCTATCACTTATGCCCGCCCCCCTAATCCTCCTCCTCCTCTGAGTCCAAGTCTTCGTCTTCCGGTAAAGGTTCACATGGTTCTCCCCTGTAGATGTTCCAGGGTGCCCAAACCTTGTTCCATTTACGGGGGCAGGCCCTTAGCATGTAAACCGCCTTTTCCTTCACCATCAGCAAATCCATATTCCTGATCCACCTAGCCGCTGTAGGCAGTTCTGGGGAACCCCATTTTTGTGCAATGTCTCGCTTGGCCACTGTCACGGCCAACGTGGCCCATAGCAGTCCATATCTGTCCAGGTCATTAGGGTCCCAAATGTTTAATAGGCACTTACGGGGTTCAGGCAGGACTGAAAGTTTAAGGGCCTGGGAGACCGTGCGCATAATTTGCTTCCAAAATTCTTGGATCCGTGGGCATTCCCATAATGTGTGGAACAAAGTCCCCTCCCCCCCCCGCAACCTCTGAGGCAGAAGGGGTGTGGAGCCCTCTGAATTCTGTGAAGTAGTGTTCTGGTGTAGTAAGTGCGATGTAGTATCTTGAGTTGCACTACCCTGAACCTAGCCGAGATGCCTACTTCCCTCAGTGATGCAAGTGCCTCGTTCCATTCTGATTCATCCACTTCTCCTATTTCCCCAACCCACTTCTCTCTAAGTGTCTGTGTGGGGTCTTTCAGGTTGTTAACCAGCTTTTTGTATGTGAGAGAGGTTGCCCTCTGTTCCATAAAATCCGTCAGTAGTCTGTCTTCTAGTGGTGATGACTCTGGGAGTGTGGTGTTAGGCGGGATCGCTTGTAGTAGTGCGTGACGTATTTGCACATATCTAAATGTTTCAGTGGGGCCCAGACCATATTGTTGCTGGAGCTGTGGAAACGCAATTACCGTGCCTTTGTCCCAAAGGTCCCCTACCGTGGAAATTCCTATGCAGTCCCATTGTGCGAACCCCTTACATGCCCTTAAGTTTCCCAGTGATTTTGTGTCCCACAACGGCGTCATCTTGGTAATTTTCCCCTTCCAACCCAGCCGAGTTTGTGCTGCATGCCACAAGGCCGCCGTATGACGTGTCGGTCCGAGCAGGTTTTTAACTTGTGACAAATTATACAACACGGAGAGCATACCGCCCGTCCCCAACTGCGACCAGTCCGCCTTGTACGCTGGGTCTCCTCGTGGGACGTGGATCCAATGATTAATTATCTTAAGTTGGGACGCCCAATAGTACAATTGAATATTGGGTAGTGCGATCCCCCCTTCATACCAGCTTTTCACTAATTTATCATGTGCTATACGAGCCGGACCGTTGTTCCACAGTAGGTTGGAGACTAGTGCTGCGACTTGTTTGAAGTAACGCGGTGCCACCATGTAAGGGGTATTTTCCAGCACATAGAGAAATCTGGGGAGAGCCATCATTTTATATAATGCCGCCTGCCCAAGAAGGGTCAGTGGTAAGGTCGCCCAGTGTTTAACATCCGCACGTAGGCGAACCAGAGGTGGCATCAAATTTTCGGCATAGAAGTCCGCGGCATTATTTGTGATGAAAATACTTAGGTATTTAAAGGAGGTGGTCGCCAATGTCAGGGGGCAGTCGTCTTGTAACAGTGGTTCCGGGCCGTTAAGCACGTATATTATCGACTTGGACCAATTCAGGGTGTATCTGACGATTTCCCGTGCTCATCACAAAGACTCAACAGGGCAGGGATCCCGTCGTTAGGGTTAACCATGTAAATCAGCATATCATCTGCATACAGGGAGATTTTATCCTCCCATCCTTCAGATTATTATATTTTTTAACCTGAACCAGAGTGAGGTCGTTACTTCAGACCATTTGGAGGCCAAGGAGTTCAGCAAAGCAACCCAGCAGAAAGGACCTATTCACATAGTGTTCATGTTAAAAAATAAACAAGAATTCCAAGGTGTAAGGGGCAAAAGGTGAGTGATTGACTTGGCAAGTTACCTCAGGAAGATTTTCAATAGAATTATAAATGAAATTACAACCTACGGAAGAAGCAAATAGTGAAGCATTGGGGTTCAAATTACTCTGAACAATAGAGGGAACTCTTAGCTCTAATACAATTGCATCTTGGGAGGATTGAATTGGAGCTCTTGGATTCAAAAAAGGTGAATGAGGTCCCAAAAGATTACTTTCTGCTTGACCATCTTCCTTCTTCATAGTGTTCGAATCAGGGTTCGATGATAAGTTAAGAATTAGATTAGGGTCGAAGCGTAGCCGTTTTTCTCTTTTTTTATTTATCCTTCGGTGTTTTTTCCCTTTTTTCCTTCTTTTTCTTACAAACGCTGTTACTTTTGTTCTTGGTATCTTTTTCCTTAGTTAGAGATCATCCAACTTTTAGCTCCCCCACTATAGGATGCTCAGGAAATTTTGCACCTGTTTTTAGAAAAATGGGGCAAACTGTTCGAATTATACTTTATTGTTTCTTCTTAGCTTGCTGGCAGGACTCAGATACAGCCACTGAAGCTGTATTCTCAGGTTCGAAAAGCTGTTGTAGAGAAGAAGGGTGTAATTTGTCGAATATATCTACATTTTCTTTACCTTTTTAATTAATTTTTATTTTTCCTCCTAGAAAAGGCGTTACCAGCCTGAACGCCAAAGTCCCGTCCTTTAGCTTGAGAAAGAGAGCCTGTTTGAGTAGATTTTAGTTGATTGGGGTTATCCTCCAAAGATAGAGGCTTACCAGTATTACAGGAAAGAAGTAGGCCGGCTTTACCAGACGAGAGTCTTTGCTCAGAGACTGTGACCTTAGTCAGGGCCAAAAGAGAATCCAGAATATAATCGCAGTTACTTAATGTTTTCTCCATTAAGGCTAAGATAGAAGACAGCACTCTTTCCAGGCAAAGTAATGATTCAGATACCAGCATTTTGTCTCTGAATTATTCTTTAAGGGGTGAACATTCAGGGATAAATCAGGAGTGGTAGATCCCCTTGAATTTAATGTACTTGTTCCACTGGGTGTACTACTAAACAGCTGCATTTTAACTGGGCGATCCTGAGGGGGATCCCGTAAATTGAAGGAGAATGTAGTGGCAGGAATATGAATCCTGGACGACTCCAGATTAGGTGCATGAGATAACTTTGAAGACTGATTTATATTAATGTTGAGGTCAGGGAGAGTAACATCTTCCTTCATAGGGTCTCCATCTTTCGGGACTAGATGAGGTACCCCTTCAAGTTGGGAAACTCTGTTAGCAAGGGAGTGGATGGTTAGATTTGCCAGCAAGAGTCAGCCACCCTAGATTCAGAGTGTTGGACATCCCCAGCCCAAGTACCTCCAATTATGGGAGATATATCAATAGGTTCTACTGGAGTCGATTTTCCAAGGTCTACTTTAGCCTCTCCATGAGCTTCTCAAGTAGACTCCAGCATCCCTGCTGTGTTTAAGCTTGTCTCTTTTTTTGGAAAAAAGGAAGAGATGGCTTTGGAACTTTTTAAGATGTTTATTTGTATTGAGTTGTTCCATAAAGGATTAGCTTTAGTATTTTTTGCACGCTCTTGTATATAACAATCTTCTGGAGTGCAATTTCTTTGCGGTCATATCTTAGTCTTATAGATTCTCCTACAGCAGGCGCTAGCGTAAACCATGAGGGGTGGGGTAAACGAATGGAGAGAGAACAAAAAGGCGGTCGGGAAAAGGTGGGGGTGATACATAGAATGTTGACCCCACTAGCTCACCCACTGACTCACCTTGCCTCCACCATTCCTCTATTGTCCCTACTCCTTGCTCCTTTTGCATGATCAGCTTCTTCAGCTCCTTCAAACCCTCAGCACCCCTCCGAACCTGTAAGTCTGTTGGTCTATTGATTATTCCCCACGTGAGTGGTAGCGGGATGACAAGCGGGGCACAGCATGCCTGCTAACTGGAAATAGGTTGGGGTAGGGGAGTGGGGTCAGCCTCCACACACTGCCCGTTGCCTTCGCCGACTCCTCGAGCAGTGCTTCTGCTCTGTGTATTTCTCCGGCGCTGCACCAAGCCACCCACTTGCTTGCTTGCCACAGGTGTCCTTGCGGCTATGAGAGGCGCAAAGACAGGAGCTGGGCACACTCGCTTTAAAATTTGGACAGTCCTTTCCCGCAATGCCCAGCTCATCCACTCCACTGGATAATTGCTGGGTGATTGGCCTATTCTTTTTTTATTCTCTTTTTCCTTTCCCCCGCACTACTGCACGACAGCTGCAGCCCGGTCCGATCAGCTGCAACCAGGAGCCGTCAGAAGGCAGAGCTGCCAAAAAGTTTACCAGTCCACCCGAGCAGGGCGAGTGAAGCCGCACCCAATCCTGGGACCTCCGTGCCGCTTCTGCTGAGGAACCCTTAGCCGGCCAGTGCACCCAGAGAAGCACAGCACAGCCCAGCCGCTGATGCGCCACAAATGCAACACAGAGCACCGAGCTCCCACGCTCCAACAGCACAACTCAGCTCACTGGCATGAAGCAACGCAGCTCTCCGGTCGAAACAACCGGAACCGGAACTGCGAATCGTCCATATGGTAAATATAGACAGTGTGTAATAGAATGATTCTATAATATTGTACCTCATTTGGAGTATTCTTAATAAAAAGGTGGTGAGATGGTTGATTAATTATTAGAACAAAAGAATATAAACAGAAGGTTATATAACAAAACGGTAGGCTTTATTGGATTGCAGAATAATCATGACAAATTCGGTGTGGAATGGGTGAATAGCACAATATAAGAGTGCTTTATAATTAAATCGATTACAGTACAAAAATACTCAGCATTTCCGCATTTAACCGTGATTTAAAAAATGTTTGCATTTGTCGCGCAGGCCTGCTTTCAGGTCTGCTACGTAGCATTTATTTATTTCAGTGCACTTTGGTTTCCACTAGTGCTGCATGATGTCACGTTTTACCTTGATTTCGGAACCTATGTAACAACATTTCGAATACCTGTACATGTACCGAGTGAGTTCCTTTGTATTATTTCCAGCCCTGAAGAGTCTGAGATTACTTTTTCTCAGACGAAACACGTGTCGGCTAGCTGTTCTCTGTGCCAACACACATTAAAGGAACAGAGAAAATCACATATAGATTTTGTTTTGTTGTTGTCTTATATACCAAACATATGCTGTGAAATATTGATTATATGTGTGCACAGGACCATTGCAAATGTCTTTGAGACAGAGTTCCCTCTCCACCAAACTCTAAACCGGGCCCGTAGCCCTTTCTGTCTCAAACAACTACAGGTCTATACGTCTAAGGCATCCTGGACCTCAGGTGAGGCACTTAGAGTCTTGCAGAGTGTCAAGTAGAGGCCAATTGCATCGTCCAGTCCAGGTTCAGTTATCACTTGTTAGCTGGGTACTTCCAGGATAAAGGCCTCCTGCTGCTTCTTGTCTCCCTGTAAGTCAAACGGAAGGTCAGCTGACTGACCCATGGAGTCACAAGAGGGAGCAGTTATGATCCTTCGGGGTTCTTCTCAGGTCACATATAGCTGATCCAGTTTTCTTTGATCTTCAGCATGTCCAGAAACTGTTTTGAAGGGAGTGCCTGAAGATGCCACATTTCTGCCGGGAAAGAGCTGGTAGGTGGGGTGACTCCTGGACACTCCCTAACCAATGGGGTAAAAGCTCCCAGATGCTGTCCCATCTACTTTTGTAGTATTTCCTGTTCGCTCCTCTGTAAACAGGATCAAAATGCAATGTGGCAGGTCAAATCCAAGATGGCGAAAGGTTTTGTCCACACGAAACTTCGGCTCTGAGAGCTGACGGGGGTTGTGTCTGGGGGTGGGACTATGGTAATCCTATGTCCCACAGAATCTACCACTAAAATCCAGTTTGATGCAGACACTCTACCCGCAACAAACCCAGAGACAGAAGTCCAGATTAGTAGGACAAAAGCAGGATTCTTCAACAACGATACTGGGGATCCATAAACAAATTACTTGACCTCCTGTTCTTTCCCTTTCAAGTGTTACAGATGGTTCTACAGGCTTGCCAAGCAGAATTTGACACTTTAGTGTCAAAATGAATGCCCACAGCCACCATCCTGCAGGTTCTGTGGTGTTTAGGAAAGTCCTCTCTGCCCATTCAGATCAGTATAATGTTTGCTCCTGAGAGGCATTCCACATCTTTTTCATACATGTTTCTGCTGAGCACAGATTGACAGCTGGCAGAGGTCCGTGCTGATTAGCCTTGTGACAGTTCTGGCAGTCAGAGGGTAACTTTCTAAAAGATATAGATTACAAATCTGATTTCGCCATTGAATTAGACTTTAAATACCTATTAAAAATAGTGGTTTAATTATTTTTCTAGCTGATCCCATTCCTTAGATGCTGCTACTTATAATATTAGCAATATTGATTCTTAGCGTTTCTCGATGGGCCAGGCAGCCTGCCTACAGTGAAAATGGATTTTGGGTGCTAGTCATTATAAGGACATGTAAGGTCACGGTAACTTTAAATTTGTACATGTCCTACTTTTAAATATTTCGCATTTTCCCTTATGGGCTACAAGGAGTGACCTATTAATATTGAAAATGCAGTTTTTTACTTGTCAAAATTGTTTATTTTAACAGATCCTGGTGCATGTTTTAAACTGTTATGATCAGGCCAACTGAAGCCATTTGTGCACTGCCTCTATATTGGATGGTACAATAGGTGCTGTTGCTCGCTAGAGGCATTTAACTGCCAGGCCCAGTACATTTTGTACCATTTGGTAGGAATCTATATGCAAGTAAAATATACCAATTAGGAGTATTCAAATGTGACCATATTTAAATGGGGAGCAAAGACACTTTACAACTGGTTAGCAGAGGTAAAGTGCACAGAGGTCTAAAATCAGCAAAATAGATAGGGCAAAGTTCGGGGGGTTACACAAAATATGGTAATTTCTCACAAGGGCTAAGGGACCACATTCCTCCCCTAGGGCCATACATCTCCTTCAGAGTCAAATGCCTTCACATCCCTCCCTCAAGTGTTCTATCACTCGTGGGATCACAACATTTCTCATGGTCATACCCATCTCTCAGGATTACAGTGTTACCAGTCGCAGTCGTTAATGGGTGTACCTGCAGGGCGGTGACGTGGGGAGGGGCAGGGTGGGGGGTAGTAATCTATGGATTACGGAGCTTGACAGGTAAGTAAACATATAAATAAATAAAACTAATTTTGTTGCGCGCACTGCATCCCAAATGCGATGCAGTGCGCGCAACAAAATTCCGTAATCCATAGATTACTACCTCCCTCCCTGCCCCTCCCCCTCACATCCATCACCGAGCGTGGCTGAGTGTTACACTACTTACTCTGACTCATACCCTTCCCTTGGGGTCACATCCTTTCACATCTCCCCCAGAAGGATCTGTTCTCACTCTGTGTGACATTGCTTCAGATTCCTGGCTAGTGGTCAAATCCAGTGTTTATTCACACTGTCAGATGCATTTGCCTCCGTTCAGCTGAATGCAGCCCTCTGAGGCTTAACACAGCACATTTCAACAGTGTGAGGTGTTGTTTGTGCACAAAGTGGCTCGGCCCGCAGTAGCAATATACTGTAGACACAGTCAACCTGTTATAATTGAGAGGATCCCGAGGAGCGCATGTCTCACTGAAGGTGCTCTAGTGCGGGGCCACATGCCCGCACATATTTCACCTCTTTCGTGTACATTTCCAAACATTTTGTGGTGTGCTATGCAAGTCTTACCCTCCTCAGAGATTTCGCTGCTACTTCTTGGTCTCAAATAAATTAAACAAATTATGGCAAAACTATTGGTTTTTCAACCAAATTTTTTCAAAAACGCGTCGAAAGAGCTATATATGTTTTGAGGCAGTTAAATTATTCTGATTATGCAATGGTATATGGGCTGTAAAATATGCACAGAATTTCTCCACACTTAGGGGCCCATTAGGATGTTAGGCGGATTGCCCCCGCCAGGCTGGCGGTAGCCACTACCGGCCTGGCGGGGGCAATCCGCCCGACATCCTGTCCTGAATTCCCCCTCGCCATATTAGAATGGCGGGGCGGACCCCGGCGAACGGAAAGACAGTGCACCGCCAGCCATATTAGGATGAAAAACACTAAGGGTTTGACTCAAAAACTCAGCAAGGCTGAGCCAATAATAACTCGAAAAACAACACAACTGCCTATGCTGAGCAGTTTTTTGGAAATAATTCTTTGTTGATTGTGCATGAACAATAAACATGAACAATGGCTTTTGAAATTGCAACGTTTCTTTTAATTTTTTCGCAGACTATTTTGTTTTTTAGTCTTTTGCTTGTTTTTTGGCATGAGAATACAAAAAAGGGTGTAAGAAAATACTATACATTTACATTAACACAGGAAAAAACACACTTGGGTATGTACAAAATTCATTCAAACTGACATTCAACACATTCTTGGCCATCCAGACATACAAAACACATTCATACAGGTCCCATCATCATAATACAGTTTGTAATAACGCAAGAATAGTAACAGTTGTAAATTTCAAACACAAATGAAACTTTTTCCGTTTTTTAGAAGGAACACTAATCCATCATTTGAATGACACAACCATAGCAAAAATGATGATATGGGACTGGGTCGGGTCGACGCGTTTCGAACCTTATCCTTAACAGGTTCTCATCAGGACCACAATGTAACTAAACGGGGAAGAGGAAAGCAACAATCACTATACTGAACCTTTAGAGGTCACCATCTCAACCTGAATACCCCTGCGCTCAGCCTACCTTAATGCGTGGGTCAGAGCGCCTTAAATCATGTAGAAAGCCGATGTATTCCCATCAAAGGGGAGCGAAGAGGTGCTGTGAGAAAAAGATAGATACATTCAGTCATGCCGGCTCACAACGTGCTGTCTGTGTCTGGATGGGAGCGGGGCTAAGGGAGGTGGCGTGTGCTCACCTAGCAGCGCGTGTGCGCTCGCCAATGCTTGTATAATGGTGCTCGGTCCGCAATTTCTGGATCCGGCGCCTATGGAGAATAAAAAAGTAATAGTGACCGTTTGGAATCGGGCAGGCGGAGGAGGGCGATGAGGGCCGATTATAGATCGTGCTAGCGCGTAGCATAGTCCGCTTACCTGAAAACCAAAATAGAACTCTTTTAGCCAGTCTTTCAAACGTCCTCGCTCCTCCTGCAGTCAGCGCTTGCAGGTTACTGAAGCCGTGTAGTCAATGGACTAAGGTGGAGGGAGCCTCCCAAAGCATGAAGGGAGTTGTAGTTTAGACGAAGGGAGTTGTAGTTCGATGTCAGTAGGGAGAATTCTGGGAGATGAAGTCCTGTGGGCTGAATCATGGAACGGTTTTATAGATTTCCGAGATTTCATTGAGTCCACTGACTGCTGTGTCATATTTCATAATCAAAAGTGCCTCTCTTTGATTTAATCTTAATTCTAAGTTCCCCCCTCTGGGATCTTTTTCGATTTTGGACAGGACAGTCCATTTGAGGTCATCTTTCTCATGCTTGTTCATCAACCAGTGGTGTACCAATGGGGCATTCTCCACTTCTCTGCGAATTCTCGATTTATGCTGCGTCATACGTTGTCTGACTTCCTGGGATGTTTTTCCGATGTATAGTTTAGGGCAGGGGCAGACAATCGCGTAAACTACATTCCTGGTTTTGCAGTTGGTAAATGTTTCATGCTTCCAGTGGATGTTATTAAAGGAGAATACTGTTTCTTCCATGGTATCCTGACAACAGGTGCAAGTGCCACATTTGTGGTGCCCTTTTGTCTGGGGGAAGCCAAAAAGGCTTGTGAGAGTTGGTGTTTGTTTACTGGGTAAGGCTGCCCTTACAATGTGGTTCGCCACACTTTTCTCCTTCTTGAATGCAAATAATGGTGAATTTCTCATGTCCTCATGTAGGTCTTGCACTAAATGCCAGTTGAGGTTTATCAGCCTTTTAAGTTGATTAGCCGCAGGGCAAAAGGTTGATACACACACCATACGATTTTGCTCAATCCTGGTTTTCTTAACCATAAGTGTCTCGCGGGGCGTCCACCAAGCTCGCTTAAGTGATTGCTTAAGGAGTTTTCTCGGGTACCCTCTCTGGAGAAGCCTCTCCATGAGTGCATTTGCATGGTGGAAATATTCTTCTTTGTCTGAACAATTCCTGCGAATCCTCAGGAATTGTCCAAAAGGTAGATTCTCTCTTAAACTCCGAGGGTGATTGCTGGTGAACAGCAAGGCCTTGTTCCTATCGGTAGTTTTCCTAAATAGAGTTGTTGACAGGTTGCCATTAGCAGGGACAACTTTCACGTCCAAAAATGTTATAGATTGGCTGGACGATATGCAATTAAATTTAATGTCGTTTGAGCGCCTATTTAGCCATTCAACAAACTCACCAAGGGTTTCTGTAGTCCCAGTCCAGATAAGGAAGATGTCATCTATATACCGCATGTAATGCGTGATCTGATGACTGTAGGGATTGTCGTTGTAAATAAATTTCTTCTCATATAGGCCCATAAACATAATTGCTAGTTCCGGGGCAAAAGGACATCCCATGGCTACTCCCTTCACCTGGAGGAAGTAGTCGGAATCAAAAGTGAAAAAATTCTTTCTCAATGCGAAGGATGCCAGCTGTACAATGAAATCCGAAGGTACTTGGCAGGGTCTGTCACGTGTCTCCAAGAACCATGTTAGTGTCTCAAGGGCCTGGTCTTGGGGAATCTGCGTATACAAGGATACGACGTCTAGCGTCACTAAGAGCTGGGAATCTTGATCAAAAGGAACTGTACTAATTCTTTGGAGGAAGGCCGTGGTATCTTGAAGATGTGCCGGAATTTCTTCAATAAATGGTTTCAGAAAGAATTCGATATACTTGGCCACTGGTTCTAGTAAGGACTCACACCCAGAGACTATGGGTCGTCCTGGTGGATTTAATTCATCTTTGTGGATCTTGGGTAGTAAATAAAATACCGGTGTTCGTGGGTTTTTGTTCTGTAAAAAATTGAATTCCTTCGGTCCAATAAATCCTAGATCAAATCCTGTCTGGATGACTGAAAATAATTCACTCTGGATTTCGAGTGTTGGATTCCTTGTGATGCGTCTGTAGCATGAATTGTCCTCCAATTGTCGAAGTGCTTCTGCTTTATATTTATTGATGTCCCAAATTACTACCGCTCCCCCCTTGTCTGCCTGTTTGACTACTATATTTCTGTCATTTTTCAAGGTGGCCAAAGCTTCTTTCTCTGCTTTGGCGAGATTGAATTTCACAAAATTACGCTTCTTTTCAAGTGCTGATATTCCTGAAAGGACTGTGCGTTCAAACGTAAGTATCTCTTTGGGAATCTTAGAGCCGGCTGGGCAAAAGGTGGATTTTTTCTTTAATCCTGTCACTTCTGTTTGATTTTCCTCGCATGTATCAGAGAAGAATGTCTTCAATCTTAACTTACGACAAAATTCCAAAGTTTCTAACTTCATCTTGGTGAAGTCTGTAAATCTCGACGGGACGAATCCAAGGCCCTTCGTCAAGATGGATGTTTCAGCTTCACTTAAAATCCTGTCCGATAAGTTAAAGATGGATGGAAGGTTTAGTTCTTGTAGAACCGGGATCGCGTCCTCATTTCCCATGGCTGAACGGGACGGGACCGACCTCTCGGTTTCTGTGGGCCTTGTCCTAAAAAAGGTGCCTGGTTTTGTTGTTGACGTTGTCCCTGGTCTTGCTGGTTGCCTTGCCTATTTTGGTAGGATCTGTTGGCGGTATTAGAATCACTTCCAGACGAGGATGTATCCGAGAATGAAACAAAGGCACGTCGAGAGCGGCCCTGGTTGTCCTGAAGGAACCGCCGTGACTCAGAGTTAGAGTAAAAGTCTTTTCTTAAGTAAGGGTATACGGATTCCAACGAGAAATTTTTCTTATCCAGCTCGAACTTATTGTTTTTTTGGGCAACCGTAAAGTCTTTAAATTCGCCGATCTCCTTTTCAACCTTCTCAAGGAGTCCTTTCGAATCAGCTATGAGTTGATTGTCTTGTATTTCTTTTTCTAGTTTTTCAATTTCGGCAAGTTCTTTAACTGAAATTCTGTGTGCGGTCTCAATGGTGAGGACCATCAGGTCTCTACTGCACTTCGTTTCAACCCCACTGAATCCTTTTTTGTATTCAGGGTCGTCGGTAAACACGACCGGGATGTTGCGAATTTGAAGTCCTGCGGGGATGGTACCTGATCTTAAATGCTGGAGCAAAAAATGCCCGTGAAGATCCGTCCTAATTTGTTTTTTTCGTAGGCGTATAAGTTTATCGGATTCGTTGACGGTGTTAGCCGCGACACTGAGGGTTGCAGAGGCAAAGGGAGGCGGATCTCTCATAAGGTTTTGGATATGTTCCTCTGTGTAAGCTACCGTGTCCTGTTCAGCCATACCCACACTGAACACACGTGCAAAAAGGGAAAGTTTAAGTAAGTATGTGAAGAAGAAAGATGGAAAGATTACAGAAGGACTCAACCCACACCACAAACACAAAGTGAAAGGCACTATTCCAACAGGATAAGTCCTGTGGCAGCTCCTTCTCTGCCCACCAGAACCTCGCGAGCGTGCGCCCGCTAAACAGTATGAAAAACACTAAGGGTTTGACTCAAAAACTCAGCAAGGCTGAGCCAATAATAACTCGAAAAACAACACAACTGCCTATGCTGAGCAGTTTTTTGGAAATAATTCTTTGTTGATTGTGCATGAACAATAAACATGAACAATGGCTTTTGAAATTGCAACGTTTCTTTTAATTTTTTCGCAGACTATTTTGTTTTTTAGTCTTTTGCTTGTTTTTTGGCATGAGAATACAAAAAAGGGTGTAAGAAAATACTATACATTTACATTAACACAGGAAAAAACACACTTGGGTATGTACAAAATTCATTCAAACTGACATTCAACACATTCTTGGCCATCCAGACATACAAAACACATTCATACAGGTCCCATCATCATAATACAGTTTGTAATAACGCAAGAATAGTAACAGTTGTAAATTTCAAACACAAATGAAACTTTTTCCGTTTTTTAGAAGGAACACTAATCCATCATTTGAATGACACAACCATAGCAAAAATGATGATATGGGACTGGGTCGGGTCGACGCGTTTCGAACCTTATCCTTAACAGGTTCTCATCAGGACCACAATGTAACTAAACGGGGAAGAGGAAAGCAACAATCACTATACTGAACCTTTAGAGGTCACCATCTCAACGCGAGACACTTATGGTTAAGAAAACCAGGATTGAGCAAAATCGTATGGTGTGTGTATCAACCTTTTGCCCTGCGGCTAATCAACTTAAAAGGCTGATAAACCTCAACTGGCATTTAGTGCAAGACCTACATGAGGACATGAGAAATTCACCATTATTTGCATTCAAGAAGGAGAAAAGTGTGGCGAACCACATTGTAAGGGCAGCCTTACCCAGTAAACAAACACCAACTCTCACAAGCCTTTTTGGCTTCCCCCAGACAAAAGGGCACCACAAATGTGGCACTTGCACCTGTTGTCAGGATACCATGGAAGAAACAGTATTCTCCTTTAATAACATCCACTGGAAGCATGAAACATTTACCAACTGCAAAACCAGGAATGTAGTTTACGCGATTGTCTGCCCCTGCCCTAAACTATACATCGGAAAAACATCCCAGGAAGTCAGACAACGTATGACGCAGCATAAATCGAGAATTCGCAGAGAAGTGGAGAATGCCCCATTGGTACACCACTGGTTGATGAACAAGCATGAGAAAGATGACCTCAAATGGACTGTCCTGTCCAAAATCGAAAAAGATCCCAGAGGGGGGAACTTAGAATTAAGATTAAATCAAAGAGAGGCACTTTTGATTATGAAATATGACACAGCAGTCAGTGGACTCAATGAAATCTCGGAAATCTATAAAACCGTTCCATGATTCAGCCCACAGGACTTCATCTCCCAGAATTCTCCCTACTGACATCGAACTACAACTCCCTTCGTCTAAACTACAACTCCCTTCATGCTTTGGGAGGCTCCCTCCACCTTAGTCCATTGACTACACGGCTTCAGTAACCTGCAAGCGCTGACTGCAGGAGGAGCGAGGACGTTTGAAAGACTGGCTAAAAGAGTTCTATTTTGGTTTTCAGGTAAGCGGACTATGCTACGCGCTAGCACGATCTATAATCGGCCCTCATCGCCCTCCTCCGCCTGCCCGATTCCAAACGGTCACTATTACTTTTTTATTCTCCATAGGCGCCGGATCCAGAAATTGCGGACCGAGCACCATTATACAAGCATTGGCGAGCGCACACGCGCTGCTAGGTGAGCACACGCCACCTCCCTTAGCCCCGCTCCCATCCAGACACAGACAGCACGTTGTGAGCCGGCATGACTGAATGTATCTATCTTTTTCTCACAGCACCTCTTCGCTCCCCTTTGATGGGAATACATCGGCTTTCTACATGATTTAAGGCGCTCTGACCCACGCATTAAGGTAGGCTGAGCGCAGGGGTATTCAGGTTGAGATGGTGACCTCTAAAGGTTCAGTATAGTGATTGTTGCTTTCCTCTTCCCCGTTTAGTTACATTGTGGTCCTGATGAGAACCTGTTAAGGATAAGGTTCGAAACGCGTCGACCCGACCCAGTCCCATATCATCATTTTTGCTATGGTTGTGTCATTCAAATGATGGATTAGTGTTCCTTCTAAAAAACGGAAAAAGTTTCATTTGTGTTTGAAATTTACAACTGTTACTATTCTTGCGTTATTACAAACTGTATTATGATGATGGGACCTGTATGAATGTGTTTTGTATGTCTGGATGGCCAAGAATGTGTTGAATGTCAGTTTGAATGAATTTTGTACATACCCAAGTGTGTTTTTTCCTGTGTTAATGTAAATGTATAGTATTTTCTTACACCCTTTTTTGTATTCTCATGCCAAAAAACAAGCAAAAGACTAAAAAACAAAATAGTCTGCGAAAAAATTAAAAGAAACGTTGCAATTTCAAAAGCCATTGTTCATGTTTATTGTTCATGCACAATCAACAAAGAATTATTTCCAAAAAACTGCTCAGCATAGGCAGTTGTGTTGTTTTTCGAGTTATTATTGGCTCAGCCTTGCTGAGTTTTTGAGTCAAACCCTTAGTGTTTTTCATACTGTTTAGCGGGCGCACGCTCGCGAGGTTCTGGTGGGCAGAGAAGGAGCTGCCACAGGACTTATCCTGTTGGAATAGTGCCTTTCACTTTGTGTTTGTGGTGTGGGTTGAGTCCTTCTGTAATCTTTCCATCTTTCTTCTTCACATACTTACTTAAACTTTCCCTTTTTGCACGTGTGTTCAGTGTGGGTATGGCTGAACAGGACACGGTAGCTTACACAGAGGAACATATCCAAAACCTTATGAGAGATCCGCCTCCCTTTGCCTCTGCAACCCTCAGTGTCGCGGCTAACACCGTCAACGAATCCGATAAACTTATACGCCTACGAAAAAAACAAATTAGGACGGATCTTCACGGGCATTTTTTGCTCCAGCATTTAAGATCAGGTACCATCCCCGCAGGACTTCAAATTCGCAACATCCCGGTCGTGTTTACCGACGACCCTGAATACAAAAAAGGATTCAGTGGGGTTGAAACGAAGTGCAGTAGAGACCTGATGGTCCTCACCATTGAGACCGCACACAGAATTTCAGTTAAAGAACTTGCCGAAATTGAAAAACTAGAAAAAGAAATACAAGACAATCAACTCATAGCTGATTCGAAAGGACTCCTTGAGAAGGTTGAAAAGGAGATCGGCGAATTTAAAGACTTTACGGTTGCCCAAAAAAACAATAAGTTCGAGCTGGATAAGAAAAATTTCTCGTTGGAATCCGTATACCCTTACTTAAGAAAAGACTTTTACTCTAACTCTGAGTCACGGCGGTTCCTTCAGGACAACCAGGGCCGCTCTCGACGTGCCTTTGTTTCATTCTCGGATACATCCTCGTCTGGAAGTGATTCTAATACCGCCAACAGATCCTACCAAAATAGGCAAGGCAACCAGCAAGACCAGGGACAACGTCAACAACAAAACCAGGCACCTTTTTTAGGACAAGGCCCACAGAAACCGAGAGGTCGGTCCCGTCCCGTTCAGCCATGGGAAATGAGGACGCGATCCCGGTTCTACAAGAACTAAACCTTCCATCCATCTTTAACTTATCGGACAGGATTTTAAGTGAAGCTGAAACATCCATCTTGACGAAGGGCCTTGGATTCGTCCCGTCGAGATTTACAGACTTCACCAAGATGAAGTTAGAAACTTTGGAATTTTGTCGTAAGTTAAGATTGAAGACATTCTTCTCTGATACATGCGAGGAAAATCAAACAGAAGTGACAGGATTAAAGAAAAAATCCACCTTTTGCCCAGCCGGCTCTAAGATTCCCAAAGAGATACTTACGTTTGAACGCACAGTCCTTTCAGGAATATCAGCACTTGAAAAGAAGCGTAATTTTGTGAAATTCAATCTCGCCAAAGCAGAGAAAGAAGCTTTGGCCACCTTGAAAAATGACAGAAATATAGTAGTCAAACAGGCAGACAAGGGGGGAGCGGTAGTAATTTGGGACATCAATAAATATAAAGCAGAAGCACTTCGACAATTGGAGGACAATTCATGCTACAGACGCATCACAAGGAATCCAACACTCGAAATCCAGAGTGAATTATTTTCAGTCATCCAGACAGGATTTGATCTAGGATTTATTGGACCGAAGGAATTCAATTTTTTACAGAACAAAAACCCACGAACACCGGTATTTTATTTACTACCCAAGATCCACAAAGATGAATTAAATCCACCAGGACGACCCATAGTCTCTGGGTGTGAGTCCTTACTAGAACCAGTGGCCAAGTATATCGAATTCTTTCTGAAACCATTTATTGAAGAAATTCCGGCACATCTTCAAGATACCACGGCCTTCCTCCAAAGAATTAGTACAGTTCCTTTTGATCAAGATTCCCAGCTCTTAGTGACGCTAGACGTCGTATCCTTGTATACGCAGATTCCCCAAGACCAGGCCCTTGAGACACTAACATGGTTCTTGGAGACACGTGACAGACCCTGCCAAGTACCTTCGGATTTCATTGTACAGCTGGCATCCTTCGCATTGAGAAAGAATTTTTTCACTTTTGATTCCGACTACTTCCTCCAGGTGAAGGGAGTAGCCATGGGATGTCCTTTTGCCCCGGAACTAGCAATTATGTTTATGGGCCTATATGAGAAGAATTTTATTTACAACGACAATCCCTACAGTCATCAGATCACGCATTACATGCGGTATATAGATGACATCTTCCTTATCTGGACTGGGACTACAGAAACCCTTGGTGAGTTTGTTGAATGGCTAAATAGGCGCTCAAACGACATTAAATTTAATTGCATATCGTCCAGCCAATCTATAACATTTTTGGACGTGAAAGTTGTCCCTGCTAATGGCAACCTGTCAACAACTCTATTTAGGAAAACTACCGATAGGAACAAGGCCTTGCTGTTCACCAGCAATCACCCTCGGAGTTTAAGAGAGAATCTACCTTTTGGACAATTCCTGAGGATTCGCAGGAATTGTTCAGACAAAGAAGAATATTTCCACCATGCAAATGCACTCATGGAGAGGCTTCTCCAGAGAGGGTACCCGAGAAAACTCCTTAAGCAATCACTTAAGCGAGCTTGGTGGACGCCCCGCGAGACACTTATGGTTAAGAAAACCAGGATTGAGCAAAATCGTATGGTGTGTGTATCAACCTTTTGCCCTGCGGCTAATCAACTTAAAAGGCTGATAAACCTCAACTGGCATTTAGTGCAAGACCTACATGAGGACATGAGAAATTCACCATTATTTGCATTCAAGAAGGAGAAAAGTGTGGCGAACCACATTGTAAGGGCAGCCTTACCCAGTAAACAAACACCAACTCTCACAAGCCTTTTTGGCTTCCCCCAGACAAAAGGGCACCACAAATGTGGCACTTGCACCTGTTGTCAGGATACCATGGAAGAAACAGTATTCTCCTTTAATAACATCCACTGGAAGCATGAAACATTTACCAACTGCAAAACCAGGAATGTAGTTTACGCGATTGTCTGCCCCTGCCCTAAACTATACATCGGAAAAACATCCCAGGAAGTCAGACAACGTATGACGCAGCATAAATCGAGAATTCGCAGAGAAGTGGAGAATGCCCCATTGGTACACCACTGGTTGATGAACAAGCATGAGAAAGATGACCTCAAATGGACTGTCCTGTCCAAAATCGAAAAAGATCCCAGAGGGGGGAACTTAGAATTAAGATTAAATCAAAGAGAGGCACTTTTGATTATGAAATATGACACAGCAGTCAGTGGACTCAATGAAATCTCGGAAATCTATAAAACCGTTCCATGATTCAGCCCACAGGACTTCATCTCCCAGAATTCTCCCTACTGACATCGAACTACAACTCCCTTCGTCTAAACTACAACTCCCTTCATGCTTTGGGAGGCTCCCTCCACCTTAGTCCATTGACTACACGGCTTCAGTAACCTGCAAGCGCTGACTGCAGGAGGAGCGAGGACGTTTGAAAGACTGGCTAAAAGAGTTCTATTTTGGTTTTCAGGTAAGCGGACTATGCTACGCGCTAGCACGATCTATAATCGGCCCTCATCGCCCTCCTCCGCCTGCCCGATTCCAAACGGTCACTATTACTTTTTTATTCTCCATAGGCGCCGGATCCAGAAATTGCGGACCGAGCACCATTATACAAGCATTGGCGAGCGCACACGCGCTGCTAGGTGAGCACACGCCACCTCCCTTAGCCCCGCTCCCATCCAGACACAGACAGCACGTTGTGAGCCGGCATGACTGAATGTATCTATCTTTTTCTCACAGCACCTCTTCGCTCCCCTTTGATGGGAATACATCGGCTTTCTACATGATTTAAGGCGCTCTGACCCACGCATTAAGGTAGGCTGAGCGCAGGGGTATTCAGGTTGAGATGGTGACCTCTAAAGGTTCAGTATAGTGATTGTTGCTTTCCTCTTCCCCGTTTAGTTACATTGTGGTCCTGATGAGAACCTGTTAAGGATAAGGTTCGAAACGCGTCGACCCGACCCAGTCCCATATCATCATTTTTGCTATGGTTGTGTCATTCAAATGATGGATTAGTGTTCCTTCTAAAAAACGGAAAAAGTTTCATTTGTGTTTGAAATTTACAACTGTTACTATTCTTGCGTTATTACAAACTGTATTATGATGATGGGACCTGTATGAATGTGTTTTGTATGTCTGGATGGCCAAGAATGTGTTGAATGTCAGTTTGAATGAATTTTGTACATACCCAAGTGTGTTTTTTCCTGTGTTAATGTAAATGTATAGTATTTTCTTACACCCTTTTTTGTATTCTCATGCCAAAAAACAAGCAAAAGACTAAAAAACAAAATAGTCTGCGAAAAAATTAAAAGAAACGTTGCAATTTCAAAAGCCATTGTTCATGTTTATTGTTCATGCACAATCAACAAAGAATTATTTCCAAAAAACTGCTCAGCATAGGCAGTTGTGTTGTTTTTCGAGCCATATTAGGATGGCCCAAATCGGATGCCGAAAGGCATGCGGTCTTCACTCTGGGGGCCCCTAGAGTGAAGGAGAGGTGGGGGTGCACACGGGGCGGCGGTACCCCCCTTCATTTGCATAAACAAAGCGGCAGGTGCCGCGTGGTGCCTGCTGCTTTGTTTATGCAAATGCTGTAATGCATTTTTAGCATTGTGGCGAGCGGTGCTGAGAGCACCGCCCGCCACAATGCTAAAAATGCAAGATGTGCCCACCACTGTGGTGAGGACATCCTAATACCCCCCACGCGACCCCCGCCTTTATGGCGGGCGACCCTTTCCCCGCTAGGATGACGGGCGGACAAAGTCCACCCGTCATCCTAATAGGCCCCCTAGTTTTTTCCTGTCTTTTTAAAGTAGAGTTTCAATGCTATGTTAAAATTGAGAGTCTACTCGGAAGAGGAAACAGGGAAAATCAAAAGCTGTACAAATATCAAATTAAAAAGCAGAGGTAGTCAAATTCTCAGATTCAGAAAGATATTCTAGAGCTCAATTGAAAAGAGCTTACAAGACTAGCTGACCAGATCCACGACTCTTAGACACCCATACCCAAACCCCAGCGAGCAATTGTGATAGCATTGAGGAAATCTTATATAGATTAAGAAATCCATCCACACAAGTGGTAAAATAACATCCACACCAGTTCATGAACTCTGATACCAAGGATCCAAATCCAGCCATATACCATGCCAATCTAAGCATAAATGATCCCTCACATATCCACTTTAATTATGTTCCTGTAATTAATTTGTAACAAAACACATTTACCAGTTTTTGCAGGCTCATTCATTGACCATGACATACAAAATATTTATTATTGATACATGATCTCAGTTCCCATTTTCATAAAAAATATTTAGAAATCCTAGATTTAAGTTTTTAATACACACGTGTTCGGTCCCCCACAAACAGCACATCTGTGCTAATGCCACACCTTGAAACAGTCTGCATTTTACACCCATTTAATATCACCATCAAACTCTGAAGATATATATCACATAGATGGGATTTTACGCACTATTGTGCCAAAGATACAAATAACTATGGCAGTGATGGCTACAACATGTGAAGGATGGGCACTATATTGGCAGTCATCCATAATGAAAATCCCATAGTTATGTCAAGAACACCCACAGTGTGTCAAGGGTGAGCCACTAATAACTCAGATATTGCCAAAATGGTCACAATATGTCAAAGATAAGACGGTATTTTGAGAGGGATAAAGCAAATGTTGCCAAGTCGGCCACAATATTTCAAAGATAGGCCACTATTATATGAACGATACTGATGTCAAGGATGGACATAAAATGACAGAATCAACCAGATTATTTATAGAAATGCCCACAATATGTCAAGACTGTCTCACTATTATGCCAGGGATAGGTAAAATGTTGTAAAGAAAGCCATCTGTAAATCAAGAACATGTCACTATACTACTAGGGATGGCCAGAATGCAGTGACAGCCAGCACATGTAAGAGCGTGGGGCAGGGTACGGGGGAAGTCGACAGATGGCGGTTTAGTTAAAATTAAATAATAACATTTATAAAAAACACTTACCTTGTGCTCACTGCATTGCCAAGTAGGCAATGCGGAGAGCATAAGGTAAGTGGTTTTATTGATTTTTTATTTAATTTCAACTAACCCGTCATTTGTTAACTTTTCCCCACACACCGCCCCACCATCCCAACGCTCTTACCTGTGCCAGCCGCCACTGCATAAAGGGTCCCTCGTCTGTCTCATGCCAATGGGATTAATTTAAAATGCAAAGCAAGTAGGCATCACCCCTTGATGTGCATACACATACACACCCTATAATGCTGACCAGGGCCTGATTCAAGGAAGCTGAGGGGCGATACCCTCTGTCACGTGGAGTTTAATAACGAGGCTTCCCGCTCAGGCCACACCAATAACATCCCTTACGATCATGAGATATTAGCTTCAGATCTGGGATTCAGATATCTCTCAGTGTCGGAGGCCTCACAAACTTTGGCATGAAACAATAAATATAGGGGAACTCTATGAAAAAAGGTCAAAATGGCAGGGCTATATCAGCAGCAAATATGGTTGAGGAATTGCTTTCCTACAACAAAAGAAAAGTCTTTTAGCAGCACTATCATCTGAAACATAAGATTTCAGGAATCGGAATGTGATGGGAAATGGCTGTGAGCAGTCTTTGGAACTGTAGTAGAGAGCAAAGTTATTTCAGTGCATTACAATTTGAGATACAGATATCAAATTTAGGGTATTTACTGCCGCCTCAGTTAGAACCAAGTTCTCTCTCAAAAAGGAGGCATCCTTCTGATTCTGATTGTGTTGTTATGTCTAAGGCGGTGTGTTTCCCCCCCGATTTATTGTTGTTGCTCATAGTGCTAATTTTAGGCAACTGCCTGGGTTTTCCATAAAGTATTCAACTTAGCCTGTCACATGACCAAGGCTTTTTTTACCAATGTTTTTGAAATTATTCAATAAACTATATTATATCCCATTTTTTTTAGAATTCTCATAGCTGATTCCTGTCACAATCTGTGACCTTGACTCACCTTCCTGCGCTTGATGGGCACGGAGTTCATTCTCATTGACTATAACTTTCCTTGTGGTTAAGAGTGTCCTTACTAGGCAAGCAAGATACTTTGTTGCTGTGGCCAGGACCTTGGCATCAGACCTTATAAACATTTTTCTTTTTCTTTTGGAAGCACGTTTTGAAATTGAAGTTGAATGTAGAGAACTGTTCTCAGTTTAACTGTATCTTGGAAACAAGCACAATATTTATTGTACTATTAAAGAGATAAACATTGAAGGAGTGTAAACTATTTTTGTTGCGCTCTGGATATTAAGCTACTTGAGGAATGGGAAGGATCCTCTGTACCCTAAAAGAATGCTGACCTTCTTACCAGCCCCCTCCATGCGCCCGTCGGCCAACGGCTGTCGCAAGCACTATCTCCGTAGTGCTGCGCACGTCCTTTGGCCTACGCGGCCCCTCCCACTCACCAAAGCGGCCGCACCGCGGCGGAATTGCCGCCGTGGTTAAGTATATATGTTTTTTAAGGTGGTGGTGTAGTTATTGAGAAATTATTATTCGTTAGGTCAGTGTGAATAATAGGAAACTATTGTTAGTTATCTACATTGACGTTTAAAGAACAACTTTGAGTACAAAGAACCAGAGAGTGTGTGCTAACATAACAAAAGGTCGTTATTTTATCATGAAAGCAAGTGAGATTATGCCAAACGTTAGTAGATGTGTTACATATATAGATATCAATATGTTAAGATTGTATTTATGTTTTGGTTCCGCCGATAACTGGAGAGTCTGAATCATGGAGGTATTCCCGAGGTATATAATTTGCTACAGCTATGGTATATGACTCCATGCAGCGATATGTATTTAAAGTATCAGTTGTGTCTTGGATGTCTACTGGGAGCAATTAACAACTGCAGATTAAATGCCATGGCCATGCACAGTGAGGAGTCATAGTGGCTTTAGCCAGTGTCTCTGTTTCTCTCTCTTATCCCATTCCACTTTCCCTGGATCTGATGTAAACAGCATACAACAATTGTCCAAGGTTGGGTTTGGCGATGCAAAAGCATGGAAAAGTACATCACTCCTGTTGGATTTGGAATTCAGTGTAATGCATTATTTGACCACTAGAAAGAAGAATTTGCTTTGTGCTTTAATGTGCTTCATTTCCATTTCTATTTCCAAAAATATTCCCTATAGTTAAAAAGATAGAAAGTAGCAATCACAATTCTGGGGCAGTTTTCCTCCCTCGATGGTTAAAACAAAATTGTTAAAACACAAATTTTTTTGTAGCCCTGCAGCAACTCAGAGAGGGAGCACGTATCTGCAAATAAGTCCTGAACCTGCTCCAATAGATACAGTCCAGCCTGCAATGCCAGAGCATGTCTCTTATGAATGGGAGAGCAACCAACCTCAGACTGATTTCAATCTTGTTGGGCCTCGTCAATGAGCTGCAGCTTGGATCCTGTGTATAACTATTGCACTTAGGACGTCACATTAAAGCAACAACGGCACTGGATAGAATACTTGCAAAGGTTTCACCCATTAGTAATCACTGAGACCATATTCCAGTCCATAACGTTTTCCCAATGCACTTCTATAGATGGGTAGCTATCATATGGTAATCAGTCTCGGACGTGCTTCATTAGGGGCTGTCGATCCAAGAATGCCAGGCCGACTGCATGTGAACTAGAACGCAAGCAACCCCAGAGCTCTTTCAGTCTTATTGGGTCTCATCATTAGTGTTCAGATTCAACACTTTGGCACAGTAAGAGCCTGAGTCTTGTCTGACCATACCTGCTGCACTCAGTCATAGATGGAGCATTGTCCTGTGTGCCTGACCATAGATTTAAGTAGCATTGTTGTTCTTGAAACCGAATTTTTGATTTGCCTCTTCTTTGTAGCCATGTAATATTGGAGCCAAACAGTGTATGATTGGGTAGCTATGTCATGCTGTGACATGACCATGGGTGCTGGTTAATAGAGCCAGGTAGAAAACTCCAACACTGTTGAGCAAAAGCAAAGTACAAGTCGGCTTCGCAGATAATGGCAGAAACGCCAGAAGATATGAAAAAAAAAATACTATTTTCAATTGTGAGAGTGTGTGCACTATTTAGAGATAATGCAGGCCTTTTCCTCCTTCTATATTGATTGAGATCCCACAGTAAATATTGTTGAAGAAGTTTGCCCAACACCATTTGTAAAGGTTACAAAGATCTCCCTCACATGTGAGAGGTTTGTACATATATACAGTGCCAGAATTAAATATTGGTGAAATACATTCAAATGTAGCTTTTTTGTAGTCATGTTTAAATGAGGTAACTTTGATACCTTTAAGAGATTTGGAATATTCAACCAAAAAAAAGATGATTTGAAGAAGGTTAGTTGAGCACAGCAGACCTTAGATGAAGTAACATATTTGCCACATGCGTGCCTGTGGCTTATCGAAGGCTGACTATGGTCAGAGGATAACTGACCATGCACTGGACACTCAGATGGCATGTTGTTGGATGTCACACCCACCACATAGCTGGGTGTCCTTCTGGCCTGGGTTGTGCTGAAAGTTCTGCAATCAACCAGAAGTGTATTCTGCAATCAGTAGGAAGCATTAGTCAACATGGTTGTGGTGGACCGCTTAATCGGGCATCAGCCAGAAGATGTCAAGCTTGGTCTTTTTCTTAATGCTTTTATCCACCACCATTATTCTGAGGGAAAGGGCATAGTCAAGACTATGAACTACCCATCTCAAGATGGTGGATTATCAGGAAAACTCTTTGAAGTTATCAAACCAAGATCCAGCATCAGTCTTACTTGTGATGCTAGTTCCTGTTTGAATCATATATATAAAAAGGGAGTCATAATAGTAAGATACATCACAGGGCATTTGTTCCTTATTTTTCCTTAATGTTTGTTTCTTGTAGCTGGATCCCATGTGGATTCTTCTTGTGGATTCTTTAGTCTGACTCATCTCTCTTCCATTAAAAAAAAATTAAAACGTTTTTATGAGATACAGCACAGCACAGAAAACATAAAAAGGAAACATAACAACAGAAATCCATCCCTTATGAGCAATCCTCTCGCCCAGCCGGGGTAACCTAACCAATTCAAAGTTGATGTCCTACACAATATCTACATTATATAAATTCAACCCCTTCACAAACCCTCCTTCCACCTCTGTATAGGTTCCCAGATTCTTCTCCCAAGCAATCTCCCCCTTTTTCCTTTTCTAGCATATATTCCCTTTTCTAGGTTAAACACAGCCAAAAGGCTTGCAAGCCATTGCTGTAATGTAGGGGGTACTTTATCTAACCAAGCCCTGGCTATACAAAGTCGGAAAACCGCCATGGCTACAAATAAGAACCCCTCGTAGGATCCATCCAGGGCTGGGCTAACCCCAAGTAGTATCAAAACTGGAGAAAGAGTAGTTTTAATCCCTATTGGATCTATCAGTCAATAAGTCAATATCACTAGTAAGTGTGTAGAGCTGCGGGCAAGTAGCAAATATATGGATTATATCCTCCTCTGAGGAGTCACAGCGTGGGCAGGTAATCCCAGAAGTGCCCCCCCCCACTTAGCTATTCTTGCGGGGGTAAAGTAAAGGGAATATAGTGTCTTATAATGCTGGGCCTGGAGTTCAGCCGAGCATAGGATCATCCGGCCCAATTCCAATGAGTTCTGAAACCAGTTCTGCTCAATACATAGCTTCTCGGACCATTTAATTCCATGCTTCTCTAAATCATCAGGTTTAGCTGCTACCAAGTCTGCAAAGAATCTACGGATTGTACAATCCCCACCCTTTACAATATTATCCAAGATTCTGTTATTGCTAAACCCTGCAGCCCCTCCATGTTTGTTAGAAATAAAACTCCGTACCTGCAGATATTTGAAGAAACTCTTCCTATCAATGCAGAACGTAGCCTGTAGTTCCGTGAACTGCAACATCCCGCCTGGGCCGATAACATCTCTTATTTTCAAAATCCTCTTTTCCACCCATTCCGCCATAACTGAATCTGCAAATATCTCCCCTGGGAGGGATATATTTTTAAACATGTATATCTGTTAAATCTTCCCAGACCAAATTTTTTCGAAAAGCCTACCCAGCTTTTGTAAGCAGCATGCACTGTCTTAAACCTCGTTCTTTTATAGTAGGTGGAGTCTATGCAATTAAGAAAACAGTTCTCTGTGTCTGCTCCCAGCACCGTAGCATAAACGTTAGTGGAAGTGGAGGTAATTTTGGGATCTCTCTCTCCTCCCTCTATTAACCCTTGTATATACTGCAGCGCCGCTGCCCAGTAATACATTCTGAAGTCCGGGGAGCCCCATCCTCCTCTGTCCCTAGAGAGAGTGATGAATCTATATGCCCTCCTTGTTTTGCCATGTGCCCATATGAACCTATTCAATATTACTTCAAGTGCAGAAAACCATTTAGCCTAAAAAAATAACGGAATTGCCCTAAAAAAATAAAGAAATTTGGGCAGAATGATCATTTTAATAACGTTAGTGGGGCCTACTAATGGCAGCTGGAGATTATGCATCCTCTCGAGATCAGATCTCACTTTGGTCATCAAGGGTGCAATATTCCGTTCCACCGCACCATCAGATCTGCCGAGACGTTGATCCCTAGGTAAACAGCTGAGCTAACTACGTGGCTATCAACACAAACTGTACTAATATTTTTAACAATCTGGGTTTTAGCCCTGTTGAGTCTGTACCCTGAAACTTGACCAATAGCTCGGCTTCAACTTCGACCTCCCTAATAGCAAGGATGGGATCTGGAGTGACAATTGCAACGTCGGCTGCATAAGCCAGCGTCTTAAACTCCTGGCAGTTTATCTTTACAGAGGGGATCCTCAAGTTGGAGTCTAATCTGCGTAATAGAGGGTCCATGTATAGCGCAAACAGAAGCAGCGAGGAGGGACAGCCCTGCCTAGTCCCTTTCATAATCTGCACCGAGACGGTGTACCCTTCGTTGATTCTAATCCGGGCTGTAGGTTCCCTATACAGAGCCTGAATGGCTTTCAGATATCCCTCTCCTATACTGCTCCATCTCATTACCATCCACAAGTAGTCCCAGGAGACACTATCGAACGCCTTTTCTGCGTCGAGTAGTAGGACGGCCATAGGGTCCCCTGAGACTCCTGTGGTATCAAAAAAGGTAAATAAAAAAATGCCTTACATGTTGTGTTGTGCCCTTCCCTGGTATAAAGCCATGCTGATTAGGGCTAACCATACCCTTGATCACTCTAGATAACCTCATAGCAAGAATTTTGGAGAAAATCTTTGCATCAGCATTCATTAAGGTGATAGGCCTATAGGATCCCGGTTCCGTAGGTGGCTTGCCTTTTTTCAGAATTATTACAATATCATCCCCCCCACCCCCCCCAGGATTTAGGGATAGATTCTCCCTGTTGTGCCTGCAATATAGTATTCTGGATATCGTTGATGAGAGCCCTTTGGAAAACCTTATAAAACTCGGCAGGAATCTGGTCCGGGCCAGCCGCCTTTCCCGAGGGAAGATTCTCCAATGCTAAGGCAACCTCCTCGAGTTTAATCGGGGAGTCTAAAGCTATCTTCTCCTCCTCAGGGAGGATCAATGGTGGTATATCTTTGAGGTATCTCTGTATATCTGCAGCATCACTTCCATGTTCTAGCCCATATAAATCTGCATAGAATTTCTAAAAATCTCCCTTATACCCCCAGAATCAGATACCACATTGCCTTTATCTAATATCTCCTTTATTTCTCCTACCGAGAGTTTCTGTCTAGTGCGGATTGCTAATATGTGTCCCACCCTTTTGCTCAGCTCGTAGCACCTTTCTTTCTTAACCAGGTAACTAGCTGCTGCTTTGCTTGCAATACCCTCTATTGCTTCGGCTTTATCCAAGATGATTTTAAGAAGGAATGGTTCCAAAGGTACTTTCTGCTGGATTGCTGCATTTAAATTTTCCTCTGCCATGGCTAGTTTTTTGACAGTTTTCTCAACTCTGACCTTCTCTTGTTTTTGCTTATGGAGCGTATAACTCAGCGTCTCCTCTCGCACTCCTGCCTTAAATGCGTCCCAAGCTGTGCCTGAGGAGGTGCAAATTCCCTTATCCATACATTCATATGTTTAACATATTCCTCGTCCTTAAGTAGATAGATCACTACGAAGCTGAGCCGTTATACCCATCCATTATACCCATTCCTACCTGCACTGACTTGATGATTGATGCTTGGCCGGGTGCCTTGGCTGCCACAGAAAGGTCCAGGCGATTTTGAAAGTATTGGGGTATTTTCCAGGATAAAGCGGGTCTCTGCAGGCTCTGCGGCTTTGTGGCCATGCGGCAGCGGCTCTCGATCCACGGTTGCTCAGGCTCCCGGCTCCCACTCCTGGGTACAGCTCCGGTGTTGCTGTTTTCGTAGCTGTCGGGTCGGGTTGGGGATCGGGGGAGCCGGCGCTGAAAACCCTGATGCTGATGCTCGGAGGCAATCCGTGATCACCTGTGATAGCTGACGGCTGACGGTTGACGGCTGACGGCTGATGGCTGATTTCGACCCGGCAAGGCCTCGAGGCGATCGACCGATTCATTTACTTGACACTCTTTGCTCGATGCTCGATGCTCCGCTGCCCTGAGCCCTACGTTGTTGGTAGTCAAGGAGATGCTGCAAGACGCTGCTAGACACTGCTAGACACTGCCAACATTCACACGCCAAACGCCGTAGGTGCAGACGCGGAGCGGTTCACTAACCGAACGGCCCCAATTGAACAGAGCAGTATAACAAAAGATTCACCGGACCGGCGAACGGCCCATGCATCACCATTCTACACAACACTCCGCCTGAGGTTCAGAAACTCCATCCTTTGCGAGGCTTCCCCTCCCATCAAAGTGGTCATGAGTGCTACATACAGTTACGGCTTCATCCAGTCCGTGTCCTGAGGAGAACCCACAATCTTTCTGTGGTTCGAAACGCGTTGACCCTGAGCCTGTCATAAAGAAGAAGGGTGCAACTAGGGATAAAAATAATACCACGCTTTCCATCCCTAGTAGTGCAATCATCAAAACATCTAATCACTGGCTTAGTAAGACAGGCAGGCAGTATCTATGAACTCTGTTGTCCGCCTGGCTTCTGGTATATAATTTGAAGGACTGGTGCCTATTTCCCAAAAAATTTTAGGCATTGTATTAATTTATTTGTTGTAATGTATCTTTGGTGTCTTTGAAATTGAGTATTGATTGTGTACATATTGAACACTTGTATATATTGCGCACATTGTTTTCTGAATGCATTCTTTATTGTTTGATAACTTTTCTTTTGATGACATACAAAAAATCAAATGAAAAAGTAAAATAAGATAAAAAACTAAAATAAAATAGTTGATCACTCAGTACTCATAGGCTGGGTGTGATCAAATGACAAAAAAGTAAACCTGACTGGTCATCTGTTCTGTTTGGTAACATTCAATGCAGAGCAGTCCTGCTCGGAACGCTCAGTCAAGCTCAGGCTCAGGCTCAGTGTGTGTTTATTCAGGTTGCGCTCCCGGCTGTCCTGGTTGCCTGGTGGTAGCGCTCCTGAGGTCTGTGTCCCGTTTGGCTTGTGGAAACTCTTGTGGAAACTCTTTGAAGAGGTTCTGTTGGTGGTCTTCGTGCTTGAATCTATTAAGGGCAAAAAAGTGCAGGCAGATATTGAGAACTGTGGGGAAAACTGTCTGCCCCTGCTCCTGCTCCTGCTTTTGCTCCTGTCAGTATACAGTGGACCAAAAGAAACTACAGCAGATCCAGAGCCAGGGCCAGGGATTAACTAACAACAAGGTTATCAGCATGGCTGGAATGGCTGGAGTGGAGGGGTCCAGTCCCGGGTATGTGCCGCACGAACAATGTAGTGAGAGCATCCAGAGCGAGATGGCCACGATAGGCACACAGGGGGCAGGAAACCGACTTAATGATGTAACCATACAGGGCCCAGTAAACCAAACAAGGCGGGCCGAGACAAGAGGGGCAAAAAAATAATGACGAAAAAGCAAAAAACATTGATAAAGATAAGGACAAGGATAAGGATAAGGATAAAGACAAAGACAAAGAGAAACAGAAGGATAAGGAGAGAGACAAGGCGAAGGACAAAAACAAAGAAAAGGAACACGATATAGAAGTGGGTCCTGATTGTTTGCAGGCTTCGGCTAAAATGGAACTGTAGGCAAAAAAGGCCAAGCCGCTACTAGCCATTAAAAATCTAAAGTCTGCTGCAAAAACTAGTGGTCTGGCTAACGAGGCTCAACCCCGGATCTCAACCATCTTTACCCCAGTAATTAAAGAGCAATTCAACCAGGGGAGGCTGGCTGAAACTGATAGTAATTCAAGCACTCCGTCAAAAATACCTGGTAATCGAAGCAAGAACCTGGTAGCCATAAGTGAGAAATTCAATACCGGACTAGTGACTGGGGCCAGCAGTTCTACAACAGTCGAACCCAAAGAACGTACAGAAGATCCGACAGCAGCACCACTTGAAGAATTGGTACAGACAGCTAGTCAAGTTGTTTTAACTTCCTCTGTACCACCACCTCTAAGCTTGACTAGTGTAGAGCTGGAAAAAACTGATCATTCTCGATATCTGGACCTAAATCCTGGCAATACAGCTCCATTTTCAGATAAGCTTGGATCTGAATCAGAGTCAGAGGCGGAGTCGGAAATATATGAGACTGGGATGCCTACTTCAAGTGAACCTCAGAGACTGAGATACGAGCAGATAAACACAGAAACATCAGAACCTTCTGACTCCAACTCTAACCCTAACTCTAAAAAGATGAATGATTCTCCTAAAGATAGCAGTGCAAGGAAAAAGCAAGAAAAAAAGAAAAGAAAACAAAGGAGACAAAATAAACTTATTGATGAAGACACCACCGATCAAGGAAGCAATACTGATCGGATTGATCATCGACATAGGAATCCATCTTCACAAGTCACATCGATATCCGATCCAAAATATAATCCGTTAAGAGATGTAAATAAGATCGAGCATAAACAATCCGGCGAAGGGGGAGGCCAAAAAGAACCTTCCTTGGGGGATGTATTCAACTCAAATAGGAAATTCCAAGAAGACGTGAAACTGGATAATAAGAAGCTTCAAGGAGCAAACAACAAGGTGGGCCAAACCTGTCTTGAAATTTCTGATAGAAAGGCCTCGCTCGAGTTACGGACAGAGAACCTTGAAAAGGATGTTTCTGTCCTCCAGAAACAAGGAAAAGAACATGAAGGAATTGTGCGAGACTTGATGATGAAAGTGGAACACCAGGAAAACAGGGCCCAGAGAAATAACTTACGCCTCCTGGGAATCCCCGAGGGAGTAGTGGGGAACGACGCTAGGGGTTACATGATATCCCTATTTAAGGAGTCACTCCCAGAACTAACCACTTGGGATTGGGACAAAGAGGTCCAGCGGGCTCATCGTGTTCGTCTTACCCTCAACAAACTGTCGCACTCATCGGAGAAATACCCAAGAGCAATGTTGGTTTTTATTTGGCAACTTTATCCTTCGTGAAGCAATCTTTGACCTGGCACGTCCAACCCGAAAAAGAGAACACAAGGGGTTCATGTTTTTTAGTAGACCCGACATGGCCCACGCGACTGTGGAAAGAAGATGGCGGCTGCGACAACTCTTTACTCCTTTTGAACAGTTGGGAGCCATGGTATATTTACAGAATCCTGCCAGACTGAAGATCATCTTTAATGGTGCAACCAGAAGTTTCATCAGTGAAATCCAGGTGCAAACATATCTGGAGGAGATCGCAGAAAATAGCAAGGACAAAGATAAACTGAAAAATGGGAAAAAACATAACAAATATTAGCCATACTGGATTATATATTTGTATCACATACCATTGTTTCTAGCTGCTCTATAGAGCGGCTACCCAGGGTTCTTTCTGATCATAATCCTCTAACTATAAGCATGGATATTGGGACGATACAATCTAGTCGTAGTTATTTGGACCTTTGAAAGAGCACTATTGATTAATAAAAAGTACTGTAAATATAAGGAAATTTGCATTCCAGAATTTTTAAAGTTTAATATGGGTAGTGCCCTGTTGGAAGTTGTCTGGGACCTGAAAGCAGGAATAAGGGGGGAACTCTTAGATTTTCAATAAAAAAATAATAAGGAGGAAAAACAAAAGTTAATATATCTACAGGAAAATTTAGCAAGAAAAGTAGAAGACTTAGTTAGATCTGTTCAAGGGGGAACCAATATAGAAAGAGCGGTAAGGGACGTGGCTATAGGAAGGAATCTAATATCTGAAATTTTTACTACCAAAGCAATCGGTAAGGCTACAATGAATAAGGAGAAAATTTACGAATTGAGTGAGCGGGTGGGTCATCAATTGGCAATTCATATAAGACAGCAGAACTCAGAAAATACGATTAAAGCAATTAGAGACCCTATCTATGGATTAACTCATGACCCCAAAGAAATCAGGGAAGCTTTCTAGAGGTATTATTCAGATCGTTATACTGAGATTGGTAACAGTCAGGTTAAAATTGATGAATATTTAGATCTAGTCACACGGCCCCGCCTATCTCAATCAGACCAAGACAGTCTTTCAGATACTCCAGACTGGGTAGAAATTCTGCTTTCAATAAATAGCCTACCCTCGGGCAAAGCGACTGGCCTAGATGGAATTCCTGTGGAGTTTTAGGCCAGATTTAGCAGTGCACTGAAAGACATCCTAACTAATTTAATGATCCATGTTTTTCAAGGTGGACGCCCTCCGGAATCTTGGGCCCGGGCAAAAATTATTATTTTCCCCCAAAAAAATACAGACCCTACAGAACTTGGCGCATATCGTCCAATTACATTAATAAACAACGATTCAAAAATATATTCTAAACTGTTAGCAAGTAGACTCTCACCATTAATTCATAAAATTATATCTGTTAGGCAACATGGTTTTATCCCAGGGAGATCACCCACCAACCATATTCAGAGGGTGATCACACTTTTTGACATGGCAGAAGTAGCAGGAGACCCTATGGCCCTGATACTGCTAGATGCAGAAAAAGCATTCGATAGGGTCTCCTGGCAGTATCTATGGACAGCCATGTCAAAAAGCGGGATTGGGGACCACTTCATCAAAGCTGTTCGGACGATGTAGGCCAATCCTGAAGCAGTGGTCATGGTTAATTGGGATATATCTGATACCATCAAAGTGACTAGAGGTACAAGGCAGGGTTGCCCCTGCTCCCCTCTACTGTTTGCTTTTTTTATAGAGCCATTTATTTTCAGGCTAGAGACTAACCAATCTATACTACCCATAAAGACCGCCAATGGTGAAACTAAGACCTTGGCTTTTGCAGATGATATTGCAATGTTACAGCTGATCCAAGGGCAGCAGTTAAACTAATGGAACAATAAGCGAAAAGGTTTGGGGAGATATCAGGGTATCATTTGAATCAAACCAAAACACAGATTATTATTAATAGTCAAATCAATTACTCGGACGAAAGGGTTGTAGATAATGCGCTATATCTTGGCATCAACATCACCTCAAATTTAAATAATCTAGTGAGCCTTAACTTGAATCCACTTCTAAAACAGACAGAAAAAAGTTTAATTAGTCTGCATAATCTTCATCTAACAATTATAGGAAGATGTAACCTTATTAAAATGGTATTCTTTCCTAATTTGTTTTACTTTTTTCACACAATTTGTTTAAACTTCGACCCATTGATTTTTAAAGTTATAGATAATATCTTTACTCGTTTTATTTGGGGATATGGAAGAACACGTAGAGCCCAAAGATTCATCACCCTACCCAGAGAAAGAGGTGGTCTGGCGCTGCCAAATTTTAAAATTTATTGGTGGGCTACTATTCTCAAATATAGTAGAGTGCTCCTAACCCCCAAGCAGGAGTCTAATCCAGATTGGTCCGTCCCAACCCCACAGGAACGCATTCTTGGCAATGAGGCAAGTGACCATTTGTGGAGGTTAACATACGATTGTCACTTCAAAAAAGTGCGCTTTAAGACACTTAAAGGTATTTATACCGTCTGGAATCAAGTGCGAAAACTCTTGGGGCTCAGTAGGTTCTCCTATTACACTACTCTGGATAGAAATACCAATCTCTAGGAGACTTTCACTGATCCGTGTATGATGCGATGGGTCAGATTGTGAATTTCACAATTTGGCTCTTTGTATGACTCAACGGGCTTCCGGTCATTCAAATCCTTAAAAATTAAATTTGGGTTAGAACCTCGCGATTTTTATAAATATCTACAAGTTAGTGATTTTATTTTAAAAAAGGGGCGTGGCAGCGGGGACATGGCGAAGTCTCTAGCAATCGAAACAGTGGTGCAAACGGACAGGGTTAGGATTGGTGAAATATATTTGGATTTAGTTGCAAGTCTTCCAGATGACTTAGATAAACATATCCTCAATCGGCAAAATCAACTAGAAATCCCAGAATCTTTAACGCAAAAAGCACTAGAAACTTCAAACTCTTCTTTAATGTCCACCAAACTACAAGCCCAATTTTATAAGCCATTCTTTCAACTATATTAAACCCCTGATAGGATATCTAAATGGAGTACTGGTAAAGACACATTATATCCTTGATGTGCGATGCCCAAAGCCGATTTGATACATATGCTGGCCACATGCCCAACCCTAAGTATTATCAGACGAGAAATTTCTACGTTTCTATCTGGAATCTTTGAGAGTAATATTGAGATCACTACAGCTGAAATAATACTAGGGGTAGATAGGAATGCTAGACCCGCCACCATGCAGGGTCTGCTGTTTGTTTCAATGGCTGTACTAAGAATTTGTTTGACTTCTGCTTGGATAGATCCATATCCACCTACATTTCAGCAATGACGGGCACGACTTTTAGCCGCATACAGCCTGGAAATAGCCATTTATAGCAGGAAGGGTTTAAAGAAGAAAAAAAAGGATTAGAAACATGGCATCCTCTCACACAGTGGATAGGGAGACCGGATGTGTAATGCTTAATAAGTATTGTAACGTAAATGTTCTGCGTTTTTTTCAGTGCTCTCTTTTTTTTCATGTCTCTTATTTACTTGTATCTATTTTTTCCTATCTTATTTGTATTGCCTTATTTAATTTATTTAATCATGCTTGGGATAACATCAAGATGATGTACGCGTTTAGTAATTAATGCTGTCTGTATGGGGGGTATTTTATTTGGGGGGGGCGGGTGGACTAAATTGTAAAAAAATTCTCAATAAAGAATTGTTTAAAAAAAAGATAGATAGATAGATAGATAGATAGATAGATAGATAGATAGATAGATAGATAGATAGGTAGATAGGTAGATAGATAGATAGATAGATAGATAGATAGATAGATAGATAGATAGATAGATAGATAGATAGATAGATAGATAGATAGATAGATAGATAGATAGATAGAAAGAAAGATAGATAGATAGATAGATAGATAGATAGATAGATAGATAGATAGATAGATAGATAGATAGATAGATAGATAGATAGATAGATAGATAGATAGATAGATAGATAGGCAGACTAAGTGACCAAAAGATAGATAGGCAGGGAGACAGATCAACAGGCAGATAGACAGGTTGGTATACAGGTAGATAGTGGCTAGTTAGATAGACAGACCAGTAGATAGCTAGGCAGATGCACAGCTAACATGTAGATAGTTAACCAGACAGATCAGACTGGTAGATAGCTAAGCAGACCGATGGATGCATAGGGTTGTACAGATAGATAGACAGATATGGATAGATAGTGCTGCTAAGATAGATATAGATAGGGTCACTTAGATAGACAGATAGAACTGTGAAAACAGGTAGGCAGGCGGACAGGTAGATAAGCAGATAGGTAGACAGACTAACAGGTAGATAGATAGAAAGGTAGACAGACAGAAAGACAGGTAGCTAGATGGACAGATGAATAGATAACACTGGTGGATTGATAGATAGATAGATAGATAGATAGATAGATAGATAGATAGATAGATAGATAGATAGATAGATAGATAGATAGATAGATAGATAGATAGATAGAGAGACAGACAGACAGACAGAAAAAAAGAAAAAAGAGGTCTATTAGCGAGTTGTGATGCTTCATAGTAGTTATTGCTCGGTGTGTCTTTTTTTTCCGACCAGTGTATACCAGACCCGCCTGAATCCCTGAGCCAGAGAGCCTGTTAATATTAAAGTCCCCGCAGCATATAATAGGTTCAGGCCAGCGGCCTAGTTCTGTGTCTAAAAACTCAAAAATGTCTGGATCGTCTTCTGTAGACCCATATACTGACACCAATGTAAACTTCTCGCCCCTAGTTGTTACTTCTAACAGAACCCATCTACCCCACTGATCCTCCTTCTTCCTGATAACAATAATGCCCCTTCCTTTACCCAAAATGGCCACTCCCCGAGTCTTTTTGCCCCCTTTATATGTGTCTCATGTAGGCAAACAAGATCTAACCGCATTTTCCTAAGAAGTGCAGCCACCCGCCGCCTTTTTGTGCCATCGTTAAGCCCACAAACGTTAATTGAGGCAATGAAACACATCAAAGAGCTCTCCTGTCTTCCAACATATTAAGAAAAAACAAAGAAGCTATGCTGTGCTGTGTGTACTGTGAGGCAGGCTGGGGCTGGGGAGAGGTGTGTTCCCCTACTTGCATAGCTGGGTTACAGCCATCCTGGTATACCTGAGATGTAGCTGAATAATCCCAGGTTAATGTTTTAGTGGGGTCTGTAGGGCTCCCAGATGGATTGGCTTTTCATCTAGACCTACGTTTTTTTCTGCGTGCTTCTCTGTGCAATAGAGCTACTTCCAGAGTCAGTATCCTCTTCTGTGCTAATTTCACTCGATATGAGTGATTTCGAATCTTCATTTACGGAGAAGAAACGATCCCCATCCGGTGAGCCAGCACCCCCTCGCCCTTGCGGCCCTGTCTGGTTGAGATCATTGGAACTGTTCTGGTATGTCAGTAGAGGGTCGCTTGCCCAAGTGCTAACAGCTCCGCCTGCATCGCGTGGGTTCCCTCCCAGAGTCTGTGCCCCTCACTCACCCTTATTTCCATTCTCGGGGGTGGTGTATCCTCCAGCCAGCTCTGCCTGTTCTCCCTCAGTGCCTCCGTTTGAACCAGCAATAGCGCCTCCAGCCTCTGGAGACCTGCCCGTCTGCTCACGCTCAGGTAGCGCTTGGGTCGCGTTCTCCTGCTGTTGCTTAGCGACCAGCGCTTCAGTGTCCTCGTGGACGGCAAGGACGGCGCTGCTCTTGACCTCTCCTCTCATCGCACTGGCGCTGGCGTCTGCTGACTCCAGCAATTTCACCGCAAAGGCTTCTAATAAGGTGGGTTGGCGCATCGCAAAGTCCTTAGTCTTGCTTTTTTCCTTTAGGGTTTTCTGTGTGGAAACATCCCGAGTGATCACAGGAGCTGGGGCCTCGCTGGTATTACCTCGTTGTTCTCCGGGCTTCTTTTGTTGAGTCCTTCTAGTTGCGCTGACAGATCGTTTCACCGTGCCTGGGGCAGACACAGCCTTGCCCTTGTCTTTCTCCATAACTGCCGCCTCCTTCTGCTCCTTAACCTGCTTGGTAAGGCGCGGTGGCATTCTGAGCGCCCCTTTGAGTATCAGTGCTGCGAAGCTTGCGAACCCCCTTTGCACTCTTGAAAGAATTATAGTTATCAAGTTCTCCGCCGGGCGCAAAGCCGAAAGATCCTTTGGGCCAGTAACGGTGCGAAGACCTCGATCGGCAGGGGCCTGTCTCATCGCCATAGAAAACCACTGTCAAACCATCATTGAAAGTGAGGAGGGAGAGGGAATGATGCGACTTCACGCTACGGAATGCCCACGGCCATCTTGCCCCAAGTCTAAAAAAAAGACTCATCTCTCTTCCTGATGTCATGTGGAGTTCCCATACCATATGGGAACGGTTGAGCAGAGTCTACATTTGTATTTTTTCATTTCAAAGTATACCCAAGCTAAGAAAGGGAACCTTTTTATTACTTTTATTGATTTGAGTTCCGCCTTCGATTGTGTGGACCATAATCAATTATGGTCCACACTCAGGGACCTCGGTATAGAACTTCCAATTCTTAACTTCATCAAGGAATTATACAGGGATGCTGGGGCGAGAGTGCGCTTTGGGCAAAGAGGAGAGTGTTCGTCAAGATTTTCCATCAAGAGGTGGGTGAGACAGGGGTGCATTTTAGTGCCCCTACTCTTCTCCCTCTACATTAACTCTATTGGCGACCACCTCAAGGGCTTTCAGTATGATTACCCCTTAATCAAGGGTCACCCTGTCCCCATTCTCCTGTATGCTGACGACGCTGCCATCATGTCGCAAACCAGGTTGGGCTTACAGAGGGCTGTCTCAAAGTTTACACTTTTTATGAGGGAGAAGGGACTTAAGGTTAATATATCAAAAACCTTTTCAATGTCTTGTGGACGTGGCATCAAGAAAGCACCCTGTCCCATATTCCTTGAGGGTAGAAGGCTAGAGACAACAGACCAATTGCCCTATCTCGGGATATCGTTTGACAGGAAGTGCTCTTGGCATACTGCAGTTAAAACTAGAAAATTCGCTTTTTCTAGGGCGATTTGAGCATTGCAGAATTTCCGACAAAAATTGGGGGTAGACCCGTCAAAGAGATGATTTTAATATATAAGGCCAAATGCGTAACTTCGGCCACTTATGGCTCTGGTATCTGGGGGATTGACACTATAACTTCAATACAGCAATCTGAAAATCATTCTCTCAGATATCTTCTGGGGGTTCCTAAATCCTCCGCTAGCTATTGTTCACACATAGAACTGGGTCTCCCCTATATTTCTGATACCATAAAGACCGAGCCCATTCTGCTATGGCATAAATTGTGGGTTACTCCAGAGACAGCCTTTAATCGCAATATAATCTCTGACTGCCTAAACCTTGATGGTTATAAGGCAAATTAAATGGCTATCTTATGTGGAAATAATGTTGACGGAGATTGGCCATCCCGAGTTTTTTAAGAACCCGTCTAGTATGGAAATGATGCCTAGGAAAGCCCTGCGAAAATTGGCAATGGACTACCTAGCGAACAAAGATGGTCTACGGAAAAACTAAAAAATTCTGTACTAGCTTACCAGCAAATCACCTCTGAACCGGGGCTCCAAATGTATCTTGCAAGTGATTTTAACTGCTACTCCAGAATGCTACTCTCAAGGTTTAGACTGGGATCTTTTTACCGTTTGATTACTTTCCCAGTCTGTAATGACTGTTCGAGAGACCTACCAACCTGTCCCTATGATGATCTTTCCCCTCAAAGTAATATGCATAGTATTTTATTTTGTAAATATTATGTGGTTCCAAGAAAGATCTTACTTAACCCGTTCACTGCAGGGCTAATTTCCCCGCGGTGCGGGGGGGGAGGGGGGCCGCGCATGACGAGCCCAGGCTCGTCTTGCAGCACGGTGCTCGTGTGCTCATGACGAGCCTGGGCTCGTCATGAACCCGCCCGCGCAATGGAACGCTCAGCACAGCGGGGGAATTAGCCCCGCGTGTGAGCGTTCCACGGCACATGACGAATCCAGGCTCGTCATGAGCACACGAGCACCGTGCTGCATGACGAGCCTGGGCTTGTCATCAGCACTGAAGGGGTTAAACCAATCCTTAAGGGGTGGGGCCTCCGGTCTTGCAGAAACGCTTTCTTAGACTACAATGGCTGGAAAATATGGAAGTGGCCCACACCCTAGCCAATTTTTTGAAATTATTGGTAAAGTTTAGGAACTTGATGTAAAATATGATATATATTTATGTATTTTAGACCTTTTTAACCTATCAGAATTTAATCTATTGGATTCCTCTTTCTTGTAATTCCATTGTTATTCTTTGCTTGTAATGTACTTGGCACTTTGAGATCACACCCCTGTTTTTAAAATGTATGTTATATTTATGATGGTAATGCAATTGGCACTTTGTGATTATACATCTGTTTTTTTAATAATGCTTGCTTTTATGATATCACTCTGAATATCGAAATAAAGCTTCTTTTGAATTTGAATTTGAGTCATGTGGAGTTTGATGCCTGGCTTGTCTGCAGCAACATAAATCTCCATCACAAGCATTAACAGATTGTTAAGGACGTTTCCTACCTCTAAGTTTTTTCCATCCTAATTGGGTCCCTCTAAAGGATACACCCTGCACCTTTCATTTGTGTTGTGCTGTGCTGTACTGTGCAGGATAACATCATAACAAGGGGGAGAAGCCACTATTTTCTCTTGCACTTTAAAAGGGAATTGAATAGTCCTTCCCATTGCCCAGGTTTTGACAATTCCTGAAGAAAAAACAAACAATAATGTGGTCACAGGTTGTGGATCAACAAAATGTAGAATACAAGTAGCATAACAAGATGTGAGTTACCTTTGTTCGATGATCATATTATTCCATGCATAGTGAATAACAAGAGGTTGGGTGGAATAATGTTTTGGGTGTCAGAGTATTCCACTATGTTGTGAGTTATTAAAGAAAACGAATAGCTAGTAAATCACATGTAGGAACTCTCACTTTCAAGAAACACTGTGACAGTATTTAGGTGGGGAAGAGTGAGGGATCTTTCTGCACTTTGTGACTGAGAGGTACTTACATAGATTCGCGCATTTTGTTTAATTAATGGTTGAACACTTCATTGATCTTGTTTCCCACCTAATTCAGTACAGGGAATGCACATTTTGTAAGTATATTTTCAGGCAGGCCCTCAACATGCACGTACCAACTCAAGAAGAATAACATAGCACTGAGGAAGGTGTTAAAGTGGTTGAATTGTTTTTAAAACCACCCAAACACTGCATCAATGTTATTTTAAAGGCTTGGTGTTACCAGACCAGGATATAACCGACAAGCAGAAAAACGTGTTTAAGTCAAGGTAGTTAATGTGAACATGGAATATATGAGTGATGGGGAACTAGTTTCAAATTATTATTCTTGTACATGTAGTCTTTTTCATTTTTCTACTATGAATGCATAAAACTAAAGAAGTGATGGCAGTGACAAAAATAAGGTTTTTGATAACATTATATGATAAATATTTTGTAAGTGCAAGAAAGTGTATTATTTTTATGATGCAAGTGGAATATGGGATTCTGTAGGAAATAAACATTGAACATTAATATTTGTGATGGACAGGATACCTTTTAGTTTGTCAGAATGTGCATTTCTTCCCTTCCAGTCAGGGTGCCTATCGTCATTGTGTTTCCTGTAACAGTGTCTTTCTTGCCCTCTGCAAATGTCTTAACACTCAGTCTGTACACTCACACTACGATCGGGAAGAGACCTGGGACAGCAGACATGGAACACAGAATATAGTAGCAACCTAGAAAAGAATGCACTGTCAGTTGACAGGAAATTATGCTGAATTATTTTGTACTTTTTAATTGTGCGTATTGCATAAAGAACTATGCGAACATGGAAGGTTAAAAAAGAACCAGGTTTATTTTGCCAGGCCTCTAGATGTAAAACAGAGATCAGGTGTTGGGAGGAGTTGGTGGGACAGCATGGCTCACAAGAAAGAAGAGTTACTGTAACTTTCTCCAATGATAGAGCCCTGGGTTTAAGAAATCCAAATATGTCCCAACCCCTGCGGTTTGATGAGTCAAAGATGGAAAACAACCACAGTACTCAGGGGCACAATCCCCAGAGAAGGTAGAGTTTCTCCTTCAGAAACATTCAGGATAGCTATTTTTCTCCATGGAGTAGTGGAGGGGTAGATGAGATTGATTGGTAGGAGGTAGGGCATCCTCAGCCGGTTTGTATCCTGGTATGGAACATTCATCGATTCAAAGTTTTTATAAGAAATGGGAAATCATAGAGAGATTTTGATGAATGATTCCATTATGTTCCTCCAGGAAACTTGGCTTTTGGAGTGCCCCGTAATGAAGGGGGTTGTTGCCATAGTTCAAATCACTAAGGCCTCGTCAAGAGGAAGAGCAGTGGGTGGATTGCTCATATTGGTATCAGTCCAGTGTGGGAGGAAGGTAACAAAGCTCCAAACTACTTGTATATGGGTCCTTGCTTGTCTAACCAACTTGTAGACCAATGCGGAGGGGTTAAAGGAAATTATCTGTCTAAATGTGTTTGTCTCACCTTCCTGCCCCCTGCCTGAGCTGCTGAATCTGGTTAATGATGTAAAAAAATGATCCGCGACTTCCCATATGCTTTGTTGGTGGTAGGGGGGATTTTAATGAACAATCAGTCTTTAGAGAGCTTGATGAGGTTATGGAAAAAATGTTATTTAGCATTAAATATCCCTGAATGCATTTTTCTGAAAGCTCTAGGGAAGGAGATGCAAAGATTCTGCACTGTTTAGTTCAACTGAATTTAGTTAATGTAAATGGTAGGTGCCATGATGATATTCCTGCTGGGAAAACATTTAAATATGGTAGTAGCAAATTGCCTATCAATTATATGATGGTTCCACTTCACCAGTTCCCCTGGATGGAAACCTTTAGAGTCCTATATATGGGGCCCAGTGATTACTTTGCCCTTAGCCTGGATTTTAAAGATACATTTTTTGCCACGTCCTAATGCCACCACTTTGTTGGAGGTTGTTTATCATAAGAGAATTAGAATTCAGATTATGGAAGTTATATTGCAGGCTCTTTCCTTAGTTGAATTTGAACCTTTCTACTTGGAAGTTGGCCAAGATGCTCTAATTTGGTATTGCTGGTTAACAAAGCAATTACTAGCCCAGTTTAAGCTGACAAAAGGGTGTCCCTACTTAACTAATGGTTTATGAGGTTAGAAGAATCCATGGTTCGATGATGATTGTCGGGTGGGTAGAAGAGTGACAAACAGGAGTCATTGACACTCGAAGCTAAATCCAAGTGATACCAGTAAACAAACATCAATGATGGCCTCGAAAATTGCTTATTGGCATTTATGCACTCATAAAAAGAGAAAGTTCTATAGCTTACATTGGTAGGCAATGCTAGCTACAATGGTTGACAAGGATAGTAAATGGTTTTGGCGGCTAGTGAACTCTGTAACCTTCTCATCACAATCCTCTTTTGAGGCCCAAATAAGTGAGGAAGATTGGTATGCTTTTATCCCCTCTTTATATAGGGGTGGACACCCTGTGAATATGTTAGTGATGCAGACCAGTTCTGAACTGGACACTGAAGTGATTGCTAATGCGCAGACAGCAGCAATGCTGTCTGAAATAATTTGCACAATAAAAAGCCTCTAGGGCAGGTGGCCCAGTTTGGTCTTCCATCTGTGATATTAAAAAATGTTCCAAGGAAATGGGGACTCAATTGGAGCACATTCTTTCAATGGGTAACTTTGGCTGGTTTCCTTTCCAGATTCCTGGAAAAGAGCTATAGTGAAGCCCATTCATAGAAAGGGTAAACTGGACCTGGCTGCTAATTATCGTTTGATTTCTCCTTTAGACCCCATCCAAACTTAATGCTCAAACACTGTTAAAGCATCTAGCAGACAGGCACAAACTACAGCAGTGGTAGATATCTGGAGTCCTGTTGGGCCCTGGGATGAAGCTCTATAGTGGTAACTGGGTCTAGATTGACCTCGATGGGCTTGGAAGCCTGACTAGGAAAATTCCGGTTGAGAATGGCTTGCAGCAGGGGTGCGTGCTAGCACACTTGCTGTTCACAGCAGACTTCCCCCAGATGTTATGCGATACTCATAGTTATTCTCCAAAGGTTGGTGGTAGGCACATTAGTTGCCCTATGTACATAGACGATATGGTGGTGATGGATCTCATGCCTATAGGGTATCAACGTAAGTTAAATGTCCTAAATTCTTATTTACTTGAAATCAAATTAACTATAAAAGTTGACAAGACAAAAGCAATGTTTTTTTCTAGTAGGAAAAGGAAATGTATATGTTCCTAGGTAATGTACGATTAGATCAGGTTAGGGAGTATAGGTTTCTGGGTCTCACCCTTTCAAATGATTCGAGGTGGGACAAACAAATGGCTTCCTGGAGACTTATTCTATCTACAGTGGTGAACTGCTTGAAAAAGTTTGACCATACATGTGGTAGCTATACCTTTGAGCCATTAAGTAAAGTTATACAGGGTAAGTTAATTCCTCATGCCCTTTATGGAGCAGAGGTGTTGGCTTTGGATAGACAGGTATAATGGGAAGGATTATAAGGTAATTCTCTAAAATTGCTTCTCATCCTCTCCAAAAACGCTATGATTCAAGCTGTAAGAAGAGAGTTGAGAACTGTAACCCGTAGTATGTTGGCAGATGCCAGAGCCTTGCACTTCTATTTTTCTCTTAAAGATTGGGTCCCTGGCGACAACTTGTCAGTGTAAATTTTACCAGAGATATTGTTAACTTTCTCTGGTAAAAGGAACCCCATGACAATAATGCTAAAGCGTTCGGAGGTTCCAGAGATGAGCCCCAAAGGAGGGGAATAAGTTCGAATTAGCCAGATAAAGTGTACGCATAGGCAAAGTGCCTTAGAAGCTAGTTGGAAAGGGGACTTGCACTACCTTAAAGTTAAGAATTCAGTTATTCCTTTCTTAACCTCACAGGAGAGCACAGGTCTTTTTCCATACTTGTATAATATTCCAGATACGTGCTTACGAAATGAAGTCATGTGTTTGAGGGTGGGAATGGACCCTTTGTGGGTATCAAGGGATTAAAGAAGTAACTAAGAATAATGGTCAATACCCCTGTAAGTGAGATAGGAAATATTCAGTGAGCCACCTACTGATGGACTGTGCACTCTTTCTTGAGGAAAGTAAAAAGGTTCTCTGACTCGTATTTAAAAAATGTGCGGTTCAATTGCGAGAAATGGATCTCGATTTGATTTATGGCCTCAGATTCCAGGATGTAGTTATTGCCACAGGCAAATACTTGTCTGGAATCATAAGGTCTAGGCTGGCATGGGTGTGTTTTTACTTAGCATGTAGATGTTAAGTGTAATAAGAGGCTCTCCTATTAGGAATATGTTTAGAGATGGGTAATCTGTCCCTGATAGAAGCATGATTAAGGTAGATACCCTGAGATTGTGATGAGCTGCTTTGTACACTGCACTTTATAATGCTTATTGGGGTAAAATGAATTGTTTGCTCCTGGTTAAATTGCTACCAATTTTTAAAAAATGTTTTGAATATACGTGTTATTTTGGGTTGTGGATTGTATTGAGTCATTGTATAGAGAAGTTCTAATGTTTATATGGTTGTAATTGTATAATTCGTAAGTATGTGGATTTGAATGGATCCAACCATGTATTATTGTTTTAGGATATTTAAAATTGTCTATTTTTATGAATTGGGTATTATGTTTAATATTTCGATAAGAATGTATTTCTTGGAAATAAAGTATTTTGACTGCCAGAAGCCCAGCTTCTAGACGTGACGAACAATAAGGCATATATCAATCAAATAATTAAGACAAGCATGACATTAGATTAAAAAAGTAAAATTAAGTGATCTTATAATGTATCTAGTGCAGGCAGACTTTGATTGGGAATATACCTACCTAACTCAAGGTTTACACATTGACACATTGGACCACACTGAAAGAAGACATGGAATACACTGCAGAGACATAGAGGGCCTCTCTCCAAGCGTATGTGTGTGTAGCCACGTCCTAGGATCAGCGTCCACACAATCCCAAGTTTGAAGAGTTCTTCTCTGTCTCAGAACTGGTTTGCTACCTGACAAGGGGGTTCCTGTATCTGTGTCCTATAGTAGCTGTGTTACTTCTCCTACAGCCCTCTTTAGGTCACTAGCGTCAATATATTCCAGTGAGAGAGAGAGAGAGAGAGAGAGAGAGAGAGAGAGAGAGAGAGGAGGTTGCCTGCTGCCTGTCTGAGTGTGCATTTCCTCCAGTACTGTAGTTTAATTGTTTCACTGCCACAGTCTTAGTATACTCTCGGCACCTGTCTGTGCATATCCCATGTTCTAGTCTGGGTGAATTCTCATTCTGAGGAGTCCACCACTAGGCTATAGATTAGTTGATGATTAATCAAACTGACAGAGTATTTAATTTTTTCTATTTGGAGTGTACTGGAGAGGTCTACTCCAATGAGTATTTTTTCATGTTTACCTTGTGGTCAGTGGTTTGACATCATTATATCTAAGGATATGACAGTAAATCCTGTGGAATCGGTCTTGGGCACAAAGTCACCAAGTAGAAGGTAGAGTGTGTATTTGGTGCTTGAGAGGGTTGTCGTGTAAGGGTGAGCCAGATGATGTGCTCTTCAGTTGTGAGGGAATTGTCAGGATGGCTTTGTGACCATCTCTGCTCCCTAAATGGCAGAAAGGAATGACGGTGCCTGAGGAAATTTGCTCATGAAAAAAGCCCGCCCGTCCTTGGTGAGCTTGCTTTCTTGATGAATGTATGAGGCGGATGTTTTTCCATAGACTTTATGGAAAGAATGATGAGAGAGAGTCCGGAGTTTAGATCTAGGCTCATTGAATAAGACTCTAGAGAGTTAGCTAACAAGTCTTTGGGGGTTTCTGTAGGGAGGCTTTTTTGTGAGTCTCACAGAGCATTTCCGAGGTTCGTTCCTGATGAGTGCATCTAGTCTCTCTGGGATACAACTGAGATGTTGCCATTGGGCCTATGTTTTTCTGGTTCTGAAGGCCAGAAAATCAACATGTTTAATGTATTAACTGCATGCATAGTTTCCTAGCCCAAAAGCTGGACACATCGCGGCAGATTAACCCACTGTGAGCTGCTTGCAGGCTGGGTCTGCTTTAAAGACCGTCTTCTACAGCCATTGCTAATTTTAGTAACTCACTTCTTTGAGTATAGTGCTTTTGTTTTTTTCTGTAACATCATAGGTAGATAATATTTTCATTTGACGTTCTAAACATCCGAGTACCTGCTATTCCAAATCCTTTTATAGGTATTCCTGTTAGTGGTTAACACCTCCTGCGGATCCATTCGGGGTTGGGTGTCTTTTTGCCCCCCCATTCTGTTGCAGCATTTATTTGGCTAAATTAATGATTTTGATCTATGGAATTTCAGTCATACTATCTTCTTCCATATCGGTTGAGTTCAATAGTTGATTCACTTACTGCTACTAGAATGTAAGGGATATTATTTATTTTGGTATGGTTTATCTAGCGTAGACACTGTCAGAAATGCCACTCCTTTCTGGTAGTAGCCTGGGTTGGACTGGCCTACAGGGCAATGTGGCAGTCCCAGATGGGTAAGTCTGCCAGGTAAGTTTTGGGGATGATTTTGCAGCTCTCTGTGGACTGGTTTTGTGATGTGGTGGGCTGCTTTTGTGGTTGTGTGTAGTCTGATGTTGTAAACATCTTTAAACACTAGGTGGCAGTAGTAAAAAGCACTGTGGGCGGTGAATGCTATTTGCTCACTTTGTGAAGCATAGATGAAACAATTACACTTTGTTGATAGAAGAGCAGGGATGTGTTGATTTTTTTATCTTTTGACAGTGAAGGAACGTGGCGAATTTCACGGTTGGATTCCTCCAGTATTATCACACACAGCCCACAGCAAGCCTACGTGGTTCTCCATCGCTCCGAGGTCACCCAGACAGCATGTCTTTTTAAAAAGTCGAGAGTTGCTTGATTTACAAATTGTGAAGTTGTTATTTGCTCCCCACCACAGAGTACATGCAGCCTGGTTGGTAGTGTAACTCCTTTTATTTTTTTTTAACGGAATGCTATTACTGAGAGCGCCGAGCGTCTAACTCTGACCAGCTCCGGTCACTTCTGCCGTTTCTCCGGCTTCGCGCGCTTTCCTTCCAGTCACTGCGCATGCGCTAGTGTCGTCTGCTCTTGCTCCGGCGCACCGCGTCATCACGCTGGGCGTCAGAGACTAGAGCGTGACACTACATATCTCCTCCTTTTCCAACAATGTCAACACAACTGTAGTCCCTCTACTGCTAGTCACACATTTCATAGTCTTTAAATCGAGAGGGCGGAATGACTGCCCTCCCAGCACGGGTTCGTCTTACCGGGGTGAGCTCTTTCCTGGTACCTTCACTGGCAAGACTCCTGATTCCCTTCTGTATGCCTGCTTCTTTCTCCGTAGCCCAGTCCGTGCTTCCTGCTGCTCCTTCATCAGTTTGTACTTCCTCATTCTCCTCATAGTCCACTTGAACATGTCCATCACTCTGTCCTTCACTTCCTGCCATCGTCTCTTCTTCTCTGCTGGCTAGCCTCTGCTCCTCTGTCTCTTCCTCGGTGCCTGCCGGCCATTGCACGATCTTGTTGACTTTTGCCATGCGGTCTTGGGACCACACTCTTCCATCACTGAGCAAGGCTGCTCTTCCATACACTTCTTTAACTTGCAGGGGTTTGCTGTACTTGCTTTCGCCTTTTCTTTGGAAAGTGGCAAGTTTGACTCTAACCCACTCCCCTCTTTCCAGATCAGTCTCTTTAGTGTTATGTCTCTTGTTGTAATGTGCGGTGCACACCTTTTGGGCCCTTTCCAGGTTGTGCTGCACCACCGCAGGCGACCACTTGCTCGTCACGGTCTTTTCTCTCCACACGACATTGTCTCTCGTAAAGTGGAGTCGCCCTCTCAGGATTTGGAAGGGACTGTAGCTTAGCGCTGTCGGAGTGATTCTGTAGGCCCACAGCATGCTCTGAACTTCCGTTTCCCAATCCTTTCCTTGCATTATGGCGGCCTGTATAGATCCCATCAGCACACGGTTGAACCGTTCCACCTGTCCATTGCATGCAGGATGGTACACTGCTGTGTGTTTGGACTTTATCCCGTTTCTCTCCATGTACTTGGTCCATTTCTCCGAGGTAAATTGCGGACCATTGTCGCTTAATATCGTCCTCGGTATTCCTTCATGCAGGAACACTGAAGTGAGGAATCTCAACACTGTGTCCGAGTCCATGACTTCTTGCACGTCCATTTCCGGCCATTTGGAGTATTTGTCTACTACCACGCACAGGTATTTGGCTGTACCTCTGTAGTCGAGCACTGGCCCTAGAATGTCCACCGCTAAGTCTTCCCATGGATTGAGGGGTTGTTCAAATGTACCTAACGCAGGCCTCAGTGGTCTCAAGATTTTATCCGCTCCTTGGCATTGGCACATTCTCTCACTTGTTTTTCAATCTGATTGTCCATTCCTGGCCACCAGTATGTTTGTTTCACCCTCATTTTCATTTTCACAATGCCGAGAGGCCCTTCATGAAGTTGTTTCAACAGTAGGGGTATTAATGTCACTGGAGGGACTACCTTGTCTCCTCGGTACATGAAGATGCCTGAATCGCTCATCGATAGCTCCTCCCGCACTTCGTAGAATTTCCTCAAACCATCTTTGAGATGACTTTTTTCTGGCCATCCCGAGATCAGATATTGTTTGACTTCACTCACTTCACAGTCATTTTCATAGGTCTGGGCCCACTCTTGTCTGCTGATTGTCTTCTCTGAGTCAGCCATTTCTGCCACCATTTCATCTGTGCTAGGCGGGACCGCAGGTGCCTCTTCCATGGCTGCGGCCCTGCTCAAATAGTCAGCCACTTTGTTCCGTGTCCCTGGCAAGTATTCCACATCGTAGGTGTAGTCTAGCAACTTGAGGGTCCTTTTTGCGATGTGTGGCGTAGCTGTATCGTGCCCGCTGGAGGTTAGCACTTTGACTAGAGGTTTATGATCCGTCTGTAGTTTGAAACGGGTGCCCCATAGGAACTGTCTTAATTTTTCCAATGGCCCATGTGACCGCCAGCATCTCTTTTTCAATGACACTGAACTTCTGTTCTGTGGGGGATAACGCTCGGGATGCAAAACTGAGTGTCTCCACCGTGCCATCACTTCTCTCCTGTGCCAGGACTGCTCCCAAGCCCTTTTCACTGGCGTCGATCGTTAAGATGGAGTTACCCGCTGGATCATATCCATGCAGGGGTATTGCCCTGCTTATGCCGTTCTTCAGACCCTCAAATTCACTCTGTGCCTCTTCGTCCCACCGAAACATCGTCTTGTCTCTGATCAGTTGCCTGAGTTTATGAGTCTTTGTGGTGAAGTGTCTTACAAATTTGCTGTAATACTCCGCCATTCCGGGGAATGCCCTCACTTCTTCTTTGTTGACTGGGGCTTTGGCATCGCAAATGGCTTTCACGTTTTGCCTTTTGGGTGTGATTCCCTGACTCCCAATCTCATGTCCAAGATAAGTAACAGCTGACATGCCCAGTTTGCATTTACTCCACTCGGCAGTGAGGCCTTTCTCCTGCAGCACAGTCAGCACTTTAGTCAACTTCTGATCATGGTCCTCTTGATTTGTTCCCATTATCAGGATGTCGTCCTGAAAATATTGGATGCCTTGTAAGTCCTTGAATAGGCGGTGCATTAACTTCTGGAATACTGAGGCTGCAGATGCCAGCCCAAACAGTATGCGGCGGAACTGATAACACCCGAAGGGTGTGATGAAAGAGGTAAGTTTTCTGCTCGCAGGGTGCAAGTCTATCTGATGGTATGCTGAGGTGAGGTCAATTCTCTGTAAGGGAAACGTTTCCACTATCAGGCATTTGTTGAGTTCGCGGAGATCCACACATAGGCGTACCTTGCCGTTGGGCTTCCTGGCTTCGACCAAGGGGGGCAACCTCTCTGAGCTGTCGATTGGTTCTATTATCCCTTGCTCCTCTAATCTTTGGAGTTCCTGCTGGACGGCATCTTTTATGGCAATGGGGATGTTTCTGACCTTGTGGGATACCGGACGAGCATCTTCTCGGAGGATTATTTTGTGCATAAATTTGTCCAATTTTCCGACCGTGCCTCCAAACACCTTGGGGAAGGACTGCTTCAGCTTCTCCAGCTTTGGCCAGCGGTCGTCTTCAGTCAGGAGAATTTGTTCTTTGCCGCCTGGGTCGAGCTTTATCCCCTGGTCTCTCCAGCCTAGCACTGAGGGCCCTCGCTCCGCCACATAAAGCTTGCATATCGCTGATCTTCCTCTGAATTCGAATTTCAGGGCGCGGAACCCTACCATGGGAATTGCGTTGCTGGTATACGAAATCGGTCGTATATCTGGTGGATTTAACTGTGGACGCAAGGTGGGCACAAAGTCCTACTCCCATACGGATCTTTGTATAGTAAAGTACGGCGACTCCGAATCAATTGCTATGTGGACTTTCACTCCTCCTATCAGCATGTCTGTGCGCAGTTTGTCTGAGCGTTTGCCTGTTACCTCCAACACCTGCACTTCGACGCATAAGACCATGTCGTCTTCTTCCTGGTCATCTTCGATCTGGTCCTCTGACTGGGGCTGTCCGATGCATTTCACCAGGCACTTCTTCCCTTTCTTGCGGCATACTTTCTCATAATGGCCTACCAGGCCAAAGAATGAGCATCTGGCGCGAAAAGCTGGGCACCGTTTGTCCTGTGCCGAGTGAACTGTGCTCCCGCACCTGTAGCACGAGAACCTGCTGTCTGTGGACTGCCTCCCTGGTGAGGCTTGTTTCCCTGTCCACCTGGATTCATGTCTCCCTTCTCCTGTGTATTTCTTTTGCCTGTTTGACGATTGAGCTTCATCTATTTTGTTGACCATTTGAGGGTTCTCCTTTTTGGCTGCCTCTGCACAGCGTTTTGAAAGTTCTGCTTTCTTTACCATTGCGATCACATCTTTGAGCGACGCTTCTCCCTGCGCCCACAACTTGTCCTGGACTGACTTGTTCGTGGTGTGCATGACTATTTGGTCCTTGATGTATTCGTCCTGCAGCTGTCCATATTTGCATGTGATGGCTAGTCGCCTCAATGCTGCCACATAGTTATCTATAGACTCTCCTTCTTCCTGTTTCCTTTGTTGGAAGTTGTACCGATCTATAGATACACACACCACTGGGCGATAGTGATTATCTAAGTCTTCTAGGGCGTGTTTGAAGACGTCATTGTCTGCAGCTTGTCTCACTGCTGGCACAATGTTCGCAAATACTCGTACACCTTCCGGTCCCAATTTATGCAGTAATAACCGTTTCTTTCTGGCACTGGGGAATGGCTCACCATTTTCATCCTCCAAGGCCTCCACATAGTTCTTGAAATACTCCCTCCAGTCCTCCCACTTCATCAGGGGCTCACCTGGTCTGGGTAGGAAGGGGATGGGTGCTGCGAGCGATGTCATCTGATTGCTCATTCTGGGCGCTGTTCCCGGTTCTCTGTCTCGGTTCCCTGGGCTGCCTGGTGTGCTAGGGTTCCCTTCTCTGTCTGCGTCGTCTCCCTGACTTTTGGGGCTGCCAGGTGCACCGGTATTTCCACCTCGTGCTTCGCTGGGGAGGCGTTCACGTCCACCCTCCGTATCACTGTCCCTTCTTTCTGCCAGAGTCTCAGCTGCGTACTCCCTTGCGAGTTGTGCTGGCCTAGGGTCTTGTAAATAGCGCTGTAGCTCTGGGCGCGCTTACTGTGTTGTGCCCTCTTCTGCTGTTCTGACCTGTGTCTCCTTGTGTCTCCAGCTGCAGCTCCGATATCTGTGCTGCTGTGGTGGGGTTGGTGGGGTGATCCCAGTCCTCGTCGCCACTGTGAAGTTGTTATTTGCTCCCCACCACAGAGTACATGCAGCCTGGTTGGTAGTGTAACTGCTTTTATTATTTTTAACAGAACGCTATTACTGAGAGCGCCGAGCGTCTAACTCCGACCAGCTCCGGTCGCTTCTGCCGTTTCTCCGGCTTCGCGCGCTTTCCTTCCAGTCACTGCGCATGCGCTAGTGTCGTCTGCTCTTGCTCCGGCGCACCGCGTCATCACGCTGGGCGTCAGAGACTAGAGCGCGATACTACACAAATGAGGGCTATTTTTGGTACGCCCCAAATAATAAATGATGGCCATTTTTATTTTGGTTCCCTTTTTTTGCCTCAGTCAGACTCTGGTCGGAATACATCCTACCCTCTAGCAAACACCTTAGGCCCCATCGAATAGAAAGTGACCATCGTCATCCCCTCCAACTTGGAAGCACCACAGCTAAAGTTAAAAAAAAAAACAACTAAAGTCCTTGACGCGGGCATTATTTTGTAGTTGCTCGCACCTACCAAATGACTTGGGTGGTAACTAAAAAGAAAGTAAAATAAGCAAAGGTGTTTTTTTTAGAATTGGGCGGGCGGCAGCAGAAGCAACACAGGAGAAGGTTGGGTGAATGGCAAAGCAACATACTTGGGGCTGGGGGTCGAACAGAGAAGGACACTGGGACGATGGAAAGAGCAGAAACAACACTGGCAGGGGGTAATGACAAAGCAACATGGTGGAGAAGGGACAGGAGCAACTGGGGAAGGGATGGGGTACAGTAAAAGCAATAAGTGAGGAGGGTGAAAGTGAAAGCAACATAGCAGTAGAGGCAAAGTAAAATGGAGGGGCAGGAAGGGAAAAGCAATGGCAAGAAGCACAAGGGTGAGCGCAAGAGGGAGAAGGGCGGGGAGAAGCAGTTGGGAAACAGAGAGCAATACAGAGTGCAGGGAGGAAGATATAGTTGAGGAAGATAGCTCGAAAACACACGTACTCTAATAAAGTGCTTTACACAAAAGAAAAAAGCAATGTTCGAAAAGTAAGCAGTGAAAGCTGTGATGCCAACCAATCAAAGAGGTTGTTAAAAAGCATTGCTCTATGACAGGGACAAACACAAGATTGACAAGCTGGGACCCGAATAATATGCACGCAAATGACAGTGACAAGGAATGCCAGTCAATGTTAAGCAATGAGCCGCCCCAAGTCTCTGTATCTTCTTGGTAGGCAAGAATATTCCTCATAACAGAGAGCACATGTGCCATCTTGTGGGCTGTACTTAAAAACCAAAGAATATATGGTATCCCAACAGGTAGAAGTAAAAGGAACAATTTTACAAGAGATATGTAAAAAATATTATCCGCAGGAAGGGAAGGAAAGGAAACTCAATACATCCGTATAAAGTGCTAAGGGCATCATGTTTATCAAATGAAAGCAGGATTTAGAACAGAAACACAGCACTGTAGTAAAACAAATAATACAACCCAAATTTGTACTTGGTGCGTGAATAGTGCCATAGGTGAACACGGTGGCGACGCAATTGGTATCAATAATGTACAGTGTTATAAAAACAAAGACAATATGGCTACAAATGATTTCTAAGTAGTCTGTTTGTCAATTAGCTTCAGTCCATATTGTGTGTAGCGCCTATAGATAGGCTGAATAGTCGACGGCGTTTCGATCCATGTTATTGTGGATCATCTTCAGGACTGGGTTGTGCGTGAAGAAACAGTGCTGTACAACGAAAGGAAAGGGAGGGGGTAAGCGAGTGTAGGAACAAGGGATGAAGCCGCGGAGTGTGGAAGAGATTGGGACTGGCCGAGTGGCGCGCAAGCATGGGAACTCGCTGGCCGCAGGACCAAGAAGGGTGGGTGCTGGGCATGAGGAGAAAGGAACACAGTTGGGTGGGGGCGGATGTAAGGAAAGACCAATTGCTGGGTCTAAGTAATAGGTCCGATGGTGGTGGGGGGCCTTTGGGGGTGATCAGAAGCCAGGGAGGGTTAGGGCGAGAGAGGGACAAGGAAGTCGCAATCAATAGAGCAGGCAGCATGCGTATGGACGGGATGCCGACGGTCAGATGGAACGCATGAAAGGTTCCGGAGGTTGGGGGCAATCTAAGCAGGTACGCGGAAAGCTAATTACCTTGGAAGGGCGGTGAATGTCTTCCTGGGAGAGCGCTAGTACTGTAGCAGGGGTGAGTCCTATTAGAGGAAGAAGGCTGAAGTTAGGTTAGGTCGCTGGGGGAAGGGGAGGTGGAGAAGGTGGTTAAGTCACGGTAGGAAACTGACCTGGTGTCTGAGAGTTCGTAACTGGTAATAGATCCCACTTCGAAGCGTCAAGGGAATCTACGGAAACCAAGGAGGTCCGGGGTAAGGAACTGGGCTAGGGCAAAGTGGGGTTAGACGCAGTGTAACGGGCAGTCCTGAACAGTGAAGACTAACCACTTTGTATCCAAATTCAGTCCTACCAGCAATCAAGTTGCTAAAATCATCAAGAAAAACTGGACATTATTGCGAACATTTGAACCCTTCAAAGACCACCCCTATTCTCCTACCAACGGGGTGATAACTTGGCGTCCCACTTAGTACATGCCATCACATGAAAAGAAAAAACCACGGACAATCAAACCATTACTGCGGCATGGGGGCTCGCACCAGTAATTGGACACTACAAGTGCCAGAATTGTTCTGTCTGTGACCTTACCTCCATCACTAAAGACTTCTGTTACCACAATAAATCGTACAAACTAAGACACTTCACAAACTGTAGATCACAAAATGTCATCTATGTGATCACATGTCCTTGCAATCTGATGTATGTGGGCCAAACCACCCAACTGGTCAAAAACAGAATAATCCAACACAAGAGCAGAATCAACTGCAAGAACATTACTGCCCCACTGGTGTCACATTTCCTAGAGAAAAAAACATCTGGATACCGAAATCCACTGGCAAGTGATTGAACAAGTGACCCTTCCATCCAGAGGTGGTAACATCAAACATCTGCTCAACAGATGTGAATGCAAATGGATGACCTACTGTGACTCTGTTAACTGTGGTCTGAATACAATTGACGAGTGGAATAGTACAGTAGCTATCTAGTTCCTTTTCTTTTATTGACATGTCACCCCCTTTCCTTCAATATGTCATCCCTATGTTTTTCTATGTGTAAATAGTTTATCTATGCGATAATTTCAATACCGTTGATTTCTCTTTCTTTTCCAAAATGTAACCGTGTACCACCTATTACGGTTTTCTCCAGCTAGCAATATGTAATTTCTGTAATCATTACGTTTTCTACATGATGGTCACAATTCATCACCCTCCCGGATTCCATGGTACTTGGGTTCCCCACATTGCTCACGCTTACATGTACACTCGGACTCGATGTCCCATTCAGTCCTTACCAGGTTGCCGTCAGTGGTTTCTCACGTTGAGACTAGTCACGCCCCTGTGCCCGCCCCTCTCACGCTCGTCACGACCCAGCTGACCTGACCACGCCCTCTGCTCCACACTAGTTAGTTCCGGCATTCGTGGCGTTTCCCTGACTAAGCCTGACCTGCCCGGATTCATTGGTGCAGCTGCCTAGCCATAGGAGGTACATTCTGTGCGGCCGATCGCTCTCCGCGATCCTCTGTACTTTCTCCCCTCCCTTTGATTGTCCTTTACCAAGGGCCATTCTCCTTCTCTCTCCCCCCAGATTCAATCCCGAAGACCCTGATCACCTCCTGGGATCGGGCCACGTTACTCCAATTCAGCGCTGTCTCGCCACGCTTTTCAGGTTAGTCTTCACTGTTCAGGACTGCCCGTTACACTGCGCCTAACCCCACTTTGCCCTTGCCCGGTTCCTTACCCTGGACTTCCCTTGGTTTCCGTAGATTTTCTTGACGCTTCGACGCGGGATCTATTACCCCGATTGTTCCAGCTACGAACTCTCAGACACCAGGTCAGTTTCCTACTGTGACTTGGCCACCCGCTCCACCTCCCCTTCCCCCAGCGACCTAACCTAACTTCAGCCTTCTTCCCTTAATAGGACTCACCCCTGCTACAGCACTAGCGCTCTCCCAGGAAGACATTCACCGCCCTTCCAAGGTAATCTAGCTTGACGTGTTCCTGCTTAGATTGCCCCCAACCTCCGGAACCTCTCATGCGTTCCATCTGACCGTCAGCATCCCGTCCACACGCATGCTGCCTGCTCTATTGATTGCGACTTCCTTGTCCCTCTCTTGCCCTAACCCTCCCTGGCTTCTGGTCACCCCCAAAGGCCCCCACCACCATCGGACCTATTACTTAGTCCCAGCAGTTGGTCTTTCCTTACATCTGCCCCCACCCAACTGTGTTCCTTTCTCCTCATGCCCAACACCCACCCTTCTTGGTCCTGCGGCCAGAGAGTCCCTATGCTTGCGCGCCACTCGGCCAGGCCCAATCCCGCCCGCACTCCGCGCCTTCATCCCTTGTTCCTCCACCTGCTTACCCCCTCCCTTTCCTTTAGTTGTACAGCACTGTTTCTTCACGCACAACCCAGTCCTGAAGATGATCCACAATAACATGGATCGAAACGCCGTCGATTATTCAGCCCATCTATAGGCGCTACACACAATATGGGCTGAAGCTACTTGACGAACAGACTACTTAGAAATCATTTGTAGCCATATTATCTTTGTTTTTATAACACTGTACATTATTGACACCAATTGTCACTGCGCCGTCCACGCGATCCATTTGTCACTTGCTTCGCCACCGTGTTCACCTATTGCACTATTCACGCACCAAGTACAAATTTGGGTTGTATAATTTGTTTTACTACAGTGCTGTCATAACTGTACTAAATCCTGCTTTCATTTGATAAACATGATGCCCTTGGCACTTTATACGGATGTATTGAGTTTCCTTTCCTTCCCTTCCTGCGGATAATGTTTTTTACATATCTCTTGTAAAATTGTTCCTTTTACTTCTACCTGTTGGGATACCATATATATTTTTTGCTACTTCAAACCCCAATCTTAACGTGGTTGATAGGTTCATACTCCTGTTGTCTATACAAGTACTTAAAAACCAGACGCAAAATTGTGCGGGGGAGTAACTGCAAGTTTAAAAGATGACATGCTCAATTTCCATTAATATCAGAGGAGGGATGGAGAGTAATTTCGGTCCGGCACACACACTCCCCAAATATACAATGAAATAACCAAGTGTGCAGTTCCATAAGGAAAGTCAGGGTTCCTCTATTTGGTACCACAGACTGCAGAGGTCATATGAAGTGACCTCTTTTGGAAGCCCAAACCCGTACCCACCTACAGGTGGCATGCTTCGTCATTGGGCTGTGCATCTCGTTGGGCCAGTGCTATAATGCCCATCAGGCCCCTGGAGGGTCTCTTTGCCAGAGATCTTAATGATTCTGCCAAACAAATTTATGAAGACTCAGTGTCCTACCAATATATATATTTAAGGAGAAAGGGAATTTTTGTGCCTATTTCCTACAGACAGGGCTAGACTGATCTTATGAGTGACTAAATACAATTAATTAGAGGCCCTCGCCCTAACTGATCTATTCAAGGGGCCTCTGTTAAGAGTTAAAAACATGGTGGGATATTTGGGAAGTAATGTTCCTAATATTAAAACAAAAAAGGGTCAACATGTTTCTTGCCTAACATCCAGGATCATGGCAATTCACCAGGACCATAATTGAGACCTAATCTACTGAACGTGGTTCTCCCATTAAAATAGTAGTGTTCTTGATCAATGACTAATGTCTCATACTCAGAGACAAAAAGCAGTTATTCAGATTCAGACCTACGACTAGGCTTCAGCTAATGAATTCTAGAACACCTAAGGGGCAACTTGACTTCAGCTGCTTGCTTTCCTCTGAGTGGCCATTGACTTTCTTGAATGCAGGTCATCACCTCTTTTGAGCAGACTAACTCCTGAGGAACTCTCGGATACGCTTAACCATCAAGCATAGGTAGAACCAAGCTGGACAATAATGATCTGGCCATAAACCCAATTAGTGAGGTACCCTTACCAGTTCAAGAGTCTGAGTGTCCAACTGATGGTTTGCATGCATTTTTGGCACCTGGTTGTTTGACCTGATGAGGACCATTATTCCCCTGAGGAGTGGAGCAAAGGCCTTCCGAGCTCAGAACACTTGCATTAGTTCCTACACATTCAATGAGTGGTCAGCTTTGTACACTGACCATTCCCGCTGTACTCTCTTTTCTCTCAGAGTGGCCCCAAACCATGGCTCTTGCATCTATGGTGACCAGTAGAGAAACTGGAGAGGGGAGATGTGAGTAAACACCGAGTCATCTCAACACGAAGCCTTGGAGACACTGGAACCATAACATCCAGTTCCTGATTCACTGAGACCAAATGAATTAGAAGGTGTTAAAAAAGGGACATCAGAAGTAATTATGCTCCTGGGACTACCACTAGCGTGGCAGGTCTGAGCCCCTTGCACTTTCAGAAACGTTCCTGCTGCCTCCCTCTCCTTGAATAAGTCCTCTAGGTGATATTGAATAGTGATAAAATGACCCAAGGGAAAAAATACTTTTGATTGGTTTGTAAGAAAGTGGACCTTGATGGAAAGGTGATTCTGAGGTTGACTGCAATATGATTTGTTTAGATTCGGGAGAAACCCACATTATCAAAGAATCGTGAACACCAACACAGCGTCTTCTGTGCTTTTAGAAGGAGCACATATTAAGCAGTCATCTAGATAAGAGCTGGTGTGTGAAAACAAGTATCCTGTAGGTCTATAGTGGTTAGGTAATCGCCTTAGGCCAGCAAGGAATGTCTGTCTATAGCTATACCATATTGAATAACATTGTGGCTAAGAATCAGTTTACTCTTTTCAAGTCCAAAATGGAAGGAACATCTACTGACAGGATAGAACATATCCCCATCTATCCCGCTTTCATTGACAGGCACTAGCAGCACTACATTTTCTTTTGAGAGAATATCCATCCCTGCCAGCAATACTTTCCTTCTGCCAATCCATGCTGAAAGTGGAGTGTGTGTTAACCGTGATGCTGGAGGGACAAACTTGAAATTTAGAAAATTTAGCTGATACGCCTCTAATATTTTTTGTAGAGCCCACTGAATCTGAATGCAAAATGACCATAGATCAGAAGTTGAAAAAAGCTACCTCCTACTGGGAATGAAGAATGATCAGCATAGTCAGGCTGTTGGATGCTGCTGAGCAGTAGATACTTGTGTGAGTCGGGCTTTGTCAAAAACGTGACTCCCTTGCTACAATCCTACCTGCGAAAAGTACATGTACAAAACCCCTGCTGATGTGGAAACTGCTGTTGTTGTTGTTCGGATTGAAAAACAGCATGACCTGAGAGGCTGGTTCCTGAATGGCATCAACACCTTTCTATAATCAGCGGTCTATTTTATCAAATTGATACGAACATTTTTTTTTGCAGTATTTATGTAGCACAAACTTGACCTGAAGGTTTTGAAGCGCTCTACATGAGTATCAGCACATTACACAAGGACACTTTTATTTTTGTAGGTTGCAAAGATTAAGTGATTTGACCAGAACCACAGGTTGTTGAGCCAACGCCGCAACTCCATCCTGGTTCCTCAGTTCCAAAGTTAGCAGCGCAGGCCATTCTGCCACATCCTCTCCCATCACATCAGTGAGTCCAAATATGATGAATGTGAAATGAGGGAATGTTGGGCAGCCACCTCAATTTCCATGTTCACATCAATATGTGATGATGCCCAGCAGTGACAACTCCATAGGAAATTGCAGCACCACCCAAAAACAAGCACTGACAAAGTCAACATTTCTTGCCTATTCAAGAGCTATTGACTTTGGCAATGTGTATAAACCTTGTTCTACACCAGTGTAGCTGCTGTTCGGCATGGCTAATCATTAGTGGTGTGATGTGGGGTAGATTAGATAGGGGTAGAGTGGAATGGGGTAGATTGGAGTAACGTAGAGTGGGGTAGACAGGGGCGGAGTGGGGAAAATTGGTTTAAAGTAGCGAAGTAGCGTGGATTGGGGTAGATTGGGGTAACATGGTTTCGATTAGATTGGTTTACAGTAGAGTGGGGTATATTGGGGTATTGTGGAGTATGGTAGATTGGTTTTGAGTGGGGTAGATTATAGTGGGATATATTGGGGTGGAGTGAGGTAGACTGGAGTGGGGGTTTGGGTGTAGATTGTAGTGATGTAGAGTGGGGTAGATTGAGTGGAGATTAGTGTGGCAGATTGGAGTGGAATAGGTCAATTGTAGTGGAGTGAGGTAGATTATAGTGTAATGGGATAGATTGGAGGAGAATGGGATGGGGTAGTTTGCAGTGGAGTGGGGTAGATTTGTGTGGATTGGGGTAGATAGAAGTAGATATGGGTGGATTGCAGTAGATGGAAGCCTGCTAGATTGGGGTAGACTGGAGTGAGGTATATTGAGGTAGATTGAAGCGGGATAGATTGAGTAAGAGTAGAGTGGGGTGGATTGAGGTAGATTGGAGTGGCGCCGGCTGGGGTGGAATGAGACAGATTGCAGTGTAGCGGGGTACCTGGAGTGGGGTAGATTGGGTGTATTAGAGTATGGTAGATTGGATTGAAGTGGGGTAGATTGAGGTAGAGTGGAGTGGAGTAGATTGGGGTAGAGTGGAGTTGGGTAGTTTGAAGTGTGGTAGATTGGAGTGAAGTGGGTGGAGTGAAGTGGTGTACAGTGGAGTGCTGTAGATTGAAGTAAGGTAGATTGTAATAGAGTAGATTTTACTAGACTGGAGTGAGGTAGATTGGGGTGGAGTGGATTAGATTGGAGTGGAGTGTGATAGATTGGAGTGGGATAGATTGGAGTGAAATGGAGTGAGATAGATTGGGGTAGAGTGGAACATGGAAGATTGGGGTAGAGTGGAGTGAACCAGATTGGAGTGGAGTAGAGTGGGATAGATTGGGTGGATTGGAGTAGGGTAGAGTGTAGTGGGGGAGACGGGGATAGAATGGGGTAGAGTAGAGTGGGGTAGATAGGAGTGGAGTAAAATCAGGGTATGTTAGGGTTGAATAGGGTACATTGGAGTGGAGTAGATTGGGTGGATGTGAGAGGGATGGTTGGAAAGTAAAGCAAGGAGGTCTTATGTGCGGCTGAATGATGGCTTAATTTATTGAAAAAGTACCCAAAAATAAACATTTGTATAACAAAAGTCTGGTGGAAAGGTCTTTTGGTCGTCTTCTTCCTCTCTTGGGTTGGGGATGGATCCTCTTCTTTTTCACAGGGCTTCGGTGTGGCACAACCCCGGGAACGTCGTGGAAAAAGAAGAGAAAAGGCAGTCAATATCACTGTTTTCTCCTGGGAGCTCACGTTCCACCACCTGTTGCCCAAAAGTGCTCAGGGAGGGATAGAGCCTAATATCAGGTACCAGAAGGAATAGGCACAAAAAGAAAAAAAAACGGTTTGGGAAAAGTAACAGAAAAGTAACAGATGAAAGTGACCTCTTTATATTCGAGTAGGCATGGATCTGCCAATACCCTGCGAGGCTCGTATGGCTAATATGGCTCTTTAATGAAGAATCAGACGTTCAGGAATAACATGGAGGGGCGAGGGCTGTGCAAGTCCATACCATGTGCTAAAAACGGGGAGGGGAGTGGTAGGTGCGCGGCCATATAAACTATGGTGCATACATCAGTGCCCCGTGTCCCTTAAGTCTCTTGGACTTGCCTCCGGCTTCCCTTTATTTACAATGACCCCTTCCCGATTCACGTACCGCGGTAGCCAAAGTTCTCCTGAACTGCTGCGGCGTCTGAGCTTTCCTCCGGGGGTGTTCACCAATCTTTGGACCACTCCTCCTGTTCGGTATCGTCTCTTTCTCCGTCTGGGAAAGCTTCTGCGTCTGCTTCTCATCCCGGTTGCTCACGGCTCTCTTCCTCTGGGCGCTGTTCTGTAATTCTTGGTCCGCGGGGCTTCCCTTGAGCAATCTTCCTTCAGCGTCTTCCAGGTTTTCAAGTGGAGTCCCTGCCTCTGTAGTCCTCCGTGATTGGGCGATGTTTCAAGGGGGCATCCTGATTCCTGTTCGGGAGAGGAGGAGGCGAATGGAGTTAACCCTTTCCGAGTTGTGGTTGTTGTAGTGGCGGCCTGTCTCATTATATTAAAGGGCTCGGAACCGCATAAAGAAGGGGTGATGTCCCAGTCCTCCTCACAGTGGATTAGAGTAGGGTAGATTGGAATGATAGATTGGAGTGGAGTGGGGTTGATTGTAGTGAAGTAGAGTGGGGTATATTGGAGTAGATTGGGGTAGTCTGGTTTGGGGTAGACTGGAGTGGAGTGGGGTAGAATGGAGTGGAGGGGCGTAGAGTAGAGGGGTGTGGAGTGGACTGGTGAGTCATGTCGTAGAGTGTCTTACAGTAGAGTGTCAGGAGTGGAGTGGCATGGCGTGGAGTGGCAGGGCATAGAGTGGAAGGGCATAGATTGGAGCAGAGTGTTGTAGTGTGACACCAATCTCATGCCTTCTGCTAATCAGTATTGCTTGAGAAACGGTGTTGAAAGCTGCTGGGAGATCCAGTAGCCCAAGCATGGCAGGAGTGTCTGCGTCCAAAGAAAGATGTATGGAATCTTCAACATAAACCAATGCAGTCTTAGTGCTGTGTGCCACTCTAAAACCGGATAGAGAGGGGTTTAGGAATGCATACTCCTCAAAGAATGACATAAGCTGGATGTTCACGCAGCTTTCGAGCATTTTCCTTAGTAAAGGAAGGAGGGAAATGGGATGGTAGTTAGTCAGGTTTTTGGGGTCCACGCTGGGTTTTTTAAGAATGAGGAGACCCAAGCCATCTTCCAAGCTGAAGGCAATTTAGCAGATTTAAGAGAAAGATTAAATAGGGAAAGAATGACTGGAGCTATCCTTGTTGATAGAGTGTCTGAAACCTTAGGGGGATAGACATCTGCAGGAGAGCAAGATTTGGCTTTAGACTAGAGTGTTAAACTATGATGTAGTGAGAGGGGTTCAAACCTATCCCGAAGTGGAGGGAATCCATTACGAGACAACGTAGATGAGATGGGTTTGATTGGCCATGGACTGATGGGGAATTTCTTGTAAATATCAATTTTGCTCTAAAAAAAACATCAGCTAGTGAATTGCAAATGTTTTGAAAGGAATGAATGGCTGAAATGCAGGCATGAGGATGGATATAATCATTGAGCATTTTATAGAGCTCTTTGGAAGAATTGCCTGCACTTGTGATTTGAATGCAGATACAACTCCTTGTAGTCTTCCTTATGTGTGCGTTGTAATCAGATGAATCAGACTTAAAGCCTGCCTTGCCATTTTCAGTGTTTTAGTGGCATCAGCGTCTTGAAATAAAATATGAACGAACAATAGAAGATAATGAAATTTAAACCCCTGAAAGATGAGGACCAGACAGCTTCTTTTTAGGTCTGTGTAGAGACAGCTGTAGGTGGTTTACCAGCTTCATGTTTTCTAAAACAATCAGCATAAAAATACATACATATATTAATATATTGAGGGGCTTTTGTCAGCCTTCTTCATCCATTGGTCTGTAACATTTTGCTTCAGCCCACCGCAGTCTACAGCATAGCGCAATGGGGCAGCCAACTCCAGCCATTCTATTCTCTTCATTATGAGTGACCATACTGATGTAACTTTGTAACTATGCTCTGAAACCATTGTCCTTCCTCATGTAAGCGCTCTGATACCTCCGGGTCTAGCCAGCGCTATATAAAACTTTTCAAATAAATAAAATACTTTGCTCTTGTACATGTGCATCTTGCAAATAAATAATCCACTCCAGTGCCAGGGCTGCTAGGCCATTGTCTGTTTTCATTTCCGCTATCAGTACATATTTTATACTTATTTCTTTTTAAGCTGTTAATTTTTTACTTGTTTTTGGCAAACAGATGCAGACCGCGACCTACATATACATAGAAGTCACGCAACACGGCAGCAAGTAACGTTGCTACGTTTCATTGGATGAACAGGTTAGAGCAGAACAGCGACATCTATATTAACCTTATAGCACAGTACATGAGTGTTTGCATTGTGGGAAACACACGTTTATTTTTGCGTTATGCTCCTAACCTGTGTTTTAAGAAGTGTTCCCACTTTGTATGTGTGCTGTACAATGCAGCACACATGCAAAGTGGGAAAAACAAGGAGAAATGAAAACATTTCTACCTGTTACCCCCGGCAGATTTTGGTTCACTTCCCTGTGCACAATTCTTTGTAGATCGGGATTTGCTTCAAAACTCCCTGGGTTTGTTGCATGGGAATGCCCATGCACCACCAATGGAACGCCCCCTTGAACATGCAAGACAGCTTATTGCGTAGCTTTGTGTTACAATCTGACACGAATCACGAATTGCGTTGGATTGTATATTCCATCACAACACTATGCGTCGGGTTTGGGTTAAAAAATCAAACCCAGCGCAAAGTGTTTGTAAATCTGGGTCAACCTTTAAAGGGCAGCAGTTTCTTATTTTAATTGCATTGACGCTTTTAATGTTTACTGCATATGTTTGCTGAAGAAAAAAAGAAAAACAATTGCAGTCTTGCCAAGGCTAGATTTATAGGCTTTGCCAAGGCTTGTTTTATATTGTATAACAGTAAATCTTGTATACAAAATTACCTAACTCTAAATGTGGCAGTCCTGCATTATGTTTCATGCACAATATAAAGCTGCGTGACGGGAATTCACATCTGGAATGCACTGTTTGCCTTTGTGACATGCACCGCACACACCAGAGAAGATTTGCTGCCTCCTTCCCTTTTTTCCTGAATATTATTCCCATTGTGATCTAAGCTAGTGGAGGGAAGGCTAGATTGTTGATACATTTTCCCTCCCAAAAATCAAAGAAGTAAATGTAGTGGGATCTGGCCGCCCCTGCACCAGAGCCTAAGTTATACTGCCCCTCTGTAAGGCAGGGGTCACTGACAAGGTCTGTCCTTCCTCCTCGGTCGTCCCAGACAGACAGTTTTACAGCATGAAACAGCTGTGTACTTTTTGAAAGAAGGGGGCATAAACCAGAAATTCAAAGAAATGGATATCAAGGGCCAAGATATACGGTTTCTTCAGAGCAGCACAGCTGTCGGTGTTCTGCTGTAAAACAACTAACCATTTCCAGCCAGTAATTCCCAAATCATGTGTAGTTACCAACTTGTGCACGGGATAAACATCTAATGGGATTTTGCCACATACTTTCAAATATTATTTCCGCGCACTTGAGCAGCTATAAGTGTGCAAGCTCAACAACGGCTAAACGGCGCAGCTGGCAAGTCCTCAGATTTGGCATATAAATGTGCACCTTCTAATACGCATGCACACATCAGCGGGATTTCTCTGGCCAGGCTGTGTGGCTGAACAGAAGTGGACTTTTTATTGGGGTGTGTTAGTATGGCTCACTGGCAGGACACTACCAAGACGTCCGGGTGTACTGCAACAGACTAGTGGTGTCTCTATGGGGAGAGAGCAGATGGACCTCCTGTCGCAGCTTATTTGCACCGAGCCCCCTTGTGCCTCACTACCACAACTGCTTAATATGCCAGGGGTGACACAAACAATGTATTTAGGCCCAGTTCTCAGTTCTGGGGTGAATAAATGACATTGTTCTGTATTCTGTCCATCAATAGTTCTTTTTGCATTTGTCACCCCGAGTTGGACGGGTATGCTCAGACGTAAGTCCCGTGCTCTCCATGCCACCGGAGTCAAGCTATCCTGGCTGATGAGGGCTGAAAGCTCGAAACAGGTCCTAGGATGCTTGTTTTCAGTCCAGGGAGGACCTGGCCTGGCAGTTCGGGCTGGTCTGCTCCCATTGGGCGCAGGGTCAAGACTGCTTTGCATATGGCTGGGTCCAAACTGGAATGGAATGGTGAGTAAAAAAACGATGGATTTAGGCCCAGATCGCTGTACTGGGGTGAATGTATGACATTGTTCTGCATTCTGTCCATCAATTGTTTTTTTTGCATTTGTCACCCCCGAGTGGGACGGGTATGCCCAGACGTGGGTCCCGCGCTCTCAATGCCGCTGGATTCAAGTTATCCTGGCTGATTAGGGCTGAAAGCCTGAAACCGGTCCTACAATGCTTGTTTCCAGTCCAGGGAGGACCCGGCCTGGCAGTTTAGGCTGGACTGCTCCCGTTGGGCGCGTGGTCAAGACTGATTTGTATATGGCTGGGTCCAAACTGGAATGGCATTGAGAGCAGAAAAACAATGGATTTAGGCCCAGATCTCTGTACTGGGGTGAATGTATGACATTGTTCTGCATTCTGTCCATCAATTGTTCTTTTTGCATTAGTCACCCCGAGTGGGACGGGTATGCCCTGACGTGGGTCCCGTGCTCTCCATGCCACTGGATTCAAGTTAGCCTGGCTGATGAGGACTGAAAGCCTTGACCGGTCCTAGGATGCTTGTTTCCAGTCCAGGGAGGACCTGGCCTGGCAGTTCGGGCCGGCCTGCCCCTATTGGGCGCAGGGTCAAGACTGATTTGCATATGGCTGGGTCAAACTGGAATGGCATTGAGAGCAGAAAAACAATGGATTTAGGCCCAGATCTCTGTACTGGGGTGAATGTATGACATTGTTCTGCATTCTGTCCATCAATTGTTCTTTTTGCATTAGTCACCCCGAGTGGGACGGGTATGCCCTGACGTGGGTCCCGTGCTCTCCATGCCACTGGATTCAAGTTAGCCTGGCTGATGAGGACTGAAAGCCTTGACCGGTCCTAGGATGCTTGTTTCCAGTCCAGGGAGGACCTGGCCTGGCAGTTCGGGCCGGCCTGCCCCTATTGGGCGCAGGGTCAAGACTGATTTGCATATGGCTGGGTCAAACTGGAATGGAATGGCGAGCAAAAAAACGATGGATTTAGGCCCAGATCGCTGTACTGGCGTGAATGTATGATATTGTTCTGCATTCTGTCCATCAATTGTTCTTTTTGCATTTGTCATCCCGAGTGGGACGGGTATGCCCAGATATGGGTCCCGCGCTCTCAATGCCGCTGGATTCAATTTATCCTGGCTTATGAGGGCTGAAAGCCCGAAACCGGTCCTACAATGCTTGTTTCCAGTCCAGGGAGGACCTGGCCTGGCAGTTCGGGCTGGCCTGCTCTCATTGGGCGCAGGGTCAAGACTGATTTGCATATGGCTGGGTCCAAACTGGAATGGAATGGTGAGCAAAAAAACGATGGATTTAGGCCCAGAACGCTGTACTGGGGTGAATGTATGACATTGTTCTGCATTCCGTCCATCAATTGTTCTTTTTGCATTTGTCACCCCGAGTGGGACGGGTATGCCCAGACGTGGGTCACGCGCTCTCAATGCCGCTGGATTCAAGTTATCCTGGCTGATGAGGGCTGAAAGCCCGAAACCGGTCCTACAATGCTTGTTTCCAGTCCAGGGAGGACCTGGCCTGGCAGTTCGGGCTGGCATGCTCCCATTGGGCGCAGGGTCAAGACTGATTTGCATATGGCTGGGTCCAAACTGGAATGGAATGGTGAGCAAAAAAACTATGGATTTAGGCCCAGATCTCTGTACTAGGGTGAATGTATGACATTGTTCTGCATTCTGTCCATCAATTGTTCTTTTTGCATTTGTCACCCCGAGTGGGACGGGTATGCCCAGACGTGGGTCCCGTGCTCTCCATGCCACTGGATTCAAGTTAGCCTGGCTGATGAGGACTGAAAGCCTTAACCGGTCCTAGGATGCTTGTTTCCAGTCCAGGGAGGACCTGGCCTGGCAGTTCGGGCTGGCCTGCTCCCATTGGGCGCAGGGTCAAGACTGATTTGCATATGGCTGGGTCAAACTGGAATGGAATGGTGAGCAAAAAAACGATGGATTTAGGCCCAGATCGCTGTACTGGTGTGAATGTATAACATTGTTCTGCATTCTGTCCATCAATTGTTCTTTTTGCATTTGTCATCCCGAGTGGGACGGGTATGCCCAGACATGGGTCCCGCGCTCTCAATGCCGCCGGATTCAATTTATCCTGGCTTATGAGGGCTGAAAGCCCGAAACCGGTCCTACAATGCTTGTTTCCAGTCCAGGTAGGACCTGGCCTGGCAGTTCGGGCTGGCCTGCTCTCATTGGGCGCAGGGTCAAGACTGATTTGCATATGGCTGGGTCCAAACTGGAATGGAATGGTGAGCAAAAAAACGATGGATTTAGGCCCAGAACGCTGTACTGGGGTGAATGTATGACATTGTTCTGCATTCCGTCCATCAATTGTTCTTTTTGCATTTGTCACCCCGAGTGGGACGGGTATGCCCAGACGTGGGTCACGCGCTCTCAATGCCGCCGGATTCAAGTTATCCTGGCTGATGAGGGCTGAAAGCCCGAAACCGGTCCTACAATGCTTGTTTCCAGTCCAGGGAGGACCTGGCCTGGCAGTTCGGGCTGGCCTGCTCCCATTGGGCGCAGGGTCAAGACTGATTTGCATATGGCTGGGTCCAAACTGGAATGGAATGGTGAGCAAAACAACTATGGATTTAGGCCCAGATCTCTGTACTAGGGTGAATGTATGACATTGTTCTGCATTCTGTCCATCAATTGTTCTTTTTGCATTTGTCACCCCGAGTGGGATGGGTATGCCCATACGTGGGTCCTGCGCACTCAATGCCGCTGGATTCAAGTTATCCTGGCTGATGAGGGCTGAAAGCCCGAAACCGGTCCTACAATGCTTGTTTCCAGTCCAGGGAGGACCTAGCCTGGCAGTTTAGGCTGGACTGCTCCTGTTGGGCGCATGGTCAAGACTGATTTGTATATGGCTGGGTCCAAACGGGAATGGCATGGAGAGCAGAAAAACAATGGATTTAGGCCCAGATCTCTGTACTGGGGTGAATGTATGACATTGTTTCTGCATTCTGTCCATCAATTGTTCTTTTTGCATTTTTCACCCCGAGTGGGACGGGTATGCCCAGACGTGGGTCCCGTGCTCTCCATGCCACTGGATTCAAGTTAGCCTGGCTGATGAGGACTGAAAGCCTTAACCGGTCCTAGGATGCTTGTTTCCAATCCAGGGAGGACCTGGCCTGGCAGTTCGGGCTGGCCTGCTCCCATTGGGCGCAGGGTCAAGACTGATTTGCATATGGCTGGGTCCAAACTGGAATGGAATGGTGAGCAAAAAAACGATGAATTTAGGCCCAGAACGCTGTACTGGGGTGAATGTATGACATTGTTCTGCATTCCGTCCATCAATTGTTCTTCTTGCATTTGTCACCCCAAGTGGGACGGGTATGCCCAGACGTGGGTCCCGCGCTCTCAATGCCGCTGGATTCAAGTTATCCTGGCTGATGAGGGCTGAAAGCCCGAAACCGGTCCTACAATGCTTGTTTCCAGTCCAGGGAGGACCTGGCCTGGCAGTTCGGGCTGGCCTGCTCCCATTGGGCGCAGGGTCAAGACTGATTTGCATATGGCTGGGTCCACACTGGAATGGAATGGTGAGCAAAAAAACTATGGATTTAGGCCCAGATCTCTGTACTAGGGTGAATGTATGACATTGTTCTGCATTCTGTCCATCAATTGTTCTTTTCACAAACAAAAAAGACAGACACTGCACCTTGTCACTCACAACAATGTGTCTAAGTACCTGTCATTGCAATACAGTGTTGTTTGTTTAAAATCTTTAAATCCAACTTTGTATGCATGTGTATATATGTATACAACAATATAAGTATATAGACATATACACACACATGCAAAGTTAGGTTTAAACAACTTGTTTATTTGGGCCAATGTGTCAGCCCCAATCCCCTGCTCTCTGCCCCCCAAATGCTCAAACCGTCCCCACTCATTTAATTTCTTCGTGCAAACCCTCTCTTTCCAGTTATCTATTCTCTCTCTCTTCTTCTTTCCTCACACTCGTATCCATCTCAATGTCGGATTGGGACTACAAACTGACCCAGGCACCCCCCCAAAAAACTGGCCAACAGTTGCGGATTGTAAACTTTAATGAAAAACTACTTGGTTAGTATCAGGGTTAATCTTGAGTAAATCAAGCTTTTGAAAGGTTCAAGGGCCAGTAGTGTTATCACAGACTGGAAACACAATTATTGCATTGATGCTCACCCAAAGGTCTTCAGCTGCAAGACCAATAAAGGTTCTAACCCTTAGGTACCTGAATCTGTTGCTCGCTCTTAGATACCAAAGCCCCTGCTCAGCTTGCTTGCTGAATCCTTTGTTCACAATCGGGTCCTAAAACTTCTGGTCAACCTTAGGCACCCTCACTTGCTTATCCTCAAGTCTGTAGGCTTCAATTCACCCTGAATCATCCAGTGTTTTGCTCATCCGAAGCCCTTGAAACTCTTACTCACCATCATTTGGCCCATAAACTACCCACTTACCAAAAGGATCCCTAAGATCATTCCCACTCTTCAGTCCCCTGAGGATCCTGCAAAGGGTCTGATTCCCGAGGCTTCAGCTCACATTCAGGGGATTTTGGATTCCAGTTCAGCTTCTAGTCACCTGATTAACCTCTTCACACTTAGGCCCAGTAGCTCTTGCTCACTCTTACATGGGAAGGTTGAGGATACATTCAGTTCCCTGAGAACCAAGTTCACCTTGAGATTATGCAAAACCTATATTTTTCCATAGTTTCCTTGCTGCTCTGCTCACTCTAAGGACATGAGGCTTGTAGTCATCACCAGATGTCTGACGTCACTGTTCACCCTCAATCGCAGTGGTCATTGGGGGTGACCACTTGCGTCAGTGTCATTCTTGGTGTAGATCCCTGAGCCCACAGCTTACCCTCCGGTTCCTGAGATTCCTGTTCCTTCTTATTTCCCCAAGGACTTACTCAGTTTCAGATCTTCAAAGCTTTCGCATGCCCACATGTCTTGTGCTCCCCATGAGGTGCCCAAGGATCTTTCTCACTGTCATTTACTTGTAGCTTCTTACTCCGCTCAGGTGCCCAGATATTTCCTCTCAGGGACATTGGTCAATGAAGCTCCTGCTCATCTTAGTCCCATGAGGTTCCTGCTCATCGTCAGATCTTTAAAACTGGTCCTCATTTACATACCCAGAAAGCTCTTCTTATTTACTGTGTGGTCCCCCGAGGCTTCTAACCACACTCAAGTGGTGAGAAAATGCCCTCTTATACCTCGGGCAACACTTGCTTTATACATCTAAGTATTTCAGTTGCCACACAGAAGCCTCTCTGCATGTGATGAGGTGTAGCAGAGCTTGGTACTTGATGATTTTTATATTGTGAGTGGAGAACTGATCTAGGTAAGATGGCGGCTGGACCTTCGGCCGGACAAGCTGGCTAAAACACCTTTGCCCGATTAACTCACCATTGCAATTTTCGGATTATGGACCCTGAAAATCTGGAAGATGAAAATATAGCAGTGCCTGGCTCTGCTTGGCTATTGGAATTCTGTTGCTATTTCACCTTCCCCAGAAAAGAAGGATTAAAAGGATCAGAAGGACAGGAACTATCGGAATGCTCTGGCGACTTTCTCTCTTTCGAAATCGGCTTACCCGCTGGATCGTTTCTCGACGTGCCGGCTCCTCAGCGTCCTGCTCTGGCTTTTCAGGCTGCGGTGCTGCCACGTCTCGGCTGCTCATCTCCCTGCCGATACACATGCCGCCAAAGGGGAAGAGTTTAGTGCCGGCTACCGCGACTGCAGGTCGCGCCTCACTAGCTCGGGGCGGCGGCCCCGCGAAGGCAATCACCTAAACCTTTAGCCACCTCGGTTATGGATAAAACGGATTCCGCCCTTTCTCCTTCCCCCCGGAGTGTACTGATCTCAGCGGTGGGAAAGGGGGGCTCTACAAACACCAAGGATAATAATCTCGCATCCACAGTTCCTACTGACAATGCTGCTCATTTACTACAACCCAATGGAATTCTGAAACCTGTAGTTCTAGTTCAGACCACAGGGATTACAGCAATCTCCATTGATCATGGGGTCACTTAACTGCTGAACGAGACAACTTCAGGTGTGCTTTGCTCTGCGACCCTGCAGAAAGCTTGCTCAAATTTAATTGAAGACGCAGAAGTGGGGGATCAATTCTATTCCCTATCAGACTACACAGGTTCCTCTGAGGAAGATCTCGGGGAGGAAAAGGACTGGACGGACGATGAAAGCAAGTTGGGAGATTGGCGAACAAGTGAAGTACTGGGCTCAACCTCTGGACCCCGTACAGTTCGAAAGGTAGCTAGAGAACAGGGGGACCTAGCATCTTGCCCTGACGGAGGCTCATTAACCTGGGACTATTCATTTTCTCTACAAACTGGGCAGGTGGGTAAGGCTACTGACGCAGTGAATGAGAATGGGGCCAACTTTTCTCACCCACCTCCAGGCGAGATGACCTTGGTGGTAATTTACCAGATCATCATGGCCCACCGTGAATAGACCCGGCAAGAAAGTGCTCACACTCAGGGCGCATGCCGTAGGGTGCAGAATGCTATCCGTAGAGTGGCTAAGTCCTGTTCAGATATCGCCTCTAGAATTAGGGAGGCGGAAGAGAGGATTTCTACTCTTGAAGATGATATAGCCACCCAGAAAGACATTACATATTCAATTAAGGCTCAAAGGGAAGACATCGTATGGAAGCTCACAAACCTTGAAAATAGAGCTTAGGAGTTCCGGAGGGGATTGAGGGGTCGGACATCAGGCAGTTTGTTGCCGAACTGTTCACCAAAGCATTTCCCGAGGTCAAACAATGGGATTGGGAGCTTGAAATCCAGCGTGCTCACTGCTTTCCATTTAAGCTAAAAAATGACCAGGCCAATCTGATGACAAGCCCCGTGCTATTCTTATATGCTTAAATAATGTTTGGGCTAGAGAAAGGATTGATGACTTGGCTCGGCTAGATAGGAAGTGGTCCGGAAAGGGTTGTCAGTTCTTTGTTAGGCCTGACCTATGCCCAGCTACAGTTGAGTGGAGGTGGCAGCTCCGCCAGTTAATAGCACCCTTCCAGTCAAAAGGAGCTCAGGTTTTTTTACTTTTCCCATCTAAATTAAAAATCATTCATCAGGGCCAGACCAGATTTTTTACTTCCGAAATTCAGGCCAAAGTATTTTTTAATTTACTTTAGGCAGTGCAATGCTTGATAAATTCTGTTTTTTTAAGGTTTCTAAGGGTTATAAGGGGTAGGGGATGCGGTCTTGGAGTCTAGAGGATTGTGAATATTTTATTTTTCTTGCTTTTTCTTTGTTTCTTTCTTGGTTTGTCTTCTCTACTTACGGATTGTATCCCTTAGTATTATATTGGTGAGGAAATCGGGTGGATTTGTGTTTTGGGAACAGTTTCTCCATCACAAGAACCCAGGTCCTGGTGTCCTATGTAGGGGGTGGCGGTATGGGTGGGGTTCAGGGGGGAGGGTTCAGGGTGGGTACGGGTTGGGAGGGTGGTCTGGGTGTGGTGGAGGGGGGGCTGGGCGGGGCTGGGTGGGGTGGGGTAAAAAAAACTAAAAAAAGCTTGAATGTACAGCTCAATCATGGCTCATTGTTTAACATAGTTACCACTAGGTTGTTCTCAGTGTTTGAAAGGGGGTCTGATATTGTTTTGTTTGTATCAGCTATCCCAGGTTTTCTTCATTTTTATGAACAAATGGCGCAGGGTAAAATTCGTATTGGTTCCTGGAACATTTGTGGGCTGAACAATGGCAAGAAAAGGGCTCTGTTTTCGAGAGTAGCTCAGGCTTTTCATTTAGAGGTATTGTGCCTGCAGGAAACTAATGTTCCCTGGAGCAATCGTAGTTGCTTGAAAATTCCGGGGTTTGATTTAATCGGGTGCTTTCGACAGACCTCTATGATCAGAGGGGTGGCAATCTTATTAAGGCGTGGTTCAGGATCATGCAGGAAAACCACCCAAGACAGTTGTGGGAGATGGGTAATTACTGAGCTGCTAATAAACGGCAGATCCTTAACAATTTGTACTGTTTATGCTTCAAATTTGGACGATCCGGCAGCTCTGCATCACCTGAATGTAGAGCTGGCCGTTTGGCTTCATCCTATCTGTTTTTGTGGTGACCTGAATATTAATTTGTCAGCTGATTTTGATTTGGGTGGAGGTCAGAATTATGTAGGTAGGAAACCTAGAGTCTTCAGGGCGCTTCAAGCATTGGCTCAAGAGCATTGTTTGACTGATCTTTGGTTTTATCATAACAAACATCTTGATGGGTATACATATTTCTCCGCTCCCCATAATAAAATGGTTCGGTTAGACTATTTTTTCATGTCTGATCAATTAGCCGATGGTACCTCTATATCAGCCCCCCCTAGGATTCTGTCAGATCATAATCCACTGATTATTGAATGCTCATTTGCTCATACGACAAGGGTGCAGAGGTCCTGGACATTTGAGAGAAAGTTGTTATTAGAACAATAATATATAGATCATATGAGCAATTGGATTCCAGAATTTTTGAAGATCAATAGGGAGACCGCCTCCTGTACCACTATCTGGGACATGCTAAAGGCAGCTGTCCGGGAAGAAACAAAGAGTTTCTCGTCCTTTCGGCAGCGGTCTGTCCGAGAGCAAATCAACAGGCAAATTGAGGAACTGGGAACTGCAGAGGTGCAATTGATAATTGCAATCAAGGAGGGCCGTGAGACATCCCAAAGTCAGCCACAGGTTGCTAGGGTGAGGGCCTCTCTGCTGGAGTATTGTGGTCAGGACCTTGCTGCAAAGTATTTGCAGTTTCGCTCTACGATGTTTGAATTTGGGGAGAAATCCAGCAGGGTCTTGGCCAAGCGACTCCAGCAGAGAGGGCTGGCTAATCGTATTACTTAGATCCAGGACTCTCATGGCCATATTCAAGATACACCGGAAGAGGTCATTGAGGTTTTTCGACAGTTTTATAGTTCTCTATATACAGAGGAAGCCAGTGATCAAAGCTTTGAATTTGAAGTTGGTTTTTTTTTTACAGGGCCTAAATACTCTCCACGTCACTGTGCAGCAGAATCTAGCCCTCTCTGCCCCCATAGAATGGGATGAGGTAGAGCTAGCGAGTAATTCATTAGCTAATGGCAAAGCCACAGGCCCTGACTCCATTCCTTTGGAATTTTACAGTTGGTTTCGCTCGGAGATTCGGCAGGAATTTTTAACAATTTTGCGTGGGGCTCAACTCAGGCGTATACCGGACTCATGATGCCAAACTACTATTATCCTTTTTAAAAAGAAAGGTAAACCGGAGTTGGACCCCTCGTCGTTCCGTCCGATATCCTTGATTAATACCGACAGCAAAATTTACTCTAAAATTGTATCCACCAGATTGGCCTCGGTGATTTCTCCATTAGTTTCATTGTGCCAGCATGGCTTTATCCCAGGTCGTGACATGGCCAATCATGTTCGCCGGGTAATTGCGCTCTTGGACTGGGCCCAAGCTACAAAATCTCCCCTCGGTGCGATCCTTTTGGACGCCGAAAAGGCGTTCAACAGGGTTGCCTGGGGTTTCTATGGGCAGTCCTTCAGTGGAAGGGGTTTACCCCTGAGTTTTCCAAAGCAGTCCGATCACTTTACATTGCTCCAGAGGCCACCCTTTCGGTGTCAGGTTTACTATCAAGGCCTTATAGTATCAGCAGGGGCACTAGGCAGGGCTGCCCCTGCTGTTTGCTCTATATATTGACCCATTTTTAACTAAAATTGAGAGTTCCATGAATATACTTCCAGTCAGGGTCAATATATTAGAGTATAAGGTGTTGGCATATGCCGACGACATTATAGTCTTAACTAGCAATGTAGCATCTGCTTTTCCCGCAATTGAGAACTTAGCAAAACAATACGGCCAGCTCTCTGGATACAAACTCAACGTTACTAAAACGCAGGTTGTTCAATCAGCAGCCATTGGTTCCTCTGAAGCTCCAGTTGTGCAAAGTGCATCATATCTTGGGGTCAAAATTACTGCTGTAGTTGATAATATTGCAGCCCTGAATATCTTGCCCATCATTGATTCTGTAAACTCTACTTTGGTAAGACTAGATAATTTGCATCTGTCTTTGTACTACAGGGGGAATGTTCTTAAAATGTTGGTCTTACCAAAATTTTTATACCTATTTAGAACCATCCCACTAGAATGTTCCCAATCTAGTCTTCCCTGGGCTGAAAGGTACTGCAATAGGTTTCTCTGAGGGTATCATCAACCACGAAGAGCGGCCAAGTGGATGCACCTTCCGCGGGATCGGGGGGGGGGGGGGCTGGTCTGTGCCGAATTTGGTGCTTTTTTGCTGGTCAGCTCTTCTTCAGCATTTTGCACTACCATTGTTCGGGGATAGGGCAGTGTTACCACCTTGCTGCAGACCCTCTATTTTCGAAATAGGATTAGGGGAAGATGCTAAGGGAATATTGTTGTGGGTACTCGAACCCAGTTACTATAAAAAGACCAAGTTCAAGGTTACAATAGCAATGTTTTCAGTTTGGCGTAAGATTCGCCGCAAATAGTCGATCCCCAATATCAACTATTACACACCTTTTATCGCTGCCAGACCTTTGCCCTCCATCTTCCAAGATCAGATTACATTCAGGTGGATGGCGCAGGGAATAAGGTCTTTTGGTGACTTAGGGTTGGAAGGACCAATGGCCTCTTTTTCATTTTTAAAGGACACATTTTCTCTCATACGCACACGTTTTTCAAATACCTGCAGATCCGAAGCTATGTAGAAAAATCGAAGGCTCAAGCATCTACTCTGTTTAATAGGAATATGTTAATGGAATTGATTTTTAGGCGGTCTAGAATTAGGGTAGTGTATCAGCATTTGCTCTCTGGTCTCTCTGACGACCTCTCTTACCAAAATGCTAGGTGGGAGATAAAGCTGGGTAAGACCGGTTTGGATATATCTCAGTCCATAGAATTATCAAGCAGTGTGTTAATATCAGGAAGCTTACGATCCCAATGCTACATGGCATTTTTGATCTTTAATATACCCCCGCCGAAATCTCTAAATGGGGAGGTAGAGGGGGCCAATGCTGTCAGAGATGTGGTCTGGTGGCTGCCAACGATGTACATATGTTTTTTTTTCTGCCCCAAACTTACTACATTTCTTCAGGATGTAGAATTGTTTATTAGTTCTAGGCTTAACATCTCAGCTGCTCTGTCACCTGAGCTAGTCATATTTGGCTGTTGGAGTGATGGCCTTTGTGATAGAACAAGACATGCAGCTGCCCTTCTGTTTATTGCTATGTCACTAGTGCGGCTGTGTATAACATCAGAATGGATTAGCCATGATGCCCCCACTTTTGTAAATTGGAGAGCGAGGATTTTGGCTCATTATAACTTAGAATCTGCTGTTTTTCAGAGGTGGGGAAGAAGGAGGCAGGAGCTGGGTCAGAAGATCTGGGCTCCATTGGTGGAGTGGCTACAAGATTAGTTAGCTTAGTGTTTTTGTTCTACGTAATTTTATGCATATTTTCTTTTTGTCTTTTTTATGTTATGGTGTTGCTCACGCCCTTTTTTCTTTCCTCTTTGGTATACATTTTATGTAAAAAAAAATTTGTGCTAATTCTGTAAAGCTATATTGTGTAGCCATGATTTATTTTGCCTGTTCACACGTTGATGTCTATTTCAAGCTTGAATAAAAATATTTTTTTTAAAAAGAGGAGAACTGATCTGAATCTGCTTAATATGTTATCGGAAATCAGTCTAACACTGGCTTTTTATTTTGATTTTCTTTAAAATATCTATGCCCTTGTTCACTCTTTCATTTTCTAGTATGTATGACCACTCCTCACCTCTTTATGGCAATCATCCCTCTTCCCCCTTCCCTTTACAGCTTCATTTAATCTCCACTCTCACATTCTCACCCGTTGTATTTATTGGATTTTCTCCGTTTCTATATGTATGATCCTTCTATAATACCATTTTTTCATTCTCCATCTCCCCATCTATATTACTCTTTTCATATTTTTAATACTCCCAGTGACTTTTTTCTCCTCTCTAGGTTTTCATCTTTTTCCCTGTCTCACTTTCTCTTAATTTCACTCATTTTTCTCATTTCCCTTATCCCTGCTCTCTTTCCCTCTATGCCTTTCTGTATATCTATTGTTTAAATCCCCTGTTTCCTTTGTAAGCTCTTTCATTCTTTTTCTACTTCCCATGCCCTTATTCCTCAGTCTCAATTTCACCCCACTTTGAGATTTACTCCCGTTCTGTTTTCTGTCTTGCATATTCTCCCTTCTTCAATTGTGTTCTTTCGTATCACTCACAGCCATTTCCATCACCCCCTTCAAATCTTCTGCATCCTGGGCTATTGTCTTGCTGTGGTCAGTAACTGCCTGCTTTAGCAAATCTCAACATTGCAGAGAAGAATCATTTCCCCACAAAAATTCCATGGGTTGCTGTCCTTGTCTGCTTTCAGTGCTGCATGCTTCCAAATGTGATTCACAGAGGCGGAGGGGCCATGTACCCCCTCTGATAGTGGACAGACCAAGGACCTGATTTAGAATTAGTTGGGAATGCACAATCCACCTATTTCTGGAGGTAGTGGTGAAACCTGAGGCAAATCCACTGTTGGTATTTATTTTACAGTACAATCCCTTTCTTGAAGGAAATTCCACTGGTGGATTCCACTCTGGATTCAGCACTTTCTCCAAGAACCCCACCAACCCCTAAATCGATCAATAGACAGTTGGACCGTCAGAGAACTAAGGAGTGTGTGTGTGAGGCTCTGATCCATTCTTTACTTATATTATTCACACTGACTAGGAAACTTCTGATATCCTCTTCGCCCACCTTCCTTTGGTTCGTAATTCCCTGTTCTCTCTTTTCTCCCTTGATGTTTTGCTTTCCACTCTTCACTCTCTATACCAATCTCTCTTTCTACCCTTCTCTCCACTCTATCTTCCCTCACGTGTTCTTCTCCATCAGCTCTTCCCGCTCCTTTCTGCCTCTCTCCCACTCCTTATTCAGAATTGTTTTCTTAGCTCCTCTCTTTTCATTTTAAGTTGTTTCTCCATCTTTCCTTTTCCCCCTCCATTTGTCTCTTTGTCCTCCTCCCTGTCTCTCGTTATCTTTTGTCTCTCTCCTTTTTTGTATCCCTCCCCTGCTCTTGTCTTTGCCCTTTTTCCCCAGGATGGGAGGATAATGAGGGTACAACAGCACCATTGTAATAAAGAAAAGAGGCACTTTCTTTGTATTGGTTCTATTCATATTTTTCTTTAAGTGTAAAGTAATTTAAAACTTTTGAGGTCCTTAGTGTTTTTTCTCTCTTTCCATTGCTCTTGATATGTCTGCAGCACCCTCCCTATTTCGCAAATGTTATCCTATGTTAAATACATTTTTAAAGGACACTATCACCCACAAGGGCATCCAGGAGCGGAATAGATGTGTGCAACTAGACCTACTTAAGGTAGGTTGGTTAATTCAAAAGCTGGGTCTCCAGCTTCTTTTCAAGGACAAAGGAGAAGGCTCTAATCTAGAGATGGAGGTCGTTCTATGCTTAAGGAGCAATGTAAGAGAATACCCGTCCTCCTGCACTGGTTCTGTGTATGCTTAGTATGTTGGCAAGCAGAAGCCCTGAGTCCGAGTCCTGATGATAGGACTTATCTGGATGGTTGGTAGGAGGAGATGTGGCTCGTAGGTGGGGCCTGAGTTGTGGAGTTCCTTAAATGTGTGTGTGAGAAATTTGAATTGAGTGCGTTTGTGTATTGGAAGCCACTGTAGTTCCCTTAGGTGTGGTGTAATGTGAGTTCTAGGTGGGAGTTTGAGGGTGAGTCGGGATACCAAGTTCTGGATGGTCTGTCATCTTCTAGTGAGTTGCTTGGTGATCGGGGTGTAGAGTGTGTTCTCATAGCCCAACTTGTTGATGACTAGGGCGTTTCTTGTGCTGCTTTGGAGCCGTTTGTGTTCTTGTCCGTGTTGAGCTTGAGACAGTTGACTTTCATCTAGCTCACGATTTCAATCTTGCAGGTGGTGAACTTGTTTCTTTTTGTGGCTCTTTGTTTAAAGGAAGAGCATGAGTTGAGTGTCATCTGCATAGGAGAGGATTGTAATGTCATGTTTGAGTATAACCTTGAGGGGCTGAGGGATGAACCTTGAGGGGCTCCACAGATGAGTATGAGGGCTTCCAAGGAGTAAGGTACCAGGCTGACAGCTTGTGCTCTATCCATTAAGAAGGAACAGATCCAACAGAGAATGGGTCCTTAGATGCCAGTCTCATGCAGGACCCTGATGAGATGGGGTGGGAGACCGTGTCAAATGCTGCAGAGATATCCAGGAGAATGAAGGCTACTGTGTCTCCTTTCTCAAGAATCATCCATATGTCATCTCTGGTGGCAATGAGTGCTGTTTCTGTACTGTGGTTGGGCCTGAATCTAGACAGACCGTGTGGCAACAAGGAGCTGGTAGTTGTTGAGGTGGTCAGTGAGGAGTTGCTTCATTTGTTTCTCTAAGTCCAGTGCTGAGTATGGTAGGCGGGAGATGGGTCTGTAATTGGAAAGCATGGCTGGGTCAAGCGATTATTCCATTAGAAGGGGCATGATGATGGCATGTGTCCAGGTGTCTGAGAATGTGGCTGAGTCGATGGAGACATTGAAGATGGGTGTTAGTGTTCACTAATTGTTAGGAGTCCTTTGGTAAAGGTGTGGTGGGGACAAGGGTTAGATGGACTCCCCAAGTGGATGGTCTTCATGGTAGCAGCGATTTTGACAGTGGTGATGGTACGCTCTGCTGTCGGGGTTTGTTCATCAGCCGTGATGGGAAGTTGAGTTTCAACTGGTTTAAATGGGTCAAATGGTGGAATAACATTGAGCTGAAACTCTCAATCTCAGTATGATAGTCACTACACAGTTTGTAGAACAAGTAAGCTGTCATTTGACCCAGGCTGCTTATCTGTCGTATGGTCTTGGCCTGCTGCGGGAAACACAAGTTCAGCCTGGCTTTGTGGATTTCCGGGCTAACACTACTTGATGCTGCAGGAACATTTAGTTCTGTGTCAGCATGAAAGCCAGCCCGGGCACACGCTGCTGGGTTATCCACAGACAAAAAGAATGGCCCATAAGCAGGTGTCTTCCACAGGGCCCTTGGGCAGTGGCATATGCCCTCCTCCATACAACCCTGTCCATCTCTGATAGCTTTTTCACTACCTTCTCCTCCCTCTCTGTCTGTTATGAAGCCTCCATGTGCCTGCTGCATTTAAGCTTGTGGAGCTGGGAAAGTGACATAGGGACCAGGAATGCTCTGGGCTTTCAAAACCAGCCTCCATGAGCTTCTGCCCACTGGGGAAATGCTGGGCTTTCTAGCCTTGCCCACAGTTCTCTTACACCACAGACAGACTAACTTGATACTGGTGGAATTGCAAGCCATGGATGGTCAGTTCCGACTTCTGTGTAGCTTACCATTGTACACAAGTGCTCAACAATTAAATTATTTCTCTCTTGATGGTTAACCCTTTGACAGTTGAAAAATACATAAACTGGAGGCTTTGAAGGCCCTATTTTGCTGATTAAAGAGAGAAAGGTAACTAATGAATGTGCACAAGCTGTCGTGCACCCAGACCTTTGTTGGAGAGGCTGGTGGCTCAGCTTTCTGATGCTCAGCAGGCTCTCCTTCCTTTTCTCACACATTGCTCTGGTTCTATCAGACTGTACATGATTGTAGTATACCTAATTACTACAATGATCTACCCATTTCTGCAGTCCCTTCCATCTGCACAGTACTGCAGTCAGCGCCTAATTCACAAGCATTTTTCCAATATGTTGTAGTGCCATGTAATGATGTGTAGTAGGACCCTTGTGGTCCTCTGCAGACTCCTTCCAAATAACATAATCTGTTGGAAGGTATCTGGCTGTGTCTGAGTGTGGTCAATAAAGTTTATGATGTAATGCTTTCAGTTGGTGGTTGAATGTCGAAGAACAAAGATGTGTGTTACAGAGCTCAATGTGTGGCATGGTCATCTGTGTGCTCCAGAGCTACGAGGATGCTACAAGTGGTGATGAGTATAGCGAATACATTGCCAAAAGAAACAACACTGCTCTCTGAGAGTTTACAGAGGTCCAGCAAACTGCTTGTGCGTGCCACGTACACTCCAAGTAGTCATCTATGGTTGGAGTAGGTGGAGTTAAAGCACCACTCTCGCTCCTACATGCCCTCAAAGGAGGTGAAGGCCCTCAGAGCAGCAGTCAGAAAGCCCCCCAGAAGCCTACCGGTAAGGCTGAAAAGTGAGATACTGCACCACAGCGTAACACAGAGCCACCATGAATACAGAAAGAAATGCTAAAAGCAGCGACAACCAGGCACGATGCACAAGGTTGAGAATGATGATAAACAAGTGGAAAAGACAAAACTTCTACCATTAAAAAAAAGATGGCGGCATACGACAGCAGCCTAGGTGCAATGACCCAGATGTAAGCACACAGCTGATGCTTACAGAAGGTGCAGGTCCAAGTGAGCAGTGACCTGCGTCAGTAAGTCCTCTCACAAGTTATGATTCTGCTGTGTTTTTGAAACCACCACTTCCCTTCGATACTGCCAAAAAGCAAATTATTGACACCAGATCGACTGCATGGATCAAAATGTTTGATGACTTCATAGGTGTTTTAGAAGTAGATGTCAAAAAGATCATCAAATAGTTAGAGAACCTCACATGTTTGGAGTAAAAGAATTGATGAAGAAAATACCATAAGCTGATAAGTATCATACAGTAAATTCAAAGAAATATTGGAAGCCATGTTTAATCCAATGCCAAATGTAGACTATAAAAGATACATTTTCAACCAGGCAAGACAGCAAGCTAGTGAAATGATGGATGAGTTGTTGAAAGACTTGATGCCCTCATCAAGCACTGCAAGTTCAGTGAATTAAATGACGGAGGAGCCATATGTCTCAGAGTCATCAACGGTTGCCCCTCTGATTTGTTCAGACAAAACATGTTGAGAGAGACACCCAGTCTAGAAAAGGTACTCAATCATGGCTGAAAGAGCTGAGAAAAGCGCAAATCTGCAGGCTGCTGATCTGGAACAACCCAAAATGAATCAGCAAAAAAAATTCACAAAGTGGAGTCCCATGCAACAATGTCTCAAAAGAAAAATAAATTTTGTTAATTAAATGAATTTTCATTTCCATGCAAAGATACATGGCCTGTGATTGGAAAGACATGCAGAGGCTGTGGAGAAGAAAACCATTTCACAACTGTCTGCAAAGTGAAAGAGAAACTAAGTGTGTCAAGACGAGAAGAGAAAATGGGCACAAGAAAGATCCAGACGCATTCTAGCCATGCCCACAAGGCCATACAGTAACATCAATTGAGGCAAATGGAGACTTAATGAAGTTGATCGCCATCAAGTTCATCTTCCAAAATCTCTTTAACATCATCATCATCAAGCGACAGTGAAGAAGATGGATGTGCAATGGTGATGTTGACCGCAGAATGGCGTGAGCATGTAGGATTGGCTGCTTTCAAAGAAGAACACAAGTCAAGGAGAGATTGCCACATGTAGCAACAAAACTCATTTGGACAGTGCCCCAAGATCATGCTAAAGGTGAATGGCTGCCATACAAATTTTATTGCAGACTGTGGTGCATATATCAATATCTTGCCGGCAGAAAAATACAACAAATTGTTCCTGATACTATGCCTAATGCAATAGAAAACAAAGATGTACACCCGGGCTGCATCTACGCCATTCCAAAGTCAAGTGTAATTGATAGCGACCATTAGGCACAAGAAAATGACAGTACAAGCAACAATTCATGTTCTCCAGGGTACTCTGCCGCATGCATGTCTACTCAGTTTCAGCACTATTGCTGTCAATTTCCATCGTTGTTTCATGGACGAGGGAAATTCAAGACAATGAAGGCGCAACTTCACATTAATGAGGACATTTATCCTGTTACTCAGCGATACCTTCAGATTGCTTTTCATTTACAGGAGGTCGTTAAGAAAGAACTATAAATGTTATTAAAGCATGACATCATGGAGCACTGCAGCTAATAAATCTGGCTTCTACGCTCAACGTAGTGTCTCGTGTCTCTGTTAGTTACAAGGCAGGTGAATCCGGGGATTTAGGCGTGCCCTGTGCCGCCTGGCCCATAAGGCCCGGTTCTCCAACTCCACTGGTCCGAGGCCATGCATTTCACCTATAGTGGTGGTGCCCAAAAAGAACTGTGGAGGGGCAGTGTGCATTTGTGTTGATATGTGCCAGCCCAACAAAGCAATAGAGAGAGAAAGACATCCAGGTCCACACATAGCTGACATATTTAAACAGCTGAATGGTGCCAAGGTTGTCTGCGGTCTTGATTTGAACAAAGGATACTATCAACTTGAGCTTAATTTAAACTGTAGGTACAACCCTACTTATTCAACTCATGTTGGTTTGTTCAGAAAAGGCTCCATTTTGGAGTGTTGTCCGCTGCGGAAATTTTTCAGCATGAAATTTTCTGAGTAATTCAACTTGTCACACATCCTTTTAAGTACAGTAATAATATACTAGTGTTTGGGGCCACACAAAAGGAGCATGACAAAGCTTTTACACAAGTACGCTGTCTGCTCGCTGATGCAGATCTCACTAAATGCAAAAAATTGTGAGTTTCCCAAAACCAAACTCACATTCTTTGGGCAAATTGTCTCTCAAGGCAGAATGACTCTTGACTCTGAAAAAGTACAAGCATTGTCATCCACGTGTCCCCACAAGATGGATTTTCGATCCTTCTTAGGCATAGCCAGATATTGCTCCAGATACATTTGTGACTTTTCCACAGCAAGTGCCCCGTTAAGAGATTTGACAAAGAAGAATATTCCTATCCAGTGGTCACCTGAATGTGACCAAAGTTTCAAGAAAATCAAACACACAATCGAAAATGCAACTGAAATTTCTTATTTTGATCCAAAGTTACATACTGAGCTCATTGTAGACACAAGCCTGGGGAGTTTGGGCGCGATTGTTGCTCAACACAATAGATATCCATTTGCTCAGAGACACATTGTGGCCTATGCTAACCGAAGTCTATCTCAGACTCAACATGCCTATTCTCAGCCAGAAAAAGAGAGCCTGGATGTTGTGTGGGCTTGTGAACATTTCATTGTGCTTCTCTACGAAAGCATTTCACCCTTATCACTGACCACCAGACATTGCTCATCATTTTCAGGAATCCAAAAGCCAAGATGCCCCCTCGCATTGAGAGGTAAAGAGTTGCAATTGCAAGAGTATGATTACACTATTGTGCACAAGCCAGGGAAGGATATAAACCGATTAATTCTCACGAGTGCTGTTACAGCATTACAGTGACACGTCTTAAGCAGCTAAAGAATATATCAATTTCATAGTAAAGTCCAGAATCCCTGTAGCTTTATCCATTGTGCAGATCATTGCTGCTACCAAGACATGCTCACACTCAAGGATATCATTGCAAAGCAATCATGGAGAAAACATACTTTACCTCTCACAGACGACGTTGCATTGTGAAGGAATTTAAAATCGATACTATATAATGTTGGCATAGCATATCCAATGTATATCTGTCACTTATACCCGAGCCCCTAGTAAATACACTCGACTCATGTACATCTTGAGAATCGGGCCCGAGTTGAGCAAAACGCCATCTTGGTTTTGTTTCCTGAAGCCTCTTTCTGTTAGTAAGGAAAGCACGTGACATGTTGCCGAGAGAAGAGTCAGAAAGGTCGGCCTAGGCTATGACAAAGCAGTGATTCTAACTTAGGAAACCCAAGGTCACATCTGCTTTTTCTTGTAGGATGAGCACATTCCTGCAGGCGCCATACCCGTACTCCTTTGCACCAGAATGAAAGGGGGGCACCTTTACTGACCTACCTCGGAATAGCTTTTGCAGAGTTCTAACCAATTTGTTGTGCCTTATATGGGTATTCCTGTTGGCTCTTCTTGTGTTGGTACTTTTCCATGTACGGGGTTTGTATGAGGTACGTCGAAAGTATATATGCACTGTTTTGAATATGATCCAGCAGTCTCCTCTGCACACCTTCGCGAACTGTGACCAGAGGGAGGCTCCCCTGTACAGGGTACTTTGCAAAATAAACGAGTGAACCTTTTCCATTGCCCATTGATTTATGTAGGGTAATTGTGATATATGGGCTATTGGTAAGTATAGCTCTATGATATATTTTTATAGTACTTCAGTTGGCGACTCCGCAGGGACTCCGCAATAGGGTTGTCCCCTCCTGTAAACGGGAGAAGAGGGGTGGGGAGGGGTTCTGGTCGAGGGGGTGGATCGCAAAAGGATCCTAATTGAGAAACCAATTTGTGGTAGAAGCGGAAAATTCCACTCTTCGACCCAGAAACCTTCCCAGCTGCTAAAAACCCTTCGCCGGAGTCCTCCGGGCTTAACCCGGGAACAGCTGACCGTGTTGGTCTACAAAGGAAGTTGGCGGTGTAAAACGTTCAATCAGACCTGCGTGCACCAGGTGAGGGAATAGTATGGTATGGAATGAGCACTTTTTGAGAAGTGGCTCAGAAGAACTGTTAACTGCATATGGTATGGTGGTTGGTGAACCACAAGGGAATCTGGGAGTCTGACGTGGCAGAGGTGTGACTGCACGGGCAGATGCTCCACAGACTTGTTTGGTGAATAATTGGGAGAACGTCGGACGCCTTTGTGTTGCATGGTGGGTGCTCACTCGGCCGGATCCTCTTCGGAAAGGCCCCCAGGAGAAACTGGGTAAGCGCAGGGTCTGGGGTGGCGCCCATATTGCCTGGCCCAACCAGCACAGGACTGGGGGATAGTCTGTAAGAGGGTCTGTGGTTCGCCTGTCTGATGTTCCCAGGGCAGTCTCTGGACTGTCTCGTTTATGAAGTATTTTTGTGGTCTGGAATCCAGAGTGATCGATTCCCGGAACAGGAGTCGACGGACTCTGTTCGCGTGTGAGACATGTCGTAAGGAATTGTAAAGTCATGACCGGAGCATTTTTCTCGATCGAAATTTATGCACTTTAAGTATATTATGAATACTATTTGTTATAAGTGGAAACAGTGAAAAGAGCGTATGATGAGTAGACACGTCTATGAGTGTGGCTGCCGTTGGAATTATATTATCTGTTGAAATACTTACCAAAATGTCTTGTTTTAGTAAATTATGTTTTGGGTGCTGCCGACGGAAAAGTGGACGGCTGGAAGAACGACAGCCTGCTCCTCCGGAAGGCAGTCCTAGTTTTGATATGTACATCAAACATGGTCTTACTCCCATTTTGTTTAATACTTTATGGAACAAATATACTAAAGACAATGCAGAATTACAGTGGCCTTTAACAGGGACGTTTGACAAAAGGAAAATAAATTACTTACAAAACAAATTATTTTTAAGAAAGAGCCGTTAGAGAATGTTTGACTCCTTGACCTTAAGGGTCAAGGAGGCAAAGCGACGGCGAATACGAGGAGAGAAATTGAAAAAAATTAAAGCAGGCCAGACTGTAACCCAAAAGGCAGTAGCATATGAAAAAGAAAAGGTAGAAAAGAATATCGAACAATTAGATAGACAGTTTAGATTGCAGACTGATAAAAGTTATGTGACCCGAACCGAAGCGGAAGATGAGATAGAGGAACTGTTGGAGACTCACCCTCCGCCACCATATGCACCTCAGGGTTTGTACCCAGCAGTTCCAGTAGATCGAAAAGGAGGGATAGGGGCGGCGGTTGCGACGGCTCCAGTAGCTGTGCACCCTCCTGCCCCGTCGTCTGTCTCTCCTACCCTCCGTCCCTCTACCTCTGAATTAATAACCTTGTTACCCGGGACGGCGGGCGTCTCACCTACCTCCCCAGTATTTTTTGCACCCCAGGCTAAAGGAATGACGGTTACTCCTAGCGGGATAACCGCTGCCTTTTCAGATTACACCTGCGACGCTCTACGGGAGGGATGGAAGGTCGTTGAGTTTTTACTCGATCATCCTTAGGAGAGGAAGAAAGACAGGCTGTAGTGATTCAAGCATCCCAGTGGATGCGGAATCCAATTTATACTCTAGAAGACATTTGGAGTACAATGAAAGATTTTGAACTGGTCACTCAACAACTAGCATTAGAACACATGGCAATAACACTGATTTCTTTATGGGAACAATGCTTCCATGAAGGTCTGGCCCCTCAAATATTGTGTGACATCCGAGATCGAGCATTTAAGTTCAAATTACAGGTCAATGAGGTGTTCCAGAATGTTGAAACTCTGATAAATTACCGGGACCGAATGGTTAGGAGATGCCCGGATGTAGGGACACAGTATCCTATGAGAGAAGTACATCCCCTCTTTCACCCCGAAGTTCCCGAAGTATTGGATGGAGGAGGTAATGTCACTAGAGCACGCATAGAGGCACATTTCCAAGACCAGTGGGTTTATACCCCATGGAAACGGAGTGAAGTCCTTACTTTAAAGGCTCAGCTCCCTGACCCTTGTAAGAATCCTATGGCTTATTATAAAGAATTAACTGAAGCCGCTAATTTGTCCGTCATGACACTAGCTGATATCGAGTTATTTTTCGGTCTTTTAGTCCCTGTGGATATATGGAGACAAGTGCATGATTCAGATCATGCTGCTGAACTTGGAGGGACCTGGGATCAGATTAAGACATGGGACAAAGATCGAAAGCCTGGCAATAAACCTAAAGATGAGATTTTAGCTATTCCAGCTTGGATTATTACATTTATGCAAACCCTTATTCCCCCGAGTAATGTAGATTGGGATAAGTTGACAGCCTGCATCCAAAGGAAGGATGAGAATGTGTCAGATTTCTTTACCCGATTTGAGAAAGTATTTATTGACTTCAGTGGACAGGATTTGTCCACCGAGGGTGGTATACGGCTATTTGTCAACAGATTTGTTACTAACCTGTTGCCAGAAATAAAGACACGTTTGCAGGCTGCCGAAAGAACTTAGACTACTTCACCCACTTCAGGTATCCTTAGCATGGATCAGTATTATGAGCATAGGAAAAATGAGAATAAGGATAAGTCGGATAAAAAAGTTAAGGACTTGAAAACTCGTGTATTACTGCAACAAGTTAGCAGAGGGCAAAATGGCAGAAGAGTGAGTAGGGGACCTTTTCCTAGGGGCGCAATGATGAGAGGAGGCGGAGGGCAGGGACCCCCTTTAAGGTACGACCAGTGTTCCAATTGCAGACAGGAGGGACACTGGCAAGCCTAGTGTCCATTACTGTATGAGCGGGGTGGTTTCAGCAGGGGACGAGGAAGAGGAGGTACTGACCAAAGTAGCATGAAACGTGGTGACCGGTCAGGTGGTGAGTCAGGGAAAAACTATTTTGATGATTTCCAAGGGAGGCAATACTATAATGAAGACTATCATGAAGACACCTATTGTGGATATAATTATGCATGAGACAGCCACGGACAGAGCAGGGACCATATATCAGTACCAGTTGACCAACAGGGGCCTTACGTACAGGGAATTTGATGGGGACATCTGAGAAGTTTTTAGTGGATACTGGAGCTATGTATAGTTCAGTAGCTCATACATTGGTCCCAGGGGTTGCTCTGTCTGGGCAAAATAACGTATCAGTGCGATTTTCAGGGATCCCATTTGGTTAGCCCCGTTTCAAAACCCCTTCCCTTTACCATTGGGCCCGTTACTGTAGAATCACAGTTTCTGCTTACCTCTAGTTGCGACAAGACTTTGCTAGGTTTGGATATATTGAAAAGATTGCATGTTCGTATTTATTGTTCTCCTGATGACGTGTACTTAACATTGCGGCCCCCTACTGAATGTGCATCTCAATGTTTAGTGAAAAATGCACCCCTCCCTCCTGAGTTCTCAGATATACCACCCACTTTATGGGCAAAGGGGGACACGGATGTCGGTTTGTTGAAAATACCACCTGTATCCATGACCCTAAAACCAAATGCGCGCTTATCCCGTATTCCTCAATATCGAATTTCACCCGAAGGCGAACAGGCTTTGTTGCATGATAATTGTGATTTAATAAAAAAAGGGAGATGTTGAGGAAACAGCATCGAATATTTGTAATAGTCCCATTTTGTCGATTCTGAAGAAGCCCCCCTTAGATGGTGATCCTGATTATAAAGATACTTATCGTTTTGTAATTGACCTTAGAGAGGTTAATAAAATAGTGATTCCTCAATATCCTGTGGTCCCTGATATCACTGCCATCCTAACTATGATTTCCCCTACCACACAGTATTTCTCGGTGATCGATCTAAAGAATGCTTTCTTTAGTATTCCCATACATCCCGACAGCCGTCACATCTTCGGATTCTCATTATCTGGCCGAAGCTTCAGATTTTGTCGCTCACCTCAAGGCTATACTGAAAGTCCTAGCAGTTATAGCCAGGCTCTGAAAACCGTGTTGGATGAATTAGTCCTCCCTTCCGGTAATGTTCTCATTCAATATGTGGATGATATTTTGGTGGCCTCTGATACGGCAGAGGATTGTAAGGAAGCCACTGTTAAATTGTTGCATCACCTGGCTGCTCATGGCAATAAAGTATCTCTGTCCAAGTTTCAGTATTGTCGACAGGAAGTGACCTACCTTGGTCACTTACTGCCGAAAGCGGGGAGACGATTAACTCCTGAACGAATATCTGTTATTACTAACATGTCTGTGCCTTGTACTCAACGTGATGTTCGTGCTTTTCTAGGCATAACCTCTTACTGTCGCCAATGGATTCCTAATTTTTCTCTTCTGACTAAACCTCTGTTGCACTCGGTTACGAAAGATGTGCATGAACCCTTACCCTGGACGGATGAATGCCAAGATGCTTTTAATTCTTTGAAATCTGCCCTTGGCTCTGCACCCGTTCTGGGTACTCCTGACTACTGAAAACATTTTGTACTCTATGTGCATGAGATAGACGGTTGTTCTCTTTCAGTGTTAACCCAGGATTTTGACGGAAAACAAAGACCCAATGCATATTTCTCTGCAGTATTGGATAATGTTGCCCGAGCCCTTCCAAGCTGCCTAAGGGCTACTGCTGCTGTGGCAGTGGCCATTCGACAGTTGGAAGGGATTGTTTTGAATACTGATCTCACAGTGATGATACCACACGCTGTGGATATACTATCGAACAGAACAAAAACTCAGCACCTCACAAGTGCGCGATTGGTTATGAATTGACTTTATTTGCACCTCACATTAAAATTAAACGATGTGCCACTCTGAACCCAGCCACGTTACTACCCCTCCCTTCGAGTGATCAAAAGGGCGATGTCCATGATTGCATATTTCGGACGGAAGAAGAAACGAAGGGACGTGTAGACCTCACTGATTCCCTTCTATCTGACCCCCAAGGAGAACTGTATGTGGATGGCTCTTGTTTCAAGTTACCAGATGGCACGACCACAGCTGCTTATGCTATAACTACTCTCAGAACAGTGGTAGAAACCGCTCGGGTTTCACAGCACTCAGCGCAAGCAGCTGGGCTAATAGCATTATTAAGGGCCTGTGAGCTGAGTGAAGGGTTAAGAGTAAAAATCTTTACTGACAGGCAATACGCCTTTGGCGTGGCCCATAGTTTTAGGCTGCTGTGGAGGGAAAGAGGGTTTCTTACTTCTCACGGTCAAAGAATACAACATGGCCAGTTGATTGAAAGATTGTTATATGCTCTGACTTTACCAGAAAAGGTCGCTATCATCAAGTGTAGCGCCCATAAGAAAATTATTGATACTACAGGAGAAGGAAATGCCTTTGCTGACCAAGTAGCGAAAGAAACAGCACAGACTAAAAAGTCCACAATGTTCCCCAGTGTAGCAACTCGATGGGTGGCGGAGACTACAGTATTTGATAACACTATTTAAAGTGTTAAGGAATTACAGAAAGAGGCCACCTCTGATGAACTGTTAAGATGGGAACAAGAAATAGGGCTGTTAGACAAAAATGATTGTTGGATTGATCTAACGGACAGACAGAGATGGGTATTGCCTAATGCCCTGGTATATGCAGTAGTAGTGATGGCCATGGCACTGCCCACATTGAAGCAAAAGGTATTTGTTCATTATTGGACCCAGTATGGAATAACCCGAATATTCCTAAAATTGCCGCTCATGTAGTTAAATATTGCATGATTTGCTTGCAGAATAATCCAGGAGGAAGAGAAACAGTTTTTTTTTAACTTTATTTTTGATTATGCAAGGAAAAAATAAACAGTCCCCCCCAATTGTGGCATCATACAGAACCGTTGCATACAGGACGACAACCTCATTAAGGCACATTAGGGACCAAAACGAGAAACAGTTCTTAGTGGAAATTTAGCTCCCCCTTCTTTACCATTTGAAGTATTACAGATGGATTATATTCAGTTTGACAGAGTAAGTAATCTCAAGTATGTACTGGTGGTGGTGTGTGCATTTAGTAAATGGGTTGAAGCCTATCCCACTAAGGAAAACACTGCGCTGGCTACTGCGAAAGCCTTGTTTAAGGAATTCCTGCCCCGATTCGGTTTGCCCCGAATTATCTGGACAGATAATGGGGTACATTTTAATGCGGAGATTGTCAAGCATGTTTGCGCAGGGCTGCAGATAAAACAGAAGTTTCATGCAGCCCGGCACCCACAATCCGCAGGGTTGGTTGAGAAATATAATGGCATATTGAAACTGAAGATGGCAAAAATACAGGAGAGTACAGGTTTAAGTTGACCTGATGCATTGCCTTTAGCATTAATGTCAATACGAGTAACCCCTCATTCTCGGGCTGGGTTGTCACCTTATGAGGTTGTTTTTGGCCGACCCGCCAACGTGTGGGGTGTCCCGAGACCCAAATCTTTCCGAGATCTCGATTATCCTATGATGACAGATTATCTGTATGCTTTGACTAATGATCTGCGTTCTATTCATCAACAGGTCTCAACAGTACTGCAGCCACTGCCGGAGGGTCCCGGACATCGCCTGGAACCAGCACAAAGGGTCCTCGTGCGGAAGTACCAACGAAAATCGAGTTTGGAACCGAGGTGGAGCCACCCCTATCAGATCCTCCTGGCCACTTGGACAGCAGTAAAGGTGGATGGGAAGAAAAACTGGATCCATGCCTCACACGTGAAGAGGCTACCCTTGCCGCTTCCCTCTGATCATCAGATCTGAGACGGGGTTCTAATACAAGAGGGAGAACAAAGGGTACGGTTTGTGCCTTTCTCCGGATGCCATTGAAATTGGGCAAGTGGAAGGATTGTCGATACCGCAAGGAGGGGATAACACTGATCCCCCTGAGGCCTCTGGAAATTGTGTGGCACCAAATATCCCTGCTGCTGTGTTGGTCCATGATCAGGAGCAACCTGGCCATCTGCGATACAATTTACGGCCCCGAAAATCACGCAATACCCCCGTTTTGGATGGCAGGAGAAAGGGAAAGACTTGAGTTGTAGGTTGAAAGATAAGCTTTTCTGGGGTATTGAGCGAGACACTGAACTGAACCCGTTGAGAGCTTGGAACTGACATATTTCTCTGTTCAGAAAGAAAGACTGTGTAATTTAAAGGGCCTAAATTGCAACGGTGAAGTTACTGAGAAGATCATTTTAGTGGATGGATAGTACGAGCCTGCCTGTGAGGCTCCAAACGGACACAGGGAGAAGAAACCCTCTGGCAGTTGGCTTGCGTTTTCCCCGAGTTTATTTTGGACTTTTAGTTAGGATGTATCCCTTTGCCCGATTTGCTCTTGAAGATGAGAGACCTCTTGCACCCCGACCTTTTATTGAAAATGTTCCTATGTTTTCTGGTTGGGCTACCAGAGTGAAGGTAGCCTTTGTAATAACTATAGCAGTAATTATGATAATCTTGATGAGTGTGTTTATATATTTAGAATTTCAATATCCAATGCACAATGTTTTAGGTACCACCTCAGCTCCACCTGAACATTTCTTTTATACTTTGCCCCCTCATAAAGAGAGACATCGAGAAACCTATGTGAAAAATGCATTTATAGAAATGTTACATGAGACTCATAGCACTACGAATAAGACAAACTGTTGGGTATGTGGCCTCTTGCCGTCTGTAATGCATCGCCATGATTTGTTTCTTTCCTTACCGTTATCACATTTAGCTAGTTGCGAAGCCTGGTTTCAGTTGTTATCACTTATGTATTTGCATTATGTAGCGGACCCCAAAGCATATATTGAAAAGGATTATGAAGCTGTTCTAAAATACATAGAGCAACATCAGGGATTTGATGCCGAAGGGAACCAGGGGGAGGAATCTTTAGACCCGAACGCTTGTATGAATGTGTATACCACTTAAGAAAATGCTACTTGGTTAAAAGAGGAAATGTTAGATTTTGAACAGTTCAATTCTACCCAATATTTTCAACAATTCCAGGATCGAAATGTCACTGATGATAGGGCAATGCCAGTTCCTATTCTGAATAGTACTGCTTCTTTTTGTATACAAGGAAAAGGTCATGTTGAAGTGGGAAATAGCAGGTGTAACTATACTTACATTTTGCACACTACTAGTACACCACCTCTAATTACTCCTCCCAATGTATATTTTGTATGTGGAGAAAATGCCTACACTTGGCTCCCGAGAGGGTGGGCCGGAAAATGTTACCTGTCTTTCTTGTACCCTACAGTTTATATAGTCCCTTCTGACTACCACAAAACCCATCAGCTGACTGAACGAAGTTTAGGTCCCCATAGAGGATACAGAAGTATTAGTACCGAAGGCACTGATCAGACTGACACTGCTGCTCAGCAGTTTATGGACCTAGCGAAGGGTCTCTTCCCAATATGGGGTCCTATGGGAAAATGTAGTTCAAACTACGGCTGGGATTTTGACTAACCTCACTGTAGAGCTTCAGGCGACGAGGCTTGTCTGGCTCCAAAATCGGATGGTGCTTGACGTCATCCTAGCTGATCAAGTAGGAGCAGGTTGCGTGATCGGCAGCTCCTGCTGCGTATAAATTCCAGATTCTGCCCCCACTATACATTTGGCTATTCAAAAATTGCATCGTTTGGCTGCAGAGGTCCATGCAGACACTGGTATGTGGTCTTTTACTGGTTTTGGAATCTTCTCTCTACTTGGGGTTGGAAGATTTTCATGATTCTGGCTGGAGCACTGGGAGTGGTACTCGTTTGTTGCCTGTGCCTTCATTGTGGCCCGGCATGTTGCTCCTATTGTGCAGCCAAACCTACTTCCTCCCTGACAGTGTCCCGACAGAAAAAGGGTGAGAAGCAGTTAATACAGAAGGAGGTGGTCGACCTTATGCAGATAGATGAGGGTGTGTTCTTGGATTGAGGGCCCAGCCTTTGTATTGGCTATGTTATGCCAAAAGGGCGGTCTGAAGGAATATAAGATCGATACTATATAATGTTGGCATAACATATCCAATGTAGATCTGTCACTTATACCCGAGCCCCTTGTAAATACACTTGACTCATGTACATCTTGAGAATTGGGCCCAAGTTGAGCAAAACGCCATCTTGGTTTCGTTTCCTGAAGCCTCTTTCTGTTAGTAAGGAAAGCACGTGACATGTTGCCGAGAGAAGAGTCAGAAAGTTCGGCCTAGGCTATAAACAAAGCAGTGATTCTAACTTAGGAAACCCAAGGTCACATCTGCTCTTTCTTGTAGGATGAGCACATTCCTGCAGGCGCCCTGCCCGTACTCCTTTGCACCAGAACGAAAGGGAGGCACCTTTACTGACCTACCCCCGGAATAGCTTTTGCAGAGTTCTAACCAATTTGTTGTGCCTTATATGGGTATTCCTGTTGGCTCCTCTTGTGTTGGTACTTTTCCATGTACCATGTTTGTATGAGGTACGTCGAAAGTATATATGCACTGTTTTGAATATGATCCAGCAGTCTCCTCTGCAAAACCCTTCGCGAGCTGTGACCATAGGGAGGCTCCCCTGTACAGGGTACTTTGCAAAATAAACGACTGAACCTTTTCCATTGCCGACTGATTTATGTATGGTAATTGTGATATATGGGCTATTTGTAAGTATAGCTCTATGATATATTTTTATAGTACTTCAATATCAAAAATTAAAAAATGTGCAGGTAGAACTTTCTGTCACTCAAGAAAGATTTTTACTAAGAGGTTTGAGGATTGTCATACCTGAAAGCTTGAGGCAACAAGTGTTTGAACTGCCATACAAAGGACATAGAGGCATTGTAGCCACCAAGAAAGACCTCAGAGACCGAGTGTGGTTTCCTCGCCTTGATGAACGAATCGAGAAGGAACTGAAAGCATGACACCTGTGTAACTGTTTATATCCCAAGACAAGGTACAAACAGAGAGTGCACTCCATATTCAACAGGTAGCGCCCTTAACTGTAAAGGGTGAGTGCTACTCTCTACAAACATGAAATGGGTTTTAAAAGAGACACTGTTAGAGGTGGCTCAGGCTGCAGAACGGCGCAGGGAGCCCTGGGTACAGCTCCTTGGGGAAGGAGCGAATAAAGGTTGCACAGTGAGAGAGACAACTGCCAGAGCACCGCTTATCAGTTATGGTAATCCTGGACCCACCTGTTGATGCTGTCCAAAGTATTGCACCCCACGGCCGTCAGGCTGAGGTAGTTATCCTCCTCCTCTGGCTTGCTGGCTTTTCCCGCTACCATTTTCTTTTCTTCATCACAGAGAGTGGAAGAGGTGGTGAAAGAAGCAGAAAGTGACACCCCACATGACTTCCTGGGAGAGGAGCTGCACAGGGCAGCAGTTGAGGACTCTAGTGTGTGGCAGCCTCCAGGGGATGAAGTGACCGCATTGGACTCAATCCAAAGCTGCTTTCCGGGATCCTGGCACCTGCGGCAAACACGATGAGCAGACACAGATAGAGATCAGGGCTCAGGAGAAGGTGACACAGCATCTTCTGTTTTTTATGTAGTATTTCTTGGTGCGATGAAACAATAAACCTATGTCGCCAGCACAATTTTTATTGTCTTAGTGTGACACACTTGCCCGGGAAAACAACGCCACCACTGTGACCCGTTGCCCCCACCCTTCCCCATGTGCAGCCAATGATTGACGAAGCACATGAAAAGCAGGATTGGGTTAAGAATTAAAACGGCGGTCAGCGCTAGGAGCAAGTGAAAACACTAGCACTCCTGATGAGGGCTTGTAAACCAAGAAAAAAAGAAGTTTCTAAACTGGTCATAAAATGAGGGATAGTGGAGGGATAGTTTATTTGGTCCATGTGCTAGGGGAGGGGTAAACACAGGAAGAGTCATTGACAAATGAGGAGAAAAAATAGGAGAGTGACAATGGAGTCCGCAAATGTGAAGCCTTTTGACAAGTTGAAACCCACAAAGTACATACAGCATGTCTCTTTGAGACAGCACATGCGCTGTCTACAGCTGAGACTCAAAACAGGTCTCACAGTCCCCAGAGAGTTTTCTCTTTCAGTATGATTTCCGGCAGGCATGCCCTGTCACTGTTTTTCAGGAATCCCTTCAGTGTCTTTTGAAACATTACATACAGAAAAGCACACATTTAATTTTAATGACTACAAACATCTAAATATGTGTGTATAATGTCAGTTGTATTTAAGTGTCTTTATTGAACTTCAAGTAATAACAATAACTGAATAACATTAACTGAATAACAGACCATAAAACACTGGCTTTTGACATTAAATAGAAGACTCAAAGTATTTGATATTGTGGAAATCATTGCATTTCAATGTGGCCCGCTTTCCTTATCCAGAAATTGACGAAACACAGCCATAAAAAGGGGTTGCCATGGAGTTAGAAAGGGGAAGGGTGGCATTTATTTATTTATTTATTTATAAAGTTTTATATAGCGCAAACTTGATCCCGAAAGATATCAGTGCGCTTTACAATTTGAGGCAATTAAATAACTTCCCACCCTATTCCCCTATAAACCCACATCCCACTATGGAACTAAAAATGCAAAATTAGAACAAAAAAAAGGTAATAACTACTAACATTTTTACACAGATAATAAAAACAAAATATATATATATATATACCGTTTTAGAGGTCTTTATTCGATTTGCATCATAAAAGACAAGTACATATTAAAAAGCAGTTCATACTCTTACATATAAGATGATAAATACATTACATTTTAAAAACAAGTTAAGAAAAGTATTACATTTTTAGACAATGATGTACAAAAAAGACCCCTACTACATAAAACAATGGTACATTCGAGCTAAAAGATATAAAAACATGAACTGTGGGAACTTCATTTGCCAAGGTTGCGAGAACGAATTGACCATGCCCAGCTCACAAATTTTGCTACACCAATGGCAATAGGGGTAGAAGTATCTGTTTTAAGAATCCTAGTCGCTGCCACTGCAGATCTAGTACCTAGTAGGCGACAGACTGGCAAAAGCCAAACTTTTCTGGGTAACAAGTACTTAGGGCAGCAAACAAAAAGATGTTCAATATTTTCTACTGCTGTTACACAGAAGGGACACTTGTCGCTACCACCAGTTGACCAAGAGTGCGTAAGCTCCCTCACAGGTAACGAGCCTACTCGTAATTGGTGATACAGTTTACGATCGTTTGGCTTTGTAATTAAGTCCCAATAGGCTTCATATTTAGGGACATCCTTTACAACCAAGAATTCGAGTGTCATGGTAGGACCAACAACCATAGCGGATCTCCTCTCAGCGATCCAGTGCCAATAAATATCTTTAAGTGCCTTTTTTGATGGAAAGGTCGTGCGTGCAGGATCAACCCACAATGACTCCAGGCTCAAGTTTTTTAAAAGCATCCTGAGATGCGAGAACCAGGGAACCCAATGGGACCCTTCAAGCCCCCTCACCTCAGTGATAGCCTCAGCAAACAGGGTTAGTTCAGGTGTAGTCCACAGACGACGCCAGAACGCCAATGGTCTATACCTTACTGCGTCCTCGATGGATTTAACACCTAAATCAAGCTGCAAGGGTAAGGAAGGTGTAGATTGTGGGAGACCAATTGCCATTCTGAGGAACCTATTCTGAGCCACCCTCAGAGTGGTTAGATCACTATACCCCCACAATTCTGCACCATAGATAGTTGCAGGGATTATCTTAGAGCCATACATTTTTACCAACGGTGCCAAGGGTTTAGTGAGAGATTTTGCGAGCTCCTTCAGTAGGGCACCCCCAAGTTGAGCATGTTTCAGAGTCATAAGGTCCAACTGGGGTTTCCAGCTCAAGTTCTCACTTAGTGTAACACCTAGGTATGTAAAAACCTCAGTTTGTTCCAAAATGGCTCCACTCATTGACACCTTGGCCTTCACAGTCTTAGGACCTCGCAGGACCATACATTTGGTCTTGTTGACGTTCACTTCTAACTCATGTTCACTGCAAAAACACTCAAAACGAGCCAGTGCGGACTGAAGACCCTGCCTCGTTTTTGATATAATTAGAGTGTCGTCCGCAAACATAAGAAGGGGAATTTTCCTTCCAGCAAGGGAGGGCGCGTCCGTTGGATAATTAGAAAAATATTTAGTCACCCCATTAATAAACAAGGAAAAAAGGGTGGGGGCCAACACACACCCTTGTCTAACCCCCTTGGCAACTTTAAAACTGCCAGCAACCTCTCCTGGACCGCCCCATCTTACTTTGGCATAAGTATTTGAGTGCAGATTAATCAATAGCGCCACCAGCTCTTTGGGCATGCCCAAATCCAGCAGGACTTCCCAAAGCTTGATCCTGGGCACTAGGTCAAACGCAGACCTAAGATCCACAAATGCCGCAAACAACAAACCTCCACCAAGATAGACCACCTTCCAATAAAGTAGCATGAATCTAAAGACTTGCTCTAAAGTCCCCATATGTTGCCGAAAACCCGCCTGAAGAGGACTTAAAACATCGTGATCAGAGATCCAAGTCTGGATCCTACCCAAAAGAAGGCGAGCCACAATCTTTTGTACAGCATCAATCAGGCTAATAGGTCGATAATTAGCCGTTACTGAGCGATCACCCTTCTTGTGGATAGAGAGGATCTCCGCCCCTAGCCATGAATCAGGAACTTTCGCACCCCTTGCCAAAGCATTAGCTAACAGAACAATGTATGGGACCCAGAGGTCCTGTTCCTGCTTAAACATATCAGCTGGAATGCAGTCAGGTCCTGGTGCTTTACCCCCCGGGATAACCCTTAACACTGCCTTCACTTCAGCTGGCGAGAAAAGCAAGGCTTCGTTAAAAATAATGGGCAGCAAAATTGCTGAACTAGTGACATTCGCTTTGAATTGGTTCCCGTAGTATTCAACCCATTCCCCTGGCTCAACACAGTTTGAGGGGGATCTATCCTGTGGGCGATTGCCCCATTTAAGCTGCCGCCAGAATTTAATCATGTTATTAGTCTGGCAGGCCTCCAACAATTCCTTCCAACGAGACTCGTCCCAATTCTTCTTAGCAGTGGCCTGCACAGTTTTGTAAGTGGCCCTGCAACTACGAATTAAGCTCTGATCTCTTAACTTTAAAGCCGCATGCAGCACCTTTTGAGACTCCCTGCATGCACTATTAAACCAGGTTAGGGGCTTCAGCTTATTTCTTCTAGTGCAATAGATTTAATAAAAAGAGTTTTCAGTTTTAAAAAAAGATCCCTGTGTAGTGTAGTAATGTTATCTAGAAGGGCCGACTCTTGGCTGAACCCGCTGATTTGAGTCATTGTATCCCTCAACATGGTTCTAATCCTTGACAGAAACTCCTCATCCAGGGCTATTTTAGGCCAGCTGACCCTTCTTTCATTGTTGGATAATATGACCTGCGGCGCGGATGCCTCTACCACCGAGGGCTCTACAAAGAAACCTTCTTTAAACGATAGGACCAGGGGATTGTGATCACTCTCGGGTCTGTTTACTACCACCATATCCAGCAGACTGGGCCACATTTCCACATTCACCAGGATGTAGTCAATACGGGATCCAGATCTGCCGTTGTCGTAGGTCCTTGCCCCCATCCTATCAGACTTCAAACGCCCATTAACTGCACGCATTCCCTGGTTCAAGCATAGACCCTTTAAAAATATGGCTGATTGGGACCATTTCTTAATAGGTTGTAACTCCAACCCAGGAATGCCCCATAAGGAATCCTCATCTTCTGTAAGCGTACAATCATCCGGCCCCATAGGTTCAAAACAAGTGTTGAAGTCCCCCAACACCACCCTATTAGTATTCACCGGAAGTGAGCTTAAGAAACCCTCCAACATTTAACTTTATATAGGAAACAGGGCGTTTACATCCACTTGTGCTCTCTCATGCGAGCATATGTTGTGCATATGTGAACCTCCAAAATCATGAGAGCATGGTTGAGATCGTGAGCTCATATCCCATTAACCACTGAATGTCAAATATATGGCCCACGCTTATTTATTTACTAGCAAGATCTCCAGATTTCAACTATTTGCTGGGATTTGCTGGCTGTTTTCGTCTGTGTTGTGTTATGCTATGTTACACGCATTTAGATAGCGCCAATTCTAATATTCGTAGGGCATCAGAGCGCAACACTAAGCAAATCCATTGAGCCTTCACTGTCTCATTCTTGTACTCGATCCGTGCGCCAGAGAAAAGTTCTGGTCAAGCAGCTCTCGGGTATTCAGCAAACAGAAAGATAACATTCCTAGTTCTTTGATAAACGCACCTAATTTGATGGCCTCTGATTGGGCGCAAGCAACTTAAAGGAAACACTGGCCAAAACGCGCATGCTTTCTAAAAAGCACTACTGCTATTTCAGGGGCCCCACAGCAGTTCCCATGGCAAGTATGAAATCGGTTAGGAAAACTACAACAGCTGTGGGAAAATCCATGGAATTCAAAGCATCTTGTTCATGGCGGCCTCACGCATTGGCATGCAGGGGGCCCAGAGACAATTTATCTCGAAGCAGAACTGGTGCACGAAACTCAATTTATAGAACCGCCTTGAAATACTGTTTACAATCTTCTGCAGCAAGCGATGTCTGGAGCCATCCACTCCTTTCATCAATGATGATTTGACTTGTTTTTAGCGCTGGTCTCAGTACAGCAAAGTGGATTTCAAAGCAAATAATCTGTCTGCGAGATTACACTGTAATACAAAGACATGCAGCAGACATTTAACTAGAAGTCAGGTTCGGTAGAGCCTGTTAGGCATTCTGAAGTAAGGGCTTAATTCATCATGTTAGACATAAATCAAATCTATGTATCTCCTCTTCTTTTAAACACACAAAAAAGTGGCCCCACCTGTAAATAGAACTCTAATAGAAAACACTGTTTGGAAGCAAAAGAAATGTTTTAGGAAAATCGTCAAAAGTCAACATTTAAGAAGAAAATAAAGGGAGTGGACAGCCCAAAGGACCTTTTTCCGGCTGTGCGACAAGTGGACCTAAAAGAATGAATCCATGGCGATGCTTTTCCAGGTGAAACAAATAGGGTTTGTGCCCATGTTTTTAAATAAGGAAACCCAGAAGCAATAGAGAAAAAAAAACAAAGCTGATAGTGAAGTTGTGACTGCAGAGGTGGGATCACAGACCCTTTAGCCTAGTGACAACAAATGACACGCGCTTTAACTTTTATAGTAGGCTTTTTTTTCTACAAATTGTGTTTTAAAAGCACGCCATAAAAATTGCAAAGTTGGAGCACGATAAAGAACAGTGAATGATAACAGACACAAACTACCAGATACTGAAATTACCTGCAGATCCTTGTAATATTATTTTTAGAAGAACAGTAGTCAGAATTGACTACCACCCATGCACCATACCACACTATGCATACTCCTCAACACAGGGCCGGACTGGCTGTTGCGGGCACCGGGCAATCCCCCGGTGCACCGCAAGGGTGGGGGCTGGTTTTGGGCCCCTAGGGGCTGTTTTTGTTACAGGGCCGTTTATGCAGCATAGCTGCAAAATCGGCCCTGTAACAAAATCGGACGAAAACCGGCCCGGCAAAGAGCTCGGTCGCACCCCCAACCTCCCCCTGGGGGGCCGGTAGAGCACCATGCCGGGGGCGGTTCTGTTTCCTAGTCCGGCCCTGCCTCAACACCTTCTTGCCCATCTAATACGCCACATAAATATGGGACCTACTGTACGAAAACCCTCCAGACCTGCATTTCCTCACAGGAACATGGCTAAATCCAACCTTTACACTGGACTTTGTTAAAGCCATCCTGCTGGCTACAAAATGACCATCAGCACAAGCCCAGGGGTGGAATTGCTATCATATATCTAAATACACCATCACTTGGACCACCCACTTAGGCACCTCCACCAGCTACATAGGATACCTCAGGTACAAGATACAAATCACCTCCATCTTCTCGTACACAGACCACCAGGACATAACACCAATTGTACCAGCTTTATCACAGACTAGGCCACTCCCCTCATCATCAATGCCAGCACCATTAACCTCCTCAGAGACCTTAGCTTTCACCTAGAAGACCGCATCAATCCTTAATCTATAGCCCTTGTATTACTGACCTCAACCCCCGACACCTATCAGATCTTATTTTCACGTGAATCAGCAGCATCAAAGTAGACAAGCCAACATCTATGACTTGGATAGATCATGCCCTCATCAGATTCAGCATAGCCATTCCGCACCACCACAAACCTACCACTACTGGACCCTCCTAACACAACTGGGAAAACTTCATAGATGAGGACGGGGCTTCTGCCCCTCTAGATCACTACATGCACTGACACCCTTTCTCCCCTCCAGTGCAACCCAATGACAGCCACTCTGACCTCAGGCCAGCTGTTACACAGAGGAAGTCAGGCTGACAAAATGCCACTGCAAGTAACTGGAGCACAAATGGAGAACATATAAAGTCACTAAGGCGCTACCACCAGCAGATACGGAGTACCAAACACACAACTCATGCAGAACACTTACATGCTGGCACAAACAGCAGCAAGGAAATCTTTGCCATCATCAAACATTTCACCATGCCCCATTCTGGCTCCAGCAACATCCCTCCCTCACAAGACTTTTGCAACAAGCTCTCGGAATTCTTCTGTAACAAATTCACCTGCATATACCGCAAGTATGGCCCTCAACCCATCCCTAACACTGCCACAAATCAGCTTCCCATCAGGGATAAAGAACAAAGTCTGTGTTAGGAATTCTAGGCTCAGACACACTGCAAGACATTGCCATGTGTTCTTACCCCTTAGGTTCCCCTTCTGTCCTTACCCATGATCCCTACAGCAGGATTTCCACAGCAGATAGGAATTTGTAGACGCTCCCTGGGACTCGTAAAACGGTGCATCAGAACGTAGCCATTGCTTGGCTTACTGTCCCGGTACCACGCCCCCCTACTACTTCCCGGTTCTGAGAGACGCGCTTTCTCGGCACTTGCTGCTTCGTCCCTGGCGTCTCTCTGCTGCTGCTCCGTGAATCCTTTTTGGTAGTACTCTGCCCACCCCCCGGTCTGCAACTCAAGTATTACCTCTCCTCATCGTACTATCCCCCCATCCGGTGGGTTACTCTCTTTCCAGTTCGGTCTCTGGTTTCCCGCCCTGCAAACTCCATTCCATCTGGAGGGCGTTTTCCTCGGCCAGAGACTGGGTCCTGGTAAACCCATACCGCAAACCTTAAAACCGCTCTTTTAAGCAGAGTTTCCTTAGCGGAGCCCCTACTCAATTTTTCCTTTCATTTTGGGGCTCAATTCAGTTGATTTCCTTGCTGAGAGAGAGCGCTCCGCCCAAATTCGTTCCCCGGGCCGGGTGTCTCTCCTCTTGAGAGTGTAACTGCTCTGCTCCTGATCCCCCTTATGAGCCGGCCAGTGCACCTCAAGTCCTTTCCCCCCTTGGTTATTGTCATTGTATGGCGTGTGTGTCCTTTCATGAGTTCAAGTCTTTCTGGCCTGGTACCATTCCCCCTCAAGCCATATCCTGAAGCAAGAACTCATCATAAGTTATCCTGTGGACTTCACTGGGGTAAGTGACCTGTGGGGCATAACAACGCATGTCAATGTTTTGTTCACAGCTAGTGCATTGTGTTTAGTATAGCAGTGCTTGCCCTGTTTTTTATATTCACAGCCTGGACTACACCAACCGAGCTACACCTGCCCTGTTACCTAACCCCTCGTATAGGGAGATTGGTGGACACTCCTTGGGTTTTCCCCCCATACTTTTAGGGGACAGTCGTCAGGAGTGTGTTCACTATCACATTCTTGTTTCTGTTTCCTGGAGGTGTAGGGGATTCCTCTTCGTTGCCGTGGACATTTGCTTGTATCCTTTTGCAAGCTAACAGACTGAACATGTGGTCCATGGTCACCACTGCGGAAACCACCGTTACCATGAAGACCATCTACTCAGGGGCTCTATTTGACCCTTGCACTCAAAGGATTCCTTCCGATGAACGAAGCACTAGCAGCCATTCTCAATGCCTCCATTAACTCAGCCACATTCCTGGACATCTGGAAACACACCACTGTCACACCCCTGCTTAATAAACCATCCCTTAAATAGCCAAGCCCTACAACTACAGACCCATCTCTCCCCTACCATACCAGACTAAGGTCTCAGAGAAACTTATTGCTGATGCCTTACCTACAACCTCAGCAACCACCAGTTCCTTGATGCCACACAGTCCAGATTCAGGCCCAACTACCGTACAGAAACAGCACTCATCCCCCCCACAGATGACATATGTTTGTTCCTTGAGAGAGAAGACATGGCTGAATGTATTCTCCTTGACCTCTCGGCAGCATTTGATATGGTCTTACACCCCATCCTCAGCAGGTGCCTGCACGAGACCGGCATCCAGTGACCCGCGCTCCACTGGATCTGCTCCATCTTCTTGGATAGAGCACAAGCTGTTGCACTGGCAACTTACTCCTTGGAAGACTGCAAACTCATCTTACGGTTTATCGCTCAGCCCCTTCTTCTTATATCTATGCATGATCCATCCGGCCAACACCATCCATACATACAACTTCAACATTCTCTCCTGAACTGATGACATACAACTCATTCTCTCCCTCTTCTGCAAGACCCTAAACTCAAGAAACAAGTTCCTTGCCTGCATGACTGAAGCTGTTAACTGGATGAAAGCCAATGATCTCAAGATCAACACTGAAAAGACAGATGTAGTGATCTTTGGCAGGAACACCTTGCCATGGGACTCGGACGCATACCCAGAACCAACTTCTGGAACCTCGAAATCATCATCAGCAGTAAATTGGCCATGATCACACAAGACAATGCCATTACTGCATCCTGTTTCCTCACCCTGAAGATGCTGAGGAAGATCTTCAAATGGCTTCCAAGCAAAGCCAGCAAAATTGTCACTCGTGCCTTGGCCACCAGCACGTTGGACCATGGCTCACCCTCTATGCTGGTATCACCATGTAGCTCACCAGAAGACTACAAACCATCCAAAACTCTGCAGTCAGATTCATCTTCCACCTCCCACACAGAACTCACAGCACACCACACCACACCTCAGGAAGCTCCACTGGCTCCCGATACAAACGCGCTCATTTGAAATTCCTCACACACACATTCAAGACACTACAGAACTTAGGTCCCACCTACCTGAACAGTCACAGCTTCTTCCCCTAATGACCCATACATCTCTGCTCCACACACATCCCACTCATACACAGAACCAGATCAAGAGACAGACTTTTTCTTACATTGCTCCTAAAGCTTGGACTGACCTATCACTCCACATCAGAGCCTCCACCTCTCTTCTTGAATTATGGAAGTAGCTGAACACCTGGCTTTTCAATTAATCAACCTGCCCTAGGTTGGGCTAGGCAACACACTTGCTCAAAGCTAAGATACCCTCATAGGTGATAGAGCACTTTACCAAAATACATAACACTAACAATAACAACATGCAGCTTCAAAAAAGTTCATATGTTTAAACTGCCCTTGTGCTAATTGCATTGTATCTCTCACACAATTCTGCACGTTGTGCACCTGCCTGGCCAATACAGATGAGGACTCAAAATCTGTGATAATATTTCGGTATGTTCTAGGATAGTTACCAAGCATCTTGCTCTGCACCATCAAGTTATGGCCCTATGTTATTACTGCTTGGGTGCTTTCAGCAGAAGTAATGTAGTTGTATTTTGTTTAGCATTTATATAGTGTGTTGCTACTAGTGGTATCTTCACACATGTTAAATGATAACATGCTTTCATACAGAAAGCATTGCATGTATCACACAAACTCTCATTCATTCTCACTCACTCACATACACCCACACTAAATTTAATTGAATCAAACACCATGGCACAACCTACACATATACGTGCACACACTTATCATAATATCAACTCATCCCACACATCAAAGTCAATCAGAAAACACCATCCAGCATACGTAGCATTAAAAATACACATCACACATGAACTATTTGTAATGAAGCACAGAGACCATCAAATAATGAAAAGGTAAGAACTTCACTTAATATGATCTCACCACCCGCAAGCTACCAAAAGCCAACCAGAGAAGCTCCCAGTGCTAGAGATCCATTGACATGAGCGCTCCATAAGACAGTGTCACAATCCCACACTCTAAGACATCACGCTTCCTCCCCTTTCACAATAAAACCTCCCAGAAGAGGAAAACAGAGGAGTAAAGAGGAGTATGAAATAAATGCTAGACAACATAAAGAAGTTCTTCCAAAAATGATTGCAAAATCTGTAGGGCAGGATAAGATATAACAGCATGGAAATTACCATCATTTTTATAGCCGATAATCCCATAGAATCCTTTGAATAACCTGGCATCCACATTATTCTAGAACATTTGCAAACCCTTCTCTCTGTAGAGATTGGCCCTTTGAGAACCCTGGATTGTGATGAACAGATTACATCCTTGTTTCCTGACTCTCTAGTCCTACAACTCTCCACTGGTCTTGGACACTTGGTTATATGACTCAAGTTCCAAATCCTATTATTGATTTTGATAGTATTTTTGAAATACTTCACACCGTTCATAGGATGGAATAACTTGGACCAGAGGGCACACCACACAGGCATTCTTGTTTTCACCTGTTCACCCATACCCACTGGTGTGTTTCGGTAGCATTCCTGGTATCTTATTCGCATTCCCTTTTAAGTCTGAAAACCTTACTTCTTTCTTTCTCCACTCATACTTACAAGCCACACTAACACTTGTTTTGGACCAGGACATCCACCAAGGAGTATCCATGTGCTTGGTCTCCTGCCTCTGAACAACTCAAAAGTGGAGCGGCCACTTCTCAGCTTGGGGCTTATTCTGTAAGCAAAACATCTTTTCTTCAGCTCTCCCTTCCAAGAGATGCCATTTACCCTTGTTATACACATGTTATCCTTCAGGGTCTTGACAAAACGCTCATCTAATCAATATGTTTCATTGTGTTAAATTACACCCGAAATTTTCCGTCCTCACTTGAGCAAAACATTGAAATCCAAAATCAGATAACAAGCACTTGGGTTAACCTTCTTTTCTAATTTAATGACACAATTCAAACTGGTATCACTAACACAGTTTGCCTCTGGCCATTTTGAGAATGGTTTTATAGGTATAAAGAGAGATTGCATGGCATGTTTTCTTTGTGAAGGAACCACCAAGTCGAGTGCATTTCTTCCCATGGAAGGCTTCCTTGCTTTCAAATCTTTATAGATATTACAGCACTCAGCCCACTCATGCACCAGTAATCAAAACTAGACCAGCAAATGTCCTGTTGTATCTCTTCTCTGGTTTGACAATACCCAGTTGCCCTGTATGCCCCACCTTTACATTCTTATCTCTCAGCATGCTAGCAGGTATGACTCTAGTTCCTCTGAAAAGTAAACATGTTATCTCACTTACTTCCACTCACACGTTCCAAAACCACCCTGTTCCTTTCTTGCCTTACCATCGCAACCACTCTTCAAACTTAATACTACCTCCCTCAGACATGTATGTCCATCCATTCCCTCTCTCCAGTCATCCTCTGTGACTAGCCCATATGTAATCAGACAAATGCTCACATTCATAACATCATCCTGTTCAGGCCCTGCCTCATCCTCCATGTTCAGTTCAACTAACCAAGACAAACAGTCAGCAGCACTGTTGCATACTCCAGTTATATATTCAATTATAAAGCAAAATTCCTGAAGATCAATGAATTAGTGCCTAGTCCCAAATGACACAGAGTTCAGAACCATAGACTTAAAAATTCTATACAGAGGCCTAAGGCTACGGTGAACTTTTCACTCCGTCGAAAATTCTTGAATTTTCATAAGAAATTGGAGTCACTCTTCCCCAAGAACCTGGATGGAAAGGCAACTATAACATCACAATCTTTATCCTTCTGCACCAGAGCTGCACCAATTGGCAATAGCACCCGTAACCATGATGGTATCCCTGCCAAGGATAAAACCCCTGTATGTTAGGGGCCCTTTGCATATCCCTTTTCGTTTTCACAAATTCCATATCACACTCTTCTGTCTAGTTGTTCACAACTCATTTTTATTAAGAAAACTCCTCAGATGATAGGTCTTGGCCTCCCATGCGTGCACAAAACTGCTATCAATTCAATCATAGGTTAGCAAATAAACAGGCATAATTTAGAGCTCCTTTTTCCATTTTGCCAATTTAACAGAGGGCTCTTCTGGATATGTCAGAAAGGAAGGAGGAGCTGCTACATTTCCTAACTGACAGTAAAATGTTTGCAAACCAGTTGTGCTGCCTGTGATCCCATTTCCACTCCCCCCACATTAATTCGTTAGACAATCAATTTACAAGAGATTTATTTTGAAAACGTTCATATAATTCTGATGTCAAATTTTTAAAGCCTGGATGCCAAAGTTTTCAATTACAGTGGTACTTTTTGTGAAAAATTGCACCCCAGAATCTGGAGGAAAACGCACAGAAAATGACCCGATATTCATGTGGACACTCTGTTAACTATCATTTCAAACAAATGGAACTTCCTAGTTTTTTCTTACAGTCAGTTGTTGTGACAAAGCAAGTCTCTTGTCTCTCGTTTGAAGCAAGTGGCTTATCCAACGAGGCCACCTAGTTAATAGCTTTATGTTGCTCGGTTTATAAACAAGGTTCAGAATTTCAGACTGAAAATACCCAGCATTATTCACTGTGTCAAATGTTACTTGACAGTTAGAAGAAGAGTGATCCTGGCATTTGCCCTTAACTGATGGTGTTTGAATACTTTCAAAGGTTGCACATTTTTATCAAAATTCTGAAACATCAGCGTTGTTTGTGGCTGTTTCCTAGGCCCGTTTTTCTAGTCCCCCGGCGCAGTACGCCAAGCAGGTGTAGAGCCCAAGTCGATCCTGAGTGGGTCTTTGTCTTGCGTCTAAAATTCTGGGTTTGGGAATAATGAGTCTAATTTGTTGCGTGCATTTTCACATCCTATGCAACAACACCGGGATCCGCTGACATTTTGAACCTACTTAGAGCAGGTGGAAAATGTCGGTGGTATAATTTGTGGAACTGGGAATTAGCTTAGAGTTAAGGTTCAAGGTTCTCTGTCCGCATGTTATTCCTAATTTTCGGGTCCTTAACCCCCTAACAAAAGGAAGGATTCAGGGACGGGGACACTAGCCCAAGTCATTCCTTTCGGTCCCAGTATCTCCCTTGATTTCTGAGCATCTTGCAATAGGCGCTGTGGACAATGGCTAAGGCGAAAGATGTAGCCATCACACTTCAAGTGGGCATTGCAAGCAAGAATAAGACATGTTGCACCACACTTTACATTGTAGTCTTCTTCAACCATGCAAATGCTTTATTCGTTTTATTCTACATTTTACATTATTGACAGTAATCTGACACCGTTTATAAAAAGTGAGAGACAGATGCAACTAATATCTGAACTGATGCGGCCCAACTGTTGGTAATTTCCTTAAAAAAATATGGTAAGCAATTTTATAATTATAAACATTACAAAAACAGACCATTACTTCTGCAGAAGCCCTACAAAAAAAAACCATAGAAAAGAGAAACATGTATGGTGTACAAATTACTCTGCAGTGGAGGGCTCAGAGTATTATGGGCCTATTACAGTGTTGATAACCCTTTTTATTTGTGAGTCAAACAGTTCTCTATTGGCAACACTTGCTCGGTCAAATACGTCCCCATATATGCCTTAGGACATCTGGTGTTCAAGTAACTTTTTTATCTCTGCTAACCTGTGTCCCTTTTTTTATGTCCAGGCACATATCAAGGAAGAGGACTGCGAGGGTTCTCGGTAATCCACCAAACACTTTTTAGTCTTCATTTTCGGTTGAAACATTCCAGTAGACCTTGGAACTTTGAAGATTAAGATTTTGGTAAACTCATCATAGTGTCGTCACTCAGCTGACTTCTACTGCCCTGAGCATTTAAGTTGTCTCTAGGGTTGAATTTAATTTTGTAGAACAGACATTTTAAGGAAACTTGTTCTGGAGACATTTTCTTCAACAACTAATTTTAGTTGTTTTAAATGAATAGAATTCACAGTTTATCAGCTCCTTCCCAATGAACGACCATCATGTTGAACAATTACCTTAAAGTAATTTTCCATGTTCACATCCCTGGTTTCACTTTTAAAATAATGACCTCCATCGTTTCCCTTCTTCGTCCTTTTCCCTGCCTGTCTTTTCTTTGGCTTGTGTTTAATTGGGGTACCTCCATCCCACACATTTCCCCTCCTTTCAGTCATTCTTTCTTTAACCCTCTGTCTACATCCATGCCAGGTCCTCTGTCCTTTCTCCCCAACTAGTGTTTTCCCTTGCTCTAACACTGCCTGCACAAGATTGTTGCATGCAATTTCAAAGCCTCCTCTGTATTACCATGCAAATTTGATCTTGACTTAAAAGTTAGAATTGTTGCCTCTCTGATTCTTTCAAATGAACCTCTCCTAACTTTACTTTCTATCATCTGCATCCCTCCTCTCTCTCTGAGCACAGCCTACTTCAACCCACGTGCATGTTTGCCTTGATCCCTATTATTGTATTTCAGCATTTATTCCCACTCCTCACTTCACAGATCACAATTGATCCTTGAAAAGTCATACCTCAGTAACATAAAAATCCCTGATTTTCTTCAGTTCATCCATTAATACAGCCAAGCACTTGCATGAATTCACATACCCCTTCCCACTAAAGAGCACACCTAACTCCCATTAATTAAACAATCACATAGAAATTACAGTAAATGCACACAGAATGGTACCTTAAGAGCACAAGACTAATCTCAATAACCACTGAAAAAACACTAATCTTTGTTTCCGGAGCATTCTGTGGCCCAGATTAAAGTGCTACAAAGAAGAGCGCGCGACGCGGCGAACCAAGATGGCCGCACCCAGAGGAGCTCCGACCCGACGAGCAGCGCTCGTGTAGAAAGGGCGGACTCTGCGATGGATTTTTGCGGTAAAAACAGCAGATAACACCGTCGGAAGTGACCCTCTACGCCTGGTCATGCTTTCCAGTTAAAATATGGCATTTTTAGCGCTGTAACCTGCTAATTTGTCTTCCCCTGACCAGCGGCCGCCATTTTGTTTACTGTTTTTCACTTCACACAGCCTTTTTCCCTCGCTGCCATTCCTGCTAATATTCCATGGCTTTGTTTTCTGCTGATACTCATGCTGGACCTTATTGTTCTTCGTCTTTGGATTTGCTCCATTAACTGCGAAGCGCCGACCATTTCTCCTTTGCGCTATTTGTAACCTGCCTCAACTCTGCAGTTTCCTGGGATAATATGGTTGCTGAGTTTATTCATTACCGATGGGCATTCCACTTCATGGATTTTATTCAGTCATTTTAACTGGCATCCCTCGGCTCCACAATTTGATGCTTCTTTGCCTCTGTCAGTGTTTGTTTTGAACGCCTGCTGCTCTGATTTAACCTCTCTTTGTCACTGTTGCTTGGTGCTGCTGGCGACTGGCTCCACCTCAGCCTCTGTCTTGCTTTTCTGGTGTTTCTCGCTACGATGGAACGTTTACACACCACCAAGGCTCATGGCGCAGCTTCTGGTACACGTAAAGACCCCCGCAACAACTGGTAAACGTCACAAAAAGGATCCTCCTTCTCCATCTAAATCTCCGCCTCCTGTCACCCTTGAGAATATTTTGACCAACTTCTTCTCATTCATCCATTCATGACGGAAACCACCACAACTCTTCAGAGAATGGAGGACAAGTGGTCCTTTGGATATGAGACTCTCGGATGCAGAACAAAAGGTCAGTGATGCTCAAGACATTGTAGCCAGTGTTGCTAGCCTTACTAAGGAGGTTGATCAACTTAAGAAAACTGCAGAGGATTTGGAAAATCGCAATCAACGCTATAACCTGCGTATTTATGGCGTTCCGGAGGGTTCAGAGGGGTCTGACATAATCCAGTTCATGAAGACCCAAGTCCCTATAACCGGTCTCCCTAAACACATGGATGTCAACATTCAAAGGGCTCATCGCCTTGGACGAAGAAATTGTTCTTCCACATCTAAACCCAGAGGCATCATTGCTTACTTCCTCTTGTACTCAGACCTCATGACTATTCTCCATTCAGCCAAACAACATAAGCAGATGATTTGGTCTGGTCACAAAATATTCCTTACCCAAGATGTCTCCAAACCAACTGCTGCTCGACTAAAAGAATTCCCGGATCTGCGACCCACGCTTCGTTCAATGAAGGCTAGATACTGCTTAATCCATCCTTGCTTTTTTAAAGTGACTTATAATGACAGATCTTATAGCTTTGATGACTCTGCGGATCTTCGGAAGTTTATCCATACCCACAAGGATGAGCACATGGACCTTAGCAAATCTTAAAATTTCTGATTTATGTTTGATGTTCTGTAAAGGTTCTGTTTTTCGCTTATTGTTGTAACAATGTTATCTGTTCTCCTCTTTTTATTTCCTAGGTCTCCTCCTCGCAGTTTTTTTTGTCATATATGCATTTTCTCATGCAGCCATGATGTCTGAATTGTGCATCCAATTTTGCCGACATCCCTTCCCAAATGTTTGGTAGGTCCCTTTCACTTGTCTTATCTGGTTACCGTTTGTTTTTGTTTTTTTGTTTTCTTGCTTTAATTATTGTTTGATGTAACCTAATGTTCGTTTTCGCCTCCTGCTCATGCGGTCGTCTGGTTTTTTGCTGCTTCCCCTCTCACTCCAATGTCCTCCGTTCAACTGTCCTCCATGACTAAAGCCACCTGGATTTTTGTCATCTTTCTTCTGATTTCCCTTCTTGGGGGATCTTGTCTCCCTATTTTCTTCTCTTTTCCTTCCATCATCTTTTTTCCTTCTCCCTCTTTTCTTCCGCTTCTTATTTTTGTGGATTTCCCCTTCATATCATTCTTTTTTCTTGCTCTAAGGCAATTTTCTTCTGATTCAGTTCCTCTCATATCATTTTCCCTTTGCTATTTATTTCCTGATCCTTCTTCATCTTCTCAACCTCTTTCAAATTTACTTAATGGTATTCCTTGCTTCTCGGTGGCCATGGGTTTCAATGTCTCATTTGTTACTTTCCTCCCACTAGCTTCCTGTCCTTCTTCTATCTTCTTTACCTCTTGCCTATTTCTACTATTCTACAGTTCTTCTATCCTATTATATCGCCTACTCTTCTGTGATTCCAAGTGATGAACGGTTTTCGTGTTATTTCTTGGAATGTAAAAGGACTCCGTAACCCTGTCAAGAAACAGCGGGTCCTATCTCATTTAGCTAGATTGAAATGTCAAGTTGCTTTGTTGCAGGAAACTCATCTTTCACTCAAAGACTTGCCTTCACTACGCAAACATTGGGTGGGCGAAATCTTTTGTTCCTCATCAGTGAATAACAAAAATGGTGTTACTATTTTGTTTCATAAATCATTATCTATCTAGTTAAAAAATGAGTTGTTAGATACCAATGGTAGATGGTTATTCTTGGATGTGATGGTTAATAATAAAAATCTATCCTTTTGTAATGTTTATGGTCCCACTGGTGTAGATTTGTCTTTCTGAAATGATTTCTCAATGCTTCTCTCCTCGCATGCTACTGCTGATTTAATTGTTGGTGGTGACTGTAATCAACTTATGGATCCTTTTCTGGATCATAGGTCTCAATCTAGATATATTCCCAACAAGATGCAAAGATCCTTTTTTAAAGCTATTTCTTCCAGAGGCCTAATTGATTCCTGGAGGATATCCCACCCGACACCTTGGAATTCTCCTTTTTTTTTCTCCCGTTCACGCATCACACTCCCGTATAGATTACATTTTTCTCACTCAACACACTTTCCAATTTATGACTAACTCCGAAATTGGCTTTATCCTTATTTCAGATCATGCCCCTGTTGTCCCTGATATTGATCTCCCCTCACCCACTCCCAGTTCCCAGCGTTGGCGTTTTAACAATTCCCTTCTTCTAGATTCCCAATTCAATGAGCAATTCACTCTTTTCATGGAAGAATTTTTTCAAAATAACCTTCATTCAACTTCTCAATTTCACTTTATTTGGGATGCTTTCAAAGTGGCGGCTAGAGGTTATATTATTGATTTTGTTTCTCGTAAGAAGAAAAAAGCCCTTGCTCAATCTTCCCTTATTCTTAAACAAATAAAAGAGTTGCTGCATCTCTTTTTCACTTCTAATTCAGCTGAAGCACTTTCTTCCCTAGTCAAAGCAAAAATTCAATATAATAAAAATGTAATTCTAAAATGCATCGCGGTCAAGATGGCGGCAGAGTAGGACGTGCCTTCAGTCCCCTCCTGCGTCGCACATTACATAGCCTTGGATATCGCCCGACAAGGTGCCCATCTAAGCCTGAAATAGTGGTACCTTGACTCCGGGTTGGTCCGGAGGTGTCCGGTGGCCGAAACTCGGAGTTTGAGCCTGTGGACGGTGGTGTTGCGAGGTGCGGCCTGACGAGTGGCGCGCCCAGGGTGCCTCGTGGTCGGCAGTGTGCGGTGGGCACCCGATCCCAGGGAGGTGTAATCTGCCCGGCTGAAGCTGCAGGGGCACGGAGGACTCCAGCTGGGCGTCCCTGGTCTGCGAGACAACGAGCGGCGAGTAGCGACAGCATAGAGGAGGGATCTGCTGAGCCCCCATGGTGAAGGTGACGGGGTGACTGGACCCGCTGCGAAGCGAGCAAGGGTGATCCCTACCGCCCGGAGAGGGCGCCGCTATAGCGGAAAACTCCGGAGGGCGGGAAGAGCATGGGGGCCCCACCTGAGGCTCTTGTAAATCAATCCGCGGTCGGCGGACGCCACTGATAGCTGGAAGCGGAGTGGAGGTGAGGAGCAGTGCCCCGGGCTGGCAGGGGGCGGAGCGGCTGGCCAATCTATGTCGCTCCCCGGCGACGGCGGCCCAGAGCTGCAGTAGGCCTCAGGCCTGAAGTATTTTGAAAAGGCCCAGCGCGGGTGGGAAGGGCTCTCCCCCCTATATCTAATCGTGCTGCAGGGTGAAGGTCCGGTGGGCCCCGGGGCTATTTTGCCACCGCCCGCTTCCTGGATGGGGACGGGTGTGCCGGCCTAGCTCCAAGAGATTTCGGACTGCAGGGCCCAAACTGAGGAGCGACGGTCCCTTGGGGGCCTTGCCTGGCCAGGGTGGTAGTAGCGCACATGCGGGGGTGCCTGATCGGCTCTGGACAATGGACTGCCAGCGAGGGGGTGCTTGAGGGGTGACAACAGAGCATCCAGTTGCCACTGGAGTTCTGAGTGTGCCTGGAAAAGGCGAGACTTGTGTGGTCCCTATTGCGGCTGTGATGCAGGAGCGGCACTCCCTGTGTGGCAAGTGGGAACCCTGTGACGCCTGAGGCCCGGGATCAGCCGTGGCCTCACTGCACCGGCTCTAGAAGACAGTTGGGGGTGACGGTGGGTCCCGGAGTATTAAGGGCTCGGTCCGTGAGCTTGCGGACGGACGGTGGTTGGCCTGCCTGGAGGGCAGAACGTGGCTGAGTCGCAGTGATTGTTGGTGGCCCACCCCCTGGAGCTCGAGTGGGGTCGGGACGGTCGAGAGAGGTCTGGGCCTGTCTGTGGCTCCCTGCTATCGTTAGTGGCGCAGCGGCCTGCGATGATTGGTACCGGCACCCCGCAGTACACAGGGCCCGTCTGACAGCTCTTGCTCTAAGCCCAGCTTGTAGCCCCCCTCAGATCCAGCTATGGTGACGGCCAGGATACCGAAGGAGAAGACAATGAAAGAGGGCTCCCCAAAGGTGGCGGTGTAGGCCGCAGCGCCGGCAGCTGACAAGCCCTTGCGAAAGGAAGATCCGGAGGCCCCGGCAACTAAGGCTTTCATGGTCGAGCTGTTTTCTGCGATTAAGGAAGACATCGCGGAGCTGCGCTCCCAGCTGGAGTCTGATTTCCTCGAGGTGCGGTGGGACATCGATGTTGTGGGCGAGAGGGTCGCAACCCTGGAAGAGCATGACCTGGGGACGGCGGAGGACATCCACCACCTCCAACAAGACGTGATCCGCCTCACTGAACAGAACTTAGACCTGCAAGTCCACGCGGAGGACCTGGAAAATAGTTCCTGCCTCAATAACATTCGGAATAGGGCGGTGCCCTGGAAGGGCGAGGAAGCGGATCTGCGAGAATACATGAGGTCCCTCTTTCTGCACATTCTTGGTGAGGTGGACGTGACAGATATCCAAATGGATCGAGTTCATCATGTTGGTCTCCCGCGGCGACCTAAGGCCCCTCCTGACATTTTAGTGTGTGTACACGACTTACAACTAAAGGAACGGATCCTAAGGAAAGCCAGGGACCTTGCCCCCCTTCAGTACCGAGACCATCGGCCTCTGCTCTTTCAGGACCTAGCGGCCTCAACGTTGGTAAAACGGAGGGAATTCAAAATGGTAACTGGCTTCCTCAGAGAGCAGAATGTTCCCTACTCCTGGGGACACCCATTCCGGCTCATCTTCAAGTGGAAGGCCAAGCTCATCCAGGTTCAGTCTCTAGCAGCGGTGTGTGACATCTTGGGGCTGGAACGACCTGCCCCCCCTTCTGAGGTCGATGGCTCTCCCAGTAGACGATGGCGGTCCGCCGACTGGCAAACAGTGGATAAACCTGCGCCCAGAGCGAAGCCCGACTTGTTTAGCATTTTGCCTCCTGGATTTAATTATTCTGTTTCAGATGTATAGTTTAGCAGAACAAGGAGAGCTACGCATTCCGGCTAGTTAGCGAAATCTAAGCACTAACGAAAGTCTATTGTTTATGTTTATTTATGTTGTGATAACATGTTTGTTTATTTAAACCAATGGTATTTCACACAACTTGACTCGTGACCAAGGAAAGGCTTTCCCGAAACGCGTCGAGTTAAAACTTTGTTGCCGATGGATTTTGTCAAATAAAACTACTTTGATGCAAGCTGGTGTTCGTGCTTCCATACTACCCTTGAGGATCAAGGAACTTGCAGTGTGAATTGACTTTGATATAAGGATTCGCCATCCAGCACGAACCGCTGTCGTCTAGCGGAGGGGTCATGGCGCCGTTCGGCGTTCGCTGAAATTTTTTGATTATATATATATATATATATATATATATATATATTCCAAAAGGTCGTCGTATCCTCTCTGCCTTCCACGCAGAACAACGAAAAGAGCGAGACCACAAAGTAAGTGCAGTTTCTCAGTGCTTTTTATTCCGTGCCAGAGTTACAGCCTGCAATTTCGCCATGACGCGTTTCACCTCGAGAGAGGCTTGTTCACATTGCGTGTCATGGACACAAACGAGGGTTTATAAAGTGCTAGTGCTTAATTTACCACAGCTGTGCAGTTAACATTTTTTTCATTGCATCGACAGTGAAAACATACTATGTTCAGTCTGCAAAAAATAAAGGGCATGGTGCCCGATGGATTCCAGTGCGTGTACATATTAACGTAGAGTATAAAAATTATTTTTAAAACTAATGTAAATAAATAATTCAATTTCATATATGTACACAAAGCTAAAATAACTATTAATCAATAGAAATTTCATCAATTATACTCCATATATGTACACAATTCGGTCAGTTTGTATAACCTCAGTTCACATATAAATATATATAGACTTAAGAACCCAAATTTATCATTTGAAGTTAAGAAACATATAGTTCCACATGCGAAAGAAAATTATGCCCCAGTGGGCATACCCAAAGTAAACTGCACAACCAATAGGGACAACAATGACATGCACTTTTAAATCAACCTCTTATGGTTACTGCAGAGCAAAAAGTGTTGTAAAGTGAAAAGGTGCTAATACTAGTTGTTAAAAACATGCTACAGTTAACAGCAGGTAGCAGAGTCAGATTAAAACCAAATCAAGAGCCAGTTAGGGGAAATCGCTCATAAAAATAAATTCATGAAACATTCAAGATTGATAATCAGCCGATTCACTACAGTTAGAGACAAGTATAAAGATCCTCGCTATTATTTAAACCTCCGGGGCTTTTTGTGTTAAACTCAAGGATAAACCTGGTTTCCAAAAGGCGTAGTTTAGCGTCTCGGTTACCCCCTCTTTTTATGTTCAAATCTGTTTTTATTGTGAACACAGCGATAAGCCTACAACCCCGTGTAGGGGCCGGCCGCGCAGTAAAGAATTGGAAGGCGTAAGTAACCAGGGGAGGTTGAAACACAGCGCCCTGCCTACAACCCCCAGAAGGGGCCGGCCGCGTGGCTTAGGGGCAGTGATGGCTGAAGGCGATCATGCGCTGGTGTTGTATCGCTGTGCGGGGGGGCGCGTATGGGAGTAAGAGCAGTAGTGTCACGTTTTCCAAAGGCCCAACGGGGCCCAAACTACCCCGTAGTGGGGTGGAAGCCAGAGTGGCAAGTAGGAAAGGAGAAAAAGTCAGAAGAAGAGTGAGCAGTAGCGAGATGAAGAGGGGGGCCCGGGGGGGAGGACTGTAGTCGCCAGCCGGGGGTTAGAAGACGCAAACTGGTGGGTGGAGTGTTAGAGCGCAACAGCGCCCGCGTTGGGGGAAGCAGCTAAGGGTCTAGTCTGCTCGGGTCAGCAGGGATGAGGGCAGCCTCAAATAACTGCAGGGCGCGCAGCCTGGGGGGCATGTGGCGGGCATAGCTGATGGAGCACAGATGGCGCACAAGGGGTTCCCACATTGCCTTGACGCGTACCCCCCTCGATTGCATCCGCGCCGTGAGCAGCTCCATAGTCAGGACCTGCCAGAGGCGCACAAACCAGGAGGCTATCGGCGGTGCCTCAGCCCGGTTCCAATACAGAGCAATGAGTTGCTTAGCAGCGCCTAGCATGTGAAGGGTGAGGATCCAGTCGCTGCGCGTGAGGGCCCTAAGTGTAGGGGGTCGAATGCCCAGCAGGAGCGTGCAAACCTCTTCAGGTAGGGGAAAACCCAACACCTTCTTGATGTGACTGAGGACCTCCTTCCAAAAGACGGCTAGGGTAGGGCATGACCACCAGATGTGTACGAAGTCGCCAGTCGCAGTGCCACATCTCCAGCACAGCGGCGAGGAAGTAGGGAACATTTTGCTGAGTCTTAGAGGGGTATAATACCATTGCGTTAGCATCTTGTATGCGTTTTCCCTCTGCGGGATGCTGCGATAGGTTTTAGGGATGTCAGTCCATAGCCGGGCCCACTGAGAAGGTGTGATATCGGTGCCGGTCGCCGACTGCCATTGCCTCTGGTAGGGATGCGCAGGCGGAGCGGTGGGGTGTTGCAGGATGTTGTAGATCTGGGAGATAAGCCGTTTCAGCCCCCCGAGGGAGCGCGCCAATTTCTCGAATGGTGTGTATGCCCTGGTGGCAGCCTGATACATATCGTCCCCCATAGTCCAATGGCGCAGTTGGGCATACTGTAGGCTGGCGGTCGAGGGGGAGGCCAAATTCTTCCCTGCAGTCTGGCCATGATTTAGGTGCCCCTCCAAGAAAGAGGTCCCCTACAACTCTGCAGTCCCCTTGTGTCCATCTCTCAAAAGCTCGGGTCCGGGCCGCAGGGGGAAAGTGCGGGTTACCTGCAATGGGGGTGTGCGGAGAGGGGAACGTGGTTAGGCCCTTGGACACTACCACTCTGTCCCATATGTCAAGAACTGTTCTTGTTGGGACCGCCATGTACGCACTTCTGGAGCGCGCCACACGCGGTAACCAAGGCAGGTCCCATATGGTGCGTCCCGTGACCACCCGGTCCATGTGGAACCAGTGCTTGTCGCTTTCGCGTGCACCCCATTCTATTACGAATCGAAGGTGCGCCGCCCAGTAGTAGTGGAGGAGATTCGGGCAGGCGAGGCTGCCCCTGGTTACCCCCTCTTTTTAGAGGCAAGACCGAGTCCACAAGAAAATACTGTAAACTACTGGGGTCACTGTTATGTATGTTTTCAAAGTGTCTAGCCACTGGATAAGCCTGGTCCTTACCAGAGATTGCCCTTAGATGTTGCAAGATGCGCTTGTGGGCTGGTGGGCGTGTACTCCCCACATATTGTAGTCCACAAGGGCACTGCAGGACATAGACAACATATTCTGTCCTGCATGTAAGTCTTTTGTTGATGATATAAGGTTTGTCTGAAAAAGGGCGTGGGACCTGAGTTTTGTTGACTCCGTGGCGACAAGCTTTACATGTAAGACATTTTTTGAAACCAGTGATGTTATCCATCCAGGTTTTTTCGGGTTCCAGAGTATTGCTGACTAGGGCACTGGCAAGGCTGGGGGATTTTCGAAAAGTTAAGCTAGGTCTATCCGGTACTAGGTCACCTATTATAGGGTCACCCTTGACCAGATTCCAGTTCTTGTTCAGAATTTTTCTTATCTGGGAATGTTGGTTACTGTAGGTAACAATGGCTCTAGATTGAATTTGCTCATTGTTACTGTACTCTGCATTGGGTTTAGTTTTAGCCACTAAAGCATCCTCCCTCGTGACTTTCTTAGTACGTCTAATTGCTCCCTCTATTAGAGTACTACTATAACCTCTTTGCAGAAACCTAGTTTTGCTGGCTTGTTGTGCCAGGTCACATTCTAAGTCAGTGCTGCAAATTCTCCGCAATCTCAGCATTTCCCCATAGGGGATGCTGCGGATAAGGTGTTGGGGATGCTGACTGCTGGCATGTAGGACTGTATTGCCAGCGGTTGCTTTTCTATGTAGCTTAGTTTGCAGAGTACCATCCCTGATATAAACCTCCACATCTAAGAAAGTAACCTTCTCTTTGTCAATATGTGATGTGAATTGGAGGTTCAAATTATTCATGTTCAACTGTTTCACAAAATCAATAGCCTCCTCATGTGAGCCCCTCCAGATCATAAATAGGTCATCAATATACCTTAGGTAGAGCATAACCTTGTTCTGCATAATTTCCTTATGGTCACCCATAAGGACCCGCTCCTCCCATAGCCCCATATGTAGACAGGCAAAGCTAGGGGAGAAGCAGGCCCCCATAGCCACCCCTCTCAATTGCTGGTATACTTGGTTATTGAAAGTAAAAAAGTTTTGTTCCAAGCAAATCTTCAACATACCAACAATCTTTTTGGTATGCTGTGAATATTCAATGGGGCGTTTGTCAAGGTAATACTCAACCGCTTTTATACCATCGCAGTGTCGGATTGATGTATACAATGATGTAACATCCATGGTAATAAGCAATAGTTCATCATCCCAGGTAATTGAAGCTAGTTTGCACAGGAAGTCAGTCGTGTCTCTGACATAGGAACCCAAGCTTTTTACCCATTCCTGTAGGAAGTAGTCAATATAGCGGGAAATGCATTCCGTGGAGCTGTCTATGGCCGATATTATTGGCCTTCCAGGGGGCACAAGGGCATCCTTGTGCACCTTGGGTAAAAGGTAGAAACTTGGTATAACTGGGTAGTCCTTCTTCAAGTATTTATATTCATCAAATGAAATGAAACCACTGCTTCGCCATGCCATTAGCTTTGAGTTCTGGTCGTTCCAGGCTGATCTTATAGTGGACAAGTTGCATTTCTTGTAGCAGTCCATGTCGCCCAGTTGTAGCTCGGCCTCTTTGATATATTCCTCGCGTTTCCAAAGGACAATATTGCCACCTTTGTCGGCCGGCTTAACTATGACTTTGTCATTGTTTTTCAATTTCTTGACCAAACTGTAATAGCACTGATTTTGTCTGTTGATGACTTTCTCCTTCTTATTTGAGGTAGCATATAGTTTTTTCAAGTCATCAATTACGAGTTCGTGGTATACATCCAAGTTATCATGGGTCGATATTGGAAGGAAGGTGGACTTTGGTTTGAATGGAGTGGTTGCAACTCCACTTCCAATTGCTTCATCAGTGACTGCTGGCGTGTCCGTGCTTTCACATTGCAGTTCCCATATTTCTTGCATTTCCCTTCCCTCACCGGCAGTCAAAAGTGAGGGGCTGGTTAACGCTGTGTTTTTAGATCTTTTATATGGGTGTTGTCGATGGAATTTGTTAAGTTTCAACTTTCTGACATATCGAAAGACATCCATCCGAGTATCGGCATAATTGAAGTCCCTTGGGGGACAATATGATAACCCCAGAGACAGGATGGAAGTTTCTCTTGCAGTTAAAACTATGTCAGTAAGATTGATCACTGAGGGGGCGCAGATGTCTGTCCTCTTTTCTTGTTCCATCTTCCCCTGTTTACTTTCTTTTCTCCTCTTGTTTTTGTTGCATTTCCTGCGTTCAGCCCGTTTCCTGTTTGCCCTTTGTTTCCTGCTTGGGCCTTTGGCTGTGAGCTTGAGCGCAGAGTATCCCTCCAATTCTCGCACAGGCAGCTCACCTCCTGTGCCGGGGTGAGTTTTGTAAACCCCAACCCCTGCCCCTGTTTCGTAGAGGTACCTTCCTCTGCCTCGCTCTCTGCAGCTGAACTCAGGTCTGTAGAGGAGACAGATACGGACGTGGTTTCTCTCACCTTACGTCCTATATTTCCAATCCTGGCTTTAATACCATCGAACTTGCGTGCAAATGTGAAAATATGTCCATTCAAATAATCAAGCCTGTCTCTTTCAAATTTAAAAGCTTTACGTTTCTTAATGATGTCCTCCTCCTTCGCCAATCGACTCTCCATATCCTCCCTCATTTTTCTCACTTCATCATCAATTTCAACTTTAGACAGCTCCGCCTCAAGTTGTTCAATCTTAGTTTGCAGTTTTAGTCTATCGCTTTCCGCGTATTTCACAAGGATCCTCATTAACCTCGCTGATGATTCCAAGTTGGCTGTAGCCCACTCCTCAAGCATGTGCGGGTCCTGGTTATCATAACTCGGGCCAATGTAATTCGCAGCCCCCTAGGAACCCGCCCGACCTCCAGGTATCTTGTGAGAGATTTGTTTTCCCACCACTTGGCCTGCTCCTTCTTTGAGAGCTTCTCCAGTTTACGGAAAGTGTCTCTGACTGACGGGTTCGTGTTAACCCCGTCCGGCTGCTGAACAGGTGTTGTTGAGTCTCCCCCTGCCGGACTTTCGAATACTGACTCCGCAGCCTGCTCTCTGTGTCGTAACACGGCGGCGGACATTGCGTTGTGTGGCTGATAGATGTTAGGCACTTAGACTGTGGAAACTAAACTAGCGGGGAACGCTGTTATTAATCACCGCGCACCCCACGTAGCACACTCTCCACTGCAATTGTTGAACGCTGTCTTACCCGGAATGGGCTGCCGAACACCTCGGTTCTTCTCCGGTGTCGCTGGCTCCTCTCTTTCCCGGCAGACGTGTGCTATCTCGCAGGGGCATACACGGCTTCCTCCTACCGGAGTTTTGAAAAACGGTTCCGGTTCACGAAACCACTGCTTCCTGCTGTGTCACCGCCCAGATGGAGAGGGATCTCGCTCGTAACCAGGAAGCCTCCAGTTACCGCAATATTCCAAAAGGTCGTCGTATCCTCTCTGCCTTCCACGCAGAACAACGAAAAGAGCGAGACCACAAAGTAAGTGCAGTTTCTCAGTGCTTTTTATTCCGTGCCAGAGTTACAGCCTGCAATTTCGCCATGACGCGTTTCACCTCGAGAGAGGCTTGTTCACATAGCGTGTCATGGACACAAACGAGGGTTTATAAAGTGCTAGTGCTTAATTTACCACAGCTGTGCAGTTAAATTTTTTTCATTGCATCGACAGTGAAAACATACTATGTTCAGTCTGCAAAATATATACTATTTCTAAAACCAGGAACCTTTATTCTTAAATCGTGACAAGCTACAAAGGAATGTAACGCAATACTGGACCATTTCTCAATATTTTCAAATCCACATGACGAAACAAAGAACACCATATCACCCAATATTGTACCCATCAATTCAATTCAATTCAAATATCTTTATTCGATTGTAAGCATTACAATCATAAAAGTACAATTCATCAACAGACAGTTAAAAGCAATCCGGATAGTTCATTTGTCAAATACAGAGTTCTTTATACAATATGAGAGAAAAAAGCAGCGGGCAGCATGAACATTTTAAAAATATAATAAATACATAAATAATTTCAATATAAAAGATAAAAAAATGCCCAAGGCATTAGCAGCATAATTATCCCTCCATACTTTTCCTGAAAGTGATTGCTAATTTCAAAAAACTTACAAACAAATAAAGTGCAATCGCATTTCAATAGTTGGAGGTAGTGAAGTGCAGGTTTTATCTGTGCAAAATTCAGTTTTTTAAGGCAGGGTTTTAGGTATAGTTTCCGGGGTGTTATGTAATAAGGACATATGAATAAAAAGTGTGCCAGATCTTGCGGAGACTTCCCGTCGCAGCCGCAAGCTGGCAACACCTCACCCCGATGATCCCCACTAGGAGATGGAATAAGTCAAAACGGAACCTTGTTAACAGGTAGCGTTCATAGCCAGTCATAGGCCATGATAAGTATGGTTCCATTTGTTGACAGGTTTTAAGTAGTACGTGTTTCCTAACACTGTCCTTCTGTAACTCAACCTCTTCCCTGTCAGTATACCTGATTGTTAGCATGGCATTTTTTACAAAAATAACATCAGGTTTTGTGATAGAATTTGGGGTTAAAAATAAGTCGGTCCGGCCAATCGCCGACAAGCAGTCCTTGATATACTTCAGCCACGGAACCTTAAACCTTCCATCCAATGTTAGGGCTTCTTTTAATATAGCATGAGTGAGGGGTATATCTTTGTTAAGCCAGCAGTTCAACCAGCACAGTACCGGGTTCACTGCTATTCTATCACTTAGATAGGAAACACCCAACTCCTCATGCACCGAGAAATTTCCAGTTCCCCTTGGCAGCCTCAGTATTTTCTTCAAAAGGTTATTTTCTGTAACCTCTAGGTCCCTCATCTTACAATAACCCCAGAGCTCGCATCCATAACAGGCGACAGCAACACTTTTTGCCTGATATAATTTAAGCAGAGCGGCCGTCGGGCTATTGCCAATTTTTTTCGCAAAGCCAAGTATGGCCGCATTGACACGTGTTACCTCACCCTTCTTTTTAATAACAGCGGGGCCCCAGGATAATTTATGATCTAAAAGGACTCCAAAGTATGAAAAAGTATTAGTGGTACCCATCAATGTGCAGTGCTAGCTGAAGGATAGCCATTACGTACTGTCAGATTGGCCTAGTGCTGTATAGCCAATGCGACTGGTCTATTACTCAGCATTTGACCCTCTCCTCCTCCTCTTATCTCTTTCTAGTACAGCGCCCTTGTGCAAACAGAAATCCAGTACAGTCTTCAACTATTTTCTGTTATTTCCTGCTCGTGGCACCCTTGTCCTATCAAAAAGGGAGTCTCCAATACTCTTCTTGAATTTTTCCTCCTAAGCAGTAGCATCTCATGTGTGAATAAAAGCCATCCCCATGTTCACGTCTGAGGGATATGACAGCATTTATCTACGCAGGTATTTGCCACTCCCGGGGCAATAAAATGTGCTTGATTAACAAAGTAAAGCATAATGCCTCATCACTGCTGCAATAAAATTGTCAATGTCAGTTAGGTTGTTAAGTGTAACATATTGTCACACCACCTTCCAAATATTGGTTGCTAGAATTGTTGCTAGTGCAAGAGCACTTTGACCAAATCTACCTACAAAGGATCTTTCTAGGTGCTTGAAGAATAAAGAGGAGTTAGAATCATCCACCAATTCAATTTACAGTGTAACCCATTTGGCCACACAGTGGTACCTGCTCTCCTTCACAGTCCCCTATACCGTCCGTAACCCACTGGTCATAGGGCAGAGGAAGGGGTACCCACTTGCAGTGGGTGCTGTGTATCCAGTTCTTCCAACTGTCGACTTTCACTGCCGTCCTGGGGGCCAAAAGGACCTGAAGGGGGCCCTTCCAGCGTGGCTTCAAGTTGCTTCTCTGGAAATCCTTTACCAGGTCCCAATCCCCGGGTGGAATCTCGTGGCAAGGGGACTCTGAGTGTTGCTGTAGGGTGTCTGCGAACTCTTGGTGAAGAGAATCGCAGATCTTTAGTCAACTCATACAGGTAATCGATCAACAGGTTGTATTCTATTTCTGAAAACTTCCTAGGTCATAGGACGCCTCAGACATTCGCTGGGCGACCAAACACGACGTTGTAAGGGGACAATCCTGTTCCAGAATGGGTAGTGACCCTTGCAGACATTAAAGCTAGGGGGTAAAGCATCAGGCCAACTTAATCCTGTGCTCTCTTTAATCTTGGCCATTTTCAACTTGATTGTTCCATTATATTGCTCAACCAAGCCGACTGATTGAGGGTGGTTGGCCAAATGGAATTTCTGCCTAATGTGGAGCCCATCACACACCAACTGGATAACCTTGGCAGTAAGTGACTGCCGTTATCACTCCAGATCAAACAGGGCAAACCAAAGTGTCGGAAGAACTCTTTCAAGAGCACCTTTGCCGTCGCCATGGCTGTGTTCTCTTTTGTGGGGTAAGTCTCAACCCATTTACTGAACACACAGACCACCACCAGAACATTCTTCAAATTGTTGACTTGTTCCATTTCGATGTAATCCATCTGGAGTACCTTGAATGGCGTAATAGTGCGTAACTATAAGGCGTAAAGTGTAGTCTGCCGTCATAGTGCCATCTGGTAATTTGGAACAAGAGCCATCAACATATAGCTCCCCTTTGGGTTCAGATAAGGGAACATCGGTCAGGTCTACGCGTCCCTTCGTCTCCTCCTATGTACGGTAAATGCAATCGTGCACATCTGTCTCCTCACTTCCAGAAGGGAGGGATAGTAACGTGGCTGGGTTCAGAGTAGCACATCTTTTGATGGTGACATGAGGTGCAAACAGGGTAAATTCCTAGCTAGTCAGGCGTGCACTGGTAATGTGCTGTGTCTTTGTTCTAATCAAAAGTATGTCCACAGCATGCTGTACCACTACTGTGAGATCAGTATCAAGGACAAGCCCTGTCGGTTGTCAGATAGATATGGCCACTGCCACGGCCACTCTCAGGCAGCTCTGGAGAGCTCTGCCGACGTTGTCTAGCAAAGCAGAAAAGTAAGCACACAGTCTTTGCTTACCTCCAAAGGCCTGTGTTAAAACAGAGAGCGCGAGCCAGCCGGTTTAAGTACGTAGAATACAAACGGCTTCTGGTAGTCCGGCGTGCCAAGCGGAGGTGCAGAGCAAAGCGCTATCGTTAACTGCTCAAAAGCTTACTGACATTCACGCATCCAAGGCAGAGGTTCATGCACATCTTTAGTAACCAAGCGCAGTACGGGCTTTGTTAGTAAAGCAAAGTTCAGGATCCAGTTCCAACAATACGAAGTAATGCCTATGAACGCTCGCACATCCAGCTGCGTCTTAGGGATGGGCATCTTGATTATAGCAGCCACACGCTCAGGTGTTAGTCTCCTCCACTCCTTCGACAGTAGGTGACCTAAATAGGTGACCTTCTGTTGACAATATTTAAATTTTGAGAGGCACACTTTATGTCAATGCTGTGCCAGATTTTTCAGCAATTTAACTGTGCTTTCTCTGCATCCTTTTTTAGTGTCAGCAGCAATGAGGAGGTTGTCAACATACTGGAGCAATACATTATGTGAAGAGAGAACGAGGGAGTCCAGTTGGGCTTTCAAGGCTTGTCTGTAGATACTAGGGCTTTCAGTATAGTCTTGAGGAGCTAGACAGAACCTAAAAATTCTGCTAGCCAGGGAGAACCCAAAAAGGTGTCTACTGTCTGGGTGTATGGGAATGCTAAAGACATTCTTCAAATGTATTACGGAGATGTAGGTGGCAGTAGGGGGAATCATTGTTAGGAGGGCGTTAATGTCAGGAACGACAGGGAACTGAGGAACCACTATCTTGTTCACAGTCTGCAGATCAATTAAAAGTGATAAACATCGGGGTGATCATCAGGGGACCCCAAGGGTGCTCTTTTTAGAATGGGAAGGATAGGCCTATGCACACATTAGCATTTGTCTCCTCAACAACACTAGATGCAATATAGTCCTATATTATCCGTAGCAGCGCCCGTTCCCCAGCCTGTGGCATCTTATACCAGGGAATGCGTAGAAGGATGGCATGGTCCTTAACTCTGATGGAAATCGGAGGTATCTGCAGCAGCCCTATCTCTGTGTCACCCGTAGCCCACAAACTAGACGGCACCCCCTTAAACTCAGCAGGGAGAGGCTCATCTTTCGACAAACATTGCTTAGTGTTCACCAAATTGGTTCCAACTGTCATATAGACACCATCTGGAGAGCACAAAATAGTAGCGTGTATCCTTTTTAACAAATCCAAACCCAGCACATTTTCTACGTAATTTGATGTCAATAAGAAAGGTGAGTCTACAGTGAAAGGACCAACAGTCAAAGCCAAAGGTTCGGAAATGCGGCTCACAACTGGTACGCTGGAAAAGCCTATTAAAATATTATTTTGGGCAGAAAGGGCTCCACGGGGACCAGTGAACGAGAAACAGAGCTATTAATTGCGCCTGTGTCTACCAGGAACTTCTTCTCTGAGCCCTGTAGATCAGCGGTGATGTAGGGTCCTCGCTGGTCAACAGGGATCCAAACTGATCCCCCACCATGTCCCTGGCTGTCCGAGCCATGACTAAGTCCTGTTGTGTCGTCAAAATCATAATCATCTTGGTAATACTGGTGCCCTCTTGGATCATCAAAATAATTCTGCTCTGACCGTTGTGGCTGCTCCTCCTTTCCCAAGTTCACGCCATTTCCAGCTGCTCCTCTGTCTCTCCATCGTGACCCCCTCCCACTCAGAGCCTCAACCTTCTGCGCCAACATGGGGCACTCGCTACACCAATGCCCCTCCTCTTCACAGTATGCACTGGTGAGTGGTAGTTGCCGGACCGGACCAATCCCTCTTCCTCTTCTGCCGCCCCACGATACCTGCTGCATCAACACCTCCGTCTTTAAATGCTTATTTTCCTTTTCTACCTTCTCCTTCTCTTCATTCTCCCTGTGCTCATAATACTGAGCCTTACCTAGGATGACTGATAGGGAGGAAGTTGTCCAAGTACTTTCCAAAGACTGCAACCGAGACTCGATCTCTGGAAGCAGGTTCGTAACAAATCTGTTAACAAACAATCCAATACCTCCCTCCATTGACAAGTTCTGATAGCTAAAGTCCAAGAACACCCCCCCAAACCTAGTAAAGAAATCGGACATGCTTTCATCCTTCTTATGGCGACATGCTGTCAATTTATCCCAATCCACTCTCCTCGGTGGGATCAAAGAGTGCATATATGTTATGATAAGACCGGGCAAAGCCAATATCTCAGCCCTCGGTTTGTCGCCAGGCTTCCTCTCCTGATCCCATGCCATAATCTTGTTCCATGTGCCACCCAATTCCACTACAGGGTTCTGCGTATGCACTTGCCACCAGATATCAACAGGCACCAGCAAATCAAAAAACATCTCTACATCAACTAGCGTCATCACCGTCAAGGACGCAGCCTCGTCAGTTCCTTATAATAGGCAGTAGGATTCTTTCAAGGGTCGGGCAGTTGAGACTTAAGAAATAACACCTCACCTCTTTTTCAAGGGGTATAAACCCACTGTGCCTTAAAACGGCCTTCCACCCGCTTTCTGACCACTTGGTGCTGTGCTTCTCGCAGCTCCGGTATCTCAGGGTGGTAAATGGGATGCACTGCTCCCATTGGAAACTGAGACACTGGTGCCCCGGTATCCAATCAATGTAGCAAACTTACTGAAAACATCATTAGGAGCCATGCCAGTTGTGTACACACTATCTCGAATGTCATAAATAATTTGAGGGGAAACACCATTAAAACACTGTTCCCATAACCGGATCAATGTATTCGACATGCTTAAGCGCATGCTGCTGTACAAAAGGCTCATAGTTTTCAAAACACTCCATACATCCTCCTGTAATGACTGATATTTTGGTAAATATGACAATTGCCCACCACCATCTCAGCATATTGTAGACACTTAGACGGCACTGACTATTGCTTATCATATGCTTTGACATCATCACACAGCATAGGGATGTGTAGGCCTGAAGTTCTCTATATTTCTGACTATATCTTGCTTAGTGGTACTGTTTGCCTATTGGCATGATCTTATGCCTTCTTTCTATGGTTTTGCTCTTTTTAGGGCCTAAAGGCCTATGCTCAAGCGATGCCATGTTCTTTTCTGACACCATCTTGCTGAGCCTCTTTAGGTGAGAGGCTATGTTTTAGTTTTGAGGTGTTGTTCGCTCTTTGCAAACTGGAAGAGACCGGCTCTTATCGGAGGAATGTGCTTATTTTCTGTGCTCCAGACACAACAACAGCTGGCCACTGGGGGTGCATGGGGAGCATGGAGCTTGGTACAGGAATCTGGTGGAAGGCAGGTTGCTTGTTGGTATTTTCCATGAGAGAGAGAGCCTTTCATATTAACGAAGAGCTGTGAACCAGTAAGTCAGTTGGAGTTGGAGTGAGTTTGAGAGAGAGGTCAGTTGGAAGTCAGTTGGAAGAGAGTTGGAATTCAGTCAGTTGGAGTTCAGTTCAGTTGGAGCTGTTGGTTGTTGTGGGAGTTCAAGCGAGAGCTGGAGGGAGTTCAAGTGTGAGGTTGAGTTATGGCAGTCTAATGCAGCAGAGCGGTCCAGACGTGTATCCGTGATTGCAGAGCAGAGTCCTGAATGAACCAAAGAGAGAGAGAGAGGGACCAGTTCAACTGCCAATGCTGGAATATACAAAAACATGGTGAGGTGTTCTAAGAATGTTTTAATTATACCTGTTTATGCTTAATCACTTTTTCCTTTCAGTTTCCTATGTGCATGTATGTGTTGGTGATTGCTAGTCATTTTCTTCTTCCTTGTCATTCTATCATTGTGTAATAAAGAGACCCCAATGTGCATTAGTTTCATTTGTTTGTTGTCTCTGAAAGAGAGTGTGGGTACTTCTTAGCCAGGTGCTGACGTACAGAAGGATGTGTGATTCCCTTCTTACAGGTAACTGATGACAGGAAGGTGCGCTGCTTTTAATCAGGGATGACTACAAGCGTAATCTGTATTTCATACTTCTTGTGAGGGAAGGTCAGGCCCCTTTCCAAGGTAAGGGAAATTGGCTCCCATCAAGAACGTCCAAATTATAGGTGTTGCTGATTTCGCACCAGGGTGCGTTGCTGATTCGCACCAGGGTGCGTTGCTCGCGTAGATGCGCGTTGCTCATCGGGAGTCGTTGCTGATTTCGCACCAGGGAGCTATGCTGATTCGCACCAGGGTGCGTTGCTCGCGTAGATGCGCGTTGTTCGTCGGGAGACGTTGCTGATTTCGCACCAGGGTGTGTTGCTGATTCACACCAGGGTGTGTTGCTCGCGTAGATGCGTGTTGTTCGTCGGAAGGTGTTGTTGATTCGCACCAGGGTGCGTTGCTCGTGCAGATGCCCGTTGATTCACCGGAAGGTGTTGGTTTTGTTGCATTATTGTACAGATTCCCTAAGACTTTGACTCCAGATCTTTGGTATTTTTAGTTATATATGTGTTAGTTGTTAGTATTATTCCTTTCTCAGACAGGTATTCTAAAAGTGTTGTTGTTTTCAGGCATTCTGGGAAGGGATGGTGCACGTAATGTCCTGATAGTTGGCAGAAGCCCAGAGTTTCTAAGCAGAAATACAGGATTTTCAGGTCATTACACCTCCAAACTATAAATCGGACTCGAAGCCCACTGAGAGACGTGGTCAGCCACCATTCTCTTCTCCTCATCACCCACATCAACGTTTGGGGTACCTTCTGGAGGCACAGGCTGCTTTTCCTCTAAGCGAGCATCAGCAAAGCAACAACTGCATCTAAAACAGCAAAGCTTGCTAAAACAAGGAATTTTTGACAACAAGGAGAAAACAAAATCACTAATTTGGGGAAAAAGTCACTACCAACGTCTGACAAAACACCCCAACCCAGCAATCGTTCCACAGACCGTACCAATTTCAAGACTGTCTAAAGACTATCCCGAGACAAGACCAAGAGGCAGCTCGCAGACTGCACCAAAACTAAGACAGTCCGAAGACTGTACCAAGACAAGGAGATAGGCTTTAGCCCCAGACCTTTTCAAAAGTAGACCACATTTCCAAGTGGCCTGGCAGAGCATTCACAAACACTTTGTATCTCAAGGGTCAGCAAACCCAACAAGTTCAAGCAAACCAGGAACAGTCCCCAGACCTTTTTCAAAAATACCAAGAACCAAGACAAACTCACCTGGTGCACACAGGTCAAGCAAATATATTCTCCACTGCCAACTCTTTGAACCAAGCATCAATTCCAAGGGTGTTGCCTTTCAGGGCCCCAGCCAGGGTGACCAGTAGACGATGAGCCACCTGATTAGGCTACGAGTGCAAAGCTCTATCGTGCAGTGTACTCTGATCCGCCCATCCAACCAGACGTAACCCCATCCTCCTTACACCAGATTATGGGCGAGGATGGGACACCCGATGGAGGAGTACCTGTTCGGGCGCCATATGAAGGAAGTGACCTGAAATGAACCACTAGGGTCATGTGCGACCACCTCTATGCCTTCCTAAAAATGAAGAGTCGATCAAACAGTAGAGACTACAAACCAGTTCGTTTATTAATTATACGATGCAGTGGAGCGCAATCTGACCCGTCCCCTGAGGGGATGGCAAAGGGGGTCTGGTCTCCCTCCACATGATAGTATAAATTATACCCTCCCAGCAGCTCTCAGTTCCCACCCAAACTGGAATTTTCCAGCTCAGGCCAAGGTGAACAAAGAAGGCACATAAGAAGACATCCTAGGCTAAGGTTATTTGGCAGCTCTCTGCCATGTAAAGATGTGGGAACGAGTGTATCTCACAGTATCACAGTATTTAACAGTAAATTGTGCATTCATTAGTGCAACAGAGCGGCAACCTTGAGAAGTACGAGCTGAAGGGTGCTGGGGCAGCCTCTCTACTGAGGCAAACATTTTGAGACAGACCCTCGATCTTCGTCACAAAAGAACATGGCGTCAATAAAGATGGCGCCATGCATGCTAAATTTAGTCCAAGGCAAAGGTTAGAACATGGCGAAGGGAGCAGCTTAACTCTGTGCATTACGGAAAGAACATTTCAAACCTAACATACTATAAATGTAATACAAATTAGGGCCAATCTGATATACACCAATCTTAAGAATATGCGGTAAAAATAAAGAATTACTACTGGCAGACTAAACCATCTGACATAATTAAGTCTTAACAACAAGAAACAAACAAGACATTTAGTAATGGCAATGCAGAAAATTAGGAAAAGAATGTGATGATGAGAATAGGATTTATTTTCTCTTTGCCTATGCATGAGTAAAGACAGATTATCTAACTAACTTTAACCTAGTTAGTATAACTGGGTGTAGAAAGGTGGCTCTATATATGGTGTACTAAAACAAAGTACACTGTGCAGAGAGTCAGGTGGATCCCTTACTGGTACACAGAGGTTAAATTAGGTAATACTAATTTTCTTTTTGTGGTTGTGTGGGCGAGCAGTTAGGATTATCAGCAGGTAGAGCTAAGCATTTGTTATACTCACAAAGGCAATAAATGAGACACACACAGTTAAAAATAAATCTGAGACCAATTTATATACATTAAATCGTTTTTATGTAATTTTTAAGAATAAGAACACAATTCTAATGTAAATATTTTCAGAGTTATGATTTTTCAAATTTCAGAAAATATATTCAATCAATCAATCAATCGATAACTTTATTTCGGTCACATCAGACCATAAAAGCACATTTATAACATACATACAAACAACGTCCAAGTTAATAAATAAAATTAAACAATATAAAACAATCATATTTACAATCATTTACCACATTAAAATAACGCTTCCACTATCCCAGTTTTAACACAGAGGGATTTATTACAATTTATTGAGAAAACTAATTAAGTTAAAAACAAATTCCAAATATCCAAGTGCATCAATACCTTCATACTTATCACTTTCATAGAAAACAAGTATACAGTTCCATAGTTAGTTACTTTAAAATGCTCCTACGTTTGTGCCAAAATATATTCACTTCTGTGCACAATTACTCACCATTGAAAACATTGAGGAAAAAGCTAAAAACTGCATATAAAATCAGGCAATGCTTGCATGAAGTTCACCGTCTCATTTTAGGTCGATGTTAGGATCAGATCCAAAGTTCCAACAGGAAAAGTTCGGGAGTGCCCCAATTCAGCCAGGAGCAGAGTGCTGAGGGTCTTGGGAGGTGGTATGCAAAGACAAAGGGGTCCACTTGAAGATACACTGCACAGGTGGACTTACAGGCATGTTTGGCGGGCCTCCTTGGAGGAGGGAGGTCACAACGGCCTTGGGACCAAGAGAGTACAGCTGGTTCATCATTCCCGGGGCTGGTGGGGCCGGGTGCAGAGTAGATAGGCCACCCAGGCATTGTGCGTCTTGAGGTCCTCGCGGTCAGGAGCAGGCAACTTGTAGAGGCGTTCTCCAGACGGTTGGACCACTCAGGTAGTGGGCCTCAGTCTATTGACATCTCTCAATGGTTCCTTGCTTCTTGGTTTGTTGGAGTCCGCAGTGGACACTTCTTCTCAGGGCTTGCAGTTTGGGGCCCGGTACCCTGGAAATTGATACGGTGCAGCTCGGGTATGTCCTGGTGTCTCCAAACTTGGTGAGGAGACAGCTCTGACCCTCTAAATCTGTTGTACCTTTACTTGCTTTGGTGCTGCGTCGAGGTCGTTGCAAAGCAGCAAGTTAGCCAACCATACTTCATGGATTTGGTGTTTGAGGTGTGCAGGGGAGTGAAACCTTTACTCCAAGGGAGCTTCTTGGCAATAACGCGAAGGCTGGAGGAGCTCCAGGGTTATTGGAGGCCTCACAATTGCAGGATGAGACAGCACACCACAATTATTGAGTCTTCCATGCAGCAGACAGGGTTTGATGCCAATTTCTTCTGTAGGAGGACGTCAGTCTTTGGGCAGCCACTCTTCCTTGTCCTTTTTCTTCTCTTATCCGTTGAGTCTGATGTTCAGGTATCAGGGTGCCACCAAAATACTGAATTTAGGGAATAACAAGGGGCAACAGGTAGTAGTTTTATGGTGTACAGACCCTTTAGTGACCACTTCCAGTGGAAAGAGGCACTACCCTAGCCCTGGTAGTTTGTTTCTTCATCCTCCCAAAATGGTAGAATTTCAAGAGAGGGGTTCACCTAGAATGGCCTGCCTTACTCTAAGGGTAGTGCAGGCTAAGTGGGGACCTAGCTCATATTATAATACATTTTCCCACCTTTCCTCCCCCCAACAGTGGAGCAGGAAAAGGGACTTGGCCTACCCCACCATCTGGAGGCTCCTGGGTTGAATGTCAAAGGTGGCATCGCCTTTGAAGATCCCGCCCAGGAAGGGCCTCCTCTCCTGGAGGAAATGTGTGAATCACTTCCGCCTGGAGCTGACTTTGTCTCTGTCCTCTGACAGCACTGGCTCTCAATACATGAGGGCAGAAACATGTCTGGTGGTTGTAGACTGGTGAAAACAAGCCAGAGACCACAACAGTGCTTGGTGGGTTTTCAGGGGACCCTCTAAAAGGGTTTCCTGTGTGAAAAAAACACCACTGGCGTCAGTGATGATTTATTAACACAAGATGTTTGGTACCAAACACCTTACAAATCAGTGAAGCCATCATGGAGCTAGGAAACTCTTGTTCACAAGTATCCAGAGCATGTTCACTATGGCTTCCCTGTTCACTTACAATAGCTCAAAGTAGAATAGACATTGTAGGGGCATATCTGCTCATGCTGGTATCCCCACAGGGCTAAAGGCCTGCAGTATGGGTGACTTACCTATACCTTATGCCGTGCATGGGTGGCATGGCAAACAGAGCTGTGTGCCATGTTGACTCTACGGATTTCTCTGAACCAAGACATGCATCCTGCAATGGCAGTATGGATAGTCTTGGTGAGGGGTCCCTGGGGTGGCATTCAACATGCTGCTTCCACAGTGGACTCTCTCCAGTACTCACACCATAGATACTAGGGGTACCATCTACTAGGGACTTACAGGGGTAGCAGAAGATGTGCCAATTGTGGTACAGTGATTAGGAAAGAGACCTGGCACTGGGAACCTGTTTACCAGGGACCCAGTGCACATACAGTTCGAAATCAGGTACCATTCAAAAAGTGGGGCTGACTATGTCAAAAAGAGGCACTTTCCTGGACTGGGGAAACCCTACGTTGATTCAGTAAAGAAGATATGTTTCAGAATTGTGGAGACCTTCTGTAGAACCTATTTCAAGTCAGAAGTATTGTATAGCATAAAGGTACACAACAGAGAAAAGGCAAAGATGTCTGTACCTCTCAAAGTCTAAAAGGAATCTGTGTAAAGCTAAGGCATGATCACAAATTAAATACACACAAGAACCATTGAGAAACTTGCATCACGTGTCTCAGGGCTGGTCCACCTTCTCATGGTAAAACTTTGGCAACTATGCTTGAAACTCCCTTCTTCTGATCCGCATATTAGAATGTCCTTGGATTCTTTCCTTCTCCTGATACAGCATGGACCTTCATCCTACCTTTGCTCGTTAGAGCATCTCATCCTTTCCAATGATAATTCTTTTGAGACTCACTATCTCCAACACAATGCATCTTTCACTAACCAGGAGATCATATGAATGCACCTACAGAGGAGAGAAAAACATTGCAACCAAGCAAGCTTTCAGTTTGTAGGTTAAACATAAAAATTCAAATGATTAAGGCCTTTGTTAAAGTTAACATGGCAATCATTCAGTACATGTGTAACTGCATGGTTATTGGTACATGTATTGTTATATTACAAACTCTGATTACCATTTAAATGAACGCCTGGTTTTACTGGAAATAGCAATATTATTCAAACCACCCAAAAGCAGATATATATATATGAGAATTACAATTTGGTGACACTATAAGGAAAACATTAGTATGCACAGTCATATAAATGTTGAGATTTTACAGTAAATGTAACTTCTGAATCTGTTAAAGTGCACCACATTACGTTAATGATATTAAATCACACAAATACATGAGATATATGGCATGGTCAAAATTAAAGAGGGTGGAGCTATAATTATGCTGCTCCATTACTTTTACCGTATTTTATAACAAAAGTGTTCACATTAAATCAAAAAAAGCCTCATATTGTTTAAATTTCTTTTGACAAGAAAACTTTACAGAGACAGAGGTGTATGGAGGTTTCAGGAATGGGACAAACACACACAGACACTCACTAAATAAGACTGTACGGAAACTGGAAATATCAGTTATGGATAAATGAAACGGGAATAGTCTACTGACCCTGCTTATTTGACTGGTCTTTTAAAATGTTTTCTACAGATTCCAAATACATCTATTCGCACCGATTGTGCCTGTGGGTTCTGTTTTTTAGGTCGAGTTCACTCGAACCTATTGTTGTCAACCCAAAAGCTGACTTTTTACGATCCGGATTCTCAACAGTTCACGTGAAATCAGGTGACCACAAGCTCCTTCGTGCACAAGCTTGCATTTCCCCACAGGCTTCCCCCTGCCAGCAGCAATCGAAGGGTTCCGCTGCCCCCCCCCCCCCCCCCCCGCCGTCATTTATTCACGGCCGTAGGCCGTGACTTCAAAGGGTTCCGCTGCCCCGCCTCCTGCTTCACGGCCATCTGTTCCCCTCTCTCTCCCCTAATTATCTTTCCCTCTTCCTTGTTTAAACTGGCACACCTTACTTATACTTCGTTTTTAATTTAATTTAAATTTATCCCCAACACCCCTTCCTCGCATCTCCATGTGCAATCAATGTGGTTTCTGTAAAACTTTTGTAATGCAAATGTTAAATTAAATAAACAAATGCTGCTTGCATAATCAGTGCCTTGAGGCATTACTCGCAGCCGCTGGCAGGCAGGGAGGGCGCCTCCTCCTCGCACAGATTAGAGCATCTCGTGACCCCAATTAAATAACAGCTGTTCCGCGCGCTTGTCCGGAGTACTACCTTGTACTAAGCGGCAACACTGGGGCTGAAATCCAGACGTGCGCAGTGTAGCTTAAGCAAACGTTGGAGGCCCAGGAGCAGCAGTCATCGATGCTAGTGGCGTCTGCCAAGCCAGTTCAACAAGCTCTCCAGAGAAGGGGATATGATTTATCCTACCAGCAGTACCTTGACACACGCACTAACCAGGCAGCCCACCCCCTCCCTCTACCACATCAAAGGCAGCCCAGCCTCCTTCCCCCAGCGTGCGCTCTGCCTCAGGCCAGTGCCAGTCAGATTCAGGGTCCAGCGAGGAACCTTCTGCAACTATAACATAAGTTAGTGCCCTTCCGGCACCCCTGCCCCAAGCACACTGAAGGGGAACCGAAGTAGCGTAAAGGCAAGAGCTGCTGCCTTTGTGTAATATAACTGGTGCTCATGTAATGCTCTCCAATAATTTTGGGCCGAGTTCACGCTTATATAAAACTGCAAAAAATTACTGCACCACAACTTCCCATATACCTCTATTTAACTTTTATTGATGCCGTACCATACTGTATTTTTAACATGCAGTTGAATGCCAAATCGTTATGCAAGAGCTCAGGCAAGACTGATGACAGACTCACTAAATCTTTGTAGCTACAGTTCCCAGAGTTGATAAACAGACTATAGAAACATTTGACCAGTGTGCATCCCAGAGCTTTGAATCATGTCCTAAACCTATACAGGGTGCTTAATGCAGCTGACTCCAGGCCTTGGCATGTAGCTGAAACAAGTCAGGAGGCACTGACAGCAGTACCACAATGGCACCGACTTCAGTTAACACTGTGTGCATGCCTGCAGACTGAATGTATAATAGCTACAATATTAACAGTCATAACATTGGCATTCTTGCTATTGCGTCTACAGCTCATGTCAAGTTAATGATATGGAAAGCAACTCATGTCGGATGTGGGTGTGCATGTTTGTCGTGCTTACAGAACTCAGTGATACCATCCCTTTCAAACTTCATTGCTCTCACTCTCCATCTGTTGACACACGCACTAACCAGGCAGCCCACCCCCTCCCTCTACCACATCAAAGGCAGCCCAGCCTCCTTCCCCCAGCGTGCGCTCTGCCTCAGGCAAGCATCTCTCCTCCCATAATTATTCACTGCAGGGCCTGCGTCTCATCACCCTTCCTCCCAGTCCCCACAAGCAGGCTTCTCCAGTGGCTGCATGCAAATCTGAGCCCCAACCTCTCTGACATTGCATCTCTCTTTCCATTTGTCTTCCCCAGCCTCTATCTTTCTTTCTGACTATTTTTGTTTCTTTCTAGTAGCAGCTCTGCCTTTCTCCTTCTCTCTCTGATGTATTAGGTTCGCACCTATCTGCAAATCTTTACTGCTTGTTTTTTTTTTTCCTCTTTCTTTTTTCTCTCTCTGTCGATTGGCCTCTGCCCGCCTGCGCCCCTGTGCCTTTCAGCCTCGTGGGGGTTATCTAAGCAGCTGTCAGTTTCCACTGCTTCCACTTCGCTGCAGCTATCGGTGTGTATTTGTCAGGAACTCGGTTCCTGTTGCTTTGTGTTTGTGGTCCACCGGTGACTGACGGTCACTCTCTGCCCCTGTGCTGATATGCCTGCCAGTATCTTCCTCAGTTTATTGGCGTCGGTCTTTACTTTACTCATTCTGTCCTGGCATTTAATTTCACTTCTGAGACATATTTTGGGTAAACAGGGCTCTGTGACACCCTCAGCCTCATACTTAAACTACAGCTGAATGTGCTCACCCCTCAGCCTGGCCGCCATGTTAGCCCTCACTCTACCGCCCTCGCTCTACCGCCCTCATTCTACCGCCCTCACTCTACCGCCCTCACTCTACCACTCTACTGCCCTCACTTGACCGCCCTCTACCACCCTCACTCTACCGCCCTCACGCTACCACTCTACCACCCTCACTCTACCACTCTATCGCCCTCATTCTACCACTCGACCGCCCTCACACTCCAAATACCACTCAGTGCCACATAATTACACGCCACATAATTACACTGCACTCAATTCAACATACACTTCAAATACGACTAGGTGCCACATGATTACACGCAACATAATTACACTCTACTCAATGCCACATAAATACACTTAATCTGTCGAGCGAATTATCGCCCTCACTCTGTCTATCTATCACACTCTATCCACTCTCCCCTCCCTCTCTCAAATCCCACTCTCTCCTCACTCACTCCTCTCTCCCCTCTCCTCACTCACCCCTCTCCTCTCCCCATCTCCCCTTTCACCACTCAACACTCTACCCTCTCACCACTCACCACTACACTCCCTCTCCAATCCCTCTCTCTCTCCTCACTCACCTCTCTCTCGCCTCACTCTCCTCTCCTCACTCACCCCTCTCCTCACTCTCTCCAGGCCTGACTCTCTCCTCCCCTCTCACCACTCTCCCCTCTCAACACCACTCTCCTCACCATTCTCCCCGCTCCTAATTGCATTTTTTGACACCACATCAAAGGGCTTCTCCTCCCCTAATTATTTTTTTACGGCCGGCCGGCCGTACTTTAAGTTTCACGCGCGCCATACAACATACAACCACACATACAACCACACGCACAACCAAACCGTCAGTGCACAGTTTCACCAGGCACAGACACCATCAGTCGTCAGTGCATGCTTTCACCGGGCACAAACACCACCAGCTATCAGTGCATACTTTCACCGGGCACAAACACCACCAGCCGTCAGTGCACGCTTCCACCAGCCACACACCACCAGCCGTCAGTGCACGCTTTCACCAGGCACACACCACCACCAGCCATCAGTGCACGCTTTCACCAGACACACACACACACCACCAGCCATCAGCCATTCGCAGGGCACAAACACCACCAGCTGTCAGTGCACACTTCCACGAGGCACACACCACCAGACGTCAGTGCACGCTTTCACCAGGCACACACACACCACCAGCCATCAGTGCACGCTTTCACCAGTCACAAACACACCACCAACCGTCGGTGCACGCTTTCACCAGGCACACACAAGTGTGGCTCACTGGTTAGAGCAGGCAGACCCTGAAGCAGAGGTCAGACCCGGGACCAGGGTTCAATTCCCGACGCGGCAGGGTCTTGAGCTCAAATGTCCACAGTCTCGATAATTCTCGCTTCGGTGCATGACCTAATCATGGGTTCACACTCTGCAACTCTGGGCATTAAGCTTGCTTAATCTCCACAACGGCCCCCCGCGGCGGGATGCCTGGCTTTCACCTTGGGGATGCCCTGTAGGGGCTATCTCACAGGGAAAAGCCAGGACGGGTTCCCAAGGCAAGCGCTTAGAGACCCCTGGGTGATAAGCGCTATCTAAATCCAATATACAATCCAATACAATACACCACCAGCGTCGGTGCCCGCTTTCACCAGGCACACACACCACCAGTCGTCAGTGCACGCTTCCAGCAGGCACACACCACCTGCCGGCAGTGCACACTTCCACCACAGCACCACTCAGCACAACAACAGCATCACTCAGGGGCACTACAACATCACTATGCGCTACAACAGCATCACTTGTCCCCAAAACAACATCACTCAACGCCACCACAGCATCAATCTGCGCAACCATTCAACAACAACTGGTTCAAATATTTTCTGTCAATGTTTCAAGCTTTATTACAAATGTCATAAAAAGATGTTAAATGTTTTCACTTCTGTTCTTGTTAAAACATTGTGATTTGTCAGATCAATACATGTAAGACAGGGGAAAACTAAACATGTACCTTTACTAATGCTATAGATGTAACATTTGCTAACTTTATAACTATTGGCATTTCTAATAACAAAATTAATACTTTTATATTTTGAAAAACATAAACAAAAATTTTTTTTTTTTACATTTTACACACCAAAAGCTCACACTTTTCTATTGCGAGACCTATTGCATTGCAAATGCTTGTTAAACATTTTGCTCTCACTTTGACATTTATAGGGACAGGCATTTCAGCACATGTTGGCTTTTGGTATACGGTATTGTTCCACAGGTAACTAGGCCATTTACTGAAGAACAATACATCAGTGATGCTTGCTATTGTTTTTGTTATTTTAGCTTATACGGTCTTAGGTCTTGTAGGGTGTATTCTGCAGGATGAATGAGACAGTTCATCTATTCTCCAAATGTTGCTCCTAACAATCATTATGAAGACTCAAGCTCCCCAAAAATATAATTAGAAGCAATTAACAGACAAACATTGCAAAGCCAATAGATACGCTGGTTGTTGTCTGCCTTTTCCACTTTGTCAATGCTTGCTTTATTTTGTCATGATTTTTGCAAAACTTCATTGTTGGAGAAGCTGGAAGGCCCCAATTAAAAGTGAAAATATGTTTTGGTCTCAGTCCCTGGTGTGTGGATGTACTCATTGTGAAAGGGCAGAATGCCGCCATTCACAGTGAACATGGCTGCTGGGACGGAAATGGCCTCTACATGGGAATGGATGTGCACCTCTGCCCTTAGTGCCCAACTGCACTGATGCTGATTTTTGTTGTCATAGGCAAGCACAGATCATGAGTATGCACCATGACATAGGCTTGTCTCATGGGCTGCAGTCTTGTTGGACTGGGAGGGGCATCCAAATCGCTCTCTTCAAGATGGTTAGAGGCTACTGCCTTCACCAGGAGTTAAGTAGCAGGAGCACGGTGGTGGCAGCATAGTAATCAGCAGGGGTGAAAAAATCCCTTTTAACCTGAGTCACTAGAGTGAGCCCTAACTTCTGCTACTGTGTGCTTAAATCACTCTTGGCCTTCATTGGTTTGGTGTGTAGTTGTGAGTAGCGCATGAGTAGAGTACCTGCGTGGGTGTATGTGTGACTAGGAAGGGTATAATACAGGGATAATGTAGAACTGATCACTGTTTGCATGGGGAGTGTATGTGCTGCGTGCATATGAGCCTGTGAGTGATACAATAAATGAAGAATGTAGTGCTGTGCAGTGTGTGCCTGTTAAATGTATGTGCTGGGTGTATGTGTGCCTATGAGTTGTACAGTACATGAAGGATGCAGTGCTTTGCAGTGTGTGTAGATTGCTCCCATTGCCTGTGTTGTGGGGGTATCAGCTTTAGAGTCCCTCCTGCTGTGACAGACTGCTTTCAAGAAGAAGAGAAAAGCAGAGGAGTGGGCACTTTAAAAGAAACAGACCCCCAACATAAACCTCAACAACAGTCTCTAAATAACATTTAGGTCCTTAGTATGACTATGGCGGTCCATAGGACAGCCATAGTTGTGGTAGCTGCCCGACCACCACCAGACTGTGGGACCACCTGCAGTATTTTAAGTGTGGCGGTTGGACCACCGCTGAACCGCTGTGAGAAAGGGCCACGTCCCCCACCTTGTTAAAGAGCTTCTTCCCTCAAGGTCCCGGACCTCGCCATCCGATCCTGTGGTGTCCCTAGCAACCCGGACTCCACTCCCCTCTCCTTCTTTGCAGGAACCAATCGCGACGAGCGGAAACCCGGAAGGACTCCCCAGTAACTCCGGATGTCCCTCACCCAACCTGGAGGCGGAGTGCAGAAAAGCCGGAACCGAAGACAGCAATTTGTTCAAGGAGTTGGACTCGTGGCAGAAGACGGCTTTCGAAGAACCTGAGGAGAAGAGCGGTGAAGCTGAAGAAGACGAAGAAGTCTGGACCGAGGACTGGTGGAGTCCGGTGGAGGAGGCTGGAGAGCGGCCGCAACTCGCGGGAGAGTTGCGGCGGGGCACGTGAGTAACGACCCCCTTGTATATTAAGAGTGTAAATAGCAGTATCCTAAATAGTCACGCCCTCACCTTGCACCCAGCACTGTATATAGTGTATAGTACCCGTTTTCAGTCACGCGCACAACTGTATATAAGACCCCGCACTTGTCTGTCACTCCGTCACCCTTCTGCCCTCCTAATCTTCCTCTTTCCCCCTCTTGACCCATCCCCTACCTTCCTCACGCTCAGTTCAAATCCCGCACCCCTGGTGAAGGTATACGGCACCGGCCTATCCTAGCTAGTCAGACTAACGGCCCTTTTCTCACTCTCTCCTTCCCATACCTCAGAGGAACCATCATCCTGGTGACCTGCCGACTAGACCCCGGTGGAAGAAGCCCCAACCCGACTTCCGGCCAAGCACCACCCCTTCTCGAGGAACCATCGTCTCGATGTCTGGCCAAGCACAACTTCAAGACCCTTCTTCCCTGCATTTCGCTGCTCTCTCCCCCCCCTCCGAACTATTACTGAACCCTGTATATTGACAATAAAACTGGCTCAGAGATAGCCCACTATATACGGCCTCCACGCCTGTTATTCCGGTCCGCGTACACCCCACGATCACAGGTGGTGTCAGAAGTGGGATAGTCCGGAAGCATGGAGGCCGCTGTAAAAAAAACTGGCGGAGACACAGGAGCAGTTGGGGAAGCTAATGGAGCAGTTCCTCAAGACGGCCGAGGACGACTGGGGACAGTTACACGATGTCCTGAAAGGCCAGGGGGCAGCCCAGGACCAAGCTTTGGGCAAGCTCACCGACGTACTCGGCCAACAAAGACCAGTCGCTTCTCTTCCCTCTGTGGTTCTCCAAAAGTATGTACCGGGAGAAGACCCGGACTTCTTCTTTACCAATTTTGAGCGTCTGGCCCAAGCCGCTGCCTGCTCCTCTGACCGTTGGGGTCACTATCTGGGTCCTCTGCTGACCGGCGAGTTACAAGCAGCATACCAACAGGCCAATATCCAGGGACAGACCCCTTATATTGACATTAAAACATGCATCCTGGAACGCCTAGGTATAGACAACGAAACATATAGGGTAAGGCTGCGCCAGGCCAGAGAAGGGCCACAAGAAACCCCTCGGGCTCTGTCTTTTCGCATCAAAGATCTGGCCGATCGCTGGCTGCGATCCGCCATGGCCACAAAAGAAGAAATCCTCTCCAAAATATACCTGGAGCAGTTTTTGGCATCCCTGCATCCTTCCACACAAAAATGGGTTCGCCAACACGCCCGCCTCACACTGGAGAACGCGACAGAGATCGCCAGTGCCTACAGCCGGGCACAGGACTTCCAGAAGCCGAAAGATGAACACACCCACCGTCCCCAAACCCATAACCACAACCGGGCCCAAGGCCTCCCTTACCCAGGAAACCGGAGCCCGCTCCTCTTTTCCCCTACCCTGTTATCCCTTGACCACCCCCACCCAGACCTCAGTGTTACCACTGCGGGGGATATGGGCATATCGCCCGAGTGTGCCCCCAGAAAGAAGAACCTATGGAGGTGGGTGTCGCCCGGAACTTTGTTTGCCTCACTGCGGAAGCTGCCCCTCCCAGATTCCACTGCCCGGTGAGAATTGATGGACACCCGGTTCTAGCCCTTGCTGATACGGGTTGCAGACAGAGCTTACTCCGACCCCAAGAGTTGCCAACCCCGGTGGGACCAGTGACCGGTACAGTAGCCATCCAGTGTGTACATGGTGATACGAAACTGTACCCTACTGCCCGGGTTCGGGTTCAACACCCTACGGATCAAGGAAGCACGCTGGCTGTTGGACTTATACCCAACCTCCCGCAGCAAGTAATACTGGGAAGTGACTACTCAGGACTTCCCTGTCTTCTCCATGATACCACTGACTACTTGGAGAAATGGTGGTCGGAAGCCCCGTTTCCCCACTGCCATTCATCCTCAGAAACGTCAGCCAGACCCTACAAAACAAAAACCCAAAAGAAGAAAGAGAAGAGGAACTACGCAACAGCTTTTCCCATTCGATTGGAAGAACACCCCTGGGAAACAGACAGGGAATTCCGCGCTGCCCAACAGGAGGATCCCGTCCTACAGGATGCGTGGGGGCGGGCCCTGGACAATGAAGACCCCCTACAAGTAGGTCCCTACTTTTATAAAAAGAACCGCCTTTTGTACAGAAAGGGGGGGGCAACAAAAACCACAATTGATAATCCCAGGGCCCTTCCGCGATAAGGTGTTATTTCTCGCCCACAGTCACCTACTGGGGGGCCACTTTAGCGATGAGAAGACAGGGCAGGGGATCCTGGAAAAATTCTATTGGCCAGGCGTCTACCAGCAAATAAAACTGTATTGTCGTGCATGCCCGATTTGCCAAAAGAACAGTAGATATCGGCCCCCCAGAGTACCTCTTCAACCCCTGCCCCTTATTGACATACCCTTCAGCAGGGTAGGGATTGACATAATGGGCCCCATTTTACCCTCCAGAAGCGGGTGTCGGTATGCTTTAGTCCTGGTCGACTACGCCACCCGTTTTCCTGAAGCCATACCCCTACGGCAACCCACCACCCAGAATATAGCCAAAGCACTGATCTCGATCTTCTCCAGGGTAGGCTTCCCTAGGGAAATCCTGACAGACCAGGGGACTCCCTTTGTGTCCGCTCTCATGAGACAGGTGTGTTCCCAACTAGGTATTAAGCAGATAAGGACCTCCGCTTACCATCCCCAAACAGATGGGCTTGTTGAGCGCTACAACGCCACACTAAAGACTACCTTGAAGAAGTTGTTGGCCCTTCAGAGCAGGAGGTGGGAGGAGATGTTACCCCTAGCACTGTTTGCGATCCGCTGAAAGGTACACAGCAGCACAGGATTTTCGCCTTGTGAGCTTTTATATGGGCGTCCCCCGCGAACCCTGTTAGACATGGCCAGAGAGGCCTGGGAGGCCGAACCCGACCGAACAAGACCCCTCCCTGAGTACGTGGAGAACCTCAGAACCCATCTGGGACAAATACGGGACATCGTGAGACAGAATATGGTGACAGCACAAGCAAACCAGAAACACCAGTATGATAAGGGCGCAAAACCACGGTCCTTTCTCCCTGGAGACCTGGTACTCCTCCTGATGCCATCCTCGGACCACAAATTGCTGGGTCAATGGCAGGGCCCTTTTTCGGTCCTACGGCAGGTGACGCCGGTTACTTATGAGATAGAAACAGACCCTACCCGGCGAGTCTCCCAGATTTACCATGTGAATCTATTAAAAGAATGGGTAGGCCCTCGCCCCATTCTGTCCGGCACAGAACCAGAAACCGTCCTATCCTATGAGGTCTGCATGGATCCGGATTTGACGGAAAATCAGAGTCAAGAACTCCGTAACACCTTGAGGCCGCTACAACAGGTTTCCTCCTCCTACCCTGGCCACACTTCTGTTATTGAACATGCCATCCTAACAGAACCCGGTAAAACGGTATGCCAACGACCCTATTGGGTCCCTGAGGCCCACAGAACCGTTATCAAGGATGAGATAGCCCAGATGCTGGGTATGGGGATCATAGAAACTTCTATCAGCAGTTGGAACTCGCCCATCGTGTTGGTGCCAAAACCTGATGGGTCGATCAGATTTTGCATTGACTTTCGAGAGGTTAATAAGATCTCGTCCTTTGATACCTACCCTTTGCCTCGTGTTGATGAGATGATTGAACGCATAGGGAAGGCCAAATACATCAGCACGCTCGACCTATGCAAGGGTTATTGCCAGATCCCGTTGAGAGATGAGGACAAAAAGAAAACAGCTTTTTCTACCCCCGAAGGGCTGTATCAGTTCACAATGTTGCCCTTCGACCTTCACAGCGCTCCCGCCACTTTTCAGAGGGCCATGAATCAGGTGTTACGGCCTCATTCCCGATATGCGGGGGCCTATTTGGATGACATAATCATCTACAGTGACGACTGGGGCCAACACCTACACCACCTACAAGAAGTCGTCTCCTCCCTGGGTTCTTTTGGGTTCACCATTAACCCCTAAAAAACCACCTTAGCTGCCCAAACAGTCAAGTACCTGGGTTATCTTTTAGGCGAGGGTGTTATCCGATCCCAAAACAATAAAATCACCGCCATACAGTCAATCCCCTTCCCTCAAACACGAAAAGAGCTCTGAGCATTTTTAGGTCTCTTGGGGTACTATAGGAGATTCATCCCTAACTTTTCCCCGACCGCAGTACCCCTAACCGATCTCTTGAAAAAGTCTACGAAGACAGAAGAGGCTCTGAGGCACCCTGACCCCCTTATGCTACAAGCATTCAACAACCTTAAGCAGTCCCTGATGTCTGGTCCGGTGCTCATCAGCCCGGACTTTTCCCTACACTTTATCCTCCAGACTGACGCGTCAGAACAGGGCTTGGGGGCTGTCCTATCACAGAAAGACCACAACGGGTAGGAACGACCCATCCTCTTTTTGAGCAGAAAGTTGTTTCCCAGGAAGAACTACGCCGTCGTAGAAAAAGAGGCTCTGGCCATCAAATGGGCAGTGGAAAGCCTCCGCTACTACCTGGACGGACGAGACTTTGTCCTGTACACCGACCATGCCCCGTTGGAATGGATGGCCCGTAACAAGGGACATAACGACGGCGTCCTTCGTTGGTTCTTATCCCTACAGCCCTATAGGTTCAGGACTTTACACCGGAAAGGCGTTGATCAGGGAAATGCCGATTACCTCTCCCGATACCCTCTCCCAACCAGATCAAGAAGGACAGCTAAGGGAAGGGGATGTGAAAGGGCCACGTCCCCCACCTCTTCAAAGCAGCTTCTTTCCTCAAAGTCCCGGACCTCGCCATCCGGACTCCACCCCTCTCGCCTTCTTTGCAGGATCCAATCGCGACAAGCGGAAACCCGGAAGGACTCCCCAGTAACCCCAGAAGTCCCTCCCCCAACCTGGTGGCGAAGTGCGGAGAAGCCGGAACCGAAGACAGCAGTTTGTTCAAGGAGTTGGACTCGTGGCAGGAGACGGCTTTCGGAGAACCTGAGGAGAAGAGCGGTGAAGTGGAAGAAGATGAAGAAGTCTGGACCGAGGACTGGTGGAGTCCGGTGGAAGAGGCTGGAGAGCGGCCGCAACTCGCGGTAGAGTTGCGGCGGGGCACGTGAGTAACGACCCCCTCATATATTAAGAGTGTAAATAGCAGTATCCTAAATAGTCACGCCCTCACCTTGCACCCAGCACTGTATATAGTGTATAGTACCCATTTTCAGTCACGCGCACAACTGTATATAAGACCCTAGCACTTGCCCGTCACTCGGTCACCCTTCTGCCCTCCTAATCTTCCTCTTGACCCGTCCCCTACCTTCCTCACACTCAGTTCAAATCCCGCACCACCTGGTGAAGGTATACGGCACCGGCCTATCCTAGCTAGTCGGACTAACGGCCCTTTTCTCTCTCACCTTCCCATACCTCCGAGGAACCATCATCCCGGTGACCAGCCAACTAGACCCCGGTGGAGGAAGCCCCAACCCGACTTCCGGCCAAGCACCACCCCTTCTCGAGGAACCATCGTCTCGACATCAGGCCAATCACAACTTCAAGACCCTTCTTCCCTGCATTTTGCTGCTCTCTTCCCCCCCCCTCCGAACTATTACTGAACCCTGTATATTGACAATAAAACCGGCTCAGAGATAGCCCACTATATACGGCCTCCAAGCCTGTTATTCTGGTCCGCGTACACCCCACGATCACACGCTGTTACTGCTGTGGATGAAGGATCCGTGGGCATTCTGGCAGTGGTTCAATGCCAAAATATGCTGGCAGTGCGCAGTGGCACCACCAAGTATATTCTGAGTTGCCTCGCCACCAACCTTTCATGGTGGTAGCACAGCCATAAAAATGGTGGTAGTGAGGCAACAAAGGGGGTCCTACAGGGTCTCCTTATGCCTCTGTGCTGAGTGGTGCATGCAGGTGGGACATGGTGCCTTCCTATAGTTTTGCAACTCCAGATCTTGCACAGGATGGAATACACAACATGGTGCATTCCTTCCCATGTAGGAAAGGGCACTGGTGGTTCTGTGGCAGTGCTGTTTAAGGCTCAAAATGACCTGTTAAACAGCTCCGCTGTGGGACCGCCACATGGTCCGCCTGCCAGACCACCAAATTACTTGTAACATGGTGGGCTGGTGGGCAGCTGTGAGTTTCAGTGTTCCTGGAGCAAAGCAGTGGTGTGCTGCTTGCTCCAGGACAGCCAGAACTCATAATAAGGCCCTAAGTGTCTGCAATTGGACTATAAGAAAGCACATTTGAGACCCCACAAATTGTCATCTGCCAAGCAGCCAGATGGGCTCTGCAAGACTTCTGCCTGTGACCAGGACTAGGGTCTATGGCCTGCTAGTTTCCCTGCTGGTGGGAGGACTTCACCCTAGGAACACAAGACCACCTCCATGAAGACTGGAGCACCAGTGCCTGCCTGCTTTTGCCAAGACCAGTAGTCCCTGTGAGGAAGTGGAGAGCATTAGAAGGGTCGAGGTTCAGCAGGTAGTCCTGTTGAGTGGAGCACCTTTGTGAGTATAATAAGATGGATGCTGCACAGGTCGGATCATCGCCCTTGTGCAGAACGAAGTCGGAGACACTTGTATGCTAGAGGAGGCCTACTGTAAATTGAGCTGTGTGGATTGCTGTGCTGATCGGGACAGAGCCCATGCGCAGTGAGGAGCAGCGGTCCTGTATGCCAGGTGGGGCAGCTGTGAGAAGACTGCCATGCGGTAAGGACAGTAGCCCTCTCCCTTGTTAACAACTCTGGCCACTCCACCTTCGAATACCTTGAAGCTGAACTTAAAATTCTAGGGGCCCACTCTATTCGTTTACATACTATCTACCACCCTCCTGGTGATCCACACCCCTTTATTGATTAACTTGATTACACAATCCTCATTATCCAACTCAAAAAATCTCTTCCTTGGAGACCTCAACCTCCACTTGAATGACACCAATGATCCCACTACCACCCTCTTCACCAACCTTCTCGAGATCAATAACCTCAAACAACTTTGTCAGTCCCCCGCCCCACACCAAAGGAGTCATCCTGGATGCCATCATTACCAACAATGACTTAGCCTTCCTGACCAACATCATCCCCATTGACTGGTCCATCCACCACCTCATACTGTTCACCATTTCCATCACGCCACCTTCCCTTACCTCAAAACAAATTAAACCTATAAAAAAGACGAGAAATCTAAAACTTCTGCTGGCGAACTTGAGTCCAAACTACAAGCTCAACTGCTTGTCACTCCTCTCACAAAATGCAAATGAGCTTACTGATCACTTTAATAAAGCTGTCAAGGATGTCCTAGACCAATTGGCCCCTCCTAAACTTAAAAATCTAAGAAACATACCTTCCAAATGTTGGTTTAACCTCAAACTTAACAACGAAAGACGCTCATAAAGACTAATGGAAAGAACCTAGAGACAGCATCCCTCCCACTCTAACCTGACACTCATCAGATCAGCTAGATCTACATACAAAAAACACATTATTAACAAAAAGGCATCCTTCTTCCATACACAACTCGATCGGGCCAAAAACAGACCAAGAGAACTGTTCAACAATATCCGGCACCAAACCTCCTCAGTTCCGCCTAAACCGATGGCTTCAACCGCTAGATGTGAAGAAATTGCTGACTTCTTCTCGGAAAAAATTGCCAAACTAGATCAATCCTTCCACTCAACGCAGATCCCAACTAACCCCCTACTTTCTCCTGACATCTCCTCTAATTTACGCTCCACACTCCTGGCACCCCTAGGTCCCCCCTCATACTCTCCCCCTGCCTCACCTCTTCCTAACCCCTCATCACACATTCTTTCTCCTATTCCCTCCCTAAATTACCCCCATACCTTCCCACCCCTACTCCTCTCATACCCAACCTCCCAAACTCACAACCAAAAAGCAATGCCTACTGACATAATTTCCTGCCTGTAACTAAGCACAAAGTCCACAGCATTATTAATAAACTAAAACCATCCTCCCAAACCAAAGACCCCCACCCTTCTAACCTTGTCCAAGACCTAAAACACATCATCATCCCATCCTGGACCAAAATCATCAATACCTCTCTTGCTACGGGAAGTGTCCCTAGCTCTCTCCAACTTGGTCAAATCTACCCCATTTATCAAAAACGCTAATGCTGATCCTAATGTCTTAAACAACCTCCGCCCCTTCACTAACCTCCCCCTTCTTTCTAAAGCCCTGAAAAATGTGTCTTGCTCCAATTAGACAAACACATCAAATAATTCAACATTCTGGACCCCTTACAATCAGGCTTCAGAAAATTCTGCAGTACTGAAACTGCCATACTAAACATTGTTGATGACATACACCACTCCCTTGATAATGGTGAGACATGTCATCTTATCCCCCTTGATCTCTCTGCAGTGTTTGATACTGTTAACCACTCTGCCCTACTTAATGTGCTTAAGATCGCTTCGGCCTCAATGGTACTACCCACAAATTGTTTGTCTCCGATCTTCAACATCGAACCCAACAAATTAAAATTCAAGACTGTCTATCTAAACCCACTCCGATCAACCTAGGAGTCCCCCAGGGATCTATTCTCTCACCCTCACTCTTTAACCTGTTTATGGAACCCCTCACCCTCATTCTAAATCAAGCTGGTATCAACTACCATCTTTATGCCGATGACACTCAACTCTATTACAAGATCAAACCCATGCTGAAATCATACACCTTAATAACACCCACACTAAAATCCAATCCTCGTTCCACCTTAATCATCTCAAACTCAACCCCAAAAAACTGAAATCATCCTCTTCTCCCCCAAAAACAACCCTCTCCCCATTCGAACTTATATCTCCGACCTCAATCCCCTCAACTGCCATCTCTCCTTATCCAACTCAGTAAAATCTCTTGGTATCTCCATCAGTAACATGCTAAACCTCAAAGTCCACATCAAAAATTTTCTAAAGGAGCCCTCTTCACTCTCCATCAACTCAAGAAAATCAAACCCTTTTTCCCAACTGAAGATTTTAAATTAGTGGTTCAATCTCTGGTTCTTTCACCAATCGATTACAGCAATGCCATCCTCACCGGAATTCCAAAGGTCCACCTAGCTCCACTCAAATCTGTACTAAATCTTGCAGCCAGGCTCATCACTGACTGAAAACAGTTCAACCACATTTACCCAGCTCTCAAAACTCTAAAATGGCTCCGCATCGAAGGCAGATCCGCCTACAAAAACGCATGCATCACACACAAAGTCCTCCATCAATAAAATACGCCGGGGAACATCCTTTTTGAACGCGGATGTTACCCCGCAGTGCTTTTACGACGCGTCCTTTACAACGCAAGTCGTAACCACGACTTGCGCTGGAGGGTGCTAAAGGATAAAGAATAGTATATTTACTATTCCAACACCTTCCCTACTATCCACGGGGACTGGTGTTAGAATAGTAAATTATACTATTTACTAGCCGCGCCCAACAACGCAAGTCGTTGTAACGACTTGCGTTGTTAAAGACGCGTTGTAAAGGCACGCGTTGAAACGGTACACGTTGTACCGTCATACATCCAAATACACCACCTTACCTTGCCAATGAACTATGCAAAGTGGGCAGCACATGACCCCTAAGTAGCACTAAAGCTCTCCTCCTAGTCCCACCCCGGCTAAAAAAGAAATCCATTCAATCCTGCTCCTTTTCCGAAAATGCCCCCTACATCTGGAATGCCCTCCCCAAAGACCTACGATGAAAGCCTTCCTAAACCAGCTTTAAAAAAGATCTCAAAATTCACCTCCTCAATAAATATTGGGGGTCTCTACCTGCACCTTAAACTTGTGCTTCCATATCTTATAGGTATTACAGCTCTTTTCTCTGAGTATCTGTTTACATGATATGTGTAACCTCAAGCCTTTTGTTATTCTCTGTCTTACTTGCTGTATATCCTGTAATGATGTTGTAAATGTTGTAATTTTGTTTTACCATACGTATCTCAGTCTTGTAAAGCGCTCTGATGTTTTTGTTATTCTTTGATGCTGTAATTTGTCTCTTACCGTAACTAGCTCTATCATGTAAAGCGCTTAGATACCTCTGGGTCCAGCCAGCGCTATAAAAACCTCTAAAAATAAATAGCCCATGTGTGGCAGTGGGCCCATAGCTAGGAGGGGCAGACGCTGAGGACTTCACAGTGGTGATCGGGCTGAAGCCCGTGTACCATGAAGACAGAGACACCCTGTATGCCAGACTGGGTTACCAGGACCAGCAAGACTAGTGAAGTAATGAGTGAGCCTGCTGTGGGACCTGCGTACCTGCCTGCTACAAATGATTTGCACCACAAGCTTCATATCACCACCCCTTCTCTGTCACTGGCGGAGGAACCAGAGACTTACTCTAAAAAGAGGAGACTTCAGGAACCTCCAGTGGCTGTGGAGGCACTACTGCATGTGTGTATTCTCTGAGTATTGACTGCAACCTTCTTGGGCTTCGTGCAGCAAACTCACCTGAATCGGATGCTGTTGCTCCTGTACACATAGAATGGCCCTCCTCAGAAACTCTGGTTGCTCCAATCATGCGAGGTGCGGGTAAGACTTATTTTTGGGTCTGTTGGCTCTGTGGGAGCTTCCTGCTAGTTGGTGCTGAGATTCTGGAACACTGTTGACTTTAAAAATAGAATGGGGCTTACCATGGATGTTGCTTATAGTAAACGGGGAATAGCTGCTGCTGTTAGAAGTGAAGAGGAAGTGGGACCCGGGGAACCACTTCATGAAACACTGGAGCCCTGACCTCAGGGAGACTGTGTAGTTGTTTGTGGATGTTACCTTTGGGTGGATAGTGGTAGGAATAAAATCCTTCTCTTTTTTCATAAAAGTAAGCTTTTGGCTGGACAAGGATTTATTGCTGCTGCTGTGGGCATTTTGAGCTGTGAGCCTGTGTTCACTCTCTTATATCCACACCTCCCTCCCGAGAAAGTCTTGGACTGCTCAACCACATTACTGCTGAGAGGTAGGTCCAGATGATATACTTGGCCTAGTTGCTCAGAATCCAAGGTAGGTCGGGCCCCGGGACATTAAGAGTAAAAGGCCTCAAATCCCACAGTTGGGCCCAGTAACCCTTACTGGCCCTCTGAAAGCGGTTCTGACAATAGTCAATGGCTGAAGTGGGATGAACCTTGCCCATGATGTGGGAATGACACAATAATAGTCCAGTGGGTGAAGAGGGCTGGTTGAAAGTCCCTATAACAAGTAGATTATACATAGAATTTTAGCAATAAAAATGTCTTCACTAATGCCACATTCAAAAAGGCAAACACATTTAAGTGTCCGTATAAAAATATAATTGTCAAGCCAAGGTCTTGAAATAAGGCTGAGACCAGGCACCAGAATTGGCCCAGCAATGCCACTAAAGAGGACAATGGGGTCTGTGGGAGCAATGATCAATCATACTAGACCCAACTCATGTATGACTATATACACATTAGTGGCTGCTACCAAAACCACATGAAGGGGCAATGCAGGGGCGGGGGATAATCTATAAAAAATAAAAAAGTACTTACCTGACCCTGCCGTTGCCAGAGTGCAGCTTCTTCCTCGCATGTTCGTCCCAAAGCTCCCAGTCTCCCCACCCAATCCGGCGCTCCTCTCATGCTATACTTAGCATGAAAGCAGCACCAGGATTGGTGTGAGTGGCCTGGTTTGTCACTCAGACAGTGCCTAGGAGCCTGTGGCATTTCTCCAACCCAGCTGTGCGATGCAGTTGGGTTGGAGAAACCCAAGTGCGCATGTGTGTTTTGACAGCTGGACAAACCACATGCACACTGACAGTGTGCTACTCTTCTCCTTCCTGCTCAGCCTGCTATTGTCAAAGATGATAGCAGACTCTAGCCAGTTAGCAGCGCCAGTGAAAAATAAAATAATAATAAATAGTTTTATTATCATGTTATTTCTTTAATCTCCTTGCACTGACCAGTGGGGCAACACTCTTCCCCTATAAGTGGGGAGCCCGCCCCCCCCCGGGGAAAAAATACACCAATGTGAAATTTTCAGATTGTGTTCTCCACAGCCCTTCGTAAATATTTGAGAACTCGAATACATAAAAAATGTACTATTAGTACTGTATGTACTAATACAATTGACAGTGGCCATTTGTAGAGAACTAACCCCGGCAAACAGATTTGGTGAAACATATGCTCCTTTACACGATCTAGCTTTCTAAATATTTTGACGCCTAACAAATCTTCTATTATTTTCGGTGATATTTCAGAAGGGAAATAAGTTGAAACTTAGTGAATCTCTCAAAGGTTTCCCATCAACTTCTCAAACTTTTAAGACAAAATTACACATGTGTACTGTAAACATCCTGGAGTTTTTGTGTGAGGTAAACCATTAACTTCATTAAAACAATTAACTGAAACACTTTTTAGCTCTATTGTAGCAGTCAAACATTCTGAAACTGTGAACTCTTCTATTTTGAAGCTACTGTTTTGTGCAGTGTGCAGCTCTGATTCATTCAGGAGAAAATCCAAATTAAGAATCTCCATTTAAATTTCCAAAATGAAGAAATACGTTTTCTCAAAAAATGAAGAATTTAATTTACAAACGCCAGTAAAACAGGCGAAAAAAACGTGATAGGAAAAACAGAAAAGTGGTTGGGCGGAAAAGGTCTGGTAGTAATGGAAATGGGAAGGTATATCAAGGTATAGGTAGGATTTGAAGTACTTGGGCCTAGCTGAGCGCAGAAGGTTGCTCTAATTGCGCTCATTTTAGCGGTAGAAGGGTATAGATAGGGGAAGATTTACAGGGCGGGTAGAAGTACTTGGGTATAAGTAGTGGGAAGCACAAAAAGAATACAGTTACAGTTAAGGCTAACAGTATTTGTGTATGGGCAATAGTTGCGGTACTATGGTATAGGTTGGGTAGAAGTGCGAGGATATATGAAGGGGTTGAGGTACAAGGATAAAAGTGGGATAGAGCTACTAGAGTCTAGGTAGTGGAAGAGGCATGACTGTATAGAGAGGGTGGGGTACAGCTGCTATGTTAGAGATAGGGATAGCAGTAAAAGAGTATAGGTAAGTGTAAAGATATTAGTATATAGTTAGAGATAGAAGCAGAATGGTATGGGTATGGGTCGGTACTAGGGTAAAGACAGGGACAGAGGTGCTAGGTTAGCCAGTGGAGGGCATATGTATGCAGAGATGTAGGATGGAGTAAAGAAACTAGGTTATAGGTAGAGCCAGATGCACTAAGTGCAGGCAGGTGTATTGATATTAGAGTATAGACAGGGTTCGAGGTATTATGGCATAGACAGTAATAAAGGTATATAGGTGTAGTTCTTGGGAATATGACTCTTTACTACGCATGCAAAAACATTGCAAACCATTACAATGCGGTCGTTACAAGACCGCGTTGTTACCACGTGAACTAAGCCTGGGCGTAGTTCGCTAAGTAGCGCTACGCATAGCTACGCAAAGTGCACTTCGCACTACCTGAGCTATGGATAGCACTACGTGAACTGCGTAGTGCACTGTTCACAATGATTGCACAGTGCCGGATGCTTGTCCGCGATGTGCAATCATTGAAAACGGCATCTTGCACAGTGCGAGCTGTCTTTTACTGGCGCTCAAGTAGATTTTTACTCGAGCAGCATCTTTCTCAACGCGGACTTGTAGTTTCTCCTAGTGAGCGGTCGCGAGCATACGCGACTACTCGCAATGAGAAACCTGACCTCCCCGCATTGAGAATCTCGCAGGTAGGTTTATTTTCCACGATCGTGATCGGCAACTTGATGTTGCTGATCGCGAACGGGGAAAAAGTCTTGCCGGGATGTAATTTTGCTTGCTCGCAGTTGCCAACTTGATGTTGAGGAACGCGAGCAAGCAAAAAATGACCGCTGCACTATGCTACGCTACGTGTGTTTTTACTGTGCTACGTGCATTTGCGTAGTGCATACTTCACAAACTATACCAACATAGCGTACTGCTTTGCCCAGGGTTAACGTGAACCAGTACATCGCAAGTCATTACGGAATAATATTATTTAGTATTCCTACTCCAGTTCGTGCGACAGCAGGGAAGGTGTTGGATTGTAAATCCAAACCCAGCGCGCCCCCTTTAGCAAATTGTTGTAATGACTTACAATGTACTGGTATCCGTGGTAACAATGCAATCGTTGTAACGACCGCGTTGTAAGGTACAGCGTTGTTGAGACAATGTTGTAAATGGTGTTTCCCATTCAGGGTAGAGGTACTATCGTATATGCAGGAGTATTTCATATGATTAAAGAGAATAAAACAGTTCAGGTTGAAGGATGCAAGCAGGTTGGAGTATAATGAGGGAGAAGAAAGAAAAAAGAATAGAGGGAGCTTTGAAAAAAGAGCAGAAAGGGAGGTGGACAGGTTAGGTATGAGGACTACCTCATTAAAAAAGGGATCAATATGACCCACGGAAAAAGTACTGCAGTGCTTTTCAGGTCGAGTCTAAAGTCAGCGCTCATGCGCTGCTCTACAAGAGACTTGTTGCACTGGAGTTTGGAATAGCAGCCCGCCCGCTCCCCGCCAATATTTGTCATTGGCTTGTGTCATTGTCCTTCGTAAATGCTGGCTGTGATTCATAAATAGGCTTGTTAGTCACTCCTTAGTACCGGCTTGTCTTCATTTGTAACCTCACATGACTTGTTACACGGTGTATGTTATAAGTAATGTAATGTAATGTAATGTAAGGGACATTTCTACCGCGCGACTTTCACTCCAAGGAGTATCTTGGCGCTCACACAACTCAGATGGAGGAGTTGGAAGGGAAAGGGGTGTCCTAAATTCTACACAAACATTACACTAAGGTCCTACAAGTGGCGTCAGGCAAAGAGAAAATCCAAGTTTTTAATGCCTTCCTGAAGGGGGCTTCTTGAGAAAATGACCGCAAGAAAAGTGGGAGTTTGTTCCAGGCTTTAGTTCCCAGTACAAAAAGGGATTTGCCACCCTTTGTGGCCAGCTTGAAATGAGGGGGAGTAAGTAAGTTCTGGCTTGCAGATCTCAGACAACGAGTTGGATGATATCATTTAAATCTGTGGCATAAATAGGTTGGGCCTCGTTGGTGAAATGCCCTAAAAGTGATTAGAAGAAGTTTAAACAAGATTCTTTTACCTATTGGCAGCCAATGGAGGGTGTTTAGTGCTGCTGAGGCTGATGACTTACGGGGGAGACGCAGTACAAGGCGGGCTGCCGCATTTTGGACCATTTATAATTTGTGGAGAACAGTTTTGTCAGCTCCAACGTATAGTCCATTACAATAGTCCAGCCTAGAGCTTATTAAGGCCACTGCGACTGTTTTCCTCGCCGATAGTGGAAGAAGATCAAAAAACTTCCTTAGTGCTTTTATGATCTGAAAGCACATGCCTGCTACTGCTACAGCATGGGGTTTAAAAGATAGTTGGTTGTCGAATTTGATGCCCAGATTACGGGCGGATGCAATTGTATTGGGGGACACTTCGGCATCCGCTGGCCAGCACACTGTTGGGGAAAAAAGATTGTGATTCTCTATAGTAAAGTAGGTGAGCACTATTTTGTTTATTGCCAACTAACAATGGCAATGGCAGCTGCTTTCTGTTGTGTATGCAGCACACCCACAGAGGACAATGGTGGCCGCTTGTATGGTGCATTATGCCAATCTAACTTTAAAAGTAGTGCCCCCTACCTCCACAGTACAATGGCAACTCTTTAAAAAAAATAACTTTTAAGAGGAAAGTGGTGTTCGCTTCAGGGACACCATGCTTTGTTTTAACTTTTTTTATATAAACTTGCTATCATAGCGCCGCTGTAACGACCACAGGAACTCCTCGGGATCTGTGTGATGCTCAAATGGGTCCACCTCCTGACATCCCCAACTCTGACTGATATGGATACCCAGAGTAATGAGGTGATCAAGCAAGGGATAGGGTTAGGGAAGGTGCTGCAGGGGAATAGGGATACCTGTAACAAAAGGTACATGGGATTAGTATTGCGTACAATTCCGACTACTCTCAATAAGGTCTCACTAATAACACTCCCATGCCTTCAACACTTCAGTGCAGGTCAATATAGAAAGCTTCTCAGTAGTAAGATGCTTCTCTCACCCTGAAACAATTCTGTGGGCTCCTATAAACCAAGCACAGATACATTAATGATTCATTCGCTAGCACCCTGGCCAAAACCACTAAGTACATCAAGGATCATACATACCCTAAGACATGCAGCAACAAAAAAAGGATAGAAAAGATGAATGGACAAACTCCAGATCATCAAAGGCAAAAATAAACCGAGCTGAAGTACCCTGGAAGAATCCAGCAGAACATCTGGCGACAGTATGAACTCCAGCTCAGAATCAATAAAGTTATGCCAGAGAACACAATCCTCTTGGGAAAAACATCAGAGGAGTGTCACAAAATCAATAGAAAACAAAATAAAGATACTATGGTACCTCAGCAGTTCTGTGATGATCTACACATCAGAAGCGGCGAATCCCCAGTCCTGGGAAACCACGGCTCCATAGAATGTCAGGAAATATACCTCAGAAGAAAGCACAGAGGATTCCCTCTGACTCCACAGGCGAGGAAAGACCTGAGAGGAAACCCCGCAGAAGATGTTAAGAATTACCCCGGTGCACGTCCGCGCACAAGCTTCAAAAAATAAAACCCTCAAAGCAATCTTCCCGTTGTGGCCACAAGCGGGAGGGTCCAGGGCAAAATGTAACCAGAGTGCTCGTATCACGAGCGATAGATCAAGCACGGAAGTTCTGCTCCACAAGGTAATCCGGAGAGAACACCCCCCCCCCATCCACCAGGCACAGAACTGATCGTGTCACCGACAGCGGACACGAAAGGGCAAGTTACAAACCAAATACGAAGTCAGGCAGTGCAGTCGATCTGCAGAAGAACTCCTAGATACGACAAGAATCACGTACAACGTGTTCCGCGTTGTGCGTGGTGATATAGCTTCCGCTTCCAATCAGACTGCCTCCTGGGAAATGTAGTTTGATGTTGTCATGTAGGCCCTTCATGCGTTCAAGTCAGACAGCTGCAGTGCCAAGTGTTAATATGTGGGGAATCAGTGGCACTATTACCAACCTTTGTAAGATGAACAGCAAAGTGACAGACGTGTAACAAGCTTAGGCCTCTGGAAAGCTTAAGGGCTTGTTTATATTAACACCAAAGCCCGCAAAGCGTTGGGCTGAACTTGAAGGTCCTTTGTATGGGATTATTTTTTATCGGGTGATGAATAGTAAAAAAGTGAATAGGACGTAAACAACTATTGGCGCCTGTTTCCTGCAGAGTTAATAGATTTCTGCTTCATGGAATCAGCGTATGGCTTAATCTCTAGACTTAATTGTGATGCGGCTGCTGCCTTAAACATCCCTAAGTAGGACAGGGCTAGTCTCCCAGCCGTGGTCACCTCCTTCTTGGATTTTATACAAATAGAAGGTTTGAAGACCCTCACCAGCTGAGTTCGATGGTTGGGCCCTTCGTAGGGCTTGTGGTGATTATCAACTAACCCAGCTTTGTGGGGGGGGCGCAGAACTGCTGTGGGTGAGTCTGCAGGGCCCGCCTTTGCTTCTTGGCAACCCCCCTTCGATGGGGGTGCAAATAGCTTCCCTGTCGTTTGGCAGTCAGTAGCCGGCACCCCCCTACCCTCCCAGAGTCCCCCCAGTTAGCACTAGGATTGTTTATATTTATATTTTTTAGTTCATCAGTGACCCTCCGTTTTGTTTATTTTTTGCCATAAATTGCACCAGTTCTTTGTCAAGGGTGAACGGGTTGCACATGCTCTTTCTAAATGTAAAATTAATCTAACATACAACTTGTCATATTTTCCGCGCTGTCCCTAGTTCAGTCCTTTTTGCTTTTCTACTGCCTCTGCCCCTGCCCCGCTGCCCCAGCTGAAAGCCTCCTCCACTCCAGTCACTTAACCCTAATAACCGTCCCTCTCTTCCTTCTGTTGCTGACTGACTGCTGCTAGTATCTGCTGCTGCTCTGCTGTCTCCGCCCCAGCCCAGCTGCTCCTGCTGAAAGCCTCCTCCACTCCAGTCACTTAACCCTAATATCCGGCCCTTTCTTTCTTCTGTTGTTAACTGGCTGCTGTTTGTCTCCGCTGCTGTTCTGCTGTCTCCGCCCCAGCCCGCTACGACTGTTGAAAACCTTCTCCACTACAGTCACTTAATCCCAGGACACAAGTCCTATAACAAGAAGTCGGGGGAATGACAATATGCAAATGACCTCATGACCTCACATGCTCAACGTGTTCCGGTGTCTGAAAATTACACCGGGATACGTTCAGCTTATTTCTATGTGGCCCAGCTTCTTGGAAGGGGGGACGGCGTCCACCCTGTGAAAAGAGTAGGGGGGCGGTGTCCACCCGTTTCTGCCCCCGACTCAAGCCCTGTTTAATCTTAATATACAGCCCTATCTTCCTTCTGTTGCTGACTGACTGCTGTTTGTCTCAGCTGCTGCTCTGCTGTCTCTGCCACAGCCCCGCTGCCTCTGCTGAAAGCCTCACCCATGCCAGTCACTTAACCTTACATTATCCGGCCTTACTTCCTTCTGTTGCTGACTGGCTGCTTTTTGCCTGCTCTACTGCTACATGTCTGTTAGACTTGGCTGTCTCTAATTGGCAGAGGTATACACTTCTGACAAATAGGGACTCACCTCCTCTAGTCAGGGCAAGGGGATCACACACTTAGATAATCCCTGCTCACCCCCTTGGTAGCTTGGCAAAGCAGACAGGCTTATCTCAGAGGCAGTGCGTTAAGCATTTATGACCATATACAGTAATAAAGTGAATACACTACAAATGGACTCGACACAGTAGACACAGTAGTATTATAAGAATAAGCATGTTTATATAAGGCTTAGCACAAGACCAAATAACGACAAAAATATACCACAATCTTAATAAATACTCTTGGAATGAAAAATAATAGTTCAAGTGTAGTTTCTTCTTAGCACAAAGTTCTCTCTTCAAACTCTTCTTCTTTAAAACACAGTTCTTGGCAACAATGTAACCCCCACAGGAGTCACACGACGTCGAGGCAAAGTTAATCCAAAGGTTCGGCGTCAACCGTGAGGATCGCTACGTCGAGCCTGGAGTCGCACAGACCCCCACAACACAGTACCTTGGAAAAGCAAAGCGCACAATGCTCAGCGGCGTCGAGATGTCCGGTGTCGCGTCTTCGGCGTCGATCGGGCCTCGGAGTCGGGGCGACCTGCAGCGGCGTCGACAGATGTCAGGCAGGAGCAGCGCTCACGAGGCGAAGCAGGATACGGCGTCCTCGTCGATGTCGATGATGATGTTGCAAGAGTGAGCAGCGCTCACGGCGTCGAGAGGGCTCGGGGTCGAGGCGTCGGCAGCGGCTTCGCTACTAGCGTCGATCGGGCCCAGCGGCCGGCGGCAAAGATGCGAGACACAGGAGCTGCACTCACGATGTCGAGCTGGATTCGGCGGCGTCCGTCGGGTTCGGGATTGCTGGATTTCTTCAGAGGTGCTGGACTTTCAGGTTCCAGCAACAAGCACTTTCAGCAAATGGTGAAGTCCTTTAGCCCTGTGACTTCAACAGGAGGCTGGCACTCTTCCAGCCCTTGGAGATTTCCTTGGCAAAGCTTGAGAGTACACACTCAGTTCCTCTCTCCTGGTTCCTTGGCAAAAATAAAGAAGTGACTGCAGAATTCCCCCCAGCAAACAGCACTCTGGGAGAAGGGGTAGGCAAGTCCTTGGATCAGCAGGCTTCTTGTCCTTGGTTCAGGGTTCCTTGTCAGAATTGATCTAAAGTCTTGGTTCAGGGGTCCTTCTCTTATACCCCTTTTCTGCTTTGATCCCTTTGTCCATGCAGGGGAATTCCCCTCATCCTGGGTTTGTTGTGGGTGTAGCCAGGCAGAGGCACCTGGCCTATTCACTGTGCAGGGCAGGGTCCTCAGCCGCCCAGCAGGAGGTGGAGCCAGTATTGTCACTGGCAGGAGCAGAGCCATCAGTCGCCCGGCAGGAGGTGGAGCCAGCATTGTGGCAGGCAGGGCAGGCTATCAGGAGCTACTCTTCCCCTACTCTCCATGCAAATGCCTCACTCACCCCACACTGACTCATTCAGAACTCTGGAGCCATCCAGCTCCTGTCACACACACCAAACCAGCAGAGACTGGTAATAGTCAGACAAGAAAATAGCCACATTCTAAAAGTGCTATTTTCAAACCCAGAGTCCAAAAACCATCCACCCAAACGGATGCGTTATTAAACCCTGAGATCAGGGATACCAAACTCGACATTGTACCATGCTCCCCGAGCCAGCTAGGATTATAGCGCTTAATAATCCGGGCAGCCCATTCTAATTTACGGAGAGCAGGTAACCTTACAATAGTGAACAACGAATATGGCGGTAATTCACTATTAGGACATGCCACACTCATCAGGGCTTGTCCTACCTTATGCTTACAATGCACCCTGCCCTCTGGCCTACCACAGGGGTGACTAACATGAAGTTAAGGGAAGGTTTGGGGACTGGCAAGTAGGTGTACGTGAGCAGTCCGCACGACAGTACCCGACTGCACGTAGGTCTAGCAATGGCAGACCGTTAGACACATTTTACCAGGCTGCTTCTGTGGGTGGCACAATACGTGCTGCAGGTCCACTAGCAGCATTTGTATTTACAAGCCCTGGCACTCCTGGTGCACTATACTAGGGACTGACAGTAAACCAAATAAGCCAAACATGGAATCTAATCAATATTAATTTAACATAGGGAGCACTTGCACCGTGGCACTGATGAGCAGTGGCACAGTGCCCAAAGCAATATACCAGCAAAAACATTGTAAACAGAGGAGGCAAACTGAAAAAATGGAGGAGAGACTCAGGCCAATGATGTCAGGTCTAACAATGTCCATGCATGATGATGCTGAACTCGCAGTCTCCCACTGCACACTCACACACACACCCCTGGTCACCGGTGTGCGCACTCAGTGCACTACACGCCCCTTTCACACCTGGCAGCCCAGCCCCCTGTTTTATGAATTTGCCACTCAACGCATGCTTTACTTTGCCTGTTCTCACACCGTTCCTCAGTAAGGCGCTCTAAAACCTGCTCAGTTGTGGTTGGCGCTGCAAAAGACAACACATACGCAAATAAAGTAAGTATGCGTTCATGTAAGAGTAAAACAAGAAACTGAAAGCTCTATCACAGGGGCCTTGACAGATGGTTAGAGGAGCTGCCGGAAGTGACGTCTGTTCGTGTGTATTGTGACATTAAAGTTATAAGTGAGTTTTATTAAACAGGCGGCATTCCTTGCGCCCTGGGAAGGGATAAACAGGGGCACATATGCAAGTTTACGCCACAGAGCTCTCACCAGACACAGGGCGAGGTATTCTGGCTGGATACATTCATATTTTGTTATCAAAACGGCACCAGTGCGTGGCATTAGATGACATTAGATCAAAAGCAAGATATATCCTGAGCTAATAACAAGAGTCAATAAAGTTCTTCAAATAAATCACAAAGAAGATGGTCTTCATCTCTTCATTTATTGCGATGTTGTTCTTCTTAAAAGAATCTAGCCGCCAACACGTGTTTCGTCTTTGGTGGTATAGACCACAGACTTCTTCAGCTACACGCTAGTTCCTGGTTCTTGTGTCGGATCACACTACGTCCTAGGTCACTTGGGGCTCTACTATGACTTTGAAGTTTTTGCCTGAATCGCGATTGATTGAATCAAGAGTTTCCATACCTTTTAATCCTGATAACACGCCTTATTACACGTTGATATCACTTTTCTATCAACAATAATTTGTTAGTCTAGCAATAGCCCTGAAGAAGTCTGTGGTCTATACCACCAGAGACGAAACATGTGTTGGCGGCTAGATTCTTTTAAGAAGAACAACATCGCAATAAATGAAGAGACGAAGACCATCTTCTTTGTGATTTATTTGAAGAACTTTATTGACTCATGTTATTAGCTCAGGATACATCTTGCTTTTGAATTATATGGGTTATTGTTTTTTCATTAGCTATTTGGTTGATGGTGGATGGCCATCACCTTATCGTTGGAGCTTTCCATACTGTAACCTCGGATTTTGTCATAACCCAGCACAATCGTCACTCAGCCATCCTCCGTTCATTGTACTGTATTAGATGACATTAGGGGTCTACAGTTGACACCATAAGTCCACATTTCAACCCCCCCCCAAACCTTCCACCCCAAATGGCGGATGAAAAACACAACGCTAGATTGGTCCAAGGGGCCCTCTGGCCAGAGTTTAAAGGCTCCAAGGAAATCGAAGATGTTTATCCTACTGGCATAAGGAACCCCCACTGAAGGGGCCTATGGTGCCACTGTGTGATGGGCTGGTAGCCCTGGCCCCCAATTTGTTATTTATGGGCCTCTTCTGTCTGCAAACAAAATGCTTATAAATGACACTGTTAAGGAATAGCATGACAGAGGGCGGTGGGCTGGGGTGCACAGGGAAGGAAACAGAGGAAGAGAAAAACATTAAAAATTTGGAAAACAGAGAGAAGAGACAGGTTAACAAGCATTTCCAAAGCAATAGGTCTCACATTTTCGAAAGTTTGAGCTATTGGCATTGTAAATGACAAACATTTTTATTTATATGTTTTGAAAACCTGCATGGGGAGCGTAAACACACAATTTGTACTTACAGTCCTTGCTTACAAGAAGAAAGTCTGGCAGTAAATGAGGTGCAGTTACTGCCAGCCTTGCTTCTCCTAAGCAACGACTATAAGTACAAAGTGCTTGTTTACACACCGCTTTGCAGGTTTTCAAATCACATAAATAAAAGGCATTTTCATTTACAATGCCAATAGCTCAAACTCTTGTGAATGTGAGACCTATTGCATTGGAAATACTTGCTTTCTAATATGAGCGGCACAAGCTTAATGGATTAGACATCCTGGCAATGCCATTTATTTACAAATATAAAACCCCAGTAAGACAAGGAAACAGGTTTTTAGACCAAGTTGCTTTAAAGGTGTTTTCTCCACAGTCATATTCAACAGGAGTGAGATGTCATTCAGCCCCAAATATCAGCTTTCTTCGGGCCCAAGAAGGTAATAGACAAGGGAGTACTTTCTGTTTCTGCAGTCCCAAAAGCTGGGATAAGGGGGGCTAGCTCCACACTTTTATAGCTGATGCCACTTATCCACACGAATTTCCTGAAAGGCATCCTTTCAACTACTGAGAGCGCAGGTCACGTAATGGCTGTGTTTATAAGTTGCCGCCGTGGTTGCTGGCTTTCACCTACTTTTTTATTTCCTTTCATGGAGCCGAGTATATCCCTTAAGTGGTTATATGCTATATTATTTTGACATAGGACGCTGGCCTGAGGTACAGAACATGCCTTCTTAATGTGGTCAGAGGAACCCATTGGAAACCGCACTCGGACACTTTCTTTTTTTATGCAAAGGGAAACTCAGATGTTTGCTTTTATGTTAATTGCTTCTTTTTATATTTTCTTAGGAGGCCTTATATGCCATGCTGCCTAAAGCCACTCCCAGGCCAAAACTGTGATTTCTTTGTATTGACTTCATATGTTAAATTTGGGCATAATGAATTTTAGTGCACTTCGAACATCCATGGAGAATTTTCTCAGGTTTATTGGATTTTGTGTCGTGATTTTTCAGGCACATTTTAGCTTTGAAATGCTAAGAACCTATTCATTAGATTTTATCTCTGAGAACAGATGGCAAAGTTCCTATTGACTCTTTGCTAGAAATCCCCATTTACCTTTAGCATACAGTGAGACGTGTTGTTCTGCTCACCCCGGAAGCACACATGGTTTATACAAATGAGCCCGACAGATGGCAGCCAGCACTTACACAGGGGTTGGGTTATTATGAAACATTATACACTGCATTGGCACAATGTGTCTTTTGCTGCCAGAGGTATCACATGACGATGACAAATGAAAGTGAGCTCAGCTACAGCTAAGAAAACACTCACAAAGCCTTTCATTTTAGCCTTTGATACTGAAATGCTTTTGCACAAAACACAGCATCTCAGCGTGTGCCTACCACGAACAACAGGTACACGAGTAGTAAGAAGAGGTAGTTAGACTCTAATGCACACACCGAAAATGCAACAAAGGTAACACGAGTGCATGATCAGGCAGGTAGAAAGATAGAGGCAGTGCAGCGCTCAACTTTTCATGCTTATTAAATAGTTAACCGTCCAGTAGGAATGGGGATAAACAGACTATCATCTTTAATAATTTGTCCCTTTTTTGTTGTTATGGCTGACACATAATGTGTGCCCAAAGGGATGTCTTTAGTGTCCCATTAAAGACACAATCAGCGATTCACAATCAGGCGCCCAGGGACGTTGGTCGCCACCTACGGAGCACCCACAACGGATACAAACTTTCATATAATAATTGTTGGAGCTGTACACTGATCCCTATCTGAAGTATTTAAAAATTCTCCCGATCGTTTTAGTTTATAATCCTTTTCTTTTTCCTTCCTCTTCAGCCTTTTCAATCCCCTTTTATCAATCTTCCTTTGCTTCCTTTAGATTTTCAGCCATATTATGCTATTGTTAACACACTTTTAAGCATTTGTTCTTACTTTAATCAGATTACCTTTTAAATGCTGTATACATTTATCTTATGCGTTCTGTTTGTATTTGTTCTCTGTATACAAACTCTGAATGCTAATCAAATTATTTAAATTTTAAATAAGTATGTGCTGCAGCAGTGCACACAGACACTCTCCCCAGCCCCACATCCAAGATGTCATACCTATATATGAGTTAGCCATTGACCTAAAAAGAGTGTGTATTTGCTATCTGGTTATGGAGTGGACCAAAGCAAATATAACTGTCCTTTTAGTTTTTTGATGCACTCGCACTAAAGTAAGTAAACACACTAAGGGAACTGGTCCCTGTAGCCACATAGTACTATCAGAGATGTTGTTTGTTCATGGCTTGGACTGCTACCCCCAGCGGTTGCCTGTGGTTAGACTTATTGTAAGCATTCCTCCCATCACCCTTTGTGTGTTTGATGTAACACTTTAAAGGCAATGGGATGCCCAAACGTGGGTGCTGTGCTCGCGATGCCACTGAAACCAAGCTGCACCTGACTGATAAGCCCTCAGGGTGACACCGTTTTTTGGGTGGCTGTGTTCGGGATCAAGGAGGTCCTGGCCTGGCAGTTCGGGTTGGGACTGTTTCTATTGGAGGGGTGTCAAGACTAATTTGCATGTAGCTTAGTCTAAACTGAGATGACATGGTGGGCAAAGGAACAATGGTTGTTGGAAAACTACCATGAGTGGTTGCCATTGGTAGGGCTGTTTGCAAGCATTCTTTTCATCACCTTTTGCATGTTTGATATCTGTCTAATTTTGTCAGGGCTTACCAACCCTGTGAGGATCAGGACGGTCCTCAGAGCATGGGTTAATAATACAAGTACACTCACATGCATACACACACAATGTAGAGCACATGGAGGTGCAGGACAAACGTCCCTAGGCTGCTCAGAACAGTTGTAGTACAAGAAGCAGCAGTCTGTCCTCCACCTGCCTCCCCCTTCTCTTCCTCTATATGTTTTTCACACATACACAAAACATGAACAACATGTACATCTGTAGTGCTGAAATCCCTTGCAAACACAGAAGAGAAAAGGCAAAGGCAGCAGCCGTGCAACCTTCTCTCAGTGCATGCATGACCCTGTGCGTCACAGTGTGTGTGTAGCATGGTGTAGGAGTGTGTGTGGTGTTTGAGGATGCAATACCTGTGACTGATAGTGTGTCAGTGTGAGGTACATATGATGATTTTTTACGAAGATTGTTTTTGTGATGTAATTACATATGATTTGTTTTTTTATAAATAGATTGTATTGCTTTTCCAACCTATACAACTTTTGTCATGAGCATTTTTAATAATCAGTTCTTTTAGTATACTTTTCTTTTTCGGTCATGATCACCATTGTGTCAACCAAGTACTGTTTATTTCTTTCATAAACATCCCTCTACCAACTCCCCACTCCCGTCACCTTACTGCAGGTTCCATTTAATGTTCAGCTATTTGAATTTCCACAATTCTGATTGGGTCACATTTCTTACTCCCCCCATGATATTCGGACCTTATTATCAAGACGTCACCCTGATCGTATCCGTTGATGTTAGTGTGTTCATTCTATACCCCCTTCATGATCTTGATGTGTTGGGCTCCCCTGATGTGATCATGTCAAAGGTGAGGACCCGCTTGAGTCTGGCTCCGGGTTTCTCATTCCCTCCACCAGTGTTTCCCATGCTCTGGCTCGTTCCATTACCCTATCCCCCTGGGTGCATTCCCGAGTAGTACCCTACTTTTACATCCCGACCAGCTTCCTAGCTCTCTTTTCCACCCAATTACTTAGGGCCCCCTTGGTGTCTTCCAGCATTTCCTGATTTCACGCTTGGCCAGTATGAGAGCAAGGTTTTGGAATCTATCGGTAAACATCAAATTAGAATTATGGGGAAATAGACTAAGGAGGCAATGTGCCGGTTCACAGAGAACCACTCATTCAACTATTCTAGCCTCCATAGCTGCCAGTATATGTGCACAATTGGGCAGCTCCAGGACATGTGCATCATATCCGCCCCAGTTTCTCCACATTTTGGGCAGGTCGCATCCTCCCTGTGGAAGTATCCGGGGTGAGGAAGGCCCGATGCAGTACATAAAAATTAATCTGTTTAAATTGAACATTTCTGGAAATCTTATAAGGTCTATCAAACTTGTTTACCCAGTTTTTATCTTCCACTGGAGTGCCCAAGTCCGTCTCCCATCTGTCCCTCAGTATAGTCCGAGGTTGGAGAGAGTCCCTGCCAATCGCCCTATATAGGCATGTTACCTCCTTGATCCTGCCCCGCCGTGCCTATATACCTGCTTGTAGGGGGGCTTTTGGGTTCTATGGTACCCATCCTCCAGTGTCCCATGATCGCTGTTGTTACTGCTCCCTGCGACAGGAACTTGCCCCAGGGGATGTCCCAATCTGCCCAAAATGCCTTCTTCATATAGATCCCCCAGTTTAGTGGCTCCTACCTGTACCCAGTCCTCAAGACCTCTTCATTGGTCCCCCATGTGGAAGCACCTGCAGCACCATCATTAGGAGGTACGGCGAGTAGGGCACTCAAGTTTGTGTCCTCTACAGGCATCTCCCCCAGCAACACTGTATCACTTGCAAATCATTGCTACACTCCAGTGGTGCTCCTCAACCCTCAGGAGCTTCCGTAGGAGCATATCTAGCCCAGGGAGGAAAGGACCCACCACTCCCCCCAGTGTCAGCCTCCTCTCTATTCATTGTGTAAATCATTGCAGTTGTCCCACTAAGTAGTTGATTCAAAGTTGGGGACAGCCAGTCACCCTTCCTCTGTTGGTTTTTTTAGGGTCGACAGGGCGACTATCAAACAGCCCGCCCCCAGATGTATGATACCAGGTATGTATTGCACTCTCGGTATCCATATGGGTAATGTGGTAAACAAGTGTAATAGGCACGGAAGGGCTATAATTTTTAGTAGTACCACTCTGCCGGCAACAGATGAGGGAGTGTCCCCCAATATCCCATTCTGTCTTTTAAGGAATGCACTATCCCACCCATGTTCCCCTCCTGGTGATCTGATTGGGAATGGTATATTTTACCACACAGATATTGTAGGCAGTGGGTTCCCACACAAGTTCTCCTAGTCCCTCCGGTGGTTCCCCACCCCCCACTAGTGGGAAAAGTCTGGACTTTTGGGAATTTACTTTGCGCCAGACAGCACAGCGAAGTCCGTCATCATTTCCCGAGCTCCATGCATTTCCCTTCTCAAATCACTCAAGAACAGGAGCAGGTCATCTGCATATAGTGCAATGTAATGGGCATGCCCTCCTATCTGCAGGCCTTGGTATTTCCCCCCTGATGAACAGGTAAGCCAATGGCTCCATGGCCAATGTGAACAGTAGGGCGAAGAGGGGGCAACCCTAGCGTGTCCCCTTCTCCACTCCATGCTGCCAGAAATCGTATGACCCGTTGGTACTCTTGACAGGAGCTCCATATTTAGCAACTGTACCCATCTTAGGAAGCCTTGCCCCAGTCGCAATCGCTCCAAAATTCCATATAGATATCGCCATTCAAGGCTATCAAAAACCTTCTCTATATCGAGGGCAAAGACAGCTCCATCTATTTTTTCCCAGTTGCTTGCAGTTACAGCAATTGTCTAATGCGGAGAGCTGTGTTTCTACCCTGGATAAACCCTGCCGATCTGGGTGGACTAGTGTAGTCATGAATGAGAGGAGTCTGATTGCTAGGATTTTGCTTAATATTTTAAAGTCAAAATTAGGAATAGATAATGGCCTGTAGGCCATACAGTCTAGAGGTGGTTAACCCAGTCTAAGCAGTGATATTACAAGTGCTTCTCTTGTGGTGCTTGGGAGCACTCTCACTGCCTCATACAGCTGTACCAATCTTGGGGCTAGCTACTCCACATAGGCAGTGTAGAAGTCGGCAGGAAGCCAGTCTATTTCGGGGTTTTGCCCATGGCTTTGTCTTTAATAGACATCAACAACAAAAGAGTGTTCCTGTTCTGATTAAGGTGGAAAAAAGCACAGAGCACAAGGAACCAACAAAGCCCATTTGGTTTGTTAAGAAAGCCCTCACTCACCGACCTGGTCGGTGACTTGCTTCATCATCGGGCCCCACAGGGTGTGACCGAATGCCACCCCGGTGTGCTGCGACGCCAGAATTACTGCGGAGCTGGTCTTGTGAGGGTGGGAGGGCTATGTGAAAAATTACGTGAATAGTGTGAAGTGGTGAGTTAAAATTGCCTTGTATGTATCAAAAAATTCATTTAATCAGAGATCATCAAGGGCAAGGTTAAAAAATGTGATGGTGAGTAAGGCCAACTAATTGGATGGTCTACTCCCACTAGCATTAAGTGACAACGTGAATGGTCAACATGAACATGTTTCAGCCGGTGTGGTACAATTAACCTGGCATTCGTCAGGACCTAGAGTGTAAACCTCGGCGGTATGGGCACTCTAAGGCCCACCCAACAAGAGGACTTGAAAGTGAAAAAGTCTGTGAAGTGCAAAAAAAGGAGGGGGCTTCACCACCCGAGGGCAGGACACACACAACCTCAGGTCTCTGGAATTTAGAGACAAAAAGTAAAAAGCACTTCACAAGGGATGAAAACCCACCCCATAGACCGCGGGAGGGAGGGGACGGCGCATTTGGCACATCGCCCACGGCGCCTGTCTCCTGTAGGTACACCTATGCAGCCCTCGGAACCGGGTCTCGTCGATTCTTTGTCTTTAATAGCTCGCTCACTTCCTGCTCAGTAATGTCCGCCCCCAATATCTCAACATTTTCTTCTGTCAGGGTGGGGAGGGGAGCGGAGCAAGAAAGTCCATCAAAGCCATCTCCTCACATCTCCCCCTAAAGAGACACTTAATACTCCATGAACCTGACATCTATCTCCTCCTGTCTATACAGGTGACGCCCGGCGTGATCTACTATTTACACATCAGCGCTACCTATACAAGTGGGGTTGGCCAGCCAGGACAGGAGGGATCCCATACTGTCCCTCTCTGCATGGGTCAGTTCCATATACTTTTATAGTCAAAACAGCACAGCCGTTCTTCTTGCGCTACTACGTTCTCTTTTGCATCCAGGAGATCCTGCTGGATCTCCAAATGTTCAGGCCTCCGTTTCTGTAGATCGCGTAATGCTTTCTTCACGTCTGTCACCAGCGCGCAACGCACCCCCATGAAAGTCACCATGCACTGACCTCGGACCACTGTCTTAAAGGCGTCCCATTCCGTCAGTCTGACTGATGTTGTGTCCGTATTTACAGAGAAGTTGTGTAAAAAGTGGCCTCTAGTATCCTTGAGGAACAGTTCCTCCTCCAGCGCCTCCAGTTTAAGCTGCCAGGTAGGAATGGGCTGCCGGCATGGCCCCCATATTAGACACATCAGGACTGGCTTATGATCTGATATTGGTTGTGTCAAATAGTCCACTCCTTTCACCAAGGTATGTTTGCCAGTGGAGCACAAGAAAGTGAGTAGCAGAACGTGTAGACCGTGTACATGTGAGAAATGAGAATAGTCCCTAATCAACGGGTGTGCTCTCCTCTATGTATTCACCAACCCCCATCATGTTTGCCATTCACTGAAGGCCCTCAATATCCTGATGGTTGAGGCATCCCTAAGCAGAGGGTGGGAGCGGTCCAGTGTCGGATCCGCTACACAATTGAAGTCTCACCCCCAGGACTGTAGAATGCAGCAGGTAGGGTGCCAGCATGCCAGACGTATTGACTGGGAATGCATTTTGGTTTTAATTTGGTCCATATAGGTTGATGATCATCACATCCTGGTCATCCAGTTTTCCAGTGACCACTAGGTATCGACCCTCCGGGTCGGCCCAGTCTCCTGTGTGTTGGAAGGGGACCCCCGCCCATATCCAAATCAGCACTCCTGTAGCAAATGCAGAGAATGAAGTGTAATATGCCTGTCCCCGCTATCTACGTTGTAGTGCATCTCCCTCGGGAGCAAGGAGATGCGTCTCCTAAAGATGTTGCTTCCTCTTTGTTTGCATTTCCCTCACATTCCAGGTCAGAAGCTTATAGATCATGGTATTATCCATTAGTACAGTTCTTGACTGTCCTTGCCCCCGTCTGTAGGTTTGCCCTTAGCAGAAATCTGTGTGGTCCTCACCAATTTTCGACATCTCAGTGGTTGATGTATGGTCGCTGCAGTTTCACAAGCTAAAAACTCTATAATCCCTGAACTCCTACACCCAGGACAAGTGGGTCTTTCTCCCTCATCCAAACTCTATGCAAACTGTGCAATTGAAACGAAAAGAGTAATGCTTGAGGGACTGTGGAAGTCACTTAGGAGGAAGGGAAGCCAATCCCACCTGATCTCTTGTGGCTTCCCCCAATACAGTGCTTTACATAAACATGGTGTGTGACCTTACCAGAAGCAAATTGGTCACAGCCTCTACAGCAGCCCCGCCTTCTCACACCCACCCTCTGATACTTGCTTGCAGGATACAGTTCAAATTATGTCATCTGCCATCCCCGGGGTCACATCTGCGAGTTCCTGACTGAGGCCTCCACCATGCTGGAGCTATGGTCCGAGTCCGAGTCTCTAGACTTCACCCCTGTCGGAGAGGATGTATCTCCGGAGGCTGACGCACTCAGTGATGCAGTCGCCGCTACTGCTCTGTCCCTTTTCTGCTGGGTTTCTGCTTCCATAGGGGCCCTCGGGGTTTTTCCCCTCTACTCTTTTGTGGGTCCAAATGTCTTATCCTGTCTTTCTGTTGGAAGCCGGTCTTGCCTGATGGGTGCTTGGTGATTAATCCAGCCCCATACTTCCTGTGGTGTAGTAAAGAACTGCACCCCCGCTTTGCTCTTCACTCTCAGCTTAGCCGGGAATATCATTGAGCATTGGGTCCCTTTCTGGCAGTTTTCGTTTCGCCACCAGAAAACATGCTGGTTGTTTTTGAACTTCTCAGACAAAGTCAGGACATATTCTGCATGTGGTATTGTCCACCACTATGTGGTCTTTCAGTCTTGCCTGGTGGAGCACATAATCCCGGTCTTTATAGAACATGAGGCGTGGCATCATGGGTTGCAGGAGACCCCCAGCGGGGGCAGTCTCGCTGGAACTCTGTGGGCACCTTCCAAGGCAAACTAGGGGGAGAGGCCCTCCTCAGTGACATTTTCTCAGATTCATCTTTTTAGGTATGCCACCATGTAGCTGCCTTCAATTTTTTCAGGAAGGCTGACCCTTCTCAGATTGTTGCAGTGTGATCTATTTTCTGGATTCTCCCCTCTGAGCTCCAGGGTGTGCACCCGCTTTTCAATTTCTGCTACCTTGTCTGTTGTGGTGGTTATCAGCAGCTTCATGTCACTGATGTTGCTCTCATTAGTGGCAACCCACTCCGCCAGGCATCAATGGTCTGCCTTAATGAGTCCTAAGTCTTCCATTGGAGTGTCTATTTTGGTTCCCACACCTATCCTTGAAGTCTCTATGGCTTAGAGTATGTCCTGGAGCATCGGGCCAGGGGGAGGTTTCTTGTTGATCTGTGTGTACTTTGCCTTGGGTCTCTGTCCCCCCACGTTATCGGGGTCCTGCAGTTCTGGGTCCCTTCTCCTGGTAGTCTTCCCCATGGTGGAGCTCCTCTTCTTAGTGTCGCTTCACTTTTATACCCTCTTCATCTCCTTATAAGCTCCTGTGCCCTTAATTTGTGGCCCCACTCCTCATCTTCTCAGAGCAGGCAGCAGTGCATGAGGGGTTCGTAGCTTGCTTCATTGCCTGATCTCGCCCAATCATGGGGCTGTGGGGGCATTTCAGCAAGGTTAGGCTCTTCATGAGTGGCCGGTGTTGGTGTGTCAACTGGGTCACAGTTTGGTATCTTCCCCGTATGGGTCTGGTTCTTGAATTACATTGATCCCCGTATGTGGCCGATTGTCTATGTCCCTGTGCAGGCCCTCCGCCTCTCACCGTAGTGAAAAGTCTCCTTCCATTTTTGTCAAATGTGTACTCCCAGGGGACCCTGCTTCCCTGGTCTTAATTTCCTTGGTGAACTCTACTCCAGGCCCTTCTGTATGGTGGGTGTGCAGCTCTCCGGTCCTCCCCCTCGGTCCATCTGATGTGTCTGCTCACCTGTATTCTTTGGCCTTCTCCAGCTGTGTAGGGCACCATCTGCTCACGCACTTCATCCCTGTGAGAGCGGCTGGCCCAGTAGGTTTCTGTTTTCCAGCTACTGTACGTCCTCTTGTCTCAGTGGCCTCACTGTCTGCCTCTGCAATCCTCCCTTCCCAGGTGATTCCTTGTGGGTGTTCATGGTGGGTTCCAGTCCTTCACTCATACTGTTGCTAACCCCCGCAGTGGGCCGTATCTCCCTAAGTCAGACTGCAAGTCTAGTGAACAAGTCGAAGCTTCCAGACTTTCCTGCTTCGCAGAGGTGCACCGGGGCGTCCCAGGTGTACACCGTGGGCACTGTTGTCTCTAGTGGCCGCCCACGCTTCAGTCCTCAGGTCCACCTGCTGCCCGCTCTAGCCCAACTCCAGTCTTCCTCTTTCCCTCCACTCTCTTCTTGCACCATCAGGGGCCCCCCAAGGTGGACCCGAGTCTGCGCTCACCTGCTGTGGGCTAGCTTCCTCAGCGGCTCGTGGGAGTTTTCAGTTGGTGGCCATTTTGTTTCATTACTCATCTGCTCCTGTAAGTTGCTAGAATCAGCTCCGGCAGCTAACGGGGTCACAATACACCTTCAACTGGATTGTCCCCTGCTCCCAGGGGCCAATCGTTCGTGAAGTGGCTAATCAGGATGGTACTGGATTGTCGTGTAATTCCGATAGTTCCTCTGCAGGACTTGCGCGTTTGGATGACATAAACTGTAGGATTGGTGGCAGACTAACTCTGAGCACCCCCACCAAATACGATAGCCAGTTTTCGCATTAGCTAGCTCACATGCCACTAGTTTCTCCTCTTATCGGGAGAGATTTGTTTCTGGCAACCTTAGGCCATGACAACCCTGACCCCTCAAGATTGTGGAAACAATGGACTGCTTTGCGCTCAGTCACTCGTGTTCACTTACATTGTCTTAAATATACACAGAATAAACAGTCTGCGCGTTTCAATAAAGATTTCTTGAACAGTTGTTATTCTTGTGTAAAATATATGAGCTTCAACAACCATTAGACAGTAGCAGAGATATATGATAGCAGTACTATGAATATGAAAGGATAGCACAGTTATACCATCTTGCAATAAGCATGAATAAATACATGAATATAAAATGCATGATAAAAGTGCGCATGCTCCTACGATGCCTATCTAGATGTACCTAAGTGTATCTAGCTTATGAGTAGGTGTGGAAGTCAGGAATCCTTCTAGGATTTAGTTTAACCCTGTTACCTGAGGGATGAGAAATGTTATTTATACAGAAAAGTATATAGAGTCCCTTTGTCCCTTGTGTTAGCCATTTTTGGATATGAGGATGAATTATGAGATGAACCTTGTGCGTAGATAGTAGGAAGGTGGTGAATAGCCCGTGCCTGGTTTCCAAGTAGCCTCACGAATATTCATTTGTGCAGTATCAGTCTAAAGATGAAATCATAGAACACTATTGTTCGGGTAAAACCCTCCTTCTGCACCCAGGCCTAGAATTAGGGAAAAGGTTCAGTCCATAAAATGCATTCAATCCTCATAAGGAATTCTATCCTTGAAAGGCTTGTTTGTGTGTAATGTCAGGGAGGTGATGTAGGTGAAAGGGTATGATGTTCCCTGGACCTATATTAGGGTACCCATATGACACATAACACCCATTCCTCTTAATACTCAACAATAATAATACGCAAACGTGATACTCATTTTACTAGGTGTCAGTGAATGCAATTATGAATAAGCCATTTAAAATATGTCTAAAAAACATAAAATAGTTCTAAAAACAATTAAAAAAGAGGTGTAAAATGTTCTCTGAAATAATATTATTAATATAATTTTTTTAATTGTTCCGTAATTCACAGTCCTAAATGAGTTTGATTTTATAAGTTGAACCACTACAAGCATTTTTAGAAGGCAATAGTTTTTTAGTGAAAGTGTCCATTTTTAGCAAGTGTTCCCATTTTAGCAGAATTTCTGAAATGAAAATGAAAATCTGAATTCTTTCCCAGCACACGATGAGCCAATTATAGATTAAATGTCCTGGCTGGGAGACGCAACATCATAGCTGCTTGCTGCCGCAGGGGAAGGATCTTGTAACACCTTGCAGAGCACGTCAATGGAGCATAGATGAAATTCAGTGCTGCCAACAGCTGGTGGAGAGGCAGCCGGTGCTGTAGTCGATACCTCTGTGCTAATGGTGGAGCTAAAACTCACCCCAGTTGTAAAAGGCACCTGTGGGTTCTCGAGGAATGCAGTTGTCAAGATAGGAATACGCAGGGGACATTGCAGAGTATGGGACCTCAACGGCTCCAGCCTCGTGTTTAAGTCTGCAGGCATGTCGGTCACTAGTGTCAGACATAGGTCGAACGCACATTCGTCACCTTAAAACAGGCATCGAATAACAGGTAACATGCAGTCCATCTAGACTGGTCTGAACAATAGGAACCAGGAAGCACTTAGTTCTCATAGGCGAGGTGTGCCCAGATGTTGTACCATTCGCTCACTGTATTTCCACTCAAGGAGTGCTTTAACCATCTCTTTGGTGATTGGGCTGTCCATTGCGTAGCAGGTAAATGACAATCATGATTCCAGCTATTGAGAGCAGGATCAGAGGCAGACCTCCAAAAATGCTTCGAAATACGGAGTGTATAAAGTTTGGAATAACTCAGAGGATTGTCTGTAAGGTGCTAAGGAATCCTGACCCTATAGTCTTAAATAGGTGTTCAATACCACTCGTATCAGACATGTTGAAGATACGACCCAGCATTTCTGCGAAATGAATGGGACAGTTTGTACGTATAAGTGCCTGTATCTCAGTCAAGATCCTTGTTACTTGAAGATCAAAGGTTTCCCGAGCCAAGGTTAAGGGTACAGTTTACTGTAAAAGCATGGCTTTCTGTCTGCTCAAGTATCAAGTTGTATAAACGAAACATTCAGCAAAGGCCATAGTGTTGCCTCCCTGACTGCATTTGTCACAGGAAACAATACTTGCATACAGCAACAGAGATGTACTGTTTATAAAACACCAAGGCACAAAGCCTGCACGCAAAGATTGTAGCGTCCAGCTCAACAACATGATAGAACGTAATTGAGATTGCCCGTTTTGTAATTTAGCCAAATCGTGTTCTAGGATGTCTATTGCAGAAGACACAATGTTGCCTAAAGAATATATTCTGGAGGACAAAGTTGTTAACCCATTGTCTACCACAGCTAACAATTTTTCTAAGTTAATACGGTCTAATTCCCGTATTCTCTCTGCGGCCTCTTGTTGGGATATTTTTCAGATTTCATTATAGGCTGCGTAAATGCCAGCATATATGAAACATTTCTGACGTGTCTTTTTGGGACCTAATAAAAAATCCCTAAGATCCATGTCTTGTGAGAGTAAAGATAAGTGTTGTTTCACTTCTGTTAGTGTTGAGGTTTCTAGCCAATCAAGGCACAACTTGCCAACACTATAGGATGTCACTACCCCCGGGTGTTCTCATTGTACATAACATGGGTCTGGCCTGGGAATACTTAACCCTTCGGTGATACCCAAGAATCTTTTATGACATATATTCGTGCCTAAGGGCCAAACCACCCATTCTTTCCAATTGGGGTCTGTTCTGTTGTACTGTAAAATGTCATCTACTGTTGCCCTTTCCTTTGTAGTAGAATGTTGCCACCCCAGTGATGTGTTGGAAACTGAGGTGTGTTCAGGTCCTTCATCTTGGCTACTCCAACACAGGATGTATGTTGCACAGTTTCGTTTAGAAATATTATCTGCTGTGAAATGAGGCATGCTCTAAATAGCGCTTCTGTTCCCTGGCCTTGCCAGTCCCTAGATCCCCAGACTGATTTTAAGTCTATTGTATCTTTCCGTAGGTCAAATCCCTGTTCCTACACTTGGGCAATAAAGGAAGCAAAGTAAATCTGTTTAGTGTTAGTCAGCATAATTGTCAGTGCCAATGTTGGTGTAACCTTATAATAATATGAGGTTAGGTCAAAGTTGTTAAATCATGAAATTTTTTATAATTTCTGTGCAAAGGTATGTGAACTACTCTTTGTTGGTGTCTGGTAATGCTCCCATTGATAGTATTCAAATATATTTCTAGGTTAAATTGATTTGTGTAGAAAATGATGACAATATTATTGATAACCGTACAAAGTGTCATAGTCTGAATTACCTTCTAACATTTCAGTGTTTAGAAAAGCAGCAGTTTTTCTAAATCAGACAACATATCATTAACAGTATCAGTGTCCCAATCATCAGAAAAAGTACTGGAGGTAATGATTTCACTTGATGAAATTTTAAATAAATGAGGAATCTTTAAAAGTTTTGTCAGGCCAAAAATATCGAAATCAACCTTGTCCCAAACTATACCATCCGGTATAGGAACTGCTGTAATGTTCACTGATGACAAGTCTCTTTGTTTACGGTGTGATGATTGATGTGGCTTTAAAATCAAGTTGACTTTTTGGGCTGTAGAGCTTCGCTGGAGGTATCGTCCATTAATAAGCATACTAAACGTTATTACTAAGCCTAGCCAGAAAAGAAACAACAATATCCCAAAAATTACCCAGAGTTCACCGAAGGTGATAACAGGTATGTCTTTTGACGAAAGTGAAAAAAGTACTTTATTTGTTGCTTGTATGTTTGTTTTGCTGGCCTTGTTTCCGGTTCCCTTGGATCCAGGGAGAACGCATTAAAATTCATGAAGTAGCCAGAAGAAGTTCGATCAATTGTTGGAATTGCATCAGGATTTGTTGAAATTGTATTTTGCTCTCTTCGAGGCATGTTAACGTAGACGTCAGTGTTCGATCTAATTCCAACTTGTAAAATATTTTTACTTGGTTTTGAAGTTGTACTTTGGGTTCAAGAGGACCAAGTTCCATTGCATTGTTGCACAGTCCTTCATTTCGTACAGGTGGCTCTTCAAACGTGATGATTCTTTCTGTTTGAACTTCTTGGATTGTAGCGAGAGGAGGGCGTCAGCTACTGTGGAGTCCACGTGGCCTATTGCTTAGTATCTGCCACATAGTGTGGTTTGATTAAGTCTATTTGGACAAATCTTTTTCATTTTTTCCGGCAAGAGGCAGGAGCAGCACAGGTCATGTTCTGTGTACTGCTAGGACAGGTACAGGTGTTCTGTATGATGGTCCAAAATATTTTTTGTTTGCTATTTGTCTCTGACCAGATCCCTGACTTTTGGGATCCAGACAGGTCTTGCTGTGACTGCCTAGAATTCCCAAGTGGCGGTCTGTTTTGAAAGGATGTTACTTTGTCTTGTCCTGGGTCAATTTTGATCCTGTAAAACAGCCAAACGATCATGGATAATCATATGGTTTACCATCTGCCACTGTACCTTCACAATCAGGATCAGCTACCAACATTCTCGTCCCGAATAGGACCTCATATGGAGTGACATCCCCTATATAACTTCTTGGCTGATTGTTTAGGGCTCTCTGAACCCCATATAAGTGATTGACCCAACTACCACCCTTGCCTAATACCCTAGCTGTTAAAGATTGCTTTGAGTCACGTTTTTTTCTCTCAACGACTGAATTTCCCTCAGGATGGTACAGAGAGGAGTACCGCAATGCTAGGTCCATATTTTCCATGGCCTCTTTGTAAGCCTGAGAGCTAAACGCCGGGCCGCGATGAAAATGTAACGTGCCAACTGCATATGTGCCGATAAAGACTTGCAAATCTTTTATATAACAGTTCGAGCATCAGCGGAGCCCTGAGGCCAAACCCATAGGAATCTGGAGCATGAATCCACTGCAACCATGATATATTTTTTATCCCCATCAGGTTGTAAGGGGCTCCAGTGGTTCAAATACATACATGCAAGAGTGCTGTCTGTGCTGAGCGTGTAAAGGTGGACCCCTTCATCTGCTGGCAGATGTTACTTTTCAAGGCATAGTCTTTAGTTTGTTTTGTTAGACCTGGCCATCAGTAGTGCTGTTTTAACAAATAAATAGTCGCTGTAACGCCTGTATGCGCAGAGCCCTAACCCTTGTGTGCTGCTAGTATTAAATCTTGCCTACGATCCATATTTGGTATTACCCTATCCCCCACGCCAGGAATCTGAGCATATGAAATGTTTTGTGCATCTAACTTGTAGCAGAATTTAAGTGGACATCTTTTAGGTACTGCTGTGCTGCCTTTGCGTGTAGCAATGACAGCTACCATAATCTCACCGTCTATTCTCGTCATAGAGCGAGTGATTGCAGCTACGGTAGCTTGCGTACAACCCCCTTCACAGCTTCATCAGCCTATGAATTCCCTTTAACTTGAACACCATCACGTTGATGACTCAGTGTGTGTATCAGGTGAGCCCTTTGTGGTTTGTTTTTCAGCTCCACTACCTGTTCCCATAGCATTTCATGCTTAATTGTGCCACCTTTTGCATCTTTGAACCCGTTTTGTTCCCAATGATGTAAGTACTCATTGTTCAACTGCACACAGTAAAAGAAATCACACACACACGATTAGTGTGGGTATTTCGCGATCTGTATTTACGAGTGCCAGAATTAATGCTTTTAGCTCTGCCCTCTGTGTCGTGCAGTCTCCTAGAGATTGAGTTTTTGTGGAACTCGGATGGAACTTGCCATCATGCATGCGACCTTTAATGATTGCACATGCTGCACTGTAATACTGCTTACTTACTATGGCCGGTTGAGCAGATCCGTCAGTGTAAATAATATATTCATACTGCTCTAGAGGCAATATTTCATTAGGTGGAGGATATTTTTGTTCGTATTGCAGGAATGCCTGTGTTTTTAAACTTGGATCAAATCTGTATTCAACATCCATTGCTGTAAGAGAATTAGCCCATCGTATCCATCTTGGATGTAAGGCTTTTGCTTTCGGAAAGCTAGCCTTTGTAACAGCTTCTAAAGCGGGTACCGGGGTTACGACAATTATGCGTTTCCCCTGAGCCAGTGCTCTTTCTCTTGCTACAGCAGACAGAACTACTGTCAGGATTTTTTTCACTTGGAGTGAAACACATTTCTGCGTTTGTGCACAGGTGTGCTTTGTATGCGATTGGTACTGTTTCGCCTTCATTGAAGGTTAAATAAGGTTACCCGCATTGACCCGCTATAACACGGATCACCAAGTTGCGTTCATTTATGCCTGTCTGTAAGTGTTTAGAAGCAATCATGTCTTCTTGTAATGAACGTAGGATGTTTGAATGTTCCTGTGTTCAATGTCTAACTGAAAAGCCGGGTTTTATTAAGTAGTAGAAAGGTTTTACTCTTTCTGCGTAATCCAAAATGTATATTCTGCCAAAATTTAGGAATCCCAGTATTGATTGTAAATTTTGTTATGTTTTTTGAGGTTGAAGCAGCACACACTTTTCTAAAAAGTTAGCTGCCAGGCTTTTCCCTTCACTTGAAAGCTCGTATCCTAGAAACAGGTTACTGAGGTGGGCTATTTTTGATTTTTTAAAGTTGAATTTGTAGCCCTCCGAGGCAGATCCCATAATAATGGTGCTCACCCTGGTCAAGTACCTGATTAAATCATCGCCCGCCAGATAAATATAATTCACATAGGACAATGCTTCTCCGTTAACGTTTTGGAGTAATTCTGTTACCCTTGCTGAAAATAGGCCAGGGCTATTCTTATACTCTTGGGGGAGACGACAAAATTGTCTCTAGGACCCCTGCGCTGAGAATGCTGTTAAATACCTGCTTTCAGGCACTATATTTTGGCAGAAAAATCCATTTGAAATATCAAGTGTAATTTTGTATTTTTTCTGCACAATGTTATTCATTAATGCAGCACTATGTGCGTTGTGGACAGCAAATGTCTTTGTGCAAGTGTTTAAATGTCTGTAATCAAAAACTAGATGATAACTATTGTCTGGTTTTGATACGGGAAACAAAGGATTGTTCATTGGTGAGGTGCAATTTTCGATCACCCCTTGGTATTCAAGTGGATCTAATACATCCCTGACCTGTTTTTTTAGCTTCTTGCTTTATAGGGTATTGTCTCTGGGCATTTCGTGAAATTTCTAACGGGATCACGTGGTGGGTTGAGTCCTCATCCCATCCAGTGTGTTTTTTATGTAATGCTGGAGCAAGGACCACTGCCCACTACGGTGCATATGCATGTTTAAGGTGTACGGGAACGAGGTCGGGAAAAGATGGAAAAATTATGTTTTCTCCCCGTGGGCACTCCATAACGAATACTGGCGGCCAATCTTGTTCTGCTAATAGGATGTCGTACTCGGATGACAGATTTTCCAAAAAGAGACCCTAAACTTTCCTGGGCTTGTTCCCCTCCATCTGGAGTGTTATCTAGTGTAACTTATGTAGGACGCTCACCCTGGTGTTTGGTGTTTCCACTGTGATATAATCATTCAAGTCCGCTGTCATCAGAAATTCCTTTGGGTTCTGGCGAGCTATTTTTACTACTGCTGCGCTGACTAGTATCGTCTGAGCCCATTTTCCATTCAGAAGCTGCGTCCTCAGAATTCTGGGCATGTCTGATCTTTAGACCGGCAACTTTCTTTTTCTTAAATTGAGGGTTTTTTGGCTTGTCTTCTTTTTAGGTAGAATACTCTTGAGTGTGCTGATGTCTCTGGACCTTGTACGCTCTTCTCTGTGTTCTCAACATCCTTCTTTCTTTGTAGTTTTCGTTGAGCCCTGAAAGGAAAGAGAGGAAGGTGTACCAGTATCCTGATACCGGTCAGGGTTCCTAATATTATCCCTATTCCTAAGGTTGTACCTCTTTTCAGAGGACTCCTGCGGAGGAGATTAACCTCTGGACTAAGATCTGTTTCCTTTAAATGTTTTTATTTCCCACTTCTTTTTAGAAGAAGCAGGTGTCTGCTTTGAAGTGTCCTTTTCAGGAATGGCCCATCAGCTGTGGGTTTAGAGCTTTCCCACCCAGACGGTCTAATTCTGCATATGCGGTTTCAATTATTTTTGGTAGTTCTTGTTATTGTTCCAAAGGGTTGAACTCCCTTAGGCGTTGGAGGATTGCCACTGACGCTGCTTCCCCTTTAATATTAGCTAGGATTATGGCCGATGCCTGATCAAAGTTATTTAGTAACTTCATCCCTAACTTCAGAGCAGATTCTGCCCTGTACTCGTTCTGTATGTGTCGTAATACATCCGGTATCACCACTAATGAAGGAATACCATGCGTTCTGGTATATATAGCAGCAAAGATTTTACCCCAAGTGGTGCAATACTCTAACTGTGGAGTTATCCCCATGGGCTAGCAGATTGTTAGCATTCTGGGTTTTTCAAATGGTATAGTATTTGGAAATACTGCCTCTAGAGAAGTAATTTTCTGAGCTACCCAGAATGGCATTTGTTTGCGTTTTGTGGGCATTTGTGCCCATTACTGCGTGTAATGTTTGTGGAGTTATTTTAGTTGCTGTACTCTGTGAATGAGTTCCATGTATTGCAACTGTTGCTGTTTGGACTGCGAAAGTCCTCATGACGAATTGCATCAAGATTCTGTAAATTTTAATTAAATCTTTGTGTTCGATGAGTAAATCTGGTTGTGGCATTGTTTCAATTTCAGGATGAGGTGTGTAGACTGCTAATATCGGCCATGTTGCAGCTGGTCCTCCTAACGGACAAAGCCTTACTCTTCTTCTTAGTTGGGGTAGGGTGCCATTAAACCAGTGAAAATGTTCCTGGTAAGTTAGTGAAATCTCTATATCATCAAAAGGACTATATTCTGCTGGTGCATCTCCATCTGTGTAAGAGTGAAATGTGTGTGTTACTGCATCTGCTGCTGGGAATGTAACCCATAAATAGAACACCTCTGATTTGTTTGATACGTGTGCCTCAATCACGAAAGCTACTAAGCCAACCCTGGGTATTAAAACATTTTCTAAAAGTTTTAAAGTGATAGTATGTCTGTGTTTGGGTGCAATAGGATTGCCATCTACATCATCTTCTTCGCCCACTGAGAGACGATGAGCCACTACTGTGGGATCTCCCTAAGTCATTTCTGAATTGAAGAAGTGTGTTCCAGGGAACTAAGATAAGGTTTTATGCACAATGGTTTAGGAACACTGTGTCCTGTTAAGCTTGATTAACCAGCAGCCAATAACAGGATATTTCACCTACTCAGCTGTGGCGGAGTTTGTGCCCACCCACTACAGACGCCTCTGGCATTTTGTGAGTAGGGGTCTCTGAGAATAAGCACAACTGAACTACTCAGATTCTACTGTTTAATAAGTACCATACAAACGTTGGTGGCGCCAAGTTGTATAGTTCCTATAGTGCCCCTGCAGGACCTGCGCGTTTGAATAATATAAACTTTAGCATTGGTTGCAGACTAACTCTGAGCACCCCCACCGAATATGTTGCCGGTTTTTGCATTAGCTAGCTCACAGTGCCACTAGTGTCTCCTCTTATTGGGGAGAGATTAGTTTCTGGCAACCTTAGACCATGACAACCCTGGTCCCTCAAGACCGTGAAAACAATGTACTACTTTTCGCTCAGTCACTCGTGCTCACAGATTAAACAGTCTGGGTGTTTCAATAAAGATTTATTGAACAGTTGTTATTCTCTTATAAAATATATGAGCTGCAACAACCATTAGACAGTAGCAGTGATATATGATTAGTAGTATTATGAATATGAAAGGATAGTACAGTTCTACCATCTTGCAATAAGCATGAATAAATATATGAATATAAAATGCATGATAAAAGTGTGCATACTCCTATGATGCCTTTCTAGATGTACCTAAATGTACCTGGCATATGAGTAGGTGTGAAAGTCAAGAATCCCTCTAGAATGTAGTCGAACCCCATTACCTGAAGTATGAGAAATGTCAGAGCCCCTCTTGGTCTCGAATTGGACACCCCGCAAGGGATGTTCAGACCACTGTCAGCTCGAGCCTCTGCATGCAGGAGCCTCAGTGTCTCTGGTCAGTGTTTCAGTCTGGAAGTCTCGGTTCCCTCTAACTACTGATAGCATGAGGTGCTGTATTTATACACAAAAGTATATAGAGTCCCTTTGTCCCTTGTGTTAGCCATTGTTGGGTATGAGGATGACGTATGAGATGAACCTTGTGTATAGATAGTAGGAAGGTGGTGTATAGCCCTTGCCTGGTTTCCAAGTAGTTTCATGAATAATAATTCATGCAGTGTCAGTCTATAGATGAAATCATTGAACACTATGGTTCGGGAAAAAAAACCCTTCTGCTCCCAGACCTAGAATTAAGTAAAAGGTTTAGCCCATAAAAGGCATTCAATCCTTATAAGGCATTCTATCCTTAAAAGGCTTGTTAGTGTGTAATGTAGGGGTGGTGATGTAGGTGAAAGGGTATGATGTTCCCTGGACCTGTATTGGAGTACCTATATGAAACATAACAGGATAGGGGCTCACTGCCGGGAGCGCGGTTCAGAGCCTCCTACTCCATTGGCATCAAGCCACGCACCCCATGTAATTGGATATAATGGTGTGTGTATATTGGTGTGTGTCACGAGGGCGGCCAGTCGTAACCCATCAGAGAAACGAGATAATTGCCAGAACTATACCGGTCTCACCTCTTTCCCCGCAGCAACCCGAAAACTGGAACCCGGCGGAAACAACACTGTTCCGACCGCAGTAGGAAGCAGGGCCATGTTTCTTTAATTGGGCCGAGTTTGCGGAAGGCCCCTTCTCCTGGGACGTCACTCGGTCAGAGGCCCCAAAACCCGGAAGGACGGAGGAGGAGTTGTGTCCGACACCAGGAGAGGAACGCGAGCGTGGAGGAGGTGCCGATCGAGACGAGGAAGGACCGCTGATGAAGGAATCCAGCAGAGACAAGACGCTTCAAAGTGCGGCAGAGCCAGGAGGCCAACGATTCAACGCATCGCCCAGCTACACGTCAAGAGACGGGTGGCTCACCCAGGGACGGACGCGTGTCTCGGGGTGGGCAGGGAGGAAGGGTTTCAAACTCCTGTAACCACACCGGCAACATCCAATCACCCCCTCTCCCTGAGCACTATCGACATGGGCAAACCAGTTACCTGCTGTTTGGTTTCTTTTTGATATTGCGCACCGTGTGCCTCCTCACTCTCCTTCCCCATCACTTATTGACGCAAGACCTCAGACTGAATCCAAGTCTATTTTTTTTTCTTGCATTCCAGACCGGCGACTGCCCCTGGAGCACCCTGGAGTGGAGGAAGAAAGGAAAGCCCTTTCTGAGAGGACGACTATCTCCAGACAAAGACCCCGAAGCAACCTTACCATATTATAGACAGTCCCAGACGAAAGAAACAGTTAAAGCCAATAAAGGCCAGCTTAAAATCATTACCTGTGTCCGTGAGTTCCTCTAACCCGCTAACAGTGTGTGATGCTGTCATTGTGTGTGTTGGTGTCGTAGTATGATAGTGTATTTTATTTAACTGATTGAGGGTTATGTGCTCTTCTGGATGCTTTATATATGCAATCTTGTGTGTCTTCCTATGGGTAACAGCAGTATCGAGAATCATAGCAGGACACCCTTCTGTAAAAATTGTTTATCTTTCTCCTGCATGTAAAATAACATACACCTTAAAAGAAAAATACATGTAAGTTAAATTAATCAGTGAGAAATACACTAATTTATGTTATGAAACCTCTGTTGGTCAGTGTGATCACTGCACATACCTGTGAGTGTAACAGAGCGCCACAGAACTGAATTCTGGTTGGAGGGAGAAGCAGGCAATAATGACTTATGTATTGATAGTGCTGCAAGGTCACACCCTTTAAAATAAAGCGCTGTGAATATGTATGACATTATTTTACACTTGCATTACACACAGTATATGATACGATACCACAAAATGTGAGAAAAGATGTAGGTTTAATTTAAAAAGTACTTTAAAAAATATAGATCTCAGTTGGCCAATTTACAATGCTTCTTTAAAAATTTTAAATTTGGCATCACGAAGCTTCAAGTGACTCCATCAATTAAAGTCAAAACCGGCTTCCAAGCAGCCTTTCTATATGCAGATTAACCAAATCTGCACATTTACATTTCTTTCCTGCAGCAGGCATCCATGTGAGAAGGCCTGTTTCTTCTTTAGCTTGTTCCTCCATCAGTTTCACAGCCCTGGAGACTCCATCACTTCCACTTCAGCCAAGGCATCTGAAATATCGTAATTAACCATCCCAGGACGGTTGTCTTTTGAATGAATGAATGAATGACATACATTTATAAAGTGCACAGCTACTCCAAAAGGAGTAGTCACGATCCGCTGTTCTGGAAAGGCGCTGGCTGCGCGCCACGGATAAACTACATTTCCCGGCATGCTTGAGCAGCACGTTACGCAAAGTACGCGACTCATGCTCGCGCATGCCCGGAAGTAAAAGCTGGCTCGATGAGGCAGACGCTGCCGATAATTCTCTACCTGAGGTCGCTTTCGGACCATGGCAGAAGCGGTAAGATTGTTCTTGTATGGTTCCTTCATGACTTTGGGTTGCATCCCGCTCCGGATTTGGATGCAGACAGTGAAGGTCTGAAGGCGCTATTTCTGTTATTTGTGATTACATTAACTGCCAGTTCTGAACTCTATGCTACAGAGTCCTGGTTATAGTCTTGGATACATTAAGGCAAGTTTGCCTGTGTACTTGTTCATTTCCCCCTCCCCCCATTAGTCGGGTCCCGCAGTCCGCCGTCCCTTGCGGGGAGGAACATCGACTCTTGAAGAGTGATCCCCCATCAGCTCTTGTATTTTAGGAACAGCATTGTGCCTGAGTGGGGGCAAAGAATTATTGTGGCGTTATCAAGTGCCTGGGGCCACTTCAAGTTGTGTTGGGAATCAAAACCCTACCTCGCGACACCCTTGGATTAAAGCGGGGCTTTCTCTTGGCACGCAACAAATATTGGAGTCAGACGACGTTAAGGAGCATTAACCCCGTCTGCTGTTATGTTATGTTTTTCCACACAACTTTTATTTATCCTGTCTATATAGGAGAGAGAAGCTAAGGGGTTACTGTCTGTGGGTTTGGTTACGCAATAAGAAGCTATCTCTTAGGTATGTTGGAGTACAGGAATTATAGAATTGCATAATAAGAGATGTGTGTTCTACTCAAACCTACTTTTCTTGTTTTCCTCTCCTAGTCAGCCAAAGCCCTGGTTCCACCCTTAACCTCTCCATATAGTAAATCAACCATATTTTCCTTTACAGGTAGGAAGAGGGGATTCTAAGTAGGGTGCAAGTGAGAGGAGGTGTTTAGAATGCATTGAAAGGTATGTCATTGTTATTGTGTCTTGAATATCTTCTATTATCATTTCAGGTCTCCCTCCCTGCTGTCCCCTTCCTTTCCTTCCCTCGCTTGATTGTCCTGGTAGTCTGTGTGTTTCACTTCAGACTCCGGGGCCGTCAAGAGGTTGAACCCTTATAGCATCGGCACAATTCTGAAGAGATCGGAAGACGAAGCCTGACAGGAGTGTCCCGGCACTGCCACATCACACAATGCTGACAAAGAAATGGTTTACCTCCCAAACAGCCAAGTTTTCAACAATTTTTGTAAATTTGTCAAATCCGTGGAAATTCTAAGGGGCAACAGAAGTTTATTCCATGCCTGTTCACCCAGGAGGCTAAAGGATTTACCGCCCCTATGTGCCAGGCGCACCTTAGAGACACAAGCATATGACCCCGAGGTTGAACTCAGTGCCCTTGTCGGAGTGTACCAGCCAACACGCTGAGATAACTAGACCCCTTGCTGTGAAGAGCCTTAAAAAAAGTTACTAAAGCCTTAAACTTTATCCGCTCCCTCACCTAGAGCCAATGAAGGGCTTTGAGATATGGTGCCATGTGGGACCTCAGTTTTGAACGGAGAATAACCCTGGCTGCAGAATTGTGCACCACCTGAAGGCATTGTAGGAGAAAATCCGGCAAGCCCAGGTTTAGAATGTTCCCATAGTCTAGTCTGGATGTGATCAGTGCCTGGATCACAATTCTTGAATACTCTATGTGTAGGTTTTTCAAATGTTCAGAAATTCTGGCGCTCAACTGCTCACGGTAAAGTATTTTGTTATCGTAGTCACAATAGGTGCTTCTTGGACAGAGGAAACCCTTAACCTCTGTGAAGAGAAGAGGTATAAAAACCTCCCTCTTATTGTAATTGGACAAGGATCCAGAGCACACTATACGTATCAAAATGATATTCTTGTATTCAAGTATTCATTCCTTAGGGAAAGATCGACCAAACGTAAGTTTTTCAAAAAGTTTTATTATCAACAGTGTTCACCCCTTGGGAATCACTGTGCTTGTCACTTGAGCCTACACGTGTTTCATCACAGCATGTGGCTGTGACTCTTCAGGGCTGATCTTAATGATCGAGGCGCGTGGTAGGGGAACCGGTGATAATTCCAACCAGGTCCTAATCGGGTGGTTTATTTATTTGAGAAGTAACGGTACCAGTCGGTATGTCCGGTTGCCGTCAGCAAAATGCTTGTCTGCGATGTTCACAGCGGAAAGTATTTTCATTTGTCGGTATTCAGGCCGTGTTCAGCCCGTGATACAGCCTTCTACAGCTTCGGTATCGGTCTCCAAGTGAACGCACTTGGAGACCGATACCGAAGCTGTAGAAGGCTGTATCACGGGCTGAACACGGCCTGAATACCGACAAATGAAAATACTTTCCGCTGTGAACATCGCAGACAAGCATTTTGCTGACGGCAACCGGACATACCGACTGGTACCGTTACTTCTCAAATAAATAAACCACCCGATTAGGACCGGGTTGGAATTATCACCGGTTCCCCTACCACGCGCCTCGATCATTAAGATTAGCCCTGAAGAGTCACAGCCACATGCTGTGATGAAACACGTGTAGGCTCAAGTGACAAGCACAGTGATTCCCAAGGGGTGAACACTGTTGATAATAAAACTTTTTGAAAAACTTACGTTTGGTCGATCTTTCCCTAAGGAATGAATACTTGAATACAAGAATATCATTTTGATACGTATAGTGTGCTCTGGATCCTTGGATCACAATCCTCTTACAATCCAACAGGAGAAGTGGAAGAAACTTTCTCACCATCCGGAGTAGTCCGAAACAGGTCCCCACCAAAGCGTCAACTTGGGAACGCATAGAGAGAGCATTATCAAAATGGATTCCTAAGTTTCTAACTGTGGATATGCCACACTGGGAGGGGTAAATTCGTACGGCCACCATTGACTCCAGTCGTTGCATACAGGCAGGCGGAAAGAAACAATTTCTGACTTGTCAGAGTTGCACTTAAGCTGGTTTTCCTCCAGCCACCGAAGACGTCAGTGAGGCAGGATCTAATCACGTCCCCATCAAACTCATTGCCTGTTGCAGGAGAAAATCAGCTGAGTGTCGTCAGCATACAAAATTATCTTTGCACCATAAGACTCCAACAGTGTTGCTAAGGGGGACATATGTAAGTAAAAAAGCGTTGAGCTAAGGCAGAAGATCTGGGGGACTCCCACTTGAAGGCTAGGCATGGTAGAGGAAAAGTCCAAATAACCTGTTCTCTCTCCTCCATGTAGGAAGTGAGCCAGGCTAGAGCCTTTCCCCTAAAGCCCATTTTCTCCAGTCTATTGAGGAGCCTCCTATGTGGCACCATGTTGAACACTGCCGACAGGTTCAACATTATGAGGATCGCTCAAACCCTCTGATCCAGCTTCTCTATTAGGTGTTCTGTCACCTACAACAGAGCCGTTTCAGTGCTACAGTTAGCCCTTAACCTGACTGAGTGGGGTGCAAGAGATTATGATTTACGGCAAACTCCATTATTATTTTGTTTACGTGCTTCTCCAGCACTTTGGGGAAAGCAGGAAGGAGATAGATAGGACTGTAGTTTGTGGGTATGAAGGGATCGGCGCTTGGTTTCTTTAGTAGGGGCAGGATTTTCACCTGTTTCCAGAGCTGTGTGTGTAAACAAAAACAAGGGAACCCAATTAGGATCGGTCAGGGACCTTGGGAACTAACTTTTTATAAGAGACAGTGGTCTCTGGGAAAATCAAGAATGTGTATAAAATGAATATAGACCCAGCCACTACTATATTTATGCCAGTAACCAGCCGGATAAAGTCAGTTTTAATATGCAAAATAGTTTAAGAAAATAGAACAGAATTGCGAGTCCAATGACAGTGGGATACAGGCCTGTATCTCTAGACCCACATGAAAAACAGACAAACAAAGTAAAATAGCTCAGGCAGTTTGTGGTTGTTTCTATAAAGCAATATATGAATTGTGAAATAACAATTAACATGGTCACCTTTACACAATATCAAATGGGGGAATCACTGTGAAATAAGGTTGACAACTATGTTGAAATGCTTTTCGATCCTTATCTGTAAGCTATTGGATCATCATCAGGACTATTGGATAAAGTGCCTGAAACAGTTGCCTGCAAATTACTGCAGTAAGGCCCTGTGCTGGAGGGCAGACATTAAAGTAGCAAGATTGCAGATGGCGTATGTTGACCGTTGGGGATCAGAATATGCTAACTGTGTAGTTACCAAGACACTGTGAATCTACTGGTGAACCGAATTTTAGGCTCATCGGATAGGAGCGTGAATCCCCAATGTTTATGGTTGGGAAATGTAATAACTCAGGGCCTTGTGGGGGCTCCAATGATGAAGAAGGCTTAATTGGATCCTCTTCCGTACTCAGCAAGGCTGTAGCAACTATGTATGACACAAAAAGGGCTGCTGGATTGTCATTATTTTGGAGTGAAAGGATTGGACCACCAGGTGCGTCCAATCCGCTGACAGTGGGGCTGCTTTGCTGTTCGCCTCTGGAACCAGATAGGACTTTATGATCCCAAAGATCTCTTTTCATTTGTATTTTATAGCTGTGATTTTACTGGTATGCAGTCATAATATCGATAATTTTTATCGACCTACAGTAATATCGAGTTTTGATTACCCTATGGACAGAATATCGAACTCAAGAATATCGTTGAGCAGAATATTGTCTTTAAGGTAAGTAATATCGTTTTTTATATCGATAAATATAATATCGAAGTAATCAATATCGTTAGCAAAAATATTGTTGTTAATAATATCAATATTTATATTAGTGTATGTATTTTAGTAGTTATTTTATATGTATATGTTCAAAATGTTTTGTAATGTTTTAAAATTATTTTTAAATATATGTATTAAATGTATAGAAATTAGTAATTTTTTTTAAGTAAATTTTGCTTTTTAGTACCAGAGCAGGTTGTGGGTTTATAGGGGAATAGGGTGGGAAGTAATTTAATTATAATTATTCCATTCATATTCCTTATTTAATTTTTATTGATTATTAATTAATTGTTATTTGGCAATTAATATTTATTAATTGATCAATTTATAGTTATTTTAATTATTATTATTTTATATTTATTGTTATAGTTAATTCATAGTTAATTATTAATTGATAATTACTTTTTATACATTGATTAATTGATTATTATATTAATTATAATTAATGTAATATTATCTTGTATGTATTGTTATTGTTAATTAAGTTAAAGTTTTTTCATTGGAAATGTATTTTTATTAATTGAATGATTAATACTTTAATTAAATGTGTTATTTTTTATGTGTAGTGGGTTGTGAGTTTATAGGGGAATAGGGTGGCAAGTAATTTAATGTAATTTAAGTAAATATTTATTTAATTTTATTGGTATTTATTATCAATAATTTTGTAAATTAATATGTTATTATTTTTACAATGTTGCACTCACTGCAGTGGGAATGGTTAACTTTTACCCCTACGCTATCCAACACTTTCCCTACTGTTGCACTCACTGGAGTGGGAATAGTAATTTTAACCCCTACGCAATCCAACACTTTCCCTACTGTTGCACTCACTGGAGTGGGAATAGTAATTTTTACCCCTACGCTATCCAACATTTTCCCTTCTGTTGCACTCACTGGAGTGGGAATAGTGATTTTTACCCCTACGCTTTCCAACACTTTCCTTACTGTTGCACTCACTGCAGTGGGAATAGTTACTTTTACCCCTACGCTATCCAACACTTTCCCAACTGTTGCACTCACTGGAGTGGGAATAGTAATTTTTAACTCTTCGCTATCCAACACTTTCCCTACTGTTGCACTCACTGGAGTGGGAATAGTAATTTTCACCCCTACGCTATCCAACACTTTCCCTACTGTTGCACTCACTGGAGTGGGAATATTAGTTTTTACCCCTACGCTATCCAACACTTTCTCTACTGTTGTACTCACTGGAGTGGGAATAGTAATTTTTACCCCTACGCTATCCAAAACTTTCCTTACTGTTGCACTCACAGGAGTGGGAATAGTAATTTTTACCCCTACGCTATCCAACACTTTCCTTACAGTTGCACTCACTGCAGTGGGAATAGTTACTTTTACCCCTACGCTATCCAACACTTTCCCTACTGTTGCACTCACTGGAGTGGGAATAGTAATTTTTACCCCTACGCTATCTAACACTTTCCCTACTGTTGCACTCACTGGAGTGGGAATAGTAATTTTTACCTCTTCGCTATCCAACACTTTCCCTACTGTTGCACTCACTGGAGTGGGAATAGTCATTTTCACCCCTACGCTATCCAACACTTTCCCTACTGTTGCACTCACTGGAGTGGGAATAGTAGTTTTTACCCCTACGCTATCCAACACTTTCTCTACTGTTGTACTCACTGGAGTGGGAATAGTAATTTTTACCCCTACGCTATCCAACACTTTCCCTACTGTTACACTCACTGGAGTTGGAATAGTAATTTTCACCCCTACGCTATCCAACACTTTCCTTACTGTTGCACTCACTGGAGTGGGAATAATAATTTTTACCCCTATGCTATCCAACACTTTCCCTACTGTTGCACTCACTGTAGTGGGAATAGTAATTTTTACCCCTACACTATCCAACACCTTCCCTACTGTTGCACTCACTGGAGTGGGAATAGTAATTTTTACCCCGACGCTATCCAACACTTTCCTACTGTTGCACCCACTGGAGTGGTATTATAAATTTGTATCCGTACACTATACAACACTTTCCCTACTGTTGCACAAAATGGAGTGGGAATCGTAATTTTAACCCCTACACTATCCAACACTTTCCCTACTGTTGCACTCACTGGAGTGGGAATAGTAATTTTAACCCCTATGCTATCCAACACTTTCCCTACTGTTGCACTCACTGGAGTGGGAATAGTAATTTTTACCCCTACACTATCCAATACTTTCACTACTGTTGCAGTGTTTGGAGTTGGAATAGTAATGGTTACCCCTATGCTATCCAACGCTTTCTCTACTGTTGCACTCACTGGAGTGGGAATAGTAATTTTTACCCCTACGCTATCCAACACTTTCACTACTGTTGCACTCACTGGATTTTGCTGGCAAAAATAAAAAAGAAATGCCTACTTACAGATAATTGATTACCCCATTCTTGAATCGGTGGTGTTGTTCAGGTGTTACTGCCTCTGTGTTACTTAGTAATCTGCAATCAGAATGTTTATGGAACATTTGATTTGTTTTCTCCAAGTATATATACAGTCAGTGAATCATGCAAGGCAGTAGTCATTTGGTAGATCAATGTTTGTTTCTTTTAATTTGGTAGCAGTGGTTTTTGAAATGCTGTCTATGTTTCACAGCACTCAATGTTTTTCTCTTTCTTTATTATTTCTTACATGAACCACAGAACCCAGGGGCAAGCAGAAGGCTGGGACCGAGTCGGCGGGTGAACCTGAACCACAGGCACAGAGCTCCTCTACTGAGGATCCTGCTGCTGTTCCCAGTAAGTCCAACAGTGCTTTCTTTTGGAACAATGATATTTCCCTAACTTTCTAACTGAGCTTTTTTTTCCAACCGATTAATGACATTTCATTCCTAACTAAATTTTGACAAATGCTTTTTTGATTTTGATTATGTTTTCAAAAATTTGGGTATCTGTCCCTGCCTTTCTGTTCCTTCAAAGAGCCTCTGCTATGACTCTCTGTGCTACTACTAGACTGTCTGTAGGTAAGCTTGCCCTGTTGCCCACTCTTTAGTTAAGGTATTAATCTTTTCAAAAAATCTGTGATAGAATAGCTGCATGCACAGGGTCCACTCCTGTCTTATGCTTTTTCCTCTGTAATGTCTCTTCTTTGCCAATTGACACCAACCAAGTATGCATCCAGATGTTGGTCTAGTATTTTGTAAACGTTACCACTACTACTCTTGCGGGTATTCTTCTATGCAGTCACATACATAACTATGTATGCACCACAAAATTGGATGATGGTGATAGGCAGGTTGGACCTTACTTACTTACAGTCTTACACCTCAGTCACAGAACTCTGAGGAACCCACAATTCACTGAACGACAACCTATATGGGCTCAGTCATTGGTCAATTATTCAATTATCCCACTCCTGAACCCCAATACCAAGATGCCCAATGCTTTTATTACACAATCCATAACCTAAGTAACCCCCTTTTGCTCACTCTCTCATGTAAGTCTACAAGACAACAGACACTGAAAATATACTTCTGAGTCAATGTGGTACTTCAAAAGCTTTATTTTGTTAGAAGTAACTAAGTAAGTAACATCAATGTTTTTAAGTTGTTCCGTGAAATACGTCAAGGCCCACCAGAAAAAATCCAGAGTTAAAAAAGGCTGAATAAAGTAATCTACATTTGTACAGCTACCAGTGCACGATAGGGAAATGTCGGAGACCCCTCACCATTGAACGTATACTGGTTACATATGCCTCTTTTTGGTAAGCTCTGGAAATCTCTGCTTCGTAGAAGGAAATCTTCTCATCTGCCGAAAAATAATGACAAAAGTGGTGCACGTTAGACAGTATGAAAAAAAATACATTTATGCAAGTTTTTAGCAGTCATGCTAAAAAAAGGTGTAACCAGAGGCTGTAAGCAAACTCGATTCCACAATCCACATTCAAAAAGTAAATACGGGTCTTTTTATTTTCCAAACTCTTCAGGTGTATGCTTTGAACAATCATGTGGCCTCAAAGGCGTCTTCTCGTACTGCGCAACAAGCTGCGAGGTAGCATGCGCAAAACTGTAGACATTGATGTACAAACTGGTTAGGTTACATGGTTCAGTCTAACTTTCCAAGGACTAGAGTAGCAGTAGAGATGAGATGAGCTTGGGTACCATACCATAACAAATGAATGCTAATATGTGTAGTGAGTTAGTGACTCTGCTGTACTAGGCAATGTGGACTACTACTGATTACGTTGTACTTAACTGTTTTGCAGAACTCCATTCTTGGTGAACAAGTACAATGGGGGCTGTCCATCCATCTAAAAAGGTGTACTTATTTTTATAGGTGCAGAACCGGTACCATCCACCAGTGCCGACGGGGACAGCGGCGCAGCGTCAGCAGAGGCGATCCAGGAGGGGACAGGAGGACCAGAGGCACCTACACCAGCACCAGCAGCAGTGGGGGAGGAGCCAACAACGGTGGGCGATGGTAAGTTACATTCAATAGTGATCGGCATTACTTGGTGGGTGGGGAAAACTTCCTCACTGTACTCTGATATTTATAATGAACTTGAAGTTCTACTGGACAATATATGACGCCACCTTTATTTGTCATTACCAAGCTTAGCATTACCACCGGCGAGAATTGATAAAATAGCAGGCCTCTTCTATCTGACTACAACTCAGCTGTGAAAGGTTGGTGGCAGACTAAAAAAGTCTTATCCACAACATTACATGACCGCGATGGATTAACACTAAGGAGATTGATTTTAAGTATGATGAAAGGAGCAAGGAAAAAGCACCAATCATCTAATATAGAAGGATACTTGGGAATCAGCAATGCAGGTGGCTGATAGCAGTCGGATGCATGGGTTGTTGTGGAAGCATAGAAAGGGGAAAACACAGCTGCCTGCGTGGGTGGGAGACACACCCAATATCGGTGGGTAGTGGATAGTGTCAGCAGCGGTGTTTTGGTCAAACCCAAAGGCAAGGGAAGGAGGGGACGACTGGATGCATTCCGGGTCGTTGCTGGCGAAACACAAACCACCTAAGGTTTGTTGCGCGATATAAAGAATGATAGTCTCTACTAGACATTTACTAGTACTAGCTGGCCCCTGTTGATTAATGTTAGTTTGAGACTTTCACTGTTCCCGGAAGCACAGAGTATATGATATAAAAAAACGAGATATGAAAAAGACAGGTGTTCGTATGTGTGTGACCGTTGAAGTACACCCATGCTATGCTACTAGGGCAGGCATAATGCCGTGCCAAAAAGTCCAACAAATTAAGTATATAAGCCGTAGAATGTTCAAGATAGATACAACACCATTTTTTGAACTCAGCTTGCTTGCTAGTGCTACTGTACTGTGCCACTATGTGTTGAATACATTTTGTGTTCTTGATTTGCTGGGATTTTGGATTACAACAATTCTGTCTCTTTCTTTATAGTTAGTCCTTCAAAACCAACGAGAAAGGAGTTGGCAGTCCGGGCCCGGCAGCGGAAACTGCAGGCCATCGTTGAGGCCTACCACCGGCTGGTGGCTCAGGCCGAGGAGGAGGAGGAGGAGGCGGCGGCAGCAGCTGCTGCCTCTTCCAATGCCCCAGCCCCCAAGCCTGCAGGAGTACGTCGCCGTGGTCAGGCAGCCACCCGCCGCCAGATTTTTTCAGCATCGGCCACCCCCCCACAACATGCATGCCAATGTAGGTGCCGTCAATTCCAAACAAAGATTCTCCTCCGGGTAGCCAGGCTTGAGGGTGAAATAGAGGAGCGTGTGAAGCTCATTGTGGATAAACACTTGAAAGCCCGCCGGCTTTGAGATGGACCCTGTTTGTTTGCCCCTTTTTCAATCCTTTTGTTGGTGGGTGGGAATTGGGTGTTGGGGTTTACATTACATTGAACGTGGAAATTTGGTTGGGGTTAGGGGAGGCGGGTAGGGACAGCTGTGGGGTAAGATTTAATATATATTTTATTTTTGTATCATCTTTATTTATATTATGTTAAAATAAACGAGACACAAAGTTATGTTCAAAAGAAAACATTTGAAGTTCATTTGTGTTTGTTGGGGGGGTGGAGGGGGGACTGTTTCATGTACGTTGTGCAACATTGCAAGGTTTAATTGGCCATGCAGGTCGGCGGACAGTGCTTTCAAATAAAAAAATACATTGGCCACATCTTTAACATGCAGACAGATAGATGCGGTAAACCCTCACCGAGTTATATTTGTAGTATTAGAAGAACTACCAGTCTGTCTTGCGTTATACCTCACAGCAAACTTATCTTACCTGTGATTGCTGATGATGATTTATGATGAAGTGTGGCACTGCAAGGGCTGCATTTGTTTCCCAAGACAATGGAGAAGAATCTGTGGTTCTGAACTTCTGTGATAGTACTAGTAGTAGACAGACCCTGCCAGTAGCATTTTGAGACAAAAAGAAAGAGGCAGTCATTTGCGTGACAGACAATGTGGGGGTAGTATAAGTATTAAGTACAGTACATTACACGACTGACCCAATATTGCAACTGCTAAACTGAAACAAAACAATGGTTTTGGGGACTGGAAACTAAGTGCAAGAGAAGATAAGAAGTTCAACTGTAGTTGTAGTACTCACGGCAACGTCAAACTTTTCTAAATCATAATGCTTTAAACTTAAACCCAAACAATGACGCCAATTCATTAGATGTATTCGTTGTTTGATGGTAATGGTAAATTATTTGGCATTATACACAGAGCTTGAGTTGGGAAGCCGAAGAAGATCCTGGCCATGCCTTGTTGAAATTTCACTATTGTTGCTTTCACCACATCTGCCCCAGCAAGCGCGTGATCAAATTGTTGGTGTATATTTAATGTAACAAACATCACACCTCAATGAAACCACGCAGCCCGGGGGAAGAGGGTTAGGGTTTGTTGAATGGATGGGTATGGGGGTTTTGGGAAAGGTTTGAGAAAGAAAAACAGTACGCATGGAGACAATAAAAGCAAAACAATGAAGACAATGATTTATGATGTTGATCCACTAGCCAATGAATTCTAAGGAATAAACGTAAGAAAAGGACACGCTGAATATCATTCTTGGTTTCCCGCCATCCAATTGCTTGATGATGAGGATTAGTGGTAAGGGTGAGTTGATGCTCATAGTATAATAGCAGTGGGTGAAAAACGCCCAGCCTGAAAAAGAAAAGGCAAATACAAAAGAATGTGAATGACCTAAACAAATTGTAATACAGTAAAGATCAAAAAAATAATGCAAGAAGAGTAGTCGTAAGAGAGGACTTTCAGACTGATCCGGCTTCGATACAATATGTATAAGTCTACTAGTTGCACATCATTATTAATCTAGAAGTACAAAAAAAGACAGGAGCCAGCACAGAACAGGCCCACGACGACACAGGGTCGCCCGTAACACAAACTGCATTTCCCTAAAAATTTCACTGAGCCACAGAAAGGGGAATAAAAAAGCAACCTCAGCGCCAAGATGCTCCTTCCAGAGCGAACGCTGCGCTTTATAAATACCCCCACAAATCCACAACCTAGCATTTACAAAATTAATCAACAAAATCAATGCGTCATTCTCAGTCATCAATCATACCACTATTGTACTCTACCACTGCACAGTGCACACACATGTAGTAGCCTGGGTCTACTGTGCTGTGCCTCTTATTTGTATTTATTACCTTGTATTCCACTCCAAGAAACATCGTACATCAATCAGCTCAGATCCAACTGCCTGACAGCGTGCAAAGATATGGTGGTCACCATCAATATCAGGTGTGGCACGTCTAGTCCAACAGCACAGCAACTCAGTCTGTAGTGAGTGACTACAATAAATTAAGTCCTGACTGCACCTGTAGTAGTAGGAACACAAGTGCGTAAATAATTTATATTATTAAATAACATTGAAAAATTGGCTATCACGTGAGTCTGAAGTTACTAGTATACTTCAACTCCATGCGCATTTGCTCAGAGTCAGCAAAACAATACATCCAATGCAATGCATGGCATCATTCATTTAATATACCTGTCTTGCTCTTCTCTTTCACTGTCAGATGATTGATCACAGATGCTGCCGAGCCTTTTAAAAGTAATGACGAGTCACAACAAGTTGACTTCAGTTGTGGATGCCTGCTCAAGTTTCTTTTGACACTGAAGAGTCGTCTATGAATGCCTGCAGACAGAGGTGGTAGCCTTAAGACTCAGTAAGACAGTGATGAGTTGCAGATTTCAAATGAAATAGAGGATGGCTATAGTCATGTACGGTTCACTTGTTATGGAGGGACTGTTAGAGGCTACATTATTGTTCAAAAACACAATATGGACAGTGGACCACTTTTAGCACCCTATAAGCACCAATCCATCTATCATCAATATATACATTTAGGTTGTCTTTCAAATAGCGTGCAATTTTCAAAATACTCCCTGTCCGGAGAGTATATCCCAGCAGATTTGGGAAAAACAATATTACACCAAGTTTTGAAATGCACCACTTCAGCAATCGAATTTACACCATATGTCGGTGATGTGGTCTATGTTCAAAAGAAATGTTCCAAATAAGAGAACGCTGAGTCCGTAATTGTAAACAAGTGTTCAGGATTCCTTTAATGTTCCAATTGAAAAGCCAGCCAACGCGTTTCGTTCCGTCAGGCGGAACTTCTTCAGGGCGTAATGGTAGTTGACGAATGTAGAAATTTTCTGAGCCGGGATCACGAGCTGCTGTAAATATCTATGTCCTATGTCTGGATATTAATGACTAAATTAAGTCACAGGATGCCAAATGTGAAAATGGTAGTCACCTTATGTCTTCAAAGAGAAATACTCCTTGAGAAGGCCTTCCTACTTTTTCATCCGGCCGGAGAAGATTTGGCGCGTGAATTGCAGAGACGCCGACTGGGGGCATCGAATGGGACCCTCACAGGTAACTACCTCAATGTGACTGCATCGCCAGAGCCGACTAGGGATCGACGAACCCAAATAAGTGACAGTGAATAATACGTATACTTTATGCTCTAAGGTCGACAGCCAGTAATAAATTACTCAGCTTATCGTCACTGTGGATGAAAAAGTAGGAAGGCCTTCTCAAGGAGTATTTCTCTTTGAAGACATAAGGTGACTACCATTTTCACATTTGGCATCCTGTGACTTAATTTAGTCATTAATATCCAGACATAGGACATAGATATTTACAGCAGCTCGTGATCCCGGCTCAGAAAATTTCTACATTCGTCAACTACCATTACGCCCTGAAGAAGTTCCGCCTGACGGAACGAAACGCGTTGGCTGGCTTTTCAATTGGAACATTAAAGGAATCCTGAACACTTGTTTACAATTACGGACTCAGCGTTCTCTTATTTGGAACATTTCTTTTGAACATAGACCACATCACCGACATATGGTGTAAATTCGATTGCTGAAGCGGTGCATTTCAAAACTTGGTGTAATGCTACATTATTGTTATTGTACTATACTCCATCTACAACATCCAATGTATGGCTGGCAAGATGGAATTGTATTGACTTGAGTGGGAGTCTAGAAGATGGAGCAAGACTCTGAGGAGTGCAGTCAACATGGAACATAAATGCACAGGCGTGCAACTCCAGGAGGTAAATAAAAAGATACAGTGAAAATAAATGCACAGGCGTGCAACTCCAGTAGGTACATAAAAAGAATCAGTGGTGGGGATGGATTTGGTTGTGGTTTTTATTAGCAGTTTTGCACCAGAAAACCATTGTTAATAAAAAAATGAATAACACAAATAAAGGAAGGGAGAAAGTAACAATTTAAAAGCCTAGTTGTCAGGGAAGAGGAGCTCGTCCTCAAACTCTGGGGGTTCGGACAGAAGTAGGTCATGTAACACAGTAGTGATGATGTCTTCGGACTCGCTTTCTTCATCCTGCTCTGATTCACGTACTTTATAGTCTGGTGGTATGAAGTATTGATTCATTTTTATCATTGTCAGCCTCTCCACGCTTTTGGGGGAGAGACTGGTCCTTTTCGATGTCACAATGGCACCAGCAGCACTGAAAACCCGCTCAGAAGGGACACTGGCTACAGGACAAGACAGATACTTTATCGCCAGCCTGCTCAGCACTGGCCACTGTCTCCTTCTTTCATACCAATAGACTAATGGGCTTTGCTCCATGAACACCTCTGTTGTGTCATCCAGATAGGCCTGAACCATCCGCTCAGTGTTCATTGGTGCTCGGCTTTGCTGGTCCTCTTTCCCCTTTGCAACAGCAACGGACTTACCCATCCCTTTTTGTAGAAAAAAAGCAGTTATGCTTTTGGTTGTGTCTGATGAATCAGATCGTGTAGGTGCTGCTTTTGGTACTGTTGGTGCCTGCTGGGAAGCAGACGCACTGCTCTCATGCTCTGAAGAACTTGCCCCAGGAGGATGGCATGGAGTACTTTGACTGTCCTGGGCTGGCACTGGCAGGCCTTTAAGTAACAGCAGTTCAGTTTCTAAATCATTAGCTTCCACAGCTATGGAAGTTTTGTAATTGGCAACATCCCCATCTGAAAAAGGAATTACTACGCTACTGCTGACAAATAATTTGTACCGTGGATCCAACATTGTTGCAGTTATGTAATGTTGATCTGACACAATCATTTGAAGCCTTGCATTTAGAGATAAGCGGTTGGCTAAGGCCTTGGCCAAGGTATATGCATCAACTTTTTCTTCGTCACCTTCGTATGTTTCACAGACCTCCTTCAGCTGTTGCTCAAGCATGTACAACAATGGGATGGCTTGGCCCATAGTACAGTCCTCCCTGCTAACTGCACGTGTGAAGACCTCAAAAGGTAGTAGCATCTCTGTCAAGCATTTAATGATGTCCCACTGCCACATCTCAACGGTCAGGGTTTTAAGATTAACAGTAGGATCCCCTAATCTTCTTGACATGACATAAGCATTCAGTGGTATGTACTGCTCAAAGAGACGCTCAAGCATGAAATAAGTAGAGTTCCAACGTGTTGGGACCTCCTGGATCAGTGCTTTGACTGGCAATTTATGCTCACGCTGAATGACCCGTAGCAGCTTCCGTGCTTTAAAAGAATGGTTAAAATGCGTGCATATTCTTCTGCAGATGGTCAGTATGTTGCTGACTTTGGCTTCAGTTTTCAGAAAGTCTTGCACGACTAAGTTAATGCAGTGTGCCAAACAGGGTAGCCTGAAATAATGTCCTTCTCTCATTGCCTTCACTACATTACTGCCATTGTCGGTGGCAACAAAACCAATCTTAAGGCCTCTTGGTTGCAGCCATTCAAAGACCTTGCTGTTAAACTCAGACAACATGTTTTCAGCAGTATGAGTTTTCTCCATACCAAACATGGCTACAGTTGCATGTCTGCGAGTATCATTAAAAATCCCAGCAACATCAAGGCCTGAAGTTAACTTGTCTTTAACACCTGCAAAAGAGATCCAGTGTGCGGTGATGCACATGTAATCTGTGGCTTCGCAACTGCTCCACATGTCTGTTGTCAGGTGGATACAATGGACAACACTCTGTTGTAAGGCTTTCCCAATCAATTCCAGCACGTCGTGGTGTAGTGCTGGAATAGCAACTCTTGCAAAATAGTAGCGACTGGGAACCTTCCATTTTGGGCAGAGTGTTGCCACTAATTCCCGAAATCCCACTGCCTCAACAAATGAAAATGGGAGAAGGTCTAGTGCCAACATTTTTGCAAGTTTCGCATTGTACAAACGTGCTATTGGGTGGTTCTGCTCGTACTTTCCCTCCTGCCTAAACATGCTAGTAATGGTACGCTGCTTGGTATTTCTTTCTGTTATGCTAGACGGACCACCTTGCAAAGCAGACTTTGCACTCCTTGGTGTCTCCGGCTGACTCTGGTGCCACTGAGAAGTTGCTGATGCGGAGGATGTGGACTGTACCACTCCAGTGCTGGCGACAGGGCTCATTTGTATACCACTCCCAGATAGAAGGTCATCGTCTCCCTCTTCTTCCTCCTGGTCAACCATGAGTGGACCTTGTAGTACTGTATCCCCACCAACACCAGTGCTTAAATTTTTTAAGCTTGCAAGGTGGTTCTCCCACGTGATTAAGTGTGTTTTTTTCAAATGGGTCGTTTGGCCTCCAGTACCATAGTTTGTACCAATCTTACCACGACTAACATTGACATGACAAATGGTGCATATAGCAATGTTCTCCTGATGTGGGTGAACTGTAAAAAAATCCCACACTGGGGAGGTAAACTTTTGTCTCCTGCCATAGGAAGAGGACCCACTTCCAATGCCGGATGAACTGGAGGATTTTTGTTGAATTTCCCTATGTGACAGTTCAGTACTAGTACTGCCACTACCTCCTTCTGTTGAGGTGGCGCTTGTGCTGGATGTCGGAAGCTGCCGGGCCTTCGCTGATGAAAAAATGGGAGCTGGTGTTACTTTGGGTGCTGAGTGTGTAGGATTTATACGTGCTACCTGCTCATCACTAATCGCAGCCCTTCTGGATAGGGTGAAAATGTTGGTCTCTACATCCTCTGCACCAGGAATAACGCTCGTGATGATGACAGTGTCAGACCCGTCTTTATCACCAGCAGTATCCTGCTCACCTACATCGACCTCCATAAGTTCAAGCCTTGGTGGATCCTTCCTTTTTCCTAGCCTGGTCTTGGGATGTCTCTCCTTTGAATGCTCAGATAGTTGTGGATGCCAATCCTTATCAAGGTCATCTGAAGGGATGCTTGGCGAAGAACTCGATGCACTGCCACTAACCCTCCTTTCCCTTGTTGAATTGAAAGACAATAGATCACCTCCAGAAGTGGCTTCCTCTTCTTCTTGCTCGGAATGAGGCTCTACTTCCTGAACTGCCCCGACTTCGGGAGGAACAACTACTACTATTGCGTGCGGAGATGGTGGTTGTTGTTCTTGAGGAAGTACTATAGCGGGCTGTGGTTCTTCAACAACTACTATTGTGGGATTTGGTTGTTGTTGTTGTTGAACAACTATTGTGGCGGTGGTTGTGGTTGTTCAACAACTATTGCGGGAAGTGGTTGTGGTTGTTGAACATCTACTGCTGGCGGTGGTTGTTGAGCACTTTCATCTTGTGTGGATTGTGTACTACTTTGAGACAGCGATAAGTTTAGTTCAGGCTCAGTATCACTGCTTTGTAACACTAGTCTGGCTACCTCTTCGACCCTCATGTGCTTGGCCCTGGGTTGGTGGCTTGCCCCAGCTATTGCGGATGTGCTGGCCCCAGCTTGCACCCCGGACACCGCTGCTGCAGGCGTACCTTTTGGGGGCCCAAAAAAGTTTTGGGGTCCATACCAGACTTAAGTGACACTTCCTTCTTCTGTACCTTCTTCTCAGCAACTTTCTTGGTGGTGGAGGACCTGGTACCTGCTTTCTTAGGACCCATCTTCTTCTGATGTCAGCACACAGCAGCACTCAGTAGCACAAATTGCAGAGATGTGTGGTCAGATGAGTCACAACCCACACGTGGCGTACAACTGAAGGACGTCCGTCTGGCAGTAGAACGGGCGATGGATGAAAACAACCAGCACCTCCTCAGTCTTTTTTTGTGCAGCTACAAGCAAAGAAGACAGAACAACATCAGTCAAACTAGCAGTAAGCCAACATGAACAATTGAAAGACACACAGGCCAATGTATAAAACACAAAACAGAAGACTAATACTACCAGCACCACAGCTCCCAGCCACACGAAGTCCAGAAAGAACCAATAAAGTCTAGCAGGCCTATATATATACCAATATGGACAGAAAAAGGAGGATGCCTGCTACACATGACAGGTTAATGCAAGGAATAAAATACCCCATGGCTAAGAGGTTGGAAACCTACACCGCAAAAACACATACAAGGCATAAAATTATTACACACACAAAAAAGTTACCTACACCCCTGCCCAGACAACACATTTGGGAATGCAATGCCATACACACATGCCCTAATGATGTTAATTGAATAGACCGAATAGAAACAGCTACATTAAGCAGCCCCGCTAACTACTACCTCTGGGACTCTGGCCTACTGTCAGATCAGACCAAAAGCAGGGAGGCCAATGATAAATGCACAAAGGAAGTACTTACAAAATGGCCGCCACCACATGGCCTGGCCACCCACAGCAACATGAAAAGAAAGAGAAAAGAGAAGACAGACAATAAATGCCTATGGGAAAGGGACAATGCTTTGCTTTGCTTCACAAAGTAGCTGCACCACTGCCCACGTGGTCAGCCCACCCAGAAACAAGAAGACAGACACAGGAATTGTTTCATGCTCCAAAAACTACAACCAAATGACAACTCCAGTTTTTTTGGGTGCACAAGAAACACATTAAACATTTGCGAGAAACTTTTATGCAACTCGGGACATATTGTTCGCGAGATTGCAAAATCGGCGTGTTCGGCAGCGCGAATTGAATGAAACGTCGTTATCGCGTTCCCGAGCAAGTACATTGAGCGCGCAAACAAGACAAAAAATGCAATGTCGCGTGTCCACACTGTGCGACGTTACCAAAAATACGCAAGCTGTATTCCTAAGGTTACCTACTTGGAGGGAGTGCCATAATAGTTACACACACCCAAAAGCTGAAAGTACCAACATAAAAAAAATGTGAAGCAATCCAAAGCCATACACGATGTAATTAAAGATACACCACAATAAGAGTTGATTAACTTTAATGCACCTATGGCTATGAGTAGTAGTACCTCTGCCCTACTGCCAGAATAGTCAAAAACCTTGGATGCCTATGGGAAAAGCACAAAGGAAGGACACACAAAATGGCCGCCGCCATAGGGCCTGGCCACCAACAACAACATGGAAAAATCACAAAGGATGTATACACAAAATGGCCTCCACCACATGGCCTGGCAACCAACAACCACATGGCAAAATCATCACAAAGGAAGTACACACAAAATGGCCCCCACCACATGGCCTGGCCACCCACAACAACATGAAAAGAAGAGAAGACAGACAATAAATGCCTATGGCAAAGGGACAATACTTAGCTTCACAAAATGGACACACCACCGCCCAAATTGGTCACCCCACCCATAAACAAGAAATCATTACATAGAGGACAGAAACTGGAAGTGGTCCATGCTCCAATAAGAGAAAACTACAACCAAATGGCACATAAATGAGGACTTTTTGTAGCACAAGAAACACATTAAACATTTTTGAGGAACTTTTATGCAACCCAGGACATATTGTTCGCGAGATTGCAAAATCGGCGTGTTCGGCAGCGCGAATTGAATGAAACGTCGTTATCCAGTACATTGAGCGCGCGAACAAGACAAAAAATGTAATGTCGCGTGTCCACACGGTGCGACGTTACCAAAAGTACGCGGGCTGTATTCCTAAGGTTACCTACTGGCAGGGAGTGCCATATTAGTTACACACAAGCAACCAAAAGCTGAAAGTACCAACATAAAAAAAATGTGAAGCAATCCAAAGCCATACACGATGTAATTAAAGATACACCACAAAAAGAGTTGATTAACTTTAATGCACCTATGGCTATGAGTAGTAGTACCTCTGCCCTACTGCCAGAATAGTCAAAAACCTTGGATGCCTATGGCAAAAGCACAAAGGAAGGACACACAAAATGGCCGCCACCATAGGGCCTGGCCACCAACAACAACATGGAAAAATCACAAAGGATGTATACCCAAAATGGCCCCCACCACATGGCCTGGCCACCAACAACATGGCAAAATCAGTCACAAAGGAAGCATACACAAAATGGCCGCCACCACATGGCCTGTCCACCAACAACAACATGGCAAAATCATCACAAAGGAAGTACACACAAAATGGCCCCCACCACAATGGCCTGGCCACCCACAACAACATGAAAAGAAAGAGAAGACAGACAATAAATGCCTATGGCAAAGGGACAATGCTCAGCTTCACAAAATGGACACACCACCGCCCAAATTGGTCACCCCACCCATAAACAAGAAATCATTACATAGAGGACAGAAACTGGAAGTGGTCCATGCTCCAATAAGAGAAAACTACAACCAAATGACACATAAATGAGGACTTTTTGTAGCACAAGAAACACATTAAACATTTTCGAGGAACTTTTATGCAATTCGGGACATATTGTTCGCGAGATTGCAAAATCGGCGTGTTCGGCAGCGCGAATTGAATGAAACGTCGTTATCGCGTTCCCGAGCCAGTACATTGAGCGCGCGAACAAGACAAAAAATGTAAGGTCACGTTCTTACACTGTGCGAAGTTACCAAAACTACCCAAGCTGTATTCCTAGGGTTACCTAATGGCAGAAATTGACAGATTAGTTAAACACACCCAAAACCTGACATACCCCACACATAAAAATAAGATTTTCTAAATCAATCCAAGCCATCCATGATTTTCTAATTAAGGGTACACCACAAAGACAGTTGATTAACTTTCATGACCCTCTGGCCTACTGGCAGAGTAGGCCACAAGGTTGGAGGCCTATGGCAAGAGCAAAGTGGCTGGAAACATAAAATGGCCGCCAACACATGGCCAGGCCAACCACAGAAAGTTAATACAATGAACTCAAGCATGCCTACACACTTACTACATGGAGTACTAGGGTCAGCTATTGGCTTAAAAAAAATAAAAACATTTAAATTACACAAACAGAAATTCCACAACAGACATTGCTATTGCATAATGACCATAATCCAATGCCATCCATGATGTTTGTTTACAAACTTGAATAAAAATTTAAACACAGACCACAGAAACATGATTTTACCCATGGGTACCTCTCTATGTAGCCTGGATGAAATTTAAAAAGAAATACAAGTTGGGACCTCATAAAAGTACAGGCCCCCATCAATAATTTAAATCCAGGATTGAATACTGTAGTTAAAATCTCAAATCAAACAAACACAAGTCTACAACATCATACTCACTCATACATTACTCAAACTTACTTGAAAAAGAGAATTCCAAATCCAAAAGTCCTCAATAAAATCCAAGAAAAAGCAGTAATGCAGCCAACACACACAGAAAGTGATCCTTCCAGCTCAATATCCAAATGAAAGTGAGCACCTCATGGACAAAGCACTGGGAGGAGCCTGGTGGACAGGAACAGGAAGTTGTAAACTCAAGGGCCCTTCCTCCTTAATCTTCAAAAATAGAGTAGAAACAAAAAGAGAACTCCTTCCCCCCAAAAATACAGCCAAAGGTACAACTTTAAGGGGTTTCTCACTTTTTTGCTAACCAAAATGGTAATTTATTATTATGGTTTTACTTTTAACATGCTCGCGAATTATTCTGTGCAAGATTGCAGTTTCTGCGTGTTCGGCAACTCGATCTTACCAACAAGCATCCTCGCGCGTCCTTATGACGCTATCGCGCATCCAAATGACGTTATCGCGTTCGCACAGTCGCACGGAATTGTGCGGGAGGGTTTACAAACATGGTGGCACACGCGACCGGGAAAAAGCGAACGCAGAACCAAGGTAAGCCATTGCCGCGCACGCGATAATGTTATGCAGCGCGCGAGAACTACGCTACGCACCGGATCGCGGAGTAATCGACAGCTACGCGTTCTCCGCGGAACGCGGAGTTGCCGAAACTCCGCAAACTCCACGAACGGAGCGTAGTTCTTCGCCCAGGGTTAGTTTCATGGTGTACCAATTGTGCCAGTATTGGATACACGTGTACAATTACATACGATCTTCTCAAATAAAGTATAAAAATCTTCAGAAAATGTAAGAGAGAAAGAAGGAAAAATGACGGCTTCAGTTCTCAAATCCAATTAGATAAAGACATCGGCTGCATCTATCAAGCATCAGTAAAGTAATTAACTCATGGAGAGAACTGTACAAAACTTTAACATGTTTAAAACTTGTACAGCGTTCTAAGGATTTGGTGGCAACACTGACGAGCAAAGATTGATGTTTGGCTTTATGGAATTTTTTTTACTGCGCTATTTGGTTAACTCCCTAAAAGACCATTTGGCAATCTCAACAATCACATTGAACACACACATTTTCATAGAATTCATACTTGCAACGTCTTTTTGTGATGTAGCTGGATGAACAGTAGGTTATTGCAGTTGCTAGGATATGAGTTCAAAAGAATTTATGTTATCAACTTAAGAGACATAAAAGCCTGAGTTAGCTCAACTGGCACATGAGTGTGTTTGGCTATAGTTTACATGCAGGTTTCTGCAGCAGGTTCCCAGACCCATTGATTAACCGTCACCAGCATTAGTGCACACTGCATGCTCCTAGGCCACACAGCTGAGTAGATGTTGCTGTGCACTTGGTTTGACTTTTGTTTTCTGGGGCACACAGCTTCCCTGATTGATCCTGATAGTATGGAGCTGGGGTTGATGAATGGACACGGTTAGGAGTGTGAATGGTAGAATTTTACACATGCAAGGAGGTGGTAAAAGGGTACACAAGCATTGTTTTAAATGGGCCAGTACTGTCCGGTAAGGAGTACCGGCACTTTTCTATTTTGAGAGGGAGAGTACCGGCACTTCTCAAGAGAAATGCTATACTTTTAATTGGAGAGCACCGCCACTTCTCAAAAACAACAAGGTACTTTGTTACAGAGTACCTGCACTTCTATTTTTCCATTTCAAGCACTGTACAAGGGACACAAACGTGCAGCAGCCGTCCGTGCAAGTAACAGCGGTGAGGCGGTGGGGCCGCGTAGGGGAAAGGGGGATTTCGAGGGACGATGCAGCGGGAAAATTAATTATTTATTTAATTTTCCCTCTGCAACGTCCCTTGAAATCCCCCCCACGCGGCCCCACCACCTCACCGCTGTTACCTTCACGAACGGCGGCTGCAAACCTAGCCAGCTCCAGTTATGCCTGCAGTATGTGTCACTTCGGATGGCTGTCCTCGGACCACAGGACAGCACTGGGAACAAGTGTTGTGTCTCTTGTTTCAGGCAATGGTGCAAGTCTTGTTCCAAGAGATGAAGTCGCCATTTGCAGGAAGCTTAGCAGTTTGCCACAGTGACACCCAAGTGGAGCTGTACTGTGCATGCAGAGTGACAGAAGCACTCTCTTGGTAAAGATGGCATCCTTAATGAATCCAACTAACCTTGTGAGGCCACTGGAATTATATACCAACTAAAGACCTGAAGATGTGTCAGGGCTGGCTCAATTAATGGACAAAGAAAGGCAAATTGTGCAACATAATGATTCAGCATATTCAGAGGCATTATTAAATAATTAAATTGCCAATTTAGCAAACGTGAATACAAAGGGGATTGCAAAGCTTCACACAAGCCTGAACTTGAAGGACGTCGACTATGCACATTCAGTCGATGCAATTTAAACTGTTATGCACCAGCAATTAATGATTTTGTCATGCCTGGAAGCACACACATGGGATTTTATTAACACTGTCGTGTCTTCCTCCTATAGCAAAATAAATTGTGTAAAATGATGTCTCCCTCAGCAGAAAACATGCATACAAGAACACACTTCTTGTAATAAAATGTGTGCCTCAGTTATTTCCTGCAGTTGTTTCCAATTAGAGACAGTCCTGCAGAGCAGATGACACTTCATTCTTACCATGAATGTGTTTCACAAGAAGGCACTTCGGAAGGCAAATAAACATTGAAAACTGTGATTTTAAGTTCCCGTGCCTTCTTGTAAATGGTGTGGTGTAAATATGAGGGTAAAAAGCGAAAAACATATTTATGCACCATGTTTGAATTATGTAACGGATTTGTCTCCTGCGGCCCAAGCAGGTAAGAGTTGTGGAGCCAGGTTGGAGGAGGATCCGACAGACGACCATTAGGGAAAATTAAATCAATAATTTCCCTTCATTGCTGTCTGTCGAAATTCCCCCCACCCGGCCCACCGCCTCACTGCGCTGCTTGTATGCCCTTAGTCTGTCGTTACTGAGTACCATAGCCAATGTCCCTCGTACCCAAAGTTGTGCGCAAGATGGGGACGCTGCACTTTTAAACGATGCGAAAGGTATTAGGTGGGGATGGGTTGAAAAGCATCCGGAGGTCCTGGGGTCATTGGTTAATATGGTTAAGAAGCAAGTAGAAATACTAGATAGCCTTTCTTCAGAAGAGAGTAGCCTGACTAAGGAAAAGCCCCATGAGGTGCTTTTCACCAGTATAAGAGATCTTTTGGCTCAGGATAATAAGCAGGGCTCGAGCCGGGGTACAACACGGGTGGACGGCGTCCGCCCACTTATTTTACCGGGTGGACGCCGTCCCCCTTGCCAAACAGCTGGACTTCACTCTTTGGCCTCTCTGGGACTAGATCGGAGCGCACCTAAAACAGAGCTTCTGTTAGCAGATAAAACTGAAAACAGGCCCCAGCTTGTGCTGTTTAGGGCATGTTATGAAAAGGAACTGACAAATGCCAAGGTGGATTGGGAAAACATACTTTGGGATGAGCCGTCTTCTACCGTGAACACCAGGGGCAATGTACGGTTCTGGTCAACTCTAGCACTGAGAGAAAATGGTGGTAAGAAGGAAATATAATTCTTTGTGCAAACCCAAGAGTTAGTGTCTCATTTTAGTAATCTGTATTCTTGCAGTGAGGATTCAACATGGGTGGGTACCGACCCTTTGCTGGCAGACAAGCTAAAAGACCAAAATACCATGGAATTTGAGCATAGGGAGATGCTGGAGGCAAAAGCACCAGGTCCTAACCAGATCCCAAATGAGTTTTTCATTTTCCATCTGGATGTTTGGGGCACCTATATGAATTAACTTTAAAACTCTAGCCTAAATGGTGTGAAGCTCCCCACCACCTGGCTCACTGCAGAGATCATTCCAATCCACAAGAAGGGCCAACAGAATGTGCAGAGTTTCTAGCGCCCAATAAGCTTAATTCATGCTTCACAAAAAATTTTCTGTAAGCAAGTTTTAGCACACCTCCTGAACTGGATTGAGGAGATTAATATATTATCTGAACTCCAGGTGGAGTTCAGAAGTGGTGTAAGTACGGTCGATCAGATCTTCCAATTCAATTGCCTATTCTGGAAGGCTGTAGTAGTCAACAGGGGTTGACTATTAGTAGCCTTGGTTGACTTGCATGCAGCTTTTGATTTAGTCCTTAGAGCAACCCTTTGCTCGACTCTGGATAAGTCAGACATTCCGTGAAACCTACTGGCAATTCTTGCCCAGCTTCACAAAGATAACTACTTAAGGGTCAGGTGGGGACATCGGGGGCAACTCCTGACCCCATAATGATCTTGTGGGGTCAGGCAGGGTTGTGTTTTGGCCCCCTATTGTTCTCAATATACATAAATGACGTAGTGGGAAGGCTGGACAGAGATGGTTGTGATGCACCCAATGTGGCAGATAGTAGAGTGCCAGCTCTACTTTTTGCAGATGACAGTCTGCTGATTTCTAAATCACTGAAAGGTCTACAGAAGCTCCTGAATGATTTCAATAACTTCTGAAAATAGTGTGGGCTAGAGCTTAATAGCTCTAAAACGAAATGTATGATATTTAACCCTTTAAATCTCAAATATGAGTTGTATGCCAGCAAGGAGTCTATAGAACAGGTTCTCAACTTTGACTATTTAGGGATAAAATCAACACCAAATCTAGATTGGTCAATGCAGGGGCATGAATCACACTCTTGAGATCTACAATGCGAAGCCATTCGGACCCATCATATACAGCTCCGAGATTTAGGGTCATGCTAACTGTAACTGTCTGACATTAGCAGAAAACAATTTTATTAGGCCCCTTTTTGCTCATCCCAAGAGCTTGCCACTGATCCCTTTGCATCTCAATGGATCACTGACATAACATCGAGGGACATAATATCGACTACCTAAAATATCGTTGACAAAATATAGACAGACAGAATATCGACTTTGTATCTACAAACAGGTAAGTACAAAAATATCAAGTAAAAAATATCGTTTACTAAAATATAGTTTGTAAAAATATCGACTTTAGTAAAAACAATGTTAAATTAAATTAATATAAAACATTATTTACTAAAATATACTTAAAAATACTTAAATTAACTTATAATAATTAAATAATACATTAAAGTTATAAAAAAATGTACAATCATATTTGTTAAAACATATATATATAATAACATGATATAATTTAAAAATGTCCAATATTTTTACCGTAGGATAGCGGAAGTGTAAAATTACTATTCCCACTCCAAAGAGTGCAACAGTAGATAAGGCGTTGGATAGCGTAGGGGTAAAAATTACTATTCCCACTCCAGAGAGTGCAACAGTAGGGAAAGGGTTGGATAGCGTAGGGGTAAAAATTACTATTCCCACTCCAGAGAGTGCAACAGTAGAGAAAGCGTTGGATAGCGTAGGGGTAAAAATTACTATTCCCACTCCAGAGAGTGCAACAGTAGGGAAAGCGTTGGATAGCGTAGGAGTAAAAATGACTATTCCCACTCCAGAGAGTGCAACAGTAGGGAAAGCGTTGGATAGCGTAGGGGTTAAAATTACTATTCCCACTCCAGAAAGTGCAACAGTAGGGAAAGCGTTGGATAGCGTAGAGGTAAAAATTACTATTCCCACTCCAGACAGTGCAACAGTAGGGAAAGCGTTGGATAGCGTAGGGGTGGAAAGTACTATTCCCACTCCAGAGAGTGCAACAGTAGGGAAAGCGTTGGATAGTGTAGGGGTAAAAACTACTTTTCCCACTCCAAAGAGTGCAACAGTAGGGAAAGGGTTGGATAGCGTAGGGGTAAAAATTACTATTCCCACTCCAGAGAGTGCAACAGTAGGGAAAGCTTTGGATAGCGTAGGGGTAAAAACTTACTATTCCCACTCCAAAGAGTCCAACATTAGGGAAAGCGTTGGATAGAGTAGGGGTAAAAATGACTATTCCCACTCCAAAGAGTGCAACAAATACCAATAAATAAATTTACATATTTAATTAATTATAAATAAATTACCTCCCACCCTACTCCCCTATAAACCCACAACCCGCAAAAAATAAAATTAATTAAATTAACATAATGATCAATTAATCAATTAAATAAAATTAATTGGCAATTAAAATGTAATTAATTACAAAATAAAAATTATTTAAGAATTAATTATAAACAAATAACAATAAATAAATGTACATTTTTAATTAATTATAATTAAATTACTTCCCACCCTATTCCCCTATAAACCCACAACCCGCTACAAAAACTACATTAATTAAATTAACATAATTATCAATTAATCAATTAAATACAATTAATTGGCAAATAAAATGTAATTACAAAATAAAAATTAATTAGCAATTAATTATAAACAAATACCAATAAATAAATTTACATGTTTAATTATTTATAATTAAATTACTTCCCATCCTATTCCCCTATAAACCCACAACCCGCTACAAAAAATACATTAATTAAATTAACATAATTATCAATTAATCAATTAAATAAAATTAATTGGCAATTAAAATGTCATTCATTACAAAATAAAAATTAATTAACAATTATTTATAAACAAATACCAATAAATACATTTACATATTTAATTAATTATAATTAAATTATTTCCCACCTTATTCCCCTATAAACCCACAACCCGCTACTGAGTTAAATTACGCAAAATGTAAATAACATTAAATTCATTAATTTAAATACATTATAGCATAAATAAACACTTTTAACACATAAAATACACTATAAAAATTCGATATTATTACATTTTCGATATTTTTAATAACCTATATTATGTACTTCGATATTTTGACTATCTATATTTTAAATTTCGATATTACCTTACTTACCTTCAAAACGATATTTTTGATGTCTATATTCGGTCCATTCGATATTCTGTCCAGCCTATATTTTGAACTCAATATTATGTCAATTCGATATTTTGTAGTCGATATTTTGTCTGTTTACCAATCTCAATATGGCATTTAGGAAAATCTATCTGAAAACTGAGTATAGGCCTTTGCTTTACTGGCATAGACTCCGGGCCTCATCTGGCTAGGGAGCCTTCAGGGAATCCCTATGGGATCTCTTGTTCACATCTGGTGCCCCGAAAAACTCCCTTGGCTCATTCATATTAGAACTACTCTAAGGAAGGTGTGGCTGGAGAAACTTTGGGCAAGGCCGGTGGAATCTAACTCCATATCCAAAAAGGATTTGAAATCGGCCTAATGGGAGTACTTATCTGTTGAAACCATTCGTAGCAGTAGAGGCATGTTAACTACAGAATTTATCAACTTGAAAATGCTCCCTATGTATGAAAAGACAAATGATGAAACCATGGTCCCTCTGGCTAGAAAACTGTTCTTACAATTAAAGTACCAGTCTCTCCCCACTAGAGCTTTCTGTCCTAAGAGGGCTAATGCCCAATATCTGGTCATCAAGTGCCCAGCATGTAGAGGGCCTTCAGAGACCATACCCCACATATAATGTTTTCGTCCTGCTTACATCCTTTAGCACAAAAATGGTTATTGCCCATGTGCAGGCACTAGGAGGCATCCGTAGGCACTTAGGATTTTAAAGGCGGACAGTTCTTGGACAGTCGTATTGATGGAGCAGGGTTTCCCAAAGGAAACCTGCTCGGACTGACACCCCTGTAATACATACTAACAGTGTGCAGTGGAAACTAACATCCAAATCACATGAAATACATGGAAAACCGCTTTGCCTATGCGTGCAATAATATGAACTAATGCATGAAAGAACTAGGCCGCATTTTACATTGCGCTTCGAAAGAAACAAAATTAATGCATGACTAGGCCGCATTTAGCATCTTGCATCTCGCTTTAAAAATAATAGTAAATAATGCTGCTTTAAGCTTTGCTAATAAAAATATTAACATGGGATAGTGCAAAGGTGGATGGTAAACAGTGAAAATTGCATTTCCATGTAATTAATGAATGCTTATGTTTTATTCGTCATAGTGAGCCGAATGAGCCTGCATTTTCCTAAAATTGACATGATAGATGGGGGCTGGAGAGACCATGAATAACTCGACAAATAGACAGAAAAGTTGAGTGCTGCAGAAGTGTCTAAAAAGTCAAGGTTAAACAGCTACGGAGAACATTATTTGCCTGCCAAAAGATGAGACTGGCCTTGGGACCCAAGACTTCTTCCGTGGATGTAGCTGAAAGACTCATGTGAAATAATGAAAAGTTACAAGTATTAAAATGAATGAACGAGTTAAGAATTATGTCATGTGAAAGGATGTAAAACAATGAGCATGCAGAATTATGAATGTGATCATGGTGGTGTGATTGAACGCCCTCTAAACCATCCAATAGGAGAATCCATTTAATAAATTGTTTCAACTAATGTGGGTTGGACATGTAGGTTTTAGAGTATAACTGGGGTACCTTTGGAGTTTGGTTTAGGAGTTAGGTCGTCTGGAGAGGAGAAAGGGGTGATTTGTTGCTGTCCGTCAGTTTGCAGAGAGGCCTAGCTGTTCCTGTCCCTGTCCCATTCCTGAAACCTGAAATCTTTGTTCCCTAACTCTATTTCAGGGGACCCCCACTACCTCCTTGGCCAGGGGGGTGGTATTTCACTGAACCTTTGGGTTAGTATTATCTTCATGACTCGTACTTTGCATAATCATTTGCAAATGTATTTTTGTCTCTGAAACTTATGTCTCTTCATCTATCCACTCCTTCATATGCATATTGTTCATTTAATGATGAGTATGACACTGTTTGCATTTTGATGATGTTTTTCTCTCCCTCTTATGAGATTATTTGTTTGCTTTTGTAACCTGTATGCAATGAGCATTAATTCTTTACATTTATTTGAGATACATTTTATTGATATTACCAAGAGTCTTTGATTATTTAGCTGACTAGATAGTTAGATAGTACTATTATTACCATCAACTACTCAACTAATTGGTCCATCGACCAGAGGAAAGAGAGTTGATATACAGGTCTAGTTATGTATTTAGAAATGTTAGACATGAGCCTGTGAAGGAAACAAATTTTCACGTCATCAAAACTTGACCCCCAGCGCACAGGGATTTTATGAGTTGGGTGAATGTGCATGGGCCATTTGTAAGAAAAGTTAATGAGTATCATTCCCGAATCAAGAGTAGCGCTGGATCAGTTTTCTGGTAGCAGAGGACAGTTTAAGTATTGATTAGTTTGGTAATAATTATTGATTATATGTTCTTAACGTGAAAAATGTGTGTCCTGTTCTAAGTTGCCTAGAAGTACGGGTACGGAGTTACCTGAGAGATCCCAGGATGGAAATTTAGCCTGAAATAGGCAGAAAAAGAGTGTTGATAAGTTATCACACTGAAGAAGTACTTTGGGCCACATGCATCATTGAAAATACCGCTCGCAAAGGGGCAGATTCGCAGAATCTGCTCCTTTGCGATCAGAATTTTTGCATTTGGGATGTTTCATCCTAAATGCAAAAATCGCAATTTAAGTAATTGCTACATTTGTGATTACTTAAATTGCAATTGCATTTAGGGAATCGCAAATTGAGATTCCCTAAATGCAATGCATTAACAACAAAATATTGCAATTCTGCAATTAAGAAACACAAATAACCATCAATTCCAAGTTGATGGTAATTTGCGAGAACTTTTAAAAATGCACAAAAGTGCATTTTTCAAAGTTCCATGTTGTACATGTACATGCCTTTGGGGCATGTGTGTGTGCAACATGTGAAAACAGTATAATTTCAGGAGTGCATCAGGGTGTCCTTTTGGCACCCATGAATTTGCATGCACAATTTGCAAGTTCTTATTTGGTACTTGCAAATTGTGCATGCAATTCCCATTGATTCCTATGGGCCTTTAGGCCCATAGGCATGAATGGGAAGCAATTCCTTAATAGCGATTCGCAAGTTGCGAGTCGCAATTAAAGAATGTGTAGGAATCGCAATTTTATTTGCAATTCTTACATGCATAGGCATTTGCGATTAATAAATTGCGATTTCTTAAAAATCGCAATTTAGGAATCGCAAATGCAAACTTTGAAGCATGTGACCCTTTGTCTGTTATAGTACCGTACAGAGGAAGGTGGTAGGTGTTATATTTAGGGACAATTATGTATGTAAGTAGAGTGTCTGAACTAGCGAAGGGTCCACTTCCGAAACTCTGGCCTTATCCCCTGGGGAGTAACAAGACCTCTTTAAATAAAGTCCTCTTGTGAATCTTTGGCATTATCCCTAGAGGAGTATTAGGTCTACCTGTAGCGTGTTTGGACATAAAATAGCGCTGGTCATTGTTTTATTTGAAGTGAAAGAATCTTGTTTGGAAGTGAAAAACTATCTCTTTATTTAGTGGAGCAGACAGAGTAGCATTGTTTTGTGTTGTCACTAACAAGAATTTGATTAAGAATTATATTGCCATATTACTTTGTAAAGGGAGGGTCAGTAGAAGGAGTAATACTGAGATCAGAAAAAGCTGCGCTGGCATTGGTCAGATAGAGGGCGTTTAGGGAGCTGTGATTTGTTGATTTACGTGAATTCCATTTGTATTGGTTGAGACATTGCTTACATAGTGAAGCTCTTATTGGTCGGTTGGTGTGAGTCCCACTGGTATAGGACGTGAACTGACAAATAGAATAAGTAGAAATACGGAAAGGTTTCCTTTTTTGTTTTGCTGAGATACATTAGCGTAAAGAGTCAGAAAATGAAGTTGCTTAAGAAAATAAAGATTTTTTTTATAAAAGGACAAATCAATAGTGACTAAAGAGGGAATTCATATTCCACCTCCAAGAACAACTTTGGAGTGAGGATAACATACATGTACTTGGTTGGAGAATTGGGTGGAATACACAAAGGATGATGGTGTTTAAGCTTTCCCAAAACATGGTTCGTTTAATGTAAGGATTTTACATAATTTGAGGGATCAAATGAATTCCCTCGAGCAGAATCCCAGACCTACACAGTATGAAGCGTTAGAGGAATGGGAAGTAGAAGCCTTCAAAAGAGAAAAATATTGAGGCGGCAGGAGATACAGAGATATAATGACTAGATATCTTTTTATGAGAAGAGAACATGAAAAAATGAAGGAGAGCTGTGGTAACTGAGGGTTTGTACCCAGTTTTAGTTGCAGAAGACCATACAGGAGGTAAATGTAAAGCGAAAAAGAAACATATAGAGACTTCGAAATTAGGCTATGACCCAAATAATTCTGATGATTAGTTGTTAGATGACATTTTGACCAAAAGACCTTGCCCTATCTAGAAACTTCAGGTGAAGTGACTCCAATTGTACCACTAATGGGAATCCTATTAATTCCACAAGTCCTGAAAATAACTACAGTTGTATGAGAAAGTGACAAGGACATGGTGGATAAGACAAGAGAAGAACTGACCGATGAAATAAATCAGTTAAGTTTAAATGCGGAAGCATTGACATTACCGGTAACAATCGGTCCCATAATTCCATTGTATGGAGAAAAGCAGAATATATCAAAAGTACATACGTTGGCAGTTCCAAGCAGTAGTGTACGGAGTGAAATGGTGACAGTAGCGGATGAGGATGGACAGACTAACAGGAATACTTCATTGTTAGAAATTCCGGTTTGTGAGATGATAACTGAAACCCCTAAAAGAAGTACACAAATGGACCAGAGGAAAACAGGGACACATGTCACTCCAATGACAGAGAGTTCAGTAGGTCCTTCATCAGATGATTAGATGATTGGATAAAGGGAAAAAAAAACCTCAACCACAGAGTATAAATGTAAGTCAATTGAGAAGAGATTTGGAAGAGATGAATATTTGTAAAAAAAAAGTCCAGATGGACTAGGAACTTACTGAGATGAAGAGCTGTTGTTTTTGTGTAAAAATATTACTTGGAGAGCGAGAAATCATAATGAGAAAATAGCAGATGCTGCTAGTGAATATGGAGTTGACATAGGAAAGTCAAAGGTGTTGCAGAAAACATACATGATGGATTTTACTGATAAGGATTTGGAAAGTTTGAATTTGTCTGGAAAAAGATTACAGATAAAGGAGTTGATGAATTTTTTGAAAAAATTGGGAGATGTAGAACAATGAAAAGGTAGATGGACGAAAAAGAACAAAAAGGCAGTTGGTAAAGGAGCATCTTTGTTTCAGTTGAGAGAGACAGAGCAAGTTGAGAGGGCGTGTCCGATGAGGGAAGTTCCATGTTATGTTATGCTAATTAAATTTATTGAGCGCAACGGTTACCCTGGGGTGTCCTGGCGCTATGTAATGCCTAGCCATAGTGAGGAGAGGATCATTGAGTAAACAACTATGTCTTCAACCCCACCTAAAAAGGAGGAGGTCAGAAGCATTCCTCAAATAGAATGGCAGATCGTTCCAATCCTTGGATATACCTACAACAAAACTCCTGCCTCCTCAGGAGGTCTTTTTAACAGTTGGTATTCAGACCTTTTTTGCTCCCATTGAACGAAGGGCCCTTGCTGGAACATACCACTTGAATTTTTCCCTCAAGTGGTCGGGGCCTAAACCATTAAGAGCCTTGAAAGCCATGCATAAGGCCTTAAAGCGAACCCTTTGTTTCACCGGAAGCCAGTGTAGCCTGATTAGCTCATTTTTTACTGAGACGAATTTGGGGGTACCTGATAACAGCTTGGCTGCAGCATTTTGTGCTTTCTGAAGCCTATTGATGACTTGTTTTTGGGCATTCAGATAGAGGCCTTTACAGTAGTCCAATCTTGACATTACAAGTAACGTGACTATAGTCCTGAAATTACCATCCGAAAGATAAGGTTTAATTTTCCTTAGGATTCTCAGTATCAGGAAACAGGCGGAAACCACCACACTGGTATGATCTCTAAATGTCAATTTATTGTCTACTGTTACACCCAGGTTCTTGGCTTTCTGTGTAGGCAAAGGGCAATTTCCCAATTCTGCTGGCCACCAGTCCGGGGTCCAGATATGAGGATTGTTTCCAAAGACAATGATCTCAGTTTTGGTGGAATTCAATTTCAAACAGTTAGAAGTCACCCACCCCGCTATCTCTTTCATACAATTATGAAAGCGCAATTCAGTTGCTTTTTCCTCGCCGTCGTTAAATGATAAAACTATTTGAGTATCATCGGTGTACGAGGTAAGCTGAAAGCCAAAAGATTTTATAAGGCCAGCCAATGATATCATATAAACATTGAAAAGCGTAGGGCTTAATGAGGACCCCTGGGTGACCCCACAGGGAAGGCGGAACGGATGAGACTTATTATTGTCCAGGTTGACCTATGTGATCTATCTGAGAGAAAAGAGTACAGCATTTCCATGTCACACCCTGTACTTCTACCTCCGACAGACGGTCCATCAAAACCATATGATGGACCGTGTCGAAGGCGGCTGATAGATCTAACAAAATCAGAACAGCCTTCCCTTCACCGTCCAACGCCTCCCTTACTTCTTCAGTAGCTTTAATAAGAGCCAGTTCTGTTTTATGTTCGGATCTAAAGCCATATTGTGTTGGATCAAGTAATTAGTTGGTCTGAAGATGTAGACTGAGCAGAATGTTCATTGCCTTTTCAATGATTTTAGCTGGCATTGGCAACCGTGAAATTGGCCTATAACTACTGGGGTCTGCGGGATCCATTTTTGTTTTTTTCAATAAGGGAAGAATAGACGCCTTCTTCCACTCTTTGGGGAAACACCCAGAAGCAAAGATGTTACTAATCAAGGGGTGTAAGGCGGATGCAATTGTTTCCGGAATCGCTTTTAGGATCGAGACTGGGCACGGATCAGTGGGAGAGCCTGAGCGTATGTAGTTCAGAAGTTTAGTGGTCTCAGATCTTTCTAAAGGGATGAAACAGTCAAATACAGGCACCACACTCAGACCAATTTGCAGCACTGCTGAACGGAAGGTTCCGTCTTCCTTCTGGGCTGGTGAAAAAATAGAGTATATACACTCAACCTTGGAAAAAGGTAGCTAGCATATTACAAAGTTCAGGGCTGCTAGCCCGCACAGATGAATTTGATGAGGTAAGTTTTATAACCGTCTTAAATAGTTCTTTAGCATTAGATTTTGCTCGTAGAATTTCACTCGATAAGTAAAGTTCTTTTGTTTCCAGCAACAATTCTTTATAACATTTAAGACTTTGCTTATACGTTTCTTTATCAATGTTTTTATAGTCCTTCCTTCAAACCTGTTCTAGTTTTTTACAGACCAGTTTCTGAGATTTAAGTTTGTCTGTATACCAAGGGGCAGAAGGTTTAACCCGCTTGGGGGTCCATCATGTGGTGGATTGTTCATGTTCCCTGGACGAGACAGGATATATTATCCTTTACGAAAGATTTTCACAGGTGAAGGGAGAAATCAGTTGAGTGGTACAAACAGGTAGAAAGGTTTGTGAAAGTTTCAAAGGTTTTGTTAAAGGATTTAGATGGTTTGTTTGAGATTGTAGTTCCAGCTGATTTGTGTAAAATCACTGTTGATTGGCCAAAATAAGAATATCCTAGAGATCCTAAAACAGGTGCACCATTTGATGAGGTGATAAGAAATTATAATCAGGTAATCACCTTTTTGAAAGGTAACATTTCCCCTAAGGAAACAGATTGGGTTAAGATAGACAGGACAACCGAAGAACCAAAAGAGTCAGTACATGCCTACTATGAAAGGTTGTTGCAGGTATTCAAACAGTACAAAGGGTTTGAGAATATTGGAGACAAAGATATGGGACATTTTGTGAATGATTTGAAACAAGAGATTAGTTACATAATACAGCAGCATTTGAACTGTTGGCAGAGAAAAACAATTAATGAAAGTTTAGGGTATGCAAAGTATTATAGTGATGACATTGAATCAAGACATAAAAAGTTAAAAGAGAAAATGATGTGTGAAGGTAGCAGAGCAGCAAGAAGAAACAATGATTCTAAAGTAGGTTATCAGATGAATGATCAGAATCAAATTGGACAGGTACCCAGTGGAGGTAGAGGGTGGAGGTAGAGGTAGAGTTAAAATGAGTAAAGAAGAGGCTAGGAAGAAATTTCCTTGTCATGCGTGCGGAAAGTATGGACATTGGAAGAACGAGTGCAGATCTGCTTGTTAGACCTGGTATTATTGGCGTGAGCCTCCCTTCCATTTTTACTGATTGCCTCCTCTGCTTTTGAACTGTTTTGCTGGTTAGATGCTTTGGGCACTGTGCCACTGCTATTCAGTGCCACAGTGCAAGTGCTCCCTCTGTTAAATTGATGTATTGATTAGTGACTCCATGATTGGGTTATTTGATTTACTTGTTAGACCCTAGTATAGAGCACCATGTGTGCCCAGGACTTGTAAATCAAATGCTGCTGGTGGGCTTGCAGCATTGGTTGTGCCACCCACAGAAGCAGCTTGTAAAGCATGTCTCAGGCCTGCCATTGCAGAACCTGTGTGCAGTCTAGTACTGCCATGTCGACTTGGCAAGTGTAACCACTTGCCAGTCCATAAACCTTCCCTTTTCTTTATATCAGACATCCCTAAGGTAGGCCCAAGGGCAGGGTGCATTGTAAGTATAAGGTAGGACATGCCCAGATGTGTGTGACATGTCCTATTAGTAAATTACAGCCATTTTCGTTTTTCACTATTGCAAGGCTACCTGTTCCCCCTAGGCCAGAATAGGCAGTTTGATAATAACAGCTGATAATTCTAACTGACTCAGGGAAAATGGTAGAAATCCGAATTTAGTATGCCTGAACTCAGAATGATAAAATACATCTTTTAGTCAAGTTGGTTTTAGCAATCTGTGTTTGAAAATACCACTTTTAGAAAGTATGTATGTTCTTGCCTAACTATCCAAGCCTGCCTCTGCTAGGTTGTGTATTCCTTGTCTGGAATTTAAGTGACAGGGTTGGGGGTATTCTGGGAGACAGGGTGAGTCAGCACAGGGCTGAATAGAGAGAGCTGCATGTAGATGGGTGGGAGGAGTTGCACCTCGGACCTGAATAGGGCTGTGCCTTCCTGCCACACTGCTGGCTCTACCTCCTGTGGTATGTCTGATATTCCTGGCCTACACTGTGAAAGTAAAGTCTTGTCAACAAAGTGCTCCAAGACTGACCAGAACTGGTTTGGAGTAGGCAAAGGTCCCTCTGCCTTCAGAGGACAAAGGATTTTCCAGTATAAATATGGGGACCCATATCCCAAGATTTTAGATCACTTCTGGAATAAAAAGACAAACCTTTGCCAAGGAGAAGAACCAAGGAAGCTGTAGGAGTTTGAACTGCCCCCCTGCCAGTGTGCTGTGCTGCTGGGTTGGCCTGCAGTGGTTTATTTATTGCCAAGGAAAGGAGAAGGAACTTTTAAAGAACTTTTATCATCTTGCAGAATATTACTCCAAGGGCTTGAACTTGTGCTTGCCTCCTGCTGAAGTCTCAGGGACAAAATACTTCACCACCAGCTCCCCTCTGAATTCCCTTGCTGGAAATTCTGTCTGCAGAAGCCTGCGTGTCGCTGGGGGCTGGAAGCCTGACGCATCGAGAAGAAGCGTGTCGCAGTTGCAGCTGTTGCTGTCGCATCGCCGGCGAAGTATGCCGTTGCCGCAGAGATTGCCGCCGCATCCCCAGAGAAGCGTGCCTTCGCCAAAGCTGTTACTCGACGCATCACCGGAGAAGTGTTTCGCAGGGCCTGTCGTGGCTCCAAAGCTACAGAGTTTGCCGCACGGCCGCGAGGCATGCACGCATCGTCTTCATGTTGCCGCATCAAAGGCACCATCTTATCTTATCGTATCACACCTGATTACCGCAGCGCATCGAGGCTGTTAGAAATGGGATTTCTGGTTGAATAAGGTTTGCACCAAAGCCAGGCAGAAACCAGCACCCTAGTCAGGATAAGGGAGTTACACTCCTAAAATAACCCCTGCTCATCCCCTTGGTAGCTTGGCATGAGCAGTCAGGCTTATCCTAGAGGCAGTGTGTAAAATATTTGCACAAAACCAACAGTAATAAAATGAATTCACTACAAAAGGACACCACACCAGTTTAGAAAAACATCCAATATTTTCATATGCTTAAACAAGACCAAGTACGATAAAAATCCACAATAGTTGCTTCACCAGATAGTTTTTAAATGGCAAAATGACGTTGAAAACACAGTTCGTACGAGTCGGTAACTTGGTCCGAGCCTACCGCGATGCTGAAAACAACAGAGTCTCACAGCTCTAGCTGACGGCGTCGGTACGGGCCAGCAACAGCAGGACAGACTCGTTAACAGTACCTTATTTAGTGCGGCTCACATGGAGGTGCGAGTCGATCTTGGCATCCGTCGCGGTTGCGATGCAAAGAGGAAGCGGTACGGTGCTCTGTCCCTCGACGTGGTGCGTGCAGTGTCTCGGTGACGGTCATCCAGATGGCGTCGGTGGGACCAAGGCGGGCGGTGCAGGGCGAGATGGTGTTCGATGCGGTACTGGCAGGTTGCGATGCAGGGGACAGAGCAGGTCGTGGCGTCCATCGCAGTTATGGTGTAAAGTGGAAGCGGTGCACGGTGCGGTGTCCCTCGATGCGGTGCGAGCACAGTCTCAGTGACGATCATCCAGACGGCGTTGATAAGACCAAGGCGGGCGGTGCAGGGCGAGACGGTGCTTGATGCAGTGAGGGCAAGTTGCAGTGCAGCGACAGAGACGGTTGGCGGGAATCGGTGCTGGCCAAGCCGGACAGCTGTACATGACGAGGCGGTGACAGGTGTCGAGCCAACGGCGACCGAGTCTGTGAGATCAGGCCAGAGAAGTGAAGCGAGACGTTGCTGGTTGTGGTGCCTCTCAAAGCGGTGTAGGGAACAGTTTGGTGACAATCGTGCAGACGGCGTCAGTGAGACCAAGGCGTGCAGTGCAGGGCAAGTCGGTGCAGCCTGCGGTGCCTTCAGGACACAAGGCCAGCTGCGGACTCGGTTGACGGAGTTGGCAGACGGAGTCGGGTGCAGTTCCCTCTTCTCTGTGGCAACTGAAACAGCAGATCCAGGAGCGGTACCCAGAGGTTGGTGAAGTCTTTTCAGTCCCTGAGACTTCTTAACAGGAGGCCAGCATGGTTTCAGGCTCTTGGAGACGCTCAGCACAAGTAGAGAAGGTTCAGTCCAGTCCTTTCACTGCCCAAGGCAGAAACAGCAGCTGCAGGCCAACCCACAGCAAGGGGGCAGTACTCCTCCTGGCAGCTCTTTCAGCTCTTCTTCTTAGCAGGTTTCTTGATTTCAGCAATATCTAAAGTCTTGGGGTTAGTGCTCCAATATTTATACCAGCAATTCATTTGTCCTATAAAGGCAGAGGGGCCTGGGCCTAGTTCAAACCAGTTTGGGGTGAACTCTGCCAGGGTGTACCTTCTTTCTTTGTCTGTGTGGGCCAGGGTCCTCAGACGCACCACAGGAGGTGGAGACAGCATTGTGGATGGTGAGCCCAGCCCCATTCAGACCCAGGTGCTACTCCTCCCACCCATCTATGTGTAGATGTGCCTATTCAGCCCTGCTGACTCACCCTTTCTCCCCAGCCCCTGTCACTCACAAACCAGACAGACGATACACAAGCTAGCAGAGGCGGGCTGGATGGTTAGGTCAGAAAATACCTACTTTCTAAAAGTGGTATTTTCACACCCAGAATGTTAAAACCAACTTCACTAAAATATGTATTTTATCATTCTGAGTTCAGGCATACTAAACTCGAATTTCTACCATGTTCCCTGAGACAGTTAGGATCATATGATGTAATGATCAAACTTCCCATTCTGGCCTATGGAGAACAGGTAGCCTTGCAATAGTGAAAAATGACGTAGGCTGTAATTCACTATCAGGACATGCCACACACACAGGGCATGTCCTAACTTTCATATACAATGTACCCTGCCCATGGGGGTACCTTGGGCCTACCTTAGGGGTGACTCACATGTAGAAAAGGGAAGGTTTAGGGACTTTGCAAGTGTGTGTGCTTGCAGTGTGTGTGTGCTTGCCAAGTCGACATGGCAGCCCCAGGCTGTGCACAGGCTCTGCAATGGCAGGCCAGAGGTACTCTTTACGGGCTATGGGTGGCACAATCCAGTCCTGCAGCCCACCAAAAGCATTTGATTTATAGGCCCTGGCACTCGCAGTGCACTTTACTAGTGACTGACATATAAATTATTTGAGCCAATCGTGGAAATACCAATCCATAACACATTTTATACAGGAGCACTTGCACTTTACCATTGGACAGCAGTGAGGAAAGTGCGCAGAATCATTACACGAGCAAAAACAGAGCAAAAAACTCGAGGTCAGAAAGCAAAAAGTCAGGGGAAACACGCCAAAAGATGCCAAGTCTAACAGAGGCGCTATCTTGCCGCATCGTAACCGGGCCGCAGTACGAGAATCTACGCATCACCTCCTCTCCGGTAAGGACCAAGACGCATCCCCTACTCTGCGCAAGCTTTGAGGTGCGAAACATCATCTTTCCCAGAAACAAGGAACCAACACATCTCCCACTTTACGAGCCTTTTCTTTGTTTTGCGTCACGCATCCAGGTACTTTTGTGAGAACTGTGTTGCATTTATCATCAACTTGAAAAAAAGTGACTTCTACCATCTTTAAGTCTATTTTAAGTACAGTATTGTGGATTTCTGTTGTGTGTGGTCTTGTGTTAAGTCTATATAAAGAATACTTATTTTTATAAAACTGTGTGGTGTTCATCTGTAGTATTTTCACTGTATTACAGTGTGTATTCACAAATGCTTAACACACTGCCTCTGAGATAAGCCTGTCTGGTCGTGCCAAGCTACCAAGGGGGTGAGCAGGGGTTATCCAGCTGTGTAATCCCCTTTCCCTGACTTAGAAGCAAGAGTCCATATTTGGTCAAAGATGTACACCATTGCCAACTAAAGACCCCCAGTTCTAACATTGGTGGTCAGCGGTGAGAATTTAGACCTGCATTTGTGACTCATATACAGTAATTGGTGTACACTACTAGTGAGTGCAGACCAAACGCGACCACATACTTTTTTTGGGTGAATTTTTTTTCCTTGGACTGTTATTTTTCCTAAGAGCTACCAATTCATACTGCCATCATTAAACCAGTATTAGTTGCCTCTATGGATCTAGATTTTGAGGAAGAGAGGTTGGAAACTTACACTTTTAAACAGCTCAAGCATCTCTGCAAGAAATTGAAAGTTGCCACAACAGGCATTTCCAAAAAGGATGGCTACCAAAAGCGCTGAGGGCCTGGGTAGAAGCAAGAAATGCCCGCGAGTTGGTGGTGGAGCCAGCTAGGGATGCAGATGGGTACCTGGATAGGCCAGTGTTTCCAGCTAGGGAAGGGTTACCGTTCCCACCTGGCAGTAGCATCTCTTCCAAAGACCTGTCCCCCAGAGAGCTGGAAGACAGGGAGAGAAATAGGGCACACACGTTGGAGATGGCTAAGCTTAAGATGGAGGGTCAGAGGGAAATAGAGAATAACAGGTTGTCATTGGAGAGAGAGCGAATGAGAACGGAGCATGAGATGATGGTGAGGGAGTTTTGCAATCAAGGCAAAGGGCTTAGAGATCAATCCCTCTGGTGGCAGCGCACCGTCTGTGCCTTCAGAAGGCAGGGTATATATCTCCAAGGATGTCATCAAAGATGTTCATAAGCATGAGGATATTGGGAAGTGGTTTACAGCCTATGAGATAGCAATGTTGGCCCACCGGGTCCCTGAGAAGGATTGGGGAGCTGGGTTGTGGGGCCGCATTGTGAGTTAAGGGAGGGATACTTTGTTAGACATACCCAATGAAATTAGGATGCTTTATGCCCACATCAAGGAAGCCATGATGGCAAGGTATGGGTTGTCCCCAGAACTCTATAGACAGAGATTCAGAAATTGTAAGAATCTGGAGGGAACCACTTGGTTGGAATATGTATCCTTCTTTTGCAGAGCTATGGATGGTTCGGTGAAGGGTAGCAAAGTGGATACATTTGAAGTGCTCTATGATTTGGTTGCAAGGGAGCACTTGTCTACTAACTGATTTCCAGAGCATCTCCAGCACCTTATTGAAAGCAAGTTAACTAACCCTAGGAAGCTTGCTGACGAGGCGGACCGCTGGGTCAGTACTAGGGTCCACAAGGGTCATGTGGGAGACTCAGCCAAAGGTGGGCAGGGTCCCCAGCAGCAGAGTGTGGGGACAAGGGTAAACAGAGGGAGTTCTAGAAAGGGCCCGGAAGTAATTCCCAAGGGAACCAAGGGAAAGGTTCCCAGCCTCCCCCTGAGAAAAAGCCAGAGCCCCCGACAGGTAAACCTGTGAACAGGGGGCCTGCTACTTGCTTTCAGTGTGAGCAAGTGCGACACCGTTGGTATGATCCCCAGTGTCCCCAGAAGGGTCAGTATGTGCCACCCTGTGCACCATCCTATCAGATGGCCAGTGTAGCCCTGGGTGGGGAGGAAATGGGTGCCCAATGTGGGTGGGGTCCCGCAGAAATGTCCCTTGTCTCATTGGAAGACTTTGAGATGGTCCCTGAAACTCAGCTCCCCGATAACACTAACAAGTACAGGCAGTGGGTGGCCATCAATGGCCGATTTTTGAGATTGTGAATGGTTTTAATAATCCAAAAATACTGTTGCATGAAATTCCTGCCTCTCAGGAACAGTGCAATACCATAGTGGACTTCTTTTAACAAAAAGTGCAGGTACTTACCAAAGACTTTTCCCCGCCTAACGCTCATATAGCAGAAGAAGGGAGCTCTGCAAGCACAGACTTGGTCTGTATGACGACTTTTCGACCTATTAGTCTGGAGGAAAACCACCAGGCCATATTGTCGATTAAGCCGGGATCCCCGTTTGATCCTTGTCCCCCTATTCTTTTACAAGCCCTTGTGGACACAGTTAACCCCATTATTGATAACATTGTAAACGCTTCGCTGGATACTGCAATGATTCCAACAAATAGGAAACTTGCGGCGGTAAAGCCTTTACCAAAAAAACTGTTAGCAGACCCTACTACTTTGTCTAATCTCTGGCCCATCTCGCTTATCCCTGTGTTATGTAAGCTAACGGAAACATTTGTGAATAGACAACTCACAAAGTTCCTTGAGGAAAATAATGCCTCGCACCCGAATCAATCGGGTTTTAGAGCTCAGCACTCCACTGAATCGGCCCTCCTGTTTGCTACAGACACCATACGCACTGCTATGGATCAGGGTAAGAAGGCTGTTTAGATTTTATTAGACCTATCTGCAGCCTTCGATACAGTCTCACATGCCATCCTTATCGACCGTTTAGTAACATCTGGCATAGCAGGAGACGAATTGGAGTGGATCAAAACCTTTCTGAGTGACAGGCGTCAAGTGGTCACCCTTGGAGATTTTTGTTCAGAAGAAAAAGCGCTCACGTCAGGAGTCCCTTTGGGATCTAGCCTGAGCCCGACGCTCTTTAATGTTTAGACAGCCCCTCTGATCAGGCTGATATTGTCCTTTAAGATAGATATTATCTCTTATGCGGACGATACACAGCTTATCCTAGTCCTGGACAAAGACACTAAGGACTGGGAAGAAAACTTTAAGAGCTGCCTATCAGCCACTTTCGAGTGGATGGGTAGGAATCATTTGAAGTGCAATACAGGAAAAACTGAAATCTTTCCGTTGGGCCCACAGAATAACTTTGTTCCCAAACAATGGTGGCCTGAAGATGCGGAAGTGCCTCAAAACACGACTAATGCAGCATGAAACTTAGGCATTAAGTTTGACGCCTCCCTGTCTTTTAAACAACAGGCTCTGACAGTAGCAGGTACCTGTTTTAATGTTATAAAGGGCTTAAGGAAATTCTTTGATCTACTCCCACTATCAGCCAGAAAAATGGTAGCGGTCGCCCTCATAACATCGAGACTCGACTACTGTAATAGTCTGTATGCAGAAACCAACAAGGTTGTCATACACAAGCTGCAAATGGTACAGCACACAGCGGCCAGGCTTGTATTGAAGTGGCCTAAGAAATCCTCACCGTCTGCCGCACTGAACACTTTCCACTGGCTACCAATTTACAAACGGGTATTGTTCAAAGTCCTAGTAATCACCTTTAGGGCTTTTCACTCACGAGGACCAAAATACCTACAAAAGAGGTTCTTGCGTTACCATCCATCACGCAACCTTAGATCCTCTAATGCCAATTTGTTGGCCATCCCGACTTTCAGACTCATCTCGAAGGAAGGTAAATCCCTGGCAGTTCTTGGATCCAAAGCATGGAATAAACTCCCCCCACATCTCCGTGCTATGGCCTTGGAATCTGAGTTAAGAAAATCACTGAAGACTTGGATTTTTAATCTCCCGGACATGTGCGCTAAAGCTTTAATATGAGTACCCTGGCCTTCCTACTGGAAGCAGCCTGACCAGACCCTTCACCTTTTCTGGTCTTTCAGTGCCAAGATGCTCCTTGGAGTGATAGCCGCGCTTTATAAAAAACGACTTACATTACATTACATTACATTACATTACATTACATAGAGTGGAGGCTCTTAGAGACACCGGAGCCAGAGTGACAGCTGTCAGGTGTAACTTGGTGTCTGAAGAGCAGGTGGTCCCCAATGCATTCTTCCCAGTTTTTGCCGCTGACAACACAGAGCGCCACTGCAAGGTGGCTCAGGTTCCCTTTGAGTGAGGGGGGGGGGTCTCTGGTACTCTTCAAGTAGCTGTGAGGCCAGCCATGCCTGTTGACTGTCTGTTGGGCAATGTTTTAGAAAGCTCACCTTGGGATAAGGAGGAGAAGAAGGTTCATATGTAGATGTTGGGTCTGCCTGAGAGGGCGTGTGTGACAACTCGGTCTATGGCAGCCAGAAGGGTGTGCAAGAGATCCTGGAGCCTGAAAGTATGGTCCTGAAACCTGCCTTAAAGAGAAGAGGTAGGGGGTACGAGAAACCAGACCCCATTGTTCCAACGGTCCAGGGGGGGGGCAGACCTTGAGGGGGATGCCCTGAAACCTACAAGGGAACAAGTTGCTGAACTGGGGGACCTGCCTTAGCTGACCCTTGGCAGCAAGAATGAGGTCCCTCCAGGGAGGAATTTTGTGCTGAGTAGAAGAAGAGCCCGTCTCTTGTGGGTTTATGGCAACAGGCCACAAACTAGGCAGCAGGTAATCATTCTGTATCACATTGGATCTACTGGGAAAACAACCTCCTGTATAGCGAGCCTAAGGTTTCTGAGCCTGGGTCAGCCCGTGTGCTGGTGGTACCACAGCACTTCAGAGCCTTCCAACTGGGGTTGGCTAATGATGTGCCTTTAGCTGGACATCTGGGGCAGGACAAGACCTTTGAAAGGCTTATCACCCACTTGTATTGGCACCAGATGCGGAAGAGTTCAGATACTCATTGTAGGACTTGTTAAACTTGCCAGGCAAGTGGGAAAAGTGGAAGGAAGCACAAGGCTCCTCCACAACCTTTCCCTGTAGTCAGTACCCCCTTTGAACGGGTGGGCATTGACATTGTGGGGCCACTGGACACCAAGACAGCCATGGGCAACAGGTTTATCCTGGTCTTGGTGGACCATGCTACCCGGTAGCCATCCCACTCAGGACAGTGACTGCCCCCGTGGTGGGACGTGCACTGATGGGGATTTTCTCCCGTGTGGGGTTTCCCAGAGAGGGGGTGTCTGACCGAGGTACCAACTTAATTTCCAGTTATAGGAAGTCCCTGTGGAAGGAGTGTGGTGTTACATACAAGTTCATCATTCCTTACCACCCCAAGGTAAACTGGAGCATTTGAGGTGGTGGAGCGCAATAGTGATGTCACCTATTTGGTGAACTTGCAGTTTCCTAGGAACCCTTTGTGGGTCCTGCATGTTAACCGCCTGAAGCCCCACTTAGAAAAGTCCAAAGTGGGCATGCTCCTAGTGACAGATGATTGAATGGAGGAAGAGACCGAGCCTCTTCCTGACCTCCTGTCTGCCACCGAGCATGATGGGTCAGTGGATGGTGTCACTCTCTCTGCCACACTGACCCCTGAACAGCAGCAAGATTGTCCCAACTGTTGGGGCAATTCTTTGATTAGTTTTCTCAGGTTCCTGGTGTCACTGAGTGGTGCGTCCATGATGTGGACACTGGGGACAGTCCCCCTGTGAAGCACAAGGCTACCAGAGTGACTGACAGGGTCAGAGCTTACATTAAGAAGGAGGTCTCCAAGATGTTTGCTTTAGGGGTGATTGAGTCCTCCAATAGTCCTTGGGCCAGTCCAGTGGTCTTGGTCCTTAAGGCTGCTGTGCCTGGTGCCATACCTGAACTCCGGTTCTGTGTGGACTACCGAGGACTCAATTCAGTCAACAAGACTGACGCGCACCCCATCCCTAGAGCTGATTAGCTCATTGATCGGTTAGGGGCTGCATGGTAGTTCAGCACGTTTGATTTGACGTCAGGGTACTGGCAGATCGCCTTGACTGATGGGGCAGAAGAGAGGTCAGCATTCTCCACACCAGATGGGCACTACCAATTCCGGGTTATGTCCTTTGGGATGAAGAATGCCTCTGCCACCTTTCAGAGGTTGGTCAACCAGGTGTTGGCTGGACTGGAAGATTTTAGTGCCGCCCACCTGGATGCCATTGCAGTGTTCAGCGCCAGTTGGGAAGAACATCTGTGCCACCTCTGGGAAGTGTTAATGGCACTGCGCAAGGCAGGCCTCACGATCAAGGTGAGTAAGTGCCAGATCGTGCAGGGTTCCGTGGTGTACTTGGGGCACCAGGTAGGGAGCGGCCAGGTGGTGCCCCTACAACCCAAGATTGATACCATCCTGGCATGGGAACCCCCAAAGGCTCAGGCACAGGTGAGCACCTTTTTAGGACTCAAGGGGTACTACAGGAGGATTGTCAAGGGGTATGGCAACATTGTTGCACCCTTGACTGAGCTGAATTTCAGGAAGCAGCCCAAGAAAGTGAACTGGACTGACACCAGTCAGAAGGCTTTTGACTCCATGAAGACTGCCATGTGCACAGCACCCATGCATCAGGCGCCCAACTTCTCAAATTAATTCATTGTTCAAACAGACGCTTCAGAGCATGGTGTGGGGGCTTTTCTTTCACAGATTGATGAGGAGGGCCTAGACCAACCTGTAGCCTTCATCAGCAGGAGGTTACCTCCACAGGAACAGAGGTGGAGTGCAATTGAGCGTGAGGCATTTGCTGTGGTCTGGGCACTGAAGAAGTTGAGACCATGCCTGTTTGGGACTCACTTCCGGGTTCAGACAGACCACAGGCCCCTCAGATAGTTGATGCAGATGAGAGGTGAGAACCAAAAGTTGTTGAGGTGGTCCATTTCCATACAGGGTATGGACTCTGCGGTGGAACACCGCCCTGGTACAGAACACACCAGTGCTGAGGGTCTGTCCAGATTTTTCCGCCTTAGTGAAGAGAACTCCCAAGGGGAAGGGGAATTTTCCCCACATTTCAGCAGGAGGGGACATGTGTTAGACCTGGTATCATTGGCGTGAGTCTCCCTTCTATTTTAACTGATTGCCTCCTCTGTTTTGATCTGTTTTGCTGGTTAGATGCTTTGGGCACTGTGCCACTGCCATTCAGTGCCACAGTGCAAGTGCTCCCTCTGTTAAACTGATGTATTGATTAGTGACTCCATGATTGGGTTATTTGATTTACTTGTCAGACCCTAGCACAGTGCACCATGTGTGTCCAGGGCTTGTAAATCAAATGCTGCTGGTGGGCTTGCAGCACTGGTTGTGCCACCCACAGAATCAGCTTGTAAAGTGTGTTTCAGACCTGCCATTGCAGAGACTGTGTGCAATCTGGTACTGCCATGTCGACTTGGTAAGTGCACCCACTTGCCAGTCCCTAACCCTTCCCTTTTCTTCATATCTGACACCCCTAAGGTAGGCCCAAGGGCAGGGTACATTGTAAGTATAAGTAGGACATGCCCTGATGTGTGTGGCATGTCCTATTAGTGCATTACAGCCAGTTTTGTTTTTCACTATTACAAGGCCTCCTGCTCTCCATGGGCTAGAATGGGCAGTTTGATTATAACAGCTTATAATATCCTAACTGACTCAGGGAACATGGTAGAAATTCGAATTTAGTAAGCCTGGACTCAGAGTAATAAAATACATCTTTTAGTAAAGTTGGTTTAACATTCTGTGTTTGAAAATACCACTTTTAGAAAGTAGGTATTTTCTTGCCTAACTATCCGCGCGTGCCTCTGCTAGGTTGTGTATTCCTTGTCTGGAGTTTGAGTGACAGGGGCTGGGAGATTCTAGGAGATAGTGTAAGTCAGTACAGGGCTGAATAGCGAGATCTGCTTGTAGATGTATTGGAGGAGCTGCACCTGGGACCTGAATAGGGCTGTGCCGTACCTCCACAAGGCTGGCTCCACCCCCTGTGGTGTGTCTGATGTCCCTGGCCTACACTGTGAAAGGAAAGAAGGAGTCTTGTAAACAAAGTGCTCCAAGACTGACCAGAACTAGTTTGGACTAGGCAAAAGCAAAGGAAGCTGTAGGAGTTTGGACTGCCCCCCTGCCAGTGTGCTTTGTTGCTGGGTTGGCCTGCAGTGGTTTCTTTATTGTCAAGGAAAGGAGAAGGAACTTTTAAAGAACTTTCATCACCTTGCAGAAAATTACTGCAAGGACTTGAACTTGTGCTTGCCTCCTTGTGAAGTCTCAGGGACAAAAGATTTCACCACCAGCTCCCCTCTGAATTTCCTTGCTGGGAATTCTGTCTGTAGAAGCCTGCGTGTCGCTGGAAGCGCGACGCATCGAGAAGAAGCGTGTTGCAGTCACAGCTGTTGCCGTAGCATCACCAGAGGAGCATGTCGCCGCCTCAGAGGTTGCAGCCGCATCCCCAGAGAAGCGTGCCTTCGTTAAAGCTGTTACCCAACGCATCACCGGAGAAGAGTGTCGCTGCCGCAAGGTCGCGGGTCCAAAGCTACAGTTCGCCACACGGCGGCCGGGCGTGCACGCATCTTCTTCACGTCGTCGCATCAAGGGTGCCATTTTATTGCCTCGCACCGTATTATCGCATCGCATCAAGGCGTCATCTTGCTGCATCGTAACCGGGCCGCAGTACGAGAATCCACACATCACCTCCTCTCGGGTAAAGACCAAGATGCATCCCCTACTCTGCGCAAGTATTGAGGCACGACGCATCATCTTCCCCCGAAACAAGGAACCAACGCATCTCCCACTCTGCAAGCCTTTTGTTTGTTTTGCGTTACGCATCCAGGTACTTTTTTTGAGACATTTGTTTGTTTTATCATCAACTTGGACTAAGTGACTTCTACCATCTTTAAGTCTACTTTAAGTACAGTATTGTGGAGTTTTGTCGTTTGTGGTCTTGTGTTAAGTTTATATAAGGAATACTTATTTTTTATAAAACCTGTGTGGTGTCCATCTGTAGTGTTTTCACTGTATTACTGTGTGTATCCACAAATGCTTAACATACTGCCTCTGAGATAAGCCTTTCTGCTTGTGCTAAGCTACCAAGGGGGTGAGCAGGGGTTATCCAGGATTGTAATCCCCTTTCCCTGACTTACAAGCAAGGGTCCCCTATTTGGTCAAAGGTGTACACCTTTGCCAACTAGAGACCCCCAGTTCTAACACTGCTCAAAAGAATAATGAGGTTAATCAAAATTGAAATCCACAGATGCAGAATGAGGTGGCTGTGAATCAACAGCAGCAGAGGTAGTTGCTCCAAACTTACATTTGCCACAAGCTCCTATGCAAATAATGTGAATGCTCAAGTACAGAGGTACAGTGCGAACACTGGATTTCGCAGACCTGATCAAGTTAGTAAGAATCAAAATGTGCAAATGGTTATTCAATACTGGTTGCAGGGCAATGAGTGTGATTCAGACTCATCTCAATGAGGGTGCCTGAGGGGGGAGGAAAAGTGCGTGCTTGGTGCATCTTTGGCGGTAGATCAGTCAGGTCCATTTGTTGACGGGAAAGTGGAAGGTAATGATATTACATTCCTAGTGGACACTGGTGCTACCCGTTCTACTGTGAGAGCAGCAGAAATTCTGAACCTCCCCCTCTCAGATAAAAACTATTCAAGTTTTAGGAGTCTCGAAGAAGCATATCAGTCACATATCCAATAGAAGTTCATATTAGGCGTTTCAGAGACATGCATTGTTTCGTGGTATATGACTTGAGTCCAGTAAATCTCTTAGGAAGAGATGTACTGTGTAAAATGAATTGTACCATCTATTGTACGCCAGATGGTATTGCGTTTCAGACACCTGATGAGGATGTTCCATTCAAAATGATGTTAGCAAAGCAAGGGACAGAAGTGGATGAGTTGTGTTCACTTCTAACAGAAGAGAATTTGCCCAAAGAATTAAAAAGTACAGTAAAGTCGGATGTATGCGACTTTACAGGAAAAGAAATTGGTCTAATGACAAATGTAGATCTGATTCAGATTACAGTGAAAGAGTGTGCTATATATCCAAACACACCTCAGTACAAAATGAGTCCGGAAGTAATTGCAGGAGTCATTCCTGTGATTGAACAAATGATTTAAAAGAGAATTCTGAAAGAAATATTGAGCAGTCCTTGTAATTCACCTTATATAGGAATTAGAAAGCCCAGTGGAAAATACACAACAGTGCAGGATTTAAGAAAAATCAACAAAATTGTAGTACCCTGTTGTCCATAAGTGCCAAATCCAGCAGTCATCCTTTACCAAATTCCCTGTGAAGCTGAATGGTACACAGTGATTGATTTGTGCCAAGCACTTTTCTTGATTCCTTTACATCCGGAAAGCCAGTATTTGTTTGCATTCCAGTTCAGAGACCATGTTTTGGCGAGTTCCTCAAAGGTACCCTGGAGTCCTTCAATCCTTAATCAGATTCTGAAAAGATGTTTATTCATGCCAGGAAATTCATTTTTGGTTCAGTACATTGATGACCTATTAGTGGCATCAAAGACACAAGAGGCATGTGTGACAGATACCATTGCCTTACTGAACCATTTAGCAGAAGGAGGACACAAAGAATCACCTGCAAAATTGCAATTTTGTAAACAGGAAGTCCAGTACCTAGGGCAAAAAATAGAAAAGGTGACACCAGAACGAATTAGTGTGATTAAACAAATGAGCCCACCCTAAACTCAGAGAGAAGTTTGAGTGTTCTTGGGAATGGTTGGATACTGCAGACAGTGGAACAGTGATTTCTCATTGATTGCAAATCCTCCACAGAGGCTGACACGAAAAGATGTGAAAGATCTGAATGTTTTGGATAATGAAGGACTGGAAGTTTCTACTAAATTGCGAATTCCTTCCTCAGGGTCTGGACGCGAAGACACAATGACCCACCTCTCGATACCTTCAACTCTGATTTTAATTTAACAGAGGATTGAAGTGATCAAGCTGGGGGAAAGAAAATTAGGATGGGACAAGCAGGGTAGGAGATTTGTAAAGGAAAAGGTTAAAATACAACAAAACAACTGTACCAATAGTGAAATAATATGCCCCAAAACTTCCTAAAGTTTTATCTCACTATTAGCTTTTATGCAGTATAATTATGTAAATAAGTTTCTGCACTCAGAACAATAATGACAGCATAGCACAAGAGTTAATAATCACTTTTTATAAAATGAAATGGCTTCTTCTAAGTCACCTTTTTCCATAAAAAATATCATGTCCAAAGGCATCATATAGATATGTGATGAACTCCTAAAGTCTTGACTTCAATCGTTAAATGCCAGAGATTATGCAAACTTTCATAAACAAAAAGCGTGCCCAGTTTCTGCATGCCAGAGATTTTACAAAATCTCATAAACAAAAGAAAACAGTTTTGCCCAATTTCTGCATGATTATTCAAAGAATATGCAAATGATTTAACAGTTACGAAAACTAAGCCACAATATAGACTTTGTAATAACTGTACTCTTCTTACCTGCAGAGTACGACCTACTCTGCTATTTCTCATTAGTGTTGCAAAATGCAAAGGGAAAAACTCTGCGAGAGCCAGCACGGACCTTAGAGGAACAGCTGGATGCTCAGTGTGTACTGCGGGAGCCGGCACCAACCATGAAGGAACTCCAGGAGGCCTGAGGTGAAATGGGCCCGACCAAACTAGGATTCCAGACCTCAAGGGGGCAGCACCAAGGCCACTAACCTGCACAGCAAGGCTCCTGGATTATAAGGAGACCAGGACCAAAGCTGAGAGCTCTGTATTCAGGAAAATCCAATGGAATAGTGAGCACGGAAGAAGGGGCGTGGCTGTTGATGTAAGCGTTGCCACACTCTCCGTGCAGCTTTCCCCAAGCATGATGGGAGATGTAGTTCTCAGGGGAAGGATCTCCTGAAAGACAATAAAGAGCTATAAGAGCTCTTACAAATATAAGGCAGGCATCAATGTAAATAAAGATACACAAGTGCCGGTTACTACATTTACAGTTAAAACCTTTTAACATTTTGATGCAAGGCAAACTGGCAAAAGCACATCACCTTTGATGGGAGCAGAACAGCCACCAGCGAGCCAAGGAAGCAGCCTAATGCGCTTTACCACAATGGACCTTAGCGGACAACGGCATACATACATGTGCAGTGAGTGGGGCGGGCCCTAGACCGCGTGCCGCCTTAAACCTGACAGTACTTCCCCCTCCCCAGCACGGTCTAGGGCCCGGCTTCTGAGGATTTCGGAGGTGGAAGCATCTCACCAAACGTGGAGCATTAACATTCCCTGCAGGCTTCCATTAGTCATTTTTGGGTACATACCCTTTCCAGGATATTAAATACCACAATAAAAAACCTCTGAACTTGTAATCCAAAATGTCACATACCTCGTATTCCCAATGTCCGTGAACCAGCAGAGGTGCTGGACGTTCAGGGCATGTGTTACTGGCGGGTTTCAACAGATAAGTGTGAAACACAGGAGGAATCTGTAAGGAACTTGGTAATTGTAATTTGTAAGTTACTGGATTGACTTGACATACAACTTTGTATGGCCCAATACATTTTGGATGGAAAACACTTCCTGTTTTGAAGGCAAAGTTTTTGGAGGAAATCCATGCCTTGTCCCCCGGGTTATAGAGCGGACAGGTCTATTGTGTTTATTATATTGTTGTTTATACTTCCGCTTAGCTTGAATACGATTTTTGTGAATCTGGTGCATATGACAAACTGTATCCTGTACTGCCGGTGTGTCTGAACTTGTCTTCGGTAAGGCCACTGGGATAGTGTTGGGAACATATCTGTACAAACCTTCAAAAGGGGACGTACCAATAGAAGCATGTGGTGATGAGTTGTACGCTACCTCTGCCATGCACAGTAAGTCCAACCAAGAGTTTTTATCTTCAGAGGCATAACAACTAAAATATTGTTTTAAAGGTTGATTGAGACGTTCGGTTTAACCGTCCATTTGTGGATGATAACGTGTTGATATGTTTGACGTGATTTGTAAACTGTGACACCATTGTTGTCAAAATATAGAAGAAAATTGAGAACCACGATCTGATAAAAGCACAGTAGGCAATCCATGTAACCACACAATTTGCTGTAAAAATATTTGCGCCAGTTGACTGGATGTTGGTAAGTTTTTACATGTGATGAAATGAGCATATATTTGTTAAGCTGTCTACGACCACTAAAATAACCAAATGTTGGTGCACTGCAGGTAAGCCTGTGATGAAATCCATGGACACATGTTCCCACGGTGTGGAAGGCATTGGAAGACTTTGTAACAATCCTTTTGGTTTGCAATGATCGGTTTTGATTTGTGCGCAGACTTCACACTCCTGAACCATCCTTGTAATGTCTTTGTTCACAGTTGGGCACCAAAAGGTTCCTTGTATCTTCTCCACTGTCTTTTTGGGTCCTGGATGACCTGCCAACGGGAGAGAGTGAAGCCAATAAAACACTTTTTCTTGTAATTCTTTGGTGAGTAGGTATACTTGTTTTCCATGAAAAGTTATCCCTTCTCTTACGGTCTGAATTTTGCATTGCCTAATCCACTGTGACCAAGAAGAATCTTTTCTAGACAAAGCATCAGCTTTTTAATTGTCATTTCCAGGTTGATACGTTACAATAAAATCGTATTCCACAAAAAACATCATCCAACGTAACTAGCGTGGCGTTAAAACCCTAGCTGCACTCATAAACTGCAGATTCCTGTGATCCGTATACACTGTAAAATTAAAACCTGCACCCAATAGGTAGTGTCGCCATTCTTTGAAAGTGTTGTGGATGGCAAGTAACTCTTTCTCGGCTATCATGTAATTCTTTTCTGCAGAATTTAATTTTCTAGACATATTAGCCACAGGATGTAATTGTCCTGGGTTTGAGTTTCTTTGGGACAAAATGGCGCCTATGACTATATCAGATGCGTCCGCTTCTATAATAAATGGTTCTTGAACATCAGGGTGCATTAAAATTGGAGCAGCTGTGAAAGCTTCTTTAAGAGCTAAAAAAGCCGAATCAGCTTCTGAGGTCCAGTCAAACTTCACCTTTTTCCGCAACAACTGCGTGATTGGAGCTACTAACGATGAAAAGTGATCGATAAAACGACAATAGAAATTTGCAAAGCCTAGAAAGCATTGCACATCTCTAACAGTCTTAGGGATTGGCCAGTCTGCAACAGCTTGCATCTTTCTATCAGTCATTTTCATCCCAGATGGTGTCAGAATTACTCCTAAGAATTCAACTTGATTAACATGAAAGTCACACTTAGATAACTTACAGTATAAATGATGTTTTTGAAGAGTGGTCAAAACCTTTTTAACATGACTTTCATGGATGTCAACAGTGTTTGAATAAATCAAAATGTCATCAATATACACAATGACAAACAGGACTCGTAAGACATAATTTAAGAAAAATTGGAACACAGCTGGGGCGTTACTAAGTTCAAAAGGCATGACCAAATACTCAAAAAATCCATATTGTGTTTTAAAGGTGGTTTTCCATTTGTATCCTTGTCGAATGCAAACCAAATGGTATGCTCCCCGGATCCAAAAGGACGGGAAACAGTGGAAGGGGGAATTTATTTTTGATTGTGATCTTGTTCAAGGCCCTATAATCAATACACATTCTTAATTCACCATTGGCCTTTGGAATGAAAAAAAGAGGAGAAGCTGCTGGAGACCGAGAGGGACGAGTAAAACCGTTCTCCACATATTGATCGAGATATTGTCGCAAGTGTTGATTCAAATTTTCAGATAGACTGTAAATTAGGCAATTCCGTACACAGGTTTAAGATCTATCTGACAATCATATGTCCGATGTGGTTGGAGAATGGCAGCTTTGGCTTCACTGAATACATCTTGAAATTGCTCATAATGGGTTGGCAGGATGGTTTCTTTTTCTTCTGCTGTGGCAATACGTCCTTGCACTTGTTGGTCAAAAGAAAAACATTGAGAGTAACAATGACTGGAAAGGAAACAGAGTTCTCTTTTTTACCAATCAATCATAGGATTATGTAAACGGAGCCAAGGCATCCCTAAAATGAAACCATATGGCGGGGATTGAATAACATCAAATTGAAGTTCCTCAGTATGTTTTTGTTCCTTAGCATCTGTACAGGACATGAGCATTTTGGAAGTTTGCATGGTTACCGGTCCTCCTGATAACATTTTCCCATCAACTGCTTCCACAATTTCAGATGTTTCTTTCTTTTCACATACTATGCGTAATGTTTGAGCCGTTTCTAAATCGACAAAATTTCCAGTCGCTCTAGAGTCCACTAAAACCTCCGTTTGATGGACTGTGGTGTTAGGCTTGATCTGTACTGCTAAACGACAATGGGCTTTATAATTTGAAACGCAAGAATTTATTGAAGGGGAGGCAAGGGTACCCAAGAGATTCCCTTCCAAACATCTTGGGCAAATCAGTTTTCTGTCACCTTATCTGTCGTTACAGCCACAGTTTTGGTATTAGGATTCTTCCCTTTAGGTTTAATTGGACAGTCCTTAACAAAATGTCCCTTATGACCACAATACAAGCACTGCGCATTCTTGAGATAAGTGTCTTGTTCGTCTTTGGATAATGGCTGTCGAAGAGTTCCTATTTCCATAAGTTCAACTGTGGACTCTGAAGGAAAAGGCTGCATCCTGGATTTTTTGAGTCGCCAACTGGATTTATTGAGTTTCTTCCTGTCAGATTTCCTTTCAGAGAGTTTGTAATCCAATCACAATGTTAGATTTATTCGTTCTGGGCATGTTGTTGGTTGAGGATCAATCTGTGCAAGAACATCTTTTAGCTCATCTTTCAGTCCCTGATAAAAGAGAGCTGCTCTTTTTTCCTCAGGCCAAGAGGTCTCGGCTATCAACCTATTAAAATGCAATAAATATGAAATCAAGTCTTTGTTTCCCTGCCTTAGTTCTAATAGTTCTCGAGCAGCCGACAAAGTTACTACACGTCTATCAAATATTTTTTTGAATTCCTCTACAAATCTTCGCCAATTATACAGTAGCAGACTATCTTGCCGCACCAAAGTAACAGCCCAAGTGGCTGCGTCTCCTGACAGATAGGAAATCAAAAAGACGATTCGGGATTGGGGATCCAGAAACGCGGCAGGTCTACACGTAAAATGCAGTTCCACCTTAGTCAGGAATATTAGTACTTTAGAAGGGTCACCAGAAAAACGTTCAGGAGGAGCCAAAGGGATTTGTGTAGAAATGTTCACAGCTATATTAGTGGAGGGTTGTGATTCTACTCTGGACGCAGACATTGTAGTTTGAGGGAAAGGACTACCAGTACTGTGTTGCTGTATGCAATCCACCTTATCAGAAAGAGCTGCAGTAACAGTTTTTGCTTCTGCTACATCCCTCTGCATTTGTGTAATAACCTTCATAAGATCATCTAAGGTGGCCATTATAACCTCTCGTACAGGGATGTATGACGTTACAACGCATACTTTTACCACGCATACCTTTACAATGCGGTTTTTACAACGCATACCATTACAACGCATAGCGCTTTGGGGTGCTGGATAGTGAATAGTTTATTTACTATTCCAACTCCAGTCCCCATGGACACTAGGGAAGGTGTTGGATAGTAAATTAAACTTATTCCCTATCCTAGAGCGCCCCCAGCGCAATGCGTTGTAATGGTTTGCGTTGTAATGACTGCGTTGTAATGGTAGTGCGTGGTAAAAGATTCGTTGTAAAGGTTGTATACCCTTGTACAGACCGGAAGGAATTTTATTTGTGGGCTCACTAGTCTGTCACGTTGAGCTTCCTTCCTCAGGGTTCTGGACGTGAAGACACAATGACCCACCTCTCGATACCTTCAACTTTGATTTCAATTTAACAGAGGATTGAAGTGATCAAGCGGGGGGGGGAAGGGAAATTAGGATGGGAACACCAGGAAAGGAGATCTGTAAAGGAAAATGTTAAAATACAACAAAACAGCTGTAACAATAGTGAAATAACATGTCCCACAACTCCCTAGAGTTTTATCTCACTATTAACTTTTATGCAGTATAACTATATAAATAAGTTTCTGCACTCAGAACTATAATGACAGAGTAGCACAAGAGTTAATACTCACTCTTTATAAAATGAAATGGCTTCTTCTAAGTCACCTTTTTCCATAAAAAATATAATGTCCTAAGGCACCATATAGATATGTGATTGAAGTCTTGACTTCAATCGTTAAATGCCAGAGATTATGCAAACATTCATAAACAAAAGCTTGCCCAGTTTCTGTGTTCCAGAGATTATACAAATTCTCATACACAAAAGAAAACAGTTTTGACAAATTTCTGCGTGATTACTCAAAGAATATGCAAATAAGTTGCAATATAGACTTTGTAATAACTGTACTCTTCTTTCCTGCAGAGTACGACCTACTCATCTATTTTTCAGTAGTGTTGCCAAATGCGAAGGGAAAAACTCTGCTGGGAGTCGGCACGGAGCTGAGAGGAACAGCGGGTGGCCCAGTGCGTACTGCGTGAGCCAGCACCAACCATCAAAGAACTCCGGGAGGTCTGAGGCAAAATGGGCCCGACCAAACTAGGATCCCGGGCCTCAAAGGGTCAGCACCAAGGCCACTAACCTGCACAGCAAGGCTCCTGGAAGGTAAGGAGACTGGGACCAAAGCTGAGAGCTCCGTACTCAGGAAAATCCAATGGAATAGTGAGCATGGAAGTAGGGGCGTGGGCGCTGACGTAAGCTTTGCCACGCTCTCCGTGCAGCTTCCCCCAAGCGTGATGGGAGATGTAGTTCCCAGGGGAAGGATCTCCTGAAAGACAATAAAGAGCTATAAGAGCTCTTACAACTAGAAAGCAGGCATCAAGTTAAATAAAGATACACAAGTGCCGGTTACAAAATTAACTGTTAAAACATTTTAACATTTTGATGCACGGCAAACTGGCAAAAGCACAACACCTTCGATGGGAGCAGAACAGCCACCAGCGAGCCAAGGAAGCAGCCTTATGCGCTTTACTACAGGGGACCTTAGCGCGCAACCTCATACATACATGTACAGTGAGTGGGGCGACCCCTAGACCGCGTGCCGCCCTAAACCTGACAGAATGCCAGATTATGCAAATGAGTTTGCGTTGTACTGCTGTGAAAGAGATGGGTGTTCACTTTCAGTCTTAAGTCAGAAACATGGAATGGCACGATGTCCAGTAACATATTTTTCTGCTACTTTGGATTCAGTGGCTACGTGGTTGCCAGGCTGTTTGAAAGCAGTAGCTGCTACTTGTGTGAGTCTAGAGCAGAGTGAAGTGATTGTGATGGGACATCCAGTCAAAGTATATGTGCCAAATTTAGTTGAGATCCTTTTGACATGAACGAGGATGAAGTATTTGACCTATAGTCGGCTGACTAGGTATGAAAGAGTGATTTCGGGTGTTGAAAATGTGACTATGGTGAGGTGCACAACCGTAAATCCGGCGACCCTGTTCCCGAATTCATATTGTGACCAGGCCTGACATTGAGGACATCCCATTAGAAGAATCAGACTGTGAGATGTCCATTGATGGATCATGTTTGAGGAATGAGAAAGGTGAATTGTGTTCTGCCTATGCTGTCTGCACCATAGCGGGAGTTTTAGAAGCATCCTGTGTAAAATGGGTAAACTCTGCCAAAATTGCTAAATTGATAGCTCTGATTAGGGTGTGCAAAATTGCCAAAAGCCTTAGGGTAACCATGTTTACTGATAGTCAATATGGTTTTGGGGTGGTCCACGATTTTGGCCAGCTATGGATGCAAAGGGGATTTCTGACTTCTTCAGGTTCCCCTATAAGGACAGCAAAACTGTAAAAGAATTATTGGATGCTTTGCAATTGCCCAGAAGGATTGCAGTGGTCAAATGTTCCACACAAATGTTAGGAGATGATTATGTGACGAAGGGCAGCAGATATGCAGATCAGGTAGCGCGAGTTTCTGTTCACCAAATTTAATTGCCCTAAACAGAGGGATAGAAAAAGAAAATACCAATTGCCATCTTATGTTCTCTTCTTCATTTGAAACTTGGGATGAAATTAGACAGTTGCAGGAAGAAGCAAGTGATGAGGGAAAAGAAATTTGGATAAATTCAGGCTGCAGAAAGAGAGCAGAGGACAAAGTGTGAGTTTATATAGACGAAAGACCAGTCATGTCAGATTGTTTACTATCCCAAATGGCAAGGGAATACCATGGATTTGCACATGTTGGAAGAAATGCAATGATCAGACTCTTCAAGCTGTCATGGTATAATCCAAAACTCAGGGTCATTGCAGAGAGTCTTTGCCAGAGGTGCGCCTCCTGTCAGCAGAAAAATCCAGGCAGGAAGACAGTTGTTAGTTGGGGACGAATTGGAAAATTAGCAGGACCATTTACCTGACTCCAATTGGATTTTATAGCTCTCTCCGTGTAATGGGCTAAAACATGTTTTGGTTGTCGTCTGCTTGTTCTCTTGCTGGGTGGAAGCCTATCCAACAAGAAAGAAAAATAGTCTCACTATTGCAAAGCTACTTCCAAGAGAGCTGATCCCAAGATTTGGATTTCCAGTCACTTAAGAAACAGATAGAGGAACACATTTTAACAATGAGATAATTCAGATAATTTGTGCAGCATTACAGATTGAGCAGAAGCTGCATTGTGCCTATTGACACGAAGCATCTGGAGTGGTTGAGCATATCAAGGGCACAAAAAAACCTAGGTTAGGAAAGGTCTGTGCATCCACAACATGGAGATGTCCTGATGCTTTACCGCTTCTATGGATGAGTCTTAGAAGCATTACTGTCAAAAAGACAGTATTGAGTCCTCATGAAGTCCTGATGGGAAGAGCAACAAGACAAGCATTTGTACAACCGAACAAACTGATGAATATATCTGATGATCTAGTGCTTGAATATTGCTGAGGATTGGCTGATCTGGTGCTTTCTGTGTCTCACCAGGTTAGTAGAGAATGCCACTACAGCACAGCCTAATCAAGCTCATGATCTTGAGAAAATCGTGTTTAGAACCCAGGTGTAATGGACCACACCAAGTAATTCTGGTGACGATGACAGCAGCGAAGTGTGGTGGTTTGCCAAATTGGATTCATGCGAGCTATACCAAATGAGTCCCAAGTCCGCTTGAAAGACAAGAAGAGCAGCAAATGGTAAGCCAAAGTCAAAAACTAGATGCTGAAGTGTGCGAAGCTGAAGAATCTAAATTGACAGATTCTGAAGAACAAACAGATGATGAAAAGCCAAGCACAAGTCAGGTAGAGTGGGCACCAGATACTGTGTCTTGTGAGACTGCTGTTGAAACAGAGGAAAGAGAAGCTCTTGAAAGTCAAGAAGAAGAACCAATAAGAGAAGGGCCAAGTAAAATAACCTGTGAGCCAGCAAAAGAAGGTGAAGAAGCAGTTCAAACTAAGAGAGCAAGAAAGGGTGATAATTGGCCAAGTGGAGTGAAAAGACTGAAATACACTCTGGTGAGGAGAAAGTCAAAGAAAAGACCAGAGAAAATTAATGAGGTCTCAAGTCAAACAAAACAGGAAGACTAAGGAGAAGATTCAGTGTGAAAAACAAAGAGAGTAAGAATTCCAAACAAGAAGTACAAAGCACCAGAATGGACGTACATAATTTGGGAAGAAATTGAGAGCACAGATAAAAGTGAAAAAAAGACAGTACTGGCACTGAGCTAACTGATGACAGCAAATTGAAGCCACCTTAAAAGAACTGTGAAAAACTAAGGTGTCACCGTGTCAGTCAGTAAGAATTGAAAGACTCAGAAAAATTGAAGAAAGAAATCAAAGAAAGGAATAAAGAAAAAAGCGTTGAACTGTAGGATTACACTATTTTTCAGACATTTTTTAGCAAAGTTAGCGTTTTATAGATTTAGATTTTATAGATTTTTATATTTGGTAGAATACAAAATGGCCGAAGCAAAAGTGACTGAACATCCAAATTCTAGTCTAAAACATAGATGCATTAAAGCTTGCTTATGTAGTGTCTTATTACTAACATTTATGTGGATATTATTAACTGTCATTGTACCTATTCTAAAGGTAACTAATAACAGAAACAATACTAATAATGTAATAGGTGAAAGAGTGAGTGATGTTACTAAAGAACCCCCTAATACTAACATAGAACAAATAAATGGAAGTATTTTCCATCATGATAAATCAATTAATTTCACGTTAAAAGTTGTATGAATATTTTAATACAATAATTATGAGTGATTGTTATGTGTCCATGCAATTACCTTTGTCTGTCTCAGAGGGTGTGACCTACCATCACCTACCTTTAACTTATGGTGTGTCGTGTAATGTTTTAACCAGCCTCTTCTACATGACGGGAAAGCTGGAGTATCATTATTCCAATATAGATTTAGTATTTTCAAAAATACCTGTTATAAAGGAGCTGAACAAGGTTTTAATTAGTAAAAATGCACAATATATGGAAGAATTCTTCCATATTACCAAGACACTAGATATAGAATATGCCTATAAACATAATCCAACATGTAGTTTGCAGGTTGAAGAAAGGCGTTTATAGATCTGGTAGAAGATAGAAGAAATCGTTTCCAAAGAAGTGCTGCTGAGCAGAAGTCACAGGTACCACCGTGGGCTTTTAGAGAAGGAAATGATGTGATAGGCAAGACATACACTGCAATGTCCCTGGATTGATATCAAAAGGAGAAAATCTGTTTGCTTAGACTAAAAACTAACTATAATATTTATTTCATTGGTACTAGTGAATGTGAGCATACTTTCCAAATTACTGGAGGATGAGGATTGAAGGGTGGAACGGATGCTGTTTTCCCAGGAGTCCCAGGAGTCTATTATGTGTGTGGTAAGAAAGCCTATTACAGGTTGCCTGCACATTGGTATGCTAGTTGTTATTTTGCAATTGTTTTCCCAAAAGCCTACCATGTAGATAGAAACATTAACAGAATTAATGAAATAACAAGGACTAACGTGTAAAAAGAGAGCGAGTTTTACAGAAATAATAGGTGACATCTTTTGTGCACTGATATCATCAGTTGGAGTCGTTATGAAGTCACATGAAATTCAAAAAGTGTCCACAGTGGTTGATCATTTATCAACAGATACTGCTGGTGGGTTCTTGATGATTGACACTGAAATGGTTGTAATCAGATCAATGATTTTGCAAAATCGACTTGCCCTTGATATCTTATTGGCAAAAGAGGGTGGAGTCTGTGGCATGTTGAAAATTCAACACTGCTGCACTTATATTCCTGACAAAAGTAAAGGAATAGAGGGATATATTAAGAATATTACGAAATTACATAAAGATTTGACCCAACTGGAGGTTGACGGTTTCTGAGAGAGACTTAGTAAGAGTTTCTCTTCTGTAGGTAAATGGTTTTCTACCTTTCGGAGTAGCTTATTAGGGAAAATAATAATGCCAATCATTACAGTAGCTATAGTAGCCTTATTAATAGTAACAATATATAAATGTTGTAAGTGTAGGTGCGGAAGAAAAGAGATGACAGAATCAAAGAACAAACGAAGAGAAAGAAAAAGAAAAAGAGATGAGTTAGAACCAGAAGAGATGAAAGGAGATTATTATGAAAGGATGAAAAATGTTGACGAAAATATGTTAAAAAGAGAAAAGAATACTGAACGTTAGTAAAAAGAAAGATGGCTCTTGGTCTGGTGGGTATTTTATGATGGCTCTAGAAAGCCATCAGAGGGTGGATTGATGGAGCAGGGTTTTGTAAAAAGAAACCTCCTCAGATTGCCACCACCTAAATACATACTAACAGTGTGCGTGCAGTGGAAACTAGCATCAAAATCACATTAAAAACATGGGAAACCTCTGTGCGCATGCGTGCACTAATATGAGCTAATGCCTGAAAGAACTGGGTCGCATTTTACATTGCGCTTCAAAAGAAACAAAATTAATGCATGACTAGGCCACATTTCACATCTTGCATTTTGCTTAAAAAATAATAATAAATGTTGCCGCTTTTGCTTTAAGCTTTGCTAAAAAAATATTAACATGGTATAGTGCAAAGGTGGGTGGTAAACATTAAATAGTGCATTACCATGTAATTAATTAATGCTTATGTTTTATTCATCATAGTGAGCCGAATGGGCCTGCATTTTCCTAAAATTGACATCATAGATGAGGGCTGGAGAGAGCATGAATAACCCGACAAATAGACAGAAAAGCTGAGCGCTGCAGAAGTGCCTGAAAATGTCAAGGTTAATCAGATACAGAGAACATTGTTTGTCTGCCAAAAGATGAGACTGGTCGTGGGACCCAAGACTTCTTCCGTGGACGTAGCTGAAAGTCTCATGTGAAATAATGAAAAAGTTACAAGTATTAAAATGAATGAACGAGCCTGAATGTAAAATATTCTTTTGAAATTGCATACATTTTAATGTAATCAGTCTTTTATGATTAGAATGCCTTTATGGTTGTATATAATGCACCGAATAAAGCTTTTTTGACTTTGACTTTGAATGAACAAGTCAAGAATTATGTCATGTGATAAGATGTAAAACAATGAGCATGCAGAATTATGAATGTGATCATGGTGGTGTGATTAAACACCCCCAAACCATCCAATAGAAGAATCTGTTTCATAAATTGTTTCAACTAATGTGGGTTGGACATGTAGGTTCTAGGGTACAACTGGGGTACCTTTGGGGGTGTGTTTTAGGAATTAGGTTGTCTGGAGAGGCGAGAGGGGTGATTTGTTGCTGTCTGTCGATTTGAGAGGGGCCTAGCTGTTCCTGTCCCTGTACCATTCCTGAAACCTGAAATCTTTGTTCCCTGACTATATTTCAGGGGACCCAAACTACCTCCTTGGCCAGGGGGGTGGTATTTCACTGATCCTTTGGGTTAGTATTTTCTTCATGACTCGTACTTTGCATAATCATTTGCAAATGTATTTTTGTCTCTGAAACTTATTTCTCGTCATCTATCCCCTCCGCCATGTGTATATTGTTTCACATTATTTTGCTGAAACGTATGTCTCTTCATCCATCCCCTCCGTCATATGTATATTGTTTCACATTTTTTTGATGAAACTTATCTCTCTTCATCTATCCACTCCTTCATACGCATATCGTTCATTTGATGATAAGTATGAGTCTGTTCGCATTTTGCTGATGTTTTTATTTCCCTCTTATGAGATTATTTGTTTGCATTTGTAACCTGTATGCGATGAGCATTAATTATTCACATTTATTTGAGTTAAACTTTATTAATCTGACTGAGTGTCTGTGATTATTTAGCTGACTAGATAGTTAGTACTATTATTACTATCAACTACTCAACTAATTTGTCCATCCACCAGAGGAAAGAGAGTTGATACACAAGCTAGTTATGTATTTAGAAATGTTACACGTGAACTTGTGACGGAAATCATTTTTCACGTCATTAAAACTTGACCCCCAGCACAACGAGGATTTCATGAGTTCGTGAATGTGTATGTGCCATTTGTAAGAAAAGTTAATGAGTATTGATCACTGATTAAGTGTAGTGCTGGATCAGTATTCACTGTAACAATATACATTTTGGCTGCCTGGATCTGGCATTCAAAGTATAGATGAGCAATTGAACAGAATCTTCCACGATAATTATGTGGGATGCATCGGACCAGCTTTCTCCCTTTTATATTTAACATTGCTGCAGTAGATAATCTATTAGCACTTTAACCTTTTTGCACTTTCCATGTGTTTGTGACCGTATTTTTAATATTGATTTTAACTTCCAAAATGGTTTAATTGTGTTTTAACTCAAATTTTGTGGTATTGTGTCAAACACCGGTGAAGTGTCTGAATGGAAAATTTCCACTTTAAAGGCTAGCAGCCCACTTCAATATTGCACACCCTTTCTGGTTCAAATGGTCAAATAAACCAGGACCTTATGTAGGTACTAAAGAACGTGTACTTTATTTGAACAGATTACACCACTGTATTGTACATAGACGAGCTATGGACTAGCAGGATATGTTGTACTATTGAACCTTAATCCCATGGTGCACTACTCTCTTACATGGAGGGTCTGCCAGGCCCCTAGGTACACTGCAATGCTGGCTTTATGTATCTTACTAACATATTCTCAGTTAAATTACGCAGGAGTTTCATTGGGTCATGGGGAATCTGTATGATGCGTTGGCAGTAAATATTGTGGATCACAATGAATAATGTTTGCACTCTGACACCTTATGATCTGTAGGACACTCATGAATATCGATCGGATGGTTTTGTTTTAAGTCTGTTTTTATTTTGGGGTGAAAACCAGAGGTAGGGTTTACCTGTACACAGCTTATCACCTAAAACCCTTTACAAGGCCGGCCGCATTGTTTAGGGTAGGCATTTAAAGTGCAGATTTTAATTACCAATGCAGATGTTACACATCAAGTCGCGTACAACCCATGACGGGCCGGCCGCATATGATAAGAGGCATCGCATGGGAGATCAAATGTGAAGATGCTTCTAGGCAGTGAGAACAAGAAGACCCAAATTCAACATGGATAAGGAAGAAAAGAGAAAAGCCTGACAAAAAAGAGAGAAGAGGTAGTTGGCAGGGAGGAGAGTATGGGGGACATACAGAATAGAAATCAAAAAGGAGCTACTGTGGGGGAGTCAAGGACATGTAGGAAGGGACAAGAGGTGGATTCCATAATAATCATGAGGTCCAAGAGTTATGATCCAAGACAGTATCTAAAAGAGGTAGAGCGGTAGGGTGCGGGAGGGGGTGGGTGGATAGATAGAGGCGTAGGACATTCAACTTGCCCCTCAATGAATGGTGTAACGAACAAGGGACAGGACCAGACTGATTGTGTAGGAGCTCTGTCAGAGTCAGGTGGGTACAGAGCGTCCTCAAAGAGGTGTAGAGCCCGGGGCTTCGGGGGCAAAAGACGTGCGTGCTCCATTTTACCAAGGTAGGTGACCAGTGGCTGCCATATTTTGGTGAAGTGTGTGTCGCGAGATTGCGGGGTCAGTAATTCCATAGTTACTATGTGCCACAAACGTGTGAACCAGATATTAATGGGAGGGGGCTCAGTTTTTTTCCAGTACAAGGCTATGAGCTGTTTAGCGGCACAGAGCATGTGGAGGGCGATATGCCAATCTCTAAGGGTTAGTGCATGTCAGGTTTGAGGCCTAGGAGAATTGTACCTGGAGTGCAGGGGGAAGCCAAGCACCACCTAATATGACTAAGAACCTCTTTCCAGAATAGAGTCAAGAGCTTGCAGGCCCACTATATATGGATAAAATCTACTGAGATGCTCGAGCATCTCCAACACAGGGGAGAGGAGGTAGGAAACACCTTGTACAGTCGAAGGGGAGTGTAATACCACTGCGACATAAGCGTATACGCAGTTTCCCATTGAGAGGTGCTGCGGTACACCTTCGGGATGTCTCGCCACTGGTGGCTCCATTGGGTGGGGCTGATGGCAGAGGGAGCCACTGATTGCCATTGACATTGGTATGGATGGGGGTTCACGAGTAGGGGATGCTGTAGAACCTGGTGAGTCCGAGAGATGAGCCCTTTAGAATCATCGAAGGAGCGCACTAGGTGTTTGTAACCAGGACGGGTGGCCCCCGCATCCTGTGCCCCGGAGTGAGCCCGTAACCTGTGACCCCTCCCTCTTGTTTCCACAGACGTAAACGGCCCGGCATGGAACTGGCATGAGGAGCGGTATAGTTGTGATGACGAGGAGATGGGCCTCGGGCCCTTTAAGTGGCCAGGTGGGAGTATCGCAGAGGAGGAGTCAGGACACGCCTTAAAGGACGACCGCCCGCAAACTCAGGTGTGTCTTTACACCGGAGGAGTGGTCAGTGAGTGGAGAGGAGCGGCGTGGAGCAAGAGCGTGGACGAGGAGGCGAGAGCGGCATCGGAGGAGGAGGCGAGAGCGGCATCGGAGGAGAAGGCAAGAACAGTCACGAAGGACGGGACGGAGGACGCCCAGGCAGCGGTGGAGAATTCAGAGCATCGGGAAGCAGGAGTCCGAAGAGGAGCAGCGGTGTCAACGGAGCCAGGAGGCCAACGATTTCATGCATCGCCCAGCCGCTCCCCTGGAGGGGAGTGGCTAACCGAGGTGTGTGACCGGATAGCGGGTTGGGTTGGTAAAAAGTGTAGAGGTACCCCGTAGCCCTAATTAAAACCCCGGTACTCACGTCATTCACTCCCCTACACTTCCCCGAGCACCAAGGTTGTCCTCACCCCCTTTCCCTAAGACTGTTGATTGAACAAGCTTGTACCTGATACTTCCTCTCTGGTGTCTTCCCCTTCGGCGGAGCCTGGGTCATAACGGAGCCCGAGGAAGGAAGAAGGAGGAGGAGCCTGACTCGACGACGGGAAGAAGGTGTGCTCAGAAAGTGCCGGCGTGAAAGAAGCCGATCCACGAGAAGAGTCGCGGCCAGGAAGACCTGTACAGACCGTTTGTTCCACCAAATAAAACCTGGTTTGAACATCACTAAGACCCGTCTCCTGCCTTTCCCTACCCCGCCGGCTACAATGTTCAAATGGAGTGAACGCGCGGGTGGGGGCCTGTGTTAGAGAGGACATGAATACCCAGTGTACTGGAGTTTTTCTCCTACAAAAAGTCGGAACTCCTCCTTGCGTTGCGCAAAAGTTTTGAAGATGTCACCTGGAAACAGATCCCGGATCGTTCTGCATCCACCCTCCAACCAAGCAGAAAACACCTGGGAGTTGGCAGCCGGCGGGAAAAGCGAATTTCCAGCGATGGGGGTATGGGGTGATTGAAAGGTAGTGAGTCCTTTAGAAACAGACACCTTGTCCCAGATGTCCAGTACCGTCCTGGTGGGAAGGGCAATATAGGCACTATGGGAGCGAGAGGCCCGGGGGAGCCAGGAGAGGTCCCAAATGGTTTGTCCAGTTACCGCCCTGTCCATATGGAACCATACCTTTTCGCTCTCCCTCGCCCTCCACTCAGAGATGAAGCGAAGGTGGGAGGCCCAATAGTATTCTAATAAGTTTGGGCACGCAAGCCTGCTCCTATCCCTTGGTAGCATGAGAATTTTGTTGGAGAATCGCGGTCTGCGTCCACCCCCTATAAAGTTTGTGATTTCTCGCTGAAGAGTTTGAATCTGGTGCTGCGGGATGGCGGAGGGGAGACATTGAAAGAGATATAAAAGTTTGGGGAGTATTGACATTTTGATGGCGGTCAGGCGACCCAGCCAAGCGAGGGTGAGAGGTTTCCAAATGCGTATGTCCTCCAAAACCACCTGCCTGCATTCCCGCCAGTTGACTTGGGACCGCGTGTCAAGTGAAAGGGTCAGTTGAAGCCCCAGATAGCGAATGGAGCTAGTAGCCCACTTGTAAGGAACAACGGATTGAAGTGTGGGGATCTCCTCCCTTGGGATCGTAAGGTTCAAGGTCCAGGACTTCTCGTGGATAATTTTAAGGACGGATGCCAGTTCAAAGGACCGCAATAAGGAGACTAATCCCGGGAGAGATGTGTGTGGGCGGGACAGAGTAAGAATCAGATCATCGGCATAAAGAGCCACTTTGTGCTGTTGGCCCCCAAGAGGGATGCCATGAACGTCGAGCTTGCCGGATCATCATAGCCAGTGGTTCCAACACGAGGACAAACAACAGGGGGGAGATGGGACAGCCCTGTGGCGTGCCTCTGTGACTAGATATGAGATTTGTGAATTGACCATTAACCCATACTCCTGCCTGCGGGGAAATATAGGGAGCCATGATCCGGGTTATCATAAGCTTGACCCAACCCGATCTTGGGCAACACCGCTCGAAGGAAGGTCCAGTCCATTCCGTTGAACGCTTTTTCTTCGTCGAGCGATAGTAAACATGCAAGTATATTCCAGTGGTGGGCCTTCCCTACAAGATGTGCAGCACAGCGCAGGTTATCTGCTCCCTGGCAATTGCGGATGAAGCCAACCTGATCTGGTTCGATGAGGCCGGGTAGAAGACGGTCAAGCCGTTTAGCCAAGATTTTAGTCCATATTTAACGGTCTGAATTCTAAAGGGCTATGGGACGAAACAAAGAGCAAAGTGTGGGGTGCTTGCCTGGTTTGGGGATGAGGGCTATCTCCGCTAGCCCCATGGAGATGGACGGTTCCTCAGTGTCAGTAAACGAATTAAAAAGACGCAATAAATGCGTCTGGAGCTGCGGTAAGAAGAATCTGTAGAAAGACAGGGGGAGACCGTCCGGGCCCAGCGTTTTCCAAAGGGGTAGATCCTTCAGAGCGCTCACAAGTTCATCTGGGGTAAGGGGCTCTTCCAGCAGCTGAGCAAGGTATCGACTGATCGGTGACATGGGGCAATTGTCAAAACGGCTGGCACCCTGTCCGGAGGTGGCATGTTCTTGGTATATAGTGCTGAGTAATACTTATAAAAGGCGTCGCGTTTAACCCCCGTGCTGTCGCCCGTCTGAACATTGGTGATGTGCGCTTTGGCAGCACACGCCCGCAAGTGTTGAGCTAGGACCGTACCCACTTTGTCTCCCCCCTTGGATCGGATGGTTTTAATACTTGTATTTTTATGATCCTTGGTTGATCAAAATAAAGAATATGACTGACTGCCAATAACTTTTAATCTGTTTGACCTAGAATAACATTTTTGATAAACCTACAAATATTATGTAGTAGATGATGAATAATGCGAAAGTGCAGTTCACTTGCATTGATTCTTAAAAAGTTGTTTTTCTGGAATCTCTTAATGCAGTGACAGTCTCTGTAGGCCATTTTTGTAATACCACAGCAGTAGTTTTCACCTAGTGGCACTGAAAACCTAACAGACTCTGGTTCCTTTTAGAGTTTTCATATGCATTTATATATAACGTTTAAGGGCTGCATTTGGCAAAGGCAGCATCCTTTAAAAAGTATTGTCTATTGTGCATAAATTAATTGTTCTTGGATGTTAACAACTGCAGAAATCACAACTAACATGCAAGAATACTGTTGCTTTAAATAAGCTACTTCATTATTTTCAAGGAGGGCAAAAGACCATGAAAAGATAATGGTCTGTGCACTAGCCTAATGCTACAGAACATATCTTGTTTTGTGTAGTGATTACTAGTAGAGTTGTATGCGTTCCTGACATGTAAATTACAGATTATAATATTTGCCTGCTCATTATATAAAACTTTCTCATAATTGAGCCCAGAATGGACATGGACCTATGTTTCACTGAGTTCATTTGGGTATCTACAGCGAATGCATTTTCCGACTAAGCAATTTCATCTGTTTAGGTAACTGTGAAAACAGTGCAAGCACCTGAAGAATGGCTTTCTTTTAGGATTAACTGTTGATAGTATGACCAGAAGAGAAGCTGAAATAGCCTTTTTTAGGCATCACGCTTAGGACATGAAACATGATTTTACAAAAAGCGTATGTCAGTCACAGTCTTTGGACCTGATTATGAGTTTGGTGGTGTGGGATCAGGCTGCTATGCCAGAGCTCCACTCCTACACAACCAAACTCGATCGCTCGCCAGATTACAAGTTTGCTTGTGTTCTTGCTGGCAGCCCTTTGGCGGGCCCACTGTGGTGCCTATTTGAAAGGCACCGCAATAGGAGTGTCAAATCCTTTTCCTGCACGGCATGGACTGTGCAGTCCATGCCATGCAGGAAAAGGGGAGCATGCACACAGTGGGGCAGACAATGTTCCCCCTGCATGTTTCCCAGGCCCAGAGAAAAATCCTCACCACCTCACCACCAGTTTGCTTGTGTTCTGGCAGGTAGTCCTTTGGCGGTCCCACTGTGGTGCCTATTTGAAAGGCACCGCAATGGGAGCGTGAAATCTTTTTCCTGCACGGCATTGACTGTGCAGTCCATGCCATGCAGAAAAAGGGGTGCATGCACACAGGGGGGCAGACAATGTTCCCCCCGGCATGTTTCCCAGGCCCAGAGAAAAATCCTCACCACCAACATTTTCATGGCATGAGCACCGCCACGAGACCGCTCACTGTGAGGAAACTCGTAGTTTTCTTGGAAGAGCCACAGTCACACTGCCATGCATATTGTGGCCTCAGACCGCTGCACTACTGGCATGGATAGCAAATCCCTGGCAGTTGCGGCAGCCCTATGGTGGTCCGACCGCCATAGTTATAATGTGGCGGTCGGACCACTGTTGTTGATGTCCCCGGCCCCCACTGCACATCAACCGCAGATTTGGCGGTCCAAAGGACCGCCAAACTCGTAATAAGGCCCCAAATCTACCCAAAATATTATTCAATCCAAGATTCAGATTTCTGTCACAGATTTTGATAGGACCTCTACATCGCAGATGAGAAACTCTTTAAAGGTTTATAAGGATTTTAGACAACCTTCCAAATATTTTGTATGCAGATACAACCAGAGTATTTTAAAACGTGTAAGAATTGTAATATTGTTTATTTGTATTGTACAATGTAACATGTTTCTAACAACCAAATAGGAAGACGTTAATTTGTCAGCCACAAGACCACCTACACTTAGATGTCTGATTCTTGCAGTTGTAATTTGTATATAGCATCCTGTCCAGAGGAATGTATCTGATGCAAAATATGATATGTGCAAAATGTAATTGACGAATGATAATTATAAATATAGGAGGAAAATATCCACCCCACTTCACTGAAATATTTAAAAAAAATCTTAATATCTAATTCAATTAGCTCAGAAAACAACAGGTCACTGTGAATACTGTGTTCTGTATGGGGATGCTCATATACAGCAAAGAACATTTGCCATTTTCAAGTAAATTGCTAATTTTTTTTGCAGTTTTATATAGTGCAAACTTGGCCCAAGGGCATAAGAGCACTTTACATGAACACCAGATTACATTACATAAAGTCATGCTCACTATTTTTATGTGTTGGCAGGCACCTTGCAGTAATTTACCCAGAGGCACAGGATGTGGAGCCTATGCCAGGACACAAACCTGGTTCCCCAGTTTCAAAGCCAGCATCCATGACCATTAGGCAAATGTGGCATCTAAACTTAGAAAATAGGCAAGAGGACACCTTACTGGACAAAGGAGAAACAGTAGCACTCATCCTCCTTGACCTATCAGCGGCGTTCGACACAGTCTCCCATCCCACCCTAATACGCAGACTCTACGATGCAGGAATCCAGGACAAGGCCCTCGACTGGATCTGCTCCTTCCTCTCCGGCAGGACGCAGCGGGTCAGACTCCCCCCTTTCCTCTCGGACCCCACGCCGATCACCTGCGGAGTCCCCCAGGGCTCCTCCCTCAGCCCGACGCTCTTCAACGTCTACATGGCTCCACTTGCCCCCATCAACAATAGAAGGGGGCTCCCCGTAGGGTATCTTAGAGATATAGGCAGGCCAAGGGGGAAGAACAACTGTATAGAGAAAATTAGAAGGTACCCTGCCAATTATTTATGGAGGTCCCAGCTAGGGGATCCTACTGTGATAAAGTGAGGGGGTGGTTAGCCCAGCGGCTGAGGCTGCACAGGACAAAACTAGGTCATTCCAACCAAACTAGACAACATGTTTTGAAAAAATACATATTTTTTTATTTTTTTCTTCTTAAATATATTCAAAAGACATACATGTATAGATTTAAATAATCAGTGATATTTCACAAAACACATAAGCAAAATTCTTTACAGGATTAAGATCTGCCCACACTTTAAACAAACTACCACACTCATTCACACAGGGATTTTCCTAGCTACGATAGGACCATTCAACTCTCATTCATCCATTCTTATAGTCCTGGCGTAGGCAACACTAGATATTACATAAGTTGCCTAAAACGGGGGGTTAAACCAGGAAGGTGGTATTAATACGGGTCCTGATGTTTTTGGAACGGGTTGCCGTATTCCTGGGACAACGTGCCGACGCGCGTTTCGGTGGAAAGCCAATATGGCCGCACCTTCGTCAGGGCCAAGGTAGTATGCTGGGCAGGGGTAAGGAATAAAAATCTAGAAGTAAAAAAATCATGTCTTAGTACTACATTTTTGATAAACTGACACAAAAGAGACATATTCCATCATTTCATTTTACTTAAATTTCTATCACTCTGCCGAACATTTTTGAAACGAGTTGATTCAATACATGCCAGGATGACATTTTCGACACTGTGCAGTAACAGACCACCTGAAGACACTCCCCAAGTTAGAATTCCCTGTTTCGTGGAATCCAAAGAAGGCAAACAGATAGCCTTAGCCAAATGAATAGTAGAGTTTATATTACAACAACATACAACATCATACACCTTTTTTTCTATAATCTCACATATTTAGTTTCATTCACCTAAGACCTCTTGTTTCAGCAAGACAGTTTTCCATTTGTATTTTTAATCAAAGAAGGTTGCTAATAGGAAAAGACGGGAATTGTTTTCGACAGAAGGGTAACCGGATCGTATTATCTACCTAGAACAGATTATAGCTATTTAGTGCATACTATTATACCCGATAGTTTACTTTCATAAATGTTACCTGTTTAGGTCATTGGGGACGCCTACGAAGTAAGGGCCACCTTCACCATTTTAGGAGGGAGTAAGTTCCATTTATCACCTTAATGAGAGGGTACATTAGGTTACTATTTACAATCAGAAATTAATTGATCTTTATCATATGCTCATTCAGGAAATATTCATTTACCAAGGTTTAAGGATTCCACCCGTGATCCCTCCTGTAGGGTTAACAGGTCAGTTTATTCAACCGAATGAATCCCATCACTCGGACAGACAGAGATATCAGATCCTTCTAAATATAGAGGAGACAAAGAGATTAAATTTGCCATCCATTCGTTTTTAACGGAACAGTCATGCCCCACTATCAATAAGTAAATTAGCATGAAATTCTACCTTCCGATTTGTTGCTCTGTTAGTTATTTATAGCTTCTTCATTAAAGACTGCCGGGCATCAAGAGGAAGGATGGTTGGTAGGTAGTCCTATTAATAACATAGCACAATAATGCGTATTTGTTAATTTCGAGGTATGCCCATATTGCCGTAATTTAAACCCAGAGATTCATCTATGCTTTATTACCTGTACTTTCTAATCTTTTGCTTTCGATGCCATAGATCGGGTAAAAATAATGCGTCTGGTATTTCCGTAACTAATACACACAAAGAAACAGATGGAAACAAAGGGTGTAGTTAAACATAACTTCTCATGCTCGTATGTTTTTGCCGTTATGAGACCCTGGTGGCCCCCTTTAATGCCAGAGTCAGTTTTAAATGACTCGTTTTATGCCTTCCATGGTGTAACTATCCCCCGATGTTTATTTAGGGGAGGGCAGATAGACAGACTGAGACGAGCCCACTGCTTAGCGATTTCAGATAAACCCTTTCCAGATATTGAGCAATACCTCAGAGATTCATGAACAAGGGCTATACATCTGGGAAAGCTCATAAGTTTACCGTGCAGTAGTCTCAAAGGCAGTATTTACCTTAGAATTAAATCAAGCCCGGCTTTTGGTTATGGATTCCACCGACAGTTTTCGGAACCCTGGCGGGGTGCCGCTTCTGCGGGTCCCTGAGCAAGGGCGAGAAAAAATGCAAACCGCCCGTTATCCTGTAAAGAATTTTGCTCATGTGTTTTGTGAAATATCACTGATTATTTAAATCTATACATGTATGTCTTTTGAATATATTTAAGAAGAAAAAAATAAAAAAATATGTATTTTTTCAAAACATGTTGTCTAGTTTGGTTGGAATGACCTAGTTTTGTCCTGTGCAGCCTCAGCCGCTGGGCTAACCACCCCCTCACTTTATCACAGTAGGATCCCCTAGCTGGGACCTCCATAAATAATTGGCAGGGTACCTTCTAATTTTCTCTATACAGTTCCACTTGCCCCCATCGTCAGAACCTATGGACTGAACATCGTGTCATATGCAGACGACACCCAGCTCATCCTCTCCCTATCCAACGAGCCCAACACCGCCAGACGCAACTTTCGAGAAGGCATGGAAGCCGTCGCCAAATGGATGAAAAACAGCTGCCTTCAACTAAACACTAACCAAACAGAAGTACTCATCATGGGCCCAAACTCCGATGCCTGGAGCGACACCTGGTGGCCCACTGCCCTCGGAAACCCGCCAACCCCCACAGACCACGCACGCAACCTGGGAATCATCCTGGACTCCGAGCTCAAAATGGACCGCCAGATCAACTCTGTCTCATCTTCCTGCTTCCACACCCTCCGCCTCCTTCGTAAGACCTTCAAATGGATCCCCCTCGAACACCGAAAGACAGTCACTCACGCCCTGGTCACCAACAGACTCGACTACGGCAACCCACTCTACGCCGGAATAAACAAAAACCTCATCCGCAAGCTACAGAACATCCTGAACACCGCCGCAAGACTGGTCCTCAACCTGCCAAAACACTGCCACATGTCCCAGCAACTGCGCACACTCCACTGGCTCCCCGTCGAGGCGAGAATCACCTTTAAGATGCTCACCCACGCACACAAGGCCCTCCACGGCACCGGACCAGCATACCTGAACAGCCGACTCAAATTCCACGCACCCCAAAGGACCCTACGATCAGCCCAGCTTTCCTACGCCGTGGTCCCCCGCACCAGAAAGACCAGATCAGGAGGCCGCTCCTTCTCCTTCCTCGCGGCCAAAGCATGGAACGCCCTTCCGCTCCTCCTCAGACAGACAACATCGCTCCCCATCTTCGCAAGAAACCTCAAAACCTGGCTCTTCTACAGACCCCCTCCTTTTGGAATGGAACCTGCACCACCCCACCCCCCCACCCCTAGCGCCTTGAGACCCTTACGGGTGAGTAGTCGCGCTTTAACAAACTCCTGATTGATTGATTGAGCTTCATAACATCCACAAATAGGGTATGTGGACCCTAAATGGTGTCTGATACACAGCTCGTTTTCTGGTATGCTATGTTATGTTAGCTGGGTTTGTATGGTGCAGCTTATTACCCGTTAGGGTATCCAGGAACTCTGAGCAGTAGCTTGGGCCCGCGCGGCTACCCTGTGAAAAGAACTGCTAGAGACAACACACATGCAGAGGGTGAGCCATTTCTAATTGTCTGCACTCACGGTGGAATGAGAGCGGAGACCTCAGTGAACTACACGTACTACTTTAAAATGGCGGACGTGGGACGGGGAGAAGATGCCTGCAGACTGCAGTCAGACACGGGCAATTGAAGGCGGACTCTGCCGGTGCTCGAAGTGGGGGCATCGTGTTTTGCTGGGGGAGAGAAGCGCACCACTATCTCCTGCGGGAATACGCGGGAGGCGCCCTGCTGGCACAGTGTGGTAAACTGCGGGAAGCACCAAAGCTGGAGGCACTGTGGCTGCTGAGATCTTGTTGCGATCGTCTGCCCCAGGCTGGACCATAGACCAAGCAGCAGCGGTGCACCCAGACCATCGTGTATCCGTCGCTTTAAGAAAGCATGGGTGACTGTTCTGCGGGACCAGCTTGTTACAATAACTGGTAGTCTGATGCATTTGATTCATGTCGAGGCCTACCAGCCTTTTTTCAGTGTTCCTTCCCTTGCAGTACAGTGTGGCTGCTCAATTCTTAAGATCCAACTCTAATACAGAACAGGGACTATCACGAACTGCTGAAAGAGACCATATCCGCCATGGCCCGCACCAAGCAGACAGCCCGCAAGTCCACCGGCGGCAAAGCGCCTCGCAAGCGGCTGGCTACCAAGGCTGCCCGCAAAGCGCGCCTGCCACCGGCGGAGTCAAGAAGCCTCACCGCTACCGGCCCGGCACCGTGGCTCTCCGTGAGATTCGCCGCTACCAGAAGTCCACTGAGCTCCTCATCCGCAAGATGGCTTCCATAGTGGTCCCCTACACGTTGTTTTACTTCCCTGGGACAACAATGGGACATTGACCAGACCTTGAACCTATCCCCTAACCTGCCTACAGATCAAGACTTGGAAGCAGCGGAACTTACCCCAGACTGTGGAGACCTAGCGATTTGGCTGATGCCCGGTGAAGCTACCATATAGCTAAAGGGGAGATGGGTTGTGGACTCCCCCTCCCTGCCGTCACCTACCCAGCCGGACCTTGGGCAGATTTTCCCCTCGTCTCTATGTCCTGTCTTCCTCCTACCCCTTTACCCTATCCCCTTATCCTTCCTGCTCCATTCACCTTGTCCCCTATGTTCTTTAAATGCTTTTCGTGATCATTATGTAACTTTTAACTGATGTAATTTGCAACATTATTGTCCCTCATGTAAAGCGCTCTGATTCCATCGGGTCTAGCCAGCACTATATAATAACTCATTAATTAAATTTGTTCCCATTTAGTACTCTTTCACCCTTTGTCTACCTCCCTAGCTCCTAGCTCCTAGCCAGTCTCCCCTGAATCTCTCACCTTGCCTGCTAGTCTGCCTAGCCCCCTGTCCTTTGTGCCCTTTGACTAAGCACTCCTTCTCCCCTTGTTGGGGAAAGATCCAATATTTATACTCTGGAGTCTCAGCGTACCCGCTGAGAGAGTCCACAGCGCCTAGGGTGCCATTCACAGTTGAGGTATGGTATGGCACCCCTTGCCAAAGCACTCCTTCTCCCCTTTTTGGGGAAGGATCCAGTATTTAGACCTTGGAGTCTCAGTGACCCCCCCCTGAGAGAGTCCACTGCGTAAAGGGAGCCTCCCGCAAAAGAGATAGGGAAGTGATACCACTTCCTCTGGGATCACAGCTTACTGGACTTTGGATTTTGCTTTGACTCATCTACCGGTTTGTGTCCCTGTCGCCATTCCCCTCCTCTTTCCATGTGATGTCCTTCACCCTCCCCGCCTCTTTCCCGCCTTCATTACCTGTCTACTTCCCCAGCTCCTTCCCCCTCCCCTGAATCTTTCCACTTGCCTGCTCTTCCCCTTACGTATTTGTTATTATTGTTTATCTGGACCTTACAAGTAACTATGTTGCTCTAATAACTGTGTAACCTTTGTAACGATGTTAACCTGTAACTATGATCTGATGCTCATGTAAGGCGCTCTGATACCTCCGGGTCTAGCCAGCGCTATATAAAACCTTTAAAACAAATAAAACAAGTGCTCCTTGTTGAAGAGCCAGATCTTCAGATTCTTGTGGAAGTTGAGGAGTGGAGTAGTAGTTCAGATATGTTGAGAAAGTTTACTCCAGTTTTTGGTGGCGATTAATTGTATATTATGATTAATATTCAGATTTGAACCCTGAGCCTTCACTACACAGACAGCCAGCCTCACACCCTCATATCTCTCTCTCTCTACTGTCTTTGTCCCCATATATATTTTCTACTTCTCTAGCCTATCTCCCTTTTGATTTCTGGCTCCTGGTTTTATCTGTGGTGCACTCTTTGCTGAGCCTTATTAGACAAATATTACTGATATGTTACTTATATAACATTGTACTCCAGTTTTTATGTTTTGACGCACCTGCAGCGCAGTGTGCCTGCCCATATTTACAAGGCCACTTAAATCCACCCTGCATGGCTTTTCATGGCCTTGTAAACATGGCCCGCTTTCACGCATTACTCTGCATGAAAGGGGTGTTCCATAGATGTTGCTGTCGCTGCTCCCTATCAAAGTCCATGGAACCTGACGCTATCCTAGATTTACAACATTTTGTAAACCTGGGAATGCGTCAAATTCCTACAACTCCCGAGGGGAGGCATAAAGGAGGCACAATGAGGAGAATTACCTTGATTTCTACTAAATGTTTTCTTTTTTTGTTAGATTTTGGGTTCTCTAGTTGGCACAGGTAGGTACTTGTGACAAATAGGGACCCTCTCCTCTAGTCAGGACAAGGGGTATTACACTCCTAAAATAACCCCTGCTCACCCTTTAGGCTGCGTGGCGCGAACAGTCAAGGCTTATTTCAGACGCGTTTAAATTAAGCAGTTGTGACTACATACAGTAACCCAGTGACAACACTACAAATGGACACCACACAGGTTTTACATACAAGTAGACTTTATATAGACTTACCACAAGACCATAAATGACAAAAATATACACTATGATTACTTTAAGATGGTAGATTTAAGCTTAGTTCAGTTCAGTTCTTAGATGCGACACTATGTGTCAATGTACCTTAAGTTGCATTGTGCTTCCACAACAAGCAATGTTGCAACGATGGGAAATGCGGCAAAGTTCAAATACAAAGAAATAAAGACGTGACGATCTTCCAGATGCGACACTCTTCTCGGGGATGCGAGAAGGTCTCGGTTCGATGCGTGGACTACAGCGGCGACATCCAAGATGCGACGGCAACAGCTCCAGCGGCGACACTCTTCTCCCACGATGCGTGAAGCTTCCGCTCGATGCGACAACTACAGCGGCGACATCCAAGATGCGGCAACATCCAAGATGCGACTGTAGCAGCTCCGACGGCGGCGCGCTTCTCGGGGATGCGAGGTGCTCTTGGTCGATGCGGTGCAATGCGACAGTTCCAGCGGGGACACCCTCCTTCGGAGTTACGACGGCAGCAGCAGCGACGGCAACATGCCTCCTCTTCGTTGTGGCACGCTTCTCTACGATGCAGTGGAGTACGACAGTTCCAGCGGCGACACCCTCCTTCGGAGTTGCGACGGCAGGCACAGCGACGGCGATACACTTCTTCTCGTTGAGTCGCGCTTCCAACTCCTTGCGACACGCAGTCCCTCAGAAGGCCCAAAACAGCAGCAGGCACTTCCAAAGAACTCTGGGGAGCTGGGGGGGGGGGTTGAAGTCTGATGTCCCTGAGACTTCAGCAGGAGGCAAACTCTTTTCCAAGCCCTTGGAGATCCTTCACAAGTTGAAAGCAAAGTACACAAAGTTCCTTTCTCCTTCCTTTGGCAGTAAGGCAACCACTGCAGGCCAATCGCCCAAGCAGCACTTCAGCTTGGGGATAGTCTCTCCTCAGTTTCTTAAGGTTCCTCCCCTCAGTAATAGTTTCTTCTTGTAGTCCAAAGTGATCTAATTTCATGTGATCAGGGTCCCAATATTTATACCCAAAAATCATATGTTCTCTGAGGGGAGAGGGGCCTTTGCCCAGTTGAAACCAGTTCTGAAGCACTGTGTTTACTAGACTTCTCCTTTCCTTTCACAGTGCAGGGCATGCACATCAGATGCCCCACAGGAGGTGGAGTCAGCATTGTGGAAGGCAAGTATAGTCCTGGAGCACTTTGTTTACAGGACTCCTTCTCTTCTTTCAGTGTGCAGGGCAGAGACATCAGCCGCTCCCCAGGGAGTGGAGCCAGCATTGTGAAAGGCAGGCACATCCCTATTCAAGGTTCAGGTGCAACTCCTCCCTCCCATCTAGATGCAGATCTCTCTATTCACCACTGGGTGACTCAGCCTGTCTCCTGGAATTCCCCAGCCCTGTCACTCACAAAACCAGACATAGGAATACACAACCTAGCAGATGCAGGTTTGAATGGTTAGACAAGCAAATACCTACTTTCTAAAAGTGGTATTTGCAAACACAGAATATTAAAACCAACTTCACTAAAAGATGTATTTTATTATTATGAGTCCAGGCATGCTAAACTCAAATCTCTACCATGTTCTCTTAGACAGTTAGGATTATAAAATGTAATAACTCTAACAGCCCATTCTGGCCTATGGAGAACAGGTAGCCGTGCAATAGTGAAAAACGAAAATGGCTGTAAATTACTATTAGGACATGCCACACACATCAGGGCTTGTCCTACCTAATACTTACAATGCAGCCTGTGATTGGGCCTACCATAGGGGTGACTGATATGAAGAAAAGGGAAGGTTTAGGGACTGGGAAGTGGGTGCACTTGCCCATTCAGCATGACAGTACCAGACTGCATGCAGGCTCGGCAATGGCAGACCTTAGACACATTTTACAAGGCTGCTTCTGTGGGTGGTACAACCAGTGCTGCAAGCCCAGCAGCAGCATTTGGATTGACACGCCCTGGGCACACTCAGTGCACTAGACTAGGGTCTGACAAGTAAACCAAATAGCCAAACATGGAACCAATGATTAATACATCAATTTACAATAGGGAGCATTTGCACTGTAGCACTGGAAAGCAGTGGCACAGTGCCCAAAGCATCTAACACCAGCAAAAATACATGAGGCAACAGCAAAATTGGAAGCGAGACCCACGCCAATGGTGCCAGGTCTAACAGGTGTCCCCTCCAGCTGAAAAGTGGGGAGAACTACCCTAACTCCTGGGAGTTCTCTTCACTAAGGCGGAAAAATCTGGACAGACCATCAGCGTTGGAGTGTTCTGTACCAGGGCGGTGTTCCACCGTAGCGCCATATCCTGTATTGAGATGGACCACCTCAACAGCTTTGGATTCTCACTCCTCATCTGCATCAACCATCTGAGGGGTCTGTGCTCTATCTGAACCCGGAAGTGAGTCCCAAACAGGTATGGTCTCAGCTTCTTCAGTGCCCAGACCACAGCAAATGCCTCACGCTCAATAGCACTCCACCTCTGTCTGTGTTTTGGGTGGCTCCCAAGCCAAGATAGTTTCAATCTTGGGTTGTAGGGGCACCACCTGGCCGCTCCCAACTTGGTGTCCCAAGTACACCACGGAACCCTGCCCGATCTGGCACTTACTCGCCTTGATCGTGAGACCTGCTTTCCGCAGCGCCATCAACACTTCCCAGAGGTGGCGCAGATGTTCCTTCCAACTGGCACTGAACACTGCGATGTCATCCAGGTAGGCAGCACTGAACTCGTCCAGCCCAACCAACACCTGGTTGACCAACCTCTGAAAGGTGGCAGGGGCATTCTTCATCTCAAAGGGTATAACACAGAACTGGAAATGCCCTTCTGGTGTGGAGAATGCTGACCTCTCCTTTTTCCCATCAATTCAAGGTTATCTGCCAGTACCCAGACATTAAGTCAAGCGTGCTGAGCTACTGTGCAGCCCCTAGCCAATCTATGAGCTCATCAGCTCTGGGTGTCTGAATTGAGCCGTCTGTAATCCACACAGAACCGGAGTTCGGGTGTGGCATCCGGCGCTGCAGCCTTCGGGACCAAGACCACTGGGCTGGCCCAAGGAATGCTAGATGACTCAATCACCCCAAATGCAAGCATCTTTGAGACCTCCTCTTTAATGCAAGCCCTTACCCTTTCAGTTACCCTGTAAGACTTGTGCTTCACAGGTAAGCTGTCTCCTGTGTCCACATTATGGACGCACCAATCTGTGACACTAGGAACCAGGGAGAACAGATCAGAAAACTGTCCCAGCAACTGGCGGCAATTATTCTGTTGCTCAGGTGTCAGGGTGGAAGAGAGGTTAACACCATCCACTGACCCATCTTGCTCTGAGGCTGACAGGAGGTCAGGAAGAGGCTCAGTCTCCTCCTCCATCCCAGCATCTTCTGCCAAGAGCACGCCCACTTCAGACCTCTCTAAGTGGGTCTTAAGGTGGTGGACATGTAGGACTCTCAAGGGGTTCCTAGGAGACTGCAAGTCCACCAAGTAGGTAACTGGACTCTTGCACTTCACACCATCAAATGGTCCGGTCCACTTATCTTGGAGCGCGCAGGGCTCCACGGGGGCCATGACCCACACTTTTTGGCCAGGTTGAATCTCTACCAGAGTGGCATTCTGGTCATACCATCGCTTCATCTCCTCCTGGCTGGCTTGCAGATTCGCCTCAGCAAGTTGCCCGAAACGCCTAGTCTGGTTCCTGAAGGCCAGCATGTAGCTATATACATCCTAGGGAGGTTTCCTGGGAGATTGCTCCCAGCCTTCCTTAACCAGACTCAGAGGTCCTCGGACTGGGTGTCCATAGAGAAGCTCAAAGGGACTGAACCCTAGAGATTGCTGTGGCACCTCACGGTATTCAAATAGTAGGCATGGTAAGAGGACGTCCCACTTACGCCTCATGGGTTCCTCATGACCCATTATCATGCCCTTCAGAGTCCAGTTGAACCTTTCAACCAGCCCATTTCCTTGGGGGTGATAAGGAGTGGTGAACTTGTAGGTTACACCACACTCCTGCCACAGGGACTTCATATACTTGAAGATGAAGTTGGGTCCCTGGTCAGACACTACCTCGCGAGGGAATCCCACTCGGGAGAAAATTCCCATCAGTGCTCGTCCCACCACGGGCCGTCACTGTCCTCAGAGGTATGGCTTCCGGGTACCAGGTGGCATGGTCCAACAAGACCAAGATGAAACTGTTGCCCATGGTTGTCTTGGGGTCCAGTGGCCCCACAATGTCAATCCCCACGCTCTCAAAGGGGGTACTGACCACAGGGAATGGCTGGAGAGGAGCTTTGTGCTTCCTCCCACTCTTTTTCAATGAGTATCAGAGCTCTTGCGCATATGGGGGCAATGAAAGTGGGTGACAAGCCTCTCAAAGGTCTTGCCCTGCCCCAATTGTCCTGCTAACGGCACATCATGAGCCAGCCCCAGTAGGAAGGCTCTGAACTTCTGGGGTACCTCCAGCACACGGCTCCCCCAGGTTTAGCAACCTTAGGCTCACTATACAGGAGACCATTCTCCCAGTAAATCAAGTGTGACCCTGACTGATCACCTGCTGCCTCGCTTGCAGCCTGTTGCCACAAGCCCACAAGAGAAGGGCATTCTCTCTGTTCCTTGCAAAATTCTTCCCTGGAGGGGCCTCCTTCTTGCTGCCAATGGGTCAGCTCAGGCAGGTCCTCCAGTTCAGCTACTTGCTCCCTGGTAGGCTCCAGGGCATCCCCCTCAGGGTATACCTCCTGCCTGGGCCATGGGAACTTCTGGGGACGGTTTCCCGCGCCGCCTGCCACTTCTCTCTCGGGCAGGGTCCTGGGCCTCCCTCTCAGGTTCCAGGTCGTCTTGAAAACCCCTACTGGCTGATATTGACCGGGTGGTCACGCACGCCCAGTCAGGCAGTCCAACCATCTTCAAGTGAGTTGTCTTCTCCACCGTTTCCCAAGGGGAGCTCTATAAATCATTTCCCAACAAACAGTCAACAGGCATGGCGGGCCTCATAGCTACCTGAAGAGTACCAGAGACCCCCCACTCAAAGGGAACCTGAGCCATTGGACAAAGGTTCTCTCTGTTGTCTGTGTTAACGACTGGGCAAAATGCATGAGGAACAATCTGCTCTTGAGACACCAGGTGATACCTGACAGCTGTCACACTGGCTCCTGTATCTCTAAGAGCCTCCACCTTTTGGCCATTGACGGTCACTCAATGCCCATATTTCTTAGTGTTCCTGGGTAGCTGAGCTTCTGAGACCGTCTCACAGTCTCCTAAAGAGACAAGGGTCAGCTGTGCGGGACCCTACCCACCTTGGACATCAATCTCCTCCCTCAAGGCTTCACTAGCCATCTGCCGGGGCGGAGAAGCAGTGGGTGCTTGTTTACCAAACAGGTGCCACCTGGTATCATTTGCCTTATGACTAACCATGGGCGGAAAATCTGTTTCGCTCGCGGATTTTGCGGATTTTTGGTAAATTCGCAATCCGCGAGATTCGCGAATCTCCCGCAAAATCCGCAAATCCGCGAGCAGCGGATTTTGCTCGCACTGTTCGCACTGTTCGCGTGAGTTCGCGCCCCGCGAATAAGTGCAAAATTGCAGAAATACGATCTTAGCAAAACTGAAAGTAACTACTTACCAGGTTCAAAAGTTCAGGCTCATCATTAGTAGCCATTTCCTGTAGTGCTTCCTGAGGGGCCCCTCCAGAGTTCAGTTGCCAGTTGAAACTATTATGTGACCCTGCTCTGAACCTCAGAATAGTTACACATATGCCACAAAGGTCCTGAATTACAGCTAAGGGAGACAAGCAGGAGCCAGGCTGGAAGTTCAAATCCATTAATCAGCCCCTAATGCATTATTGTCAGTTGGGGCAGGGCAGGTGTTGTAACTAATTTTGCAACAATGAAAGCACTTAGCAAGTGCAAAAGATCACTAATCAGGAAGCACTAAGGAAGCAGGTGCCAGCTAAAAAAATATTCTGTGACACATTAATCAGCCCCAAATTAATTCAGGTCACTTGAGGCAGGGAAGGTGTGCTTGCGTTGCCACAATAATGTACACTGACTGGACAACCAGAGGGTGCTGTGATGAAACAGAGGGTGGCATGGGTGGGCCAGAGGGTGGCATGAGTAGTCAGAGAGTGGCAGTGGTGACAGAGAGTGGCAGTGATGAAGAAGAGTGTCCCAAACAGGCTGGACACGTAGAAACAACAAGTTCGCGAAACTTGCGACCCGACAGGTAAGTTCGCAATTTGCGACATTGTAAAAAACCCTCGCGAACTGGCAGAAACCCGCGCAAACACAAAAAAAAAAATCCGCAAATTCGCGAGAATTCGCGGATTTTGCGGATTGCGAGTTCGCAAATCCGCAAAATTCGCGAACGCGAGATTCGCAAAATTCGCCCATGCTTACTTATGACCCAGGTCACCACACTTCTAACATTTCAGGGACCCCTGGGGAACAGGACTACCTGTCAGGGCCCCCTTGCTTTCTCTCAGGGGGAGGCTGGGAACCTTTCACAGGGTTCCCTTGGGGACTACTTTTTGGGGACCTTTGCGGAACTCCTTCTGTTTGCCCTTGTCCCCCCCTCTTCTGCTGGGGACCCTACCCACCTTTGGCTGAGTCTCTCATGTGACCCTTGTGGACCCTGGTACTGACCCAGCGGTCCGCCTCCTCAGCAAGCTTCCTAGGGTTAGTCAGCTTGCTATCTATCAGATACTGGCGCAGCTCTGGAAAACAATTATCAGACAAGTGCTCCCATGCAATCAAATCAAAGAGACCTTGAAAATCATTAACCTGGCTGCCCTTTACCCAACCTTCCAATGCTCTGCAAAAGAAAGTGACATATTCAACCCAAGTACTGTTGTCTAACTTTGTGCATTTACTGAACCTCTGCCTACAGAGCTCAGGTGTCAAACTATATCTAGACATCAATGCATCTTTCATGTGGCTGTATGAATTGTGGACTTCAGAAGGCAAGTCTAACAATGTATCCCGCCCCTCACTAAGTAACCTTCCCCACAACCCCGCTCTCCAATCTCTCTCAGGGACCCGGTGGGAAGACATGGCTACCTCATAGGCTCTGAACCACTGACCAATATTATCATTTTTGTATAACTCCTTCACCACATCCTTGGGAATATACACTCTACTTTCGGTTTGTACTGACGGTACGCTGCTTCCAGAGGGAGTAACTTCTAAACTGTTGGTTTTAAACTCCAACTCCCTCAAAACTTTTTCATGCTCAAACTGCATTTTCTTTTCCTCAAGATCTAATTGTCTATTTTCTAATTCTAGCTGCCTATCCACCTTGAACATGGTCATCTCCATTTCATGCCTTCTTGATCTCTCTCTGTTCTGCAGCTCTTCTGGAGACAGACTTTTGTTAGAAGCATTGCTACCTGCAGGGGAAGGTATTATCTTCCTTCCCAAGCCCAATGGCTCTTCTTGTTGTACTTCTGCGTTATGATCCTCCTCAACCTCAGGAGTTTTTCTTGCTTCTACCCAGGCCCTCAGCGCCTTGTAGAATTCTTCTTTCTTGGTGCACCCAACAGTGGAAACCTTTGATTTCTTGCAAAAGTACTTCAGCTGCTTTACTGTGTAGCATTCCAGCCTCTCTTCTTCCCATTCGCAATGAAGGGCGACCACATATTCTGCTTTCTCTACTGAATCAGGCATCTTTCAAAAATAGAACAAAAATTAAAAAAGGAATCTACCAAAAAGTATGTGTTATTGTTATGGTCTACACTCACTAAGTAGTGTTCACCTGTCACTGTACATGAGTCACAAATGCAAATCCAGAATCCTCACCGCTGACTGCCAATGTTATATGTGGGGGTCTCTAGTTGGCACAGGTAGGTACTTGTGACAAATAGGGACCCTATCCTCTAGACAGGACAAGGAGGATTACACTACTAAAATAACCCCTGCTCACCCTCTAGGCTGCGTGGCGCGAGCAGTCAAGGTTCATTTCAGAGGCGTTGTAAGTTAAGCAGTTATGACCACATACAGTAACCCAGTGACAACACTACAAATGGACGCCACATAGGTTTTATATGAAAAATAAGTAGACTTTATATAGTTATCACAAGACCATAAACGACAAAAATACACACAATGATTACTTTAAGATGGTAGATTTAAGCTTAGTTCAGTTCAGTTCTTAGATGCGACACTCGGCGTCAATGTACCTTAAGTTGCGTTGCGCTTCTACGACAAGCAATGTTGCAGCGATGGTAAATGCGGCAAAGTTCAGATACAAAGAAATAAAGACGTGAAGATCTTCCAGATGCGGCACGCTTCTTGGGGATGCAAGAAGGTCTCGGTTCGATGCGTGGACTACAGCGGCGACATCCAAGATGCGACGGCAACAGCTCTAGCTGTGACGCTCTTCTCCCACGATGCGTGAATCTTCCGCTCGATGCGACAACTACAGCGACGACATCCAAGATGCGACGGCAGCAGCTCTGATGGTGACTCGCTTTTCGGGGATGCGAGGTGCTCTTGGTCGATGCGGTGCAATGCGACAGTTCCAGCGGCGACACCCCCCTTCGGAGTTGCGACGGCAGGCACAGCAACGGCGACACGCTCCGACCTCGTTGCGAGATTCTTTTCCTGATGCGGCGCAGTGCGACAACTACAGCGGCTACACCCTCCTTCGGAGGTGCGACGGCAGCAGCAGCACCGGCAACACACTTCCTCTTCGTTGCTGCACAATTCTCTCCGGAGAGGTGCAGTGCGACAGTTCCAGCGGCGACACCCTCCTTCGGAGTTGCGACGGCAGGCACGGCGACACGCTTCTTCTCGTTGAGTCACGCTTCAAGCACCTTGCGACACGCAGTCCCTCAGAAGGCCCAAAACAGCAGCAGGCACTTCCAAAGAACTCTGGGAAGATGGGGGGTGAAGTCTGTTGTCCCTGAGACTTCAGCAGGAGGCAAGCTCTTTTCCAAGCCCTTGGAGATCCTTCACAAGTTGAAAGAAAAGTACACAAAGTTCCTTTCTCCTTCCTTTGGCAGTAAGGCAACCACTGCAGGCCAATTCCCCAAGCAGCACTTCAGCTTGGGAATAGTCTCTCCTCAGTTTCTTCAGGTTCCTCTCCTCAGTAAAGGTTTCTTCTTGTAGTCCAAAGTGATCTAATTTCATGGGATCAGGGTCCCAATATTTATACCCCAAAATCCTTTGTTCTCTGAGGGGAGAGGGGTCTTTGCCCAGTCCAAACCAGTTCTGAAGCACTCTGTTTACCAGACTTCTCCTTTCTTTTCACAGCATACACATCAGACGTCCCACAGGAGGTGGAGCCAGCATTGTGGACGGCAAATACAGTCCTAGAGCACTTTGTTTACAGGACTCCTTCTCTTCTTTCAATGTGCAGGGCAGAGACATCAGCCGCTCCCCAGGGGGTGGAGCCAGTATTGTGGAAGGCAGGCACAGCCCTAATCAAGATTCAGGTGCAACTCCTTCCTTCCATCTAGATGCAGATCTCTCTATTCACCACTGGGTGACTTAGCCTGTCTCCTGGAATTCCCCAGCCCTGTCACTCACAAAACCAGTCATAGGAATGCACAACCTAGCAGAGGCAGGTTTAAATGGTTATACAAGCAAATACCTACTTTCTAAAAGTGGTATTTACAAACACAGAATATTAAAACCAACCTCACTAAAAGATGTATTTTATTATTCTGAGTCCAGGCATACTAAACTCGAATTTCCACCATGTTCTCTGAGACAGTTAAGATTATAAAATGTAATAACTCTAACAGCCCATTCTGGCCCATGGAGAATAGGTAGCCTTGCAATAGTTTATAGTTTAGTTTATAGTTTATTACACAGTTAATTAAAACCAATGCAATACAATAACACAATAAGAAAGGTTCAAATGCAGCATAAAAAGACATGCGTTTAAGACCAATGCTATACAATAGCGAGATAAGAATAAACGATTCAACATAAAAGGGTAATTTTGTTTGCAGGCCGCCTGCATTGGGCCATACTATGCTTCCCATCCACTTTGTAGGCCTGCTAGTCCATTCGTGTTTTACATAAAATTTTTCATGAAATTTTTCGACATAGATGATTTCCACAATATAAGTTAGAACAGGTGTCCTAATTTATTGAGTTTTCATGGGTCAATTTTTAGTGTTTTTTTCCCATTACTTAAAAAAATTTCACGAAGCTGCAGCTCAGCTGAGGGTCCTGTGCTGAGAAGCAGGTTAAAACTGTGCTCCTTCGTGTGCGTACCCCCTGTAGAATGAAATGGCGTTTCAGCAGGAGCTTCCTTTCTTCTTGCAGTTCCTCACACAAGCATAGCAGGTGCAGCATGTCTTCTGCCCCAGTGCCGCATATCCTACATAGTGTTCCTGCTTTCGATCTCAGCCAGTGAGGAAGGTGTTGAATACATGGTAGCAGGCCCAGTCGGTATCTTAAGAAGGTCAATTTGGTTTTTTTTGCATAACCCAGACCGAAATAAGGCTGGGAGACTTGTGTCTGGTATGTATTTAATACCATCCATGCGTGAGATCTTTTTGATAGGATGGCTTTGTCCTGGACCCATGACTGTAACTTGATCGATTTCTTTACCAGCTCGTTAAGTGATTTATGATCTGCAGGGGCGCCCAGAGCTCTGCCAGCCCCGTGTTCTCTAAGCTTTTTGCCAGGTATTTTGCTGCTGGTGAATTTTGGGTCTGCTCTAGCTCTTTCCATAAGTATTCATTCAAGGTTCCTTCAGTCGTTTTTCTCACTTTGTCCCATGTGCAGATATATGCCCCCTGTCGTGCCAAAAGCTGTGACCGAATTCCAAATTCCAGTCTTATCTGTGCTGGGGAGGATCGCTTTGGGAGGCTGAAAATTATTCTATATGCCGACACAATTGTGCTGTCAAGTAATATGGCATCTCTGCCTCGGTGGACCTCGCTCCCATAAGTTAGTGTTGGTAACAGTTTGGCACGCATGACATGTAGTAAAGGAGTTAGAGAAGGGCCGGAGAGGTTGTTGTTTAGTGTTTTTAAGGCGATTGCCAGAGCAAGGCCTTTGCCTCTGATACTAGCCCTTTGTGCGCTGAATTGGCCACCACTGTCTATCTTCACACCTAGATATTTATACGACGAGGTGTCTTTGATGCAGGTGTTATTCCAGAACCACGAGAAAGCTTTCTTCTTTTTATTCTTACTGATTGTCATTGTTTGCGTTTTCTCGAGGTTCGCTGTTAAGTCATTTGACTCGGAATATCTCTGGGTCGTATTTAAGAGGTTTTGAAGCCCTACTCTTGTATGGCTTATTAGCACCAGGTCGTCTGCATATAAGAGGCATGGTAGATTGAGGCCTCCTAATTTTGGCGAGTGTGAATTACAGTTGTTTAGTAGGGGCGCCAGGTCCCCCAGGTACAGGTTGAACAGTGTGGGGGCCAATACGCAGCCCTGCTTGAGGCCGTTGTTAGTTTGTATCCGCCTTGACAGCATTGAGCCGTCCCCCACCTTGATCTGAATCTAGGTATCTGTGTGTAGGTTGATTAACAGCTCCAACAGAACTTTTGGGATGCCCCAGTCATTTAGTTTTGTCCACAGTAGATTGCAGTTGATGTTGTCGAATGCCGCTTTGTAATCAATATAGCAGAGGTGTAGGGGCAGTTTTTTCATCTCTGCCTAGTCTATAAGCATACCCATAGACAATATGTTTGTTGTTGTTCCCACTGCTTTGACGAAGCCTGTTTGATTAACAGGTATAAGAGATTTCCTCGTGGCCCATGCCTGTAGTTCTTCCAGTATGAGCCCTGCAAAATACTTTGCGTCGTTATCGATTAAGGCAACTAGCCGGTAATTTTGAGGGAGGCCCCTGTCCCCTGCTTTATATATGGGGGCAATGATGGAGCCCTTCCAAGTGTCTGGCAAGATGTTAGTGTACCTAATCTCCCAAAAAAGGGGTTCAAGTGCCGCTGCCCAATAGTCCATGTCTTGTTTGAAGAGGACGGGCGGGATCCCATTTGGACCCGGCGGACATTCCCTCCTTCCTTTCTTTATTTGCCGCTTGATTTTGGGTTGAGGTAATATATGATCTGCGTCACCCACCGTGTCCTGGTTGATTGGGCACCTTTGTGGCATGTTACCGACATGGGCTTGTCCGGGAATTGGTTTGCTCATATTCTGATTAGCGGACAAGTCTCGGTTAAAGTGGTTATCGAGATAAGCTGCCCAGGTTGCCTCTGTGATGTTTGATGTGGTCTCCATTTTTGCAGGGTGCGTTAATGAATTTATTGTTTTCCAGAACCTTGCCCCGTCGTTCTTTTTTATGTCCTCATGAAGTGTTGCCCAAAGTTGTTCCTCTATAGTTCTGTTTGCGTCCCACTTTAGTTTTTTTAATGAAGCTTTTAATTTAGAGAGTTGATCCGACTTCCCTTTGTTATTGTGGTCCAGCTGTACTGCTCTCATTAAGTTAGAGATTGAGTTTTTCATTTCTTTAATTTTCCCTGTATGTGCTCTGGGAAGGATACCCAGCTTGTTTGTCCTTGTGCGCACTTTGGGCTTTGTTGCATGTTGCCCCAGGGTCTTAGTAAACTGCACCCATTTCGCTACTTCGTTGAGGCCTTGTACGCTCCATGTAATGTTGTTTTGCCAGTCCTTTCAAGATTTCACCCGTTGCAGCCGAATACTTATTTTTTTTTAAAGTTTACGGTATAGATGGACTCTTTAGGAGCCGTCGAACGCTCGTAAGTCGGTCTAGCAAGGTCCATGGTAATTTCCTGAGGACAGTGATCGCTATCTATTTGGTTCCCTATCCGATAGGATATTATATGTTGGAAAAGTGGAAGTGACATGAAGGTATAATCTAGTGTACTGTTCGCTTTTCTTGAGTGAAAAGTTGAGGCTGGCGGGTTATCCCCTGCCAACCTGCCATTTAATGCCCTGATGTTGAAGTGTTCTAATGCCTCAAGTACCTTTTTTCCCAGTTTTGATTGTTTAGCTGTTTGTGGCTTTCCTTGTTGTGGTAGGGCCCAAGATGTGTTTTGTGCCATAATTCCCTCCTCTTGTGTTGTTCCCATGAGATTGAGGTTGAAATCCCCAGTGAGTACTAGGTTGCTGTTTTTTCCCCCGTGATGCACTCTTCTATGAAGGCATATAAGTCCTCCGCTGCTTTTTTCTTTCCTTTAGGGTTAATATAAGCATTGACCAGGATGCAGTTGTTACTTGCTTTGCCTGAGCCTGTTGTCAGAGTCAGGTTAACTGTGAGTGCAGCTGTCACCGAGGGCCCAGTTTCTTTTGCCATCACAAAGCTAGTTGTAGCTACATATATTACCAAGCCTCCTCTTAAGTGCCCATACTTGGCTAAGCTCTTGGCGCCAGAAAAAAAGCGTAGGTACCCCTGAAGGTGCGGGGGCTCTGCAAGCCAAGTTTCTTGTAGCGCAATTAAGTCAAAGGATCGAATGTAGTCTATGAAATCCAAATCCAGCATTTTGGATGCTTGGCCATTTATATTCCAGGAGCATAAGCACAACTGGTTCTGTGGGTGCTCCGTTATTATCCGCTCCGCGTGTCAATTACTGTTTGTTAGGGTTCTCACGAAACGTCTTTGTTCCTGCCACCCGTTTGGAGCTTGTCTTCCATGTAATTCCCCGAGAGCAAGTTCGATGAACCCATTTCTGCCAATACAGTTTGGCCCGGCAGCACCCCTGAGAACCGAGATTTTACTGCTTTCTGCGTACTCCCTCGAGTTCAGGCTTCTCTCAGGGCACAGTACATCCGGATATCCTGGCTTTGTGAAAGGCTTCTTCGTGATGCCCCAGTTTTTAAAGGTCTCGGATTCCGTTAGGATCTTTTGTGCCAGGTCTGCCGAAGCCCAAGTCGCCTTCGTCGGCTCTTTTCCTGTGCCTTCCGCAACTATAAATTCAATAGACTTCAGGTCAGAGCTTGCCACGAATGACAGTGAGGGGATGTGGGCCAATAGTTGCAAGATATTGCCTCTATTGAGGATGTCGTGACTTCCTTTGGATGTAAAGTCTGGGGTGAACCATGTGGCATCCGAATCTTCCCCTTGGTTGGTTGCACCCCCAGATGCGTTGTCCATATTTAGTATTACTGTCCGCTTCGCGCCACTTGTTGCATTTGCTAATGCCCGGTAGCCCTCTCGGTTGTGCTCCCATGCTGAGGTTTGAACCCTTGCACATACGGTTAAACCAAAGGTTTCGCAGTGTGGATGCTGCGTATTTGAAATCAGGGCTACGGGGGCAGTTGTTGTCATTGTCTGGTCCGCCCTTAGATGAGTTGACACGGTTGCTTTGGTAAAGGCTAGTATTTGGTTTTCAGTGAGTCCTAGATCTTGTCTTCCTGTTTTTTCTCCCCTTGGGCTTATAAAGGGTTTTGGGCTTCCCATGGATTTTATACAAGGCTGGGTGTTATGTGTTTGCCATTTCCGTAACCCAGGGTCAGCCGATGAAATGATGGACCCAGAGTGTTGGGGCAGAGCAGCTTGATTGCTTTGTAGATCAGCTGCTGTTATCGCAGAGCTTGTGTTTGCTAGTTGGACGTTATCTTCAGGTGTGCCGCTCGTTTCATCGTGATCACGATTTGGTGTTGTTGCTTCCACCGGATTGTTCATGTTTTGTTCTGCGGGGTTATTTTGCCCGAAGAGTTGTCTAAAGCCTTCACGTTTCGAGCAAAGCTTATATTTCCTCCCTTTGCGTTTTTTCGCTCTCCTCTGTTTGGCGTTTAATTTCTGGTTTGTGTCAGCGTCATCTTCGGCACCCGCTGATAGAGATTTTATTGGCTCCATTCTGTTCTCCCCTGTGTGCTGGATTGACTCTTTCGTCATGGGGTGATCATGGGCGCCAGTCATCGATGTTTTGCCATGCCGTTTGACAGCAGTGTCCTTACTGAGGGTGGTGTCTGCTTCGGCCGCCCCTGCTTGTGCAATAGTCACTTTTCCGAATCCATTTGATTTAGGGCACCCCAGTACGTCAATGCTGATCTTCTGACTATGTTCGGCAGATCGTTTGAGATGACCGCATAAGTCTGACATTAAAGTCGGCAGGGTGGCCAGCTTGTCAATGATTGGGCCACATTCACACTCGATGCCGTTTCTCCTTTTGGTATCCTCAAGTTGGTCAAGTTTGCTCTGGAGAAGCGAGTTTAGCATGCCTAGCTTTCCATCTATTGCAACTACGAATACTGCCAGCGTGTCTAATAACGTTAGTTGGGCGTCCATTTTCTCCGATTGGTAGTGTGCTGCATCCACCAGGAGTTGTACTGTATTGAGGAGACTGGGCCATGCGCTTTCTTGCCTGGCTTGAGCTGGAATTGCATCCTGGTTTCCGTGACTCTCTTTAAGCCCCGCTTCTTTGGACACGGGTGGCTCTTTGAGGGGTTGCGCTATTTCTGGCCCACCCATTCCTGCTATATTTGTCTGCATGTAGGCCGTTCTACTTTTTGATGTCTCACTGGCCGTCCTACTTATGCTCAGGTCTTTGGGGCAAACCGCTATGAGTTCCTCCCACTCCTCTTTCCTTAGGTAAGAAGAGATTTCGATCACCTCTGGGGTGAGATTCTTCTGGCTTGTGTCTTTGTTTCGCGTCCCTTCTGATGCCGTGGGTGCTAGTGTGGGTTCATTGTTAGAGATGTCAAGGACTACTAATGAGGGTTCCATCTCTGTTGGCCGCGCTGGTACGGTTGCAGTTTCCTCTTTCCTCTTGCTCTCTTCGTTGTTGCTTATGTCCCCGTGGCCAAGTTCATTGCTTATGCTGACGCTCTCGATGTTGCTGTTGATGTTAAAGATGTGCTCCTCCAATTTTGAAGGCGACATGTCCTTGGCTTCATTTGGCCAGTGTACTTGGATTAAATTGGCGTCTATAGCCGTTTTTCGTCCTACCAGGGTACCTGCCATTTCGGCTTTTAGCCCCGGTTTGATGTTGTTGTGCTGAGGTGTTGATGTTTTTTGGGGTGATGTTATAGGTGTTATGCTTTTGTCTCCTTTTCTATTACTGAAACTATTGCTGTTGCCGTCATCCAGTCGGGGCTGCTTGTCATTGGGCTGGTGGTGCAGGGTTGATTGAAGTGGTTCAAGAGACGATTGAAGGCCTGATACTTTGTTGATCTTTGAGAATAGAGCGTCCCCTGGATCCTTTAGAAAGCAGAATTTTGTATAGATTTTAGGCTGTACCAAAGATTTATTCATTTTATTTCCCCCTTCTTTGTTCATCGTATTTCTTGTTTGTTTGTTTGTGGCAGGTTGGTTCTGTGTTGACTCCGTTGGCTCCGTTGAGACCGTTAGGTCAATTATGTCCAGTAAGGGGCTCTTCACTATAGCTTTAGATGCATCTGTTTGAGCCTCATTTCCCCCTTAGATGGCTTAGAATTTTGTTTTCGCTTATTTGGCCCTCCCTTGTTCGTTTGGTCCCCTCGGATCATTCCAGATCTCATGTTGGGGCTATTTGGCCCTGGGTTGCTACGGCCGGCAGAAGGTAGAAGCTGGGGAAAGCTGGGGAAGCTAAGGGTGCACATTGACCGGTGGTGTCACTGGTCGTGGTTTGCTAACTCTGTGGCAGATGCACTAGTCCTTTGGCACCCCCCCCACACGCCCCCCAACACAGCACTCACCGGCTTAGTCCTGGCTGTGCCTGATGCAGCCCGGTACCACCCGGTCCTGGCCGGTACTGCCTGGCACTGTCGCTGTCGACGCCTTCACGGGTTGGGCTGTGCTGGGTTGGGCTGAGTTGGAAGATTGGGGGGTTAGTTAGCCGATTGTCCTTTAACCTTTTGGTTGATCGCGTCCCCACGCATTGATTGCTGTGCTGTGGCTATGGCTGGGGGATTGTCCAAAACCGCGGAGCTGCGGGGCTGCGGAGTTTTCGTTCTCGCAGTATTTTCTCTGGTCCCGGTTACCGGTTACCGCTGCTAACTCCCGGTCCCAGTCCCGTTGATGGCTATAAACACCACGCTGCTCATCCGCCGCCACTCTGCCCTGCGCCGTGACCGGTCTGCTCCGCTTCCCCTCAGCGACGATCTGGCAGCACTCTCCGCACTCTGCTCTGCTCTCTAGCGCCTCCACGTGGATCCTGTGCAGTGTCAGTAGGTCCAATAGGAGTGCTGCACACTCGTTGCAATAGTGAAAAATGAAAATGGCTGTAATTCACTAATAGGACATGCCACACACATCAGGGCTTGTCCTACCGTATACTTACAATGCAGCCTGCCCTTGGGCCTACCATAGGGGTGACTGATATGAAGAAAAGGGAAGGTTTAGGGACTGGGAAATGGGTGCACTTGCCCAGTCAGCTTGACAGTACCAGACTGCACGCAGGCTCTGCAATGGCAGACCTTAGATACATTTTACAAGGCTGCTTATATGGGTGGCACAACAAGTGCTGCAAGCCCACCAGCAGCATTTGGATTTACACGCCCTGGGCACACTCAGTGCACTAGACTAGGGTCTGACAAGAAAACTAAATAGCCAAACATGGAACCACTGATTAATACATCAATTTACAATAGGGAACACTTGCACTGTGGCACTGGATAGCAGTGGCACAGTCCCCAAAGCATCTAACACCAGCAAAAATACATGAGGTAACAGCAAAAATGGAGGCGAGATCCACGCCAACTGTGCCTGGTCTAACATTTTTCTATGTGTCCTACATTCTGCAGCACACATAGAAAGAGGAAAACACCTCCAGTGATTGTTTTTTGTGCAGGAAGGTGTCCTGCACAAAAACATGTCACCCTTACCATGGTGCATGGGTGCCTGCATTGGCGGTTGGCAGCCCATTGTGTGCCAGTGCAGGAGAAAAGGACATGAATGCGCTGTATCTTGTAGATATGGCTCATTCCTGCCCTTTTCTTTTGATGCACAGCAGCACAGCAGGAAGGCTTGATGTGCTTCTGTGAGTCATCATATTGTATATGAGGCCATAAGTAGGTTGCTGTCCCTTGTAAAACTGTGAAACATTGTTTTTGAGTACAATATGTGCCGCAACTGATTATTTCTATGCCATCAAAATCAATAAGCGCTGCTTATTTAAATGCTTGTTTAAATGTCGAAGGTGCAGCGCCTTGATACCTGTTTTTTTGTTGTTTTTTTTGCATATTTTATATAGCGCGAACTCGACCCGAAGGTATTGGACCGCTTTACAGGAGCACCGTATTTACATTACACATTCAGGAAAGGGGAGATTAAGTGATTTGCCCTGAATCACAGGAAGTGGACGCGACCTTGAGGCTCGAGCCCTGGTTTCCGGCACCAGCGTATATACGATAATAGATAGTGCTTTAAGTAGCCCGGATTCATCCAGGTCTCAGACCAGGTAGTACTTTCAAACAGACATTGAAACCAATCCGATTAGGCCCTGTATTCATGTGTAAAAACGGGAAGGTAATCCATGTCGTTCCTGCCCATATTCCACGTGGTTTACTTAATTGTGCATTCCCTACTGTAAGCGTTACTTTTTCCAGACTGCTGTGTAACTGTGTTGCTGATTTGTTTTCTGGCAGAACATTGCTTTTGTTTAGTGCATAATTTGAACTAAACCGCATCTAGGTGTTTATAACGCGGCACAATCGAGATGTGGCTGAACGCAGTGGGTTTCTCTCAATACCTGCCAGTGGGGCAAAAAAGTATTCAGAACTCGTATCCAACCCTTGGCCTCTCCTCATAGTGCAATGGGTGCATATGCCAGTTGCAGTTGTGATTAGTTGTAAATGTGTGAGTAGAGTGGCACCCTATGGAAATGTTTGTGTATATGCTTAAGCCATGCCCTTAATTAAATATAGGCCCTTCCCCTTACAATGACAGAAACAGCAAAATACAAGTCTGGTGGCACACTATGCTAAGCATAGATTTCTAGCTTAAGTGTTTTGATGCCACGGCGTTAATTACATTGGTCACGCCCTTTCAGAGACCCCCGAGTTTTTTCATCTCACTTAAATCCCTGACAAATAAATAACATGAATCTCCCACGCAAGCAGGGGTGTTGTCGATTCTTTTTCACTTTTTCTTCCCAGCGTTGACATTCTGTTTATTACCCACTTGAAACTATCTGGCTTTCAGTTGCTCCACGGTTGACGCTGGTGCCGAGGGCCTGGTCCATTCCGGGTCGCTGGGCCCAAGCAAAAGATTTGTTCCGGACTAGTGGATACCAGAGACATCTCAAGAAGCAGGAAATCACAGGAATGGGGACTTCCAGGAACAAACTCGTTCGCTTTCTCCTCACAACGGCGGGCAAATTGCTGGAATTCGGTCACTGAACGTTGCTTGTCATTTACTGTCCCTTGCAGGCGAAGCTCGCCGCTTGCTCCATTAGCCGTACCCCCTTCGTTTTCAGATGCACTTAGACGTTAAAGAGGGGTTGTAAACCGACTTTAGAATACGTCAGTGAGCCGGAGGCATTTTTGGCATGTCTCTGTTTTTAATAACACAGATTGAAGTAACCGGCCTCGGGATCCATTCTTCGACAGCAGCAGCTGTCCTGGCTCGCATTACCATCACAAAGCGTTCCAAACCCCCCCCCCCCCCCCCCCCCCCCCCGAGAGGCCCCACAGGCAGCCAGGGAGTGCGCAGCAGGCCCCCATTTTGCCTGTACAACCAAGGCTCTGTTTGGAGAGCAGGAGTGTCAGCGAGAAGCGCCGTCTCAATTATGCATTCCACTTAGCTAACACCCCCTTATCGAGATTCGAAAACCGGGAGCGTCTGCTACAAGTTTTTCTCCCCGCACGATTCGTTTTTCTTTGGCGATTCTATCCGCAGTGGCTACTAAACAGTGGCAAGCACAGGTACACATTTATACCCAGGCCTGTACAAATGTTACGCACACAGAAATGTTGTTCACCACATTCAAGACAGCTCTTCTGGATTTGACAATGCTGGAGGGGTGGGGGGACGGTGGGTGGGACGGGTATCGAAAAATGATAACTTTCTGTATAGGATGTATATAGAACTAGAGAGTAGAACGTGAAAAACGACACTATGAATCAGTGTAATTTTTCGATGTAGTATAGTCCCTCGTACTGCCCAATAAAAGCGTACCGTGGAAGCCGCAACAATTAACCAATTGCCTGAAGTGTATTAGTCCTCTTGGAAGACCCAAAACTTACCCCATCTACATTTTAAAGAATTCGTAACATATGTTAGGCAGAAAGCTGTACTGTCAAGATAGACCAAAAAACTAAAAGCGAAGTAAGAATGATGAGAACTACTTTAATATAGAAAAGCTTAAAAAAGCAGCATTATCTATAAAGCGCACAAGATTACTAGATTGTAGACGCTTGCAGGTTAGACAACTTTACTGTCCTTCTCAATGATAGTAATTGTAGTAGCTTCAGTAAGATAAAACGTTGTGTCTGTTCTTATGAGCCAGAACCCTGCAATTTTTTGGTTATGTATCCAAATTTCTACAATGGATGCTTTACTCAAACTCTGACAACACTTTGGGAAGTTGAAAGAAAGTTATTTCTAAAGAAAGGCACACAGAGCATAGTGCCATTATTGGCACCATCCCCACCCACAGACTGAACATGCATGAATAAATACACAACAACTTTTGTTATGGGAAAATATTGCTGCAGTTTTATTCCATACAAAAGTATGCAATATGGTGGGTTATCTTACGGGCGATCCAGGGACAAGCAGCTGTAACCAACCTGTGCTGCCCTGCCCGCTTGAAGAGCCAGCACTGTGGATAACCGAATCAGTGCTACACCTTTTGGGTGATCCTCTTCAGGGATCACGTGACACATTGGTCCCTTATTACTCACGCCCCTTTCAGGGCAAAGCGTAGCAAGACAAGCCCCCGGTTGGTCAGGCCCCCAACTGCCCAAAGGACTAACGGGGCGCTGATGTGGTTTTCCAGGAACCTGCCCTGAGGCTTCTGGGATTTGGGTCTGGCACCAATATTGTACTCGTGCAGAGGTACCCTTCTGTACCCATCTGCTTCCTGATCGCCCTTTAACTCGGCCTGCAATGACAAAAGAAAACATTACAATGTTCTACGTACTTTGCCTGCCAGCCCCACGCCGGTTAAGCAGTAGGGTTGGAGATGGTGTGCACGGCGCAAAGAGGATGCCCAAAATTTGGGGGGAGGTAAAAGTACCCTCCCTCAACCTCTGTGTGCTGGAAGTGACACGTCTATCATGCCAAGGCGAAAGGACTCCGTCCCTGAGTTCAACCACTGAGAGGGGTGGTGTTTGTGCCCAAATGGCACTAAAGGGCTGAGGAACCGGGATAACCCACTTACTGGGTCTCGGTGGCGGGGGAATCATCCAAATCTTCCATACCTTCCATACTTAGTAAAAGGAGACACAGGAGCCTTCGTCTGCAGGAGGAACCCAGATTTATTTCAGCAGCCCAGGCTATGGAACAGAGTCCCAAGTTAGTCAGATACAAAACCCAGGAGGCTGCTACTTCACTCTGTACCTTACGAGCCTTTTATACTTTTTTCATCCCAGTCTTTTGGCTGTCAGACCATTGTTTAATCAGGGCAGTGTTTACAGTTGATAACCAGATCCAAACGATGTTTGTAGTTAGTGACCTGATCAAGGCTTGGTACATAGATCATTGTTCACTCAGCTTTGATCAAGGCTCAGTCTTTCAGGTCATTGTTCAATTGCCTTGATCAAAGCCTGGTCTTTCAAGTCATTGTTTATTCACCCTGATTAGAGTCCAACAGTCAGACAACTGTCTAGATAACCTGATAATGGTGTCAAGGATGTTTATCAGGCTGGGAGCAGGAGATGGAAAACAAGCATGTTTACACAGGGTGTGGGTGTCTCATGGCTTTCTGTTGAACTGCAAAGAACAGGGGGTTGGGTGTGCGACAGTTCGTGGGCAGAAATGCAGGCTGCAAGATGGTTTTTGTCGTGTCAGTTTAGATTTTCCTCAGGCATCAGCAGAAATGACCAGGTGGGTCATGTGGAAGTGTTTGACACGAGATGGCAGTGAAAAAACAATGGAGTCTCGGTACAGATGATGCTGATCAGAAAAAACACTTTTCCTCAGACCCTCCTCTTACCATTGAATGGCAAATACTTTTAAGAAATGTCAATGTTCATAAGATCATCTGTTTCTTGTTGGAGCATCATCATCATCATATTGGTGTTGTGAATGTTATAGGGTGGAGGCTTGATGGTCAGAACACACATTGTACACAGCACTGGCAGGCACTTAAAGCACAAACAGCAGGAGACCAGGACAGCTACTCCCAATGCAAGGATAATGAGGACCCTCCAATCCCACTGGGAAAGGAGGCCCCAGGCCCAGCCGGTGAGGGACCAGCTGCGTTCATCGAAATGAATTTCTGAAGAAAGGCGATGCAGACGTCGGATGGCATTGTACACTGTAGGTGCATTGTCTGGGATGTTCACGCAGCAGCTGGAGCCGATCAATTTACATACACCACCACGATCAGCAAGGATGGCGTCGAAGACCATGCGGTTTTGGAGCGTTATGAGGCGGTCCGCCTGTAGCTCTGCAGTGATATTGGAGAGGGCACCAGCTGTTACTGTGATGGTGGCCTCAAGGACCCTGGTCAGCCCTCGTACAGCCCAACTGGGGCCCCAGAATGGAAGGAAACCTTTAAAGAAGTCCCCGGCTTCCTGGCCCGCTGTATCCTCTGCTGATATGACGCCCCTACGTGAGCGGCGCAGGGAGCCCTTCATTGACTGGTGGTAACCTCCATGGGTAGAGTATGTTGGTGGAAGGAGGAAAGCCAGATAGCAGGTACCAGACCAGTTACGGGGAGCCAAGTGTAGGCGGCAGTGCCACAGATGAAATAGGTGTTGGGGATGCCACCACCTTCGGAGGAGAAGTGGAGTTCAAAGTTTTTGTGATATCACAAGTACTGGTACCAACTTTTTTAGTCCCTAGGCCATGGATGCAGACACGGCCTTGCACATTTATGACATTCACAGTGTCTTGTTCATCAGGCAGTATCCTTCGTGTGCGGAATCTGGAAAATGTTCGTCGAGTGGTTGAGTTGAATACTACCATTTCACTGAGTTCATCTGGTGGTAGTAGCAATGTGGACGAGCTGGTCGGGCAAAAAGGAGCATTGGCATTACCAGACCTGTTCTGCCAGAAGTCATCCCGAAATGTCCCAAGGATAGAATTGGCAGTACCATTGACAGTGTAGGCCTCCTGCATCAGCATCCACCATGCAAGACAAGACCCAGTGATGGAGAAGGGGTTAGGAAAGAATGGAACAGGGTGTGTCATGGAATGCGGCATCAGTCCACAAACCCAGCAGTTGGAAGTGTTCATGATCAGCTGAGGATGATGCAACATTTGGATGAAGGTGTTGTTGAAGAATTTTGCACAGTGGGGTAATTCGTGGGCTGGTAGCATGTAATATTGGTGCTCTGCAGGAGTTGGTGTGGTAACAGGATGGTAGATTAGTAACAGCCAACCAAGGATAGACAGGATGAGGGAGATAAACAGCGTCACCACGGTGGCTATGAAGCATTTACTATGTCGGAGACTGACATCTTGTTTCTGGATTTGGGTGTTTTGAACGGCTGCCATTGTGCTAAGCTAGGGACCTCCAGCGGCTGTCTGTGATTGGTGGTTGCTTCACTGGGTGCAGGTGCCAAGGAGCCCTATGGCATACCTTAGTCTGACACACCAGCACTACTCTCATCTGATAAGATCACAGCCCTACAGCCTATCAGCACTTGGCGAAGTCAAGGACAAGCCTTCCCTCTGGGGCTCAAGTAATATCGGTCGGAAGTAGGAACAGTATGGTCGGGAAACAATTGTTTTTGGTGTTGAGCAGAGTTAGGGGAAGGTTCCATGCTTCCTTTCAGTATGTTGTCACTCTCTGCTTCCGTAGATGTAGAATGCAGTCTGGCATCGCTGAATGGGACAAACGTCGGAACTGTTTCTGTTTCTGAGTCTCCTTGTCCTTCCCTCACCCACTGATCATAGGGGAGTGGCAGAGGCACACGCCGGCAGTGAGACGAATGAACCCAATTCTTCCGACCTTCTACTTTCACAGCGGTGTGGGTGGCCAGTAACACCTGACGGGGCTGTGTCCAGCGGGGCTCGAGGCTCTTAGTCCGTTGAAAGTTCCGGATCAGGACATATTCTCCAGGTTGGATAACGTGTCCTGGGCCCTCGCCTTTATCAGGTATGGCCTCGTGCACCTGGTGATAAAGAGTACGAAAGGTATGAGACTGTACAGATAATCAGTTAATACAGGGTATTCAACATCAGACAGTTTCTTAGGCCGTGGGACACCCCAGACATTGGCAAGCCTCCCGAACACAATCTCGTGGGGGGATAGCCCTATCCGGGTGTGTGCCATTGTTCTTGTAGACAGTAGGGCTAGGGGCAGAGCATCAACCCAAGTGACACCTGTCTCAGCTACTATTTTGGCCATTTTAGTTTTTAGTATGCCATTGGACACCTCTACTAGACCTGCTGACTTGGGTGGTTAGCTGCATGACATTTTTGTTTTATTCCCAATGCTGTACAGACATATTCCATAATTTGGGCTGTAAAGTGGGTCCCGTTGTCACTCCATACCAAGCGGGGCAAACCAAATCATAGGAGGTATTCTTTTAATAGCACTTTGGCGGTAGTGATAGCAGTGCAGTCTTTGACGGGCTAGGCCTCCACCCATCGGCTGAAGGTACAGACCACCACCAGGACATATTTTAGATTGTTAGATCTGTCTATCTGGATGTAATCCATTTGGAGGATTCCAAAAGGGAAGGTAGGAGGGGAGAATCCTCCTTTAGTACTAACTGTGCCTTTTCCTGGGTTGTACATTAGGCAAATCATGCATGTTTTAACCAGCTTTTCAGCATATGCTGGTATCTTAGAGTTGTACCACGTAGGTTTCAACAGCTTGCAAATCCCTTTTGCACAAATGTGAGCAGGACCATGGGCCATCGTAACTACTGGTGGCACGTGACTGTCAGGTAACATCCATTGTTTTTCCATAGTCGAACGGACCCAGCAACCATAAATTCCCTCCTTTGCTACTTGCTCCTTCCACACCCTTAGTTCCTCAGGAGTAGCATGGGACTGAATATCAATCACACTTTGTACTGTGTTTTCAACCATGCCCTCATCTGTCACCCACCTAGCGGGACCTCCTATATACATTCCTTCTCTTTTCCTAAGAGCTGTTTGTCTGGCTGTCTGGTCAGCCGGGGCATTACCTTTCCCAACATCACCTGTCACTTTGTTATGGGCCTTACATTTTAAAATGGCCACCTTTCTGGGGAGTGTCAGGGAGTCTAACAGTCTGTGAATTAGGGGGCCATGTTGGATCTTGGTCCCATGGAAAGTAAGGAAATTCCTTTCTTTCCACAATCTCCCGAAGTTGTGGGCCACCGCAAAAGCATACTGACTGTCAGTATAGATATTTACTGTTATTCCCTTGCTTTTCTCACAGGCCCTAGTGAGGGCCACTAATTCTGCTGCCTGAGCAGAGCACTGCGGAATCTGAGCTGTTTCTACAACTTGCCTCAGTGTCGTGCGGGCGTAGGCGGCTCAGGTGTTACCATCTGGCCCTCTGAGACATGATCTGACCACACATACAGTGTACCGTCAGGTTCTGGTATCGGGGTATGCTGTAAGTCAACCCGTCCCGTTGTCTCCTCCTCTGTCCTTAATATGCAGTCATGTGGGTCTAAGCGGGCATCCTGAGTATCCAGTGGGAGTAATGTGGTGGGGTTCAGTCCAGTGCATCTTTTGATGTTGATGTGGCTGGCAAAGAGTGTCAGTTCATATCCTGTGAGACCTGCGCTAGTGAGGTACTGTGTCTTGGTGTTATTAAGGAGGGTATCTACAGAATGGGGGACCATCAGAGTCAGGGGGGAGTTCATGACGATTCCCGCACTGTGACGGACCATGAGGGCGGCCGCAGCGGTCACCCGTAGGCATCCTGGGAGAGCCCATTGCAACTGGATCTAAGGTGGCTGAAAAATAGGCACATGGCCGTTGGTGACCTCCAAACATCTGGGTCAAGACAGCGCATGCACAGCCGTCTGTCTTATGTACAAAAAGAAAAGATTGTTTGCAATAGGCAGGAGTACAGAGGACTGGAGCAGTACACTGGGCCCTCTTCAAATCTCGGAAAGCCTGCGCATGCTCTGTAGTCCATGGAAAGGAAGTGTCTGATTTGTCCTTAGTGGTGAGGGCAAGAAGAGGTTTGACTATGGCCGAAAAATTGGTAATACACTGTCTACAATATGAGGTTAGGCCTACGAAGGCTCGTACCTGCTTTTGTGTTCGTGGGGCCATCGTAGCATTGATAATGGCTACATGATCAGCGGTGAGCTGCCTTCCCTTCTTCGAGAGGAGATGACCTAAATACGTCACCTTCTCTTGACAAAATTGAAGCTTTTTTAAAGAGACTTTGTGATTATGGAGGGCAATGTGGCGGAACAAACAGAGAGTAGCTTCTTTACACGCTGGGGCAGAATTTGCAGCAATGAGGAGGTCAGCTACATATTGTAATAGTGTGGAATTATCAGGAAGTTCTGAGGAATCTAGTTGACTTTTTAGGGCTTTACTATAGATACTGGGGCTCTCGGTGAAACCTTGGGGGGCGCAGCAGAATCTAAAGCTCCGCCCACCAAGGGAGAAACCACTAAAATGTCTGCGGTCAGGATGTATAGGAATGCTGAAAAAAGCATTCTTCAGGTCTATGACAGAGAAGTGCGTGGCATCAGAAGGGACTATCTTTAATAGGGCTGTAATGTCGGGATGACAGGATATTGGGAGATTGTTATTTTGTTAAGGGCTCTCAGGTCAATCACAAATCGGTATATTTTAGGGGAGAGAGCATCTCCATTGGTCTTTTTAAGAACAGGAATAATGGGACTGTTACAGATATTGCCACGTGTCTCCTCCACTACGCCCTTGTCCATCAATTCAGATATTATTGTCAAAAGGGCCATTTCCCCTTCCGTGGGTAGTCGATACTGTCGGAGGCGGGGGAGAAGTGCACCTGGCTGGATGTGTACCACATGAGGGGGAATGTTGAGACACCCAACATCAGTGTCTGATGATGCCCAGTGGGAGGAAGGTACAGACTGCAACTCTGGTGGGAGGGGACCGGACAGATACATGTAGGAAACTGCGGTGGAAGAAATTGTTAGGGATACACCTTGGGGACTACATGATATGATCACATACAGAGCTTTCAGCAAATCCATGCCTAACACGTTTTCACTGCAACCTGTAGTAAGAATCAAGGGAGGGTCAACATGTGCAGGGCCAATATCGAGAGGGAGGGGTTCAGAGACAGGGCTGGTCACACGTGTTCCTGCAAAACCCACAGAGACATTCATATTGCCAGAAAGGGGTGCCCCCGGGACTGACAGACGTGCAATAGAAGACCTGGTGGCCTCAGTATCCAAAAGAAAATTCTTATCGCTCCCCACAACTGACATTTGAACATACGGGCCCCTTTGACCCACTGGAATTTGCACTCTGGTAATACCCCTTTCCTGGCTGTCCTATGCTTGGTAGGATCCTGTCTCATCAACTTCGTCATAATCATCATTGTAATAAGTGTGTGTTGCTTTGTACCCATTAAACCTGTTGGCCGGGAGCGGCCAGACGGGAGCGTCATCCCTGGGCCTACGTTCTTTATCCTGTGGTTGGGGCGGGCCATGGTCCCTAGTCGGCCTTGCTTCCCTAGGAGCGCGAGGCAGAGACTTCCCTGTTCAGATGTTTTCAGCTAACACGGGACACTTATCTATCCAATGGCCGTACCCCTTCCAATAAGCACACTGATCTGTTTGGAGGGCTCCCGTGCGTTGAGGGCTGGAGGGGGTAGACTGGCGAGCCCTCGGAAGGGGTTGGAGTTGAGGTCTAAAATTCCCACGGGCATCAGGACCTCGGGGAGGGTAAGCCTGCTGTAGAAGTGCCTTAGTCTTAAGATCCCTAACCTTCCTACTTTCCCTGTCTCTATCTTCATTCTCCCTATTCTCGTGATATTGTGCCATAGCCAAGATACCAGTCATAGTTTGGGCAGACCACGTACTTTCAACTTTCTTAAGCCTGGCGGAGATCTCAGGAAGCAAGTTGCTGACAAACTTATCGACAAATACCGGGCCAGAACCGGGGGTCCGGGGATCCAAACCACTGTGTCCCTTGTACTCTGTCTCAAAACGGGTAAAGAAGTCAGCCACATTCTCATCTTTTCGCTGCCTACAGGAGTTCTTTTTTATCCCAGTTAATGACAGTTTCCGGCAAAAGGGTTTTCATAAACGTCATTATTTTACCGGGCAAAGTCAATATGGCAGCTTCTGGCTTAGTCCCTCCTACCCTTGCTTCTTCCATAGCCTCTAAGTCAGCCCATTTACCTCCCAATGCCACTTCATGGTCAGTATGTCGAATCTTGTCCCAAATTTCAGTGGGGACAACCGTACCAAAAAGTAAATCTATATCCTCAAGAACGAGACTACCTGCAGATATAATCTGACCTAGTTCTCTGTAAAAGGCAGCCAGATGCTTCGGGGGATCTGGTAATTGTCCTTTTAACTGCATTACTCTGACCTTTTCCAAGGAACATGAACCCAAAGCCTGCACCAGTGTGCTTCAACAGCCCCTCGGCAATTATTTTGGGCATCGGTAAGTGCATTAACAAAGACAGGGTCCGTCTCTCTCATTGGCATAGCTGTTTCCAGAGGGGTGTTGACAAAAGCTGTCATATCACGGTAAGCCATTACAGCAGAAATAGCGCCAAACATCCCCTCCCTGAACATCACCTCCTTTTATTTGTGACCTAAGGTCCATTAATCCGGTGGGTACCTGTTTAAGCGCATTCTCAAATCTTGGCATGACCAAAGTACACATATATTCAGCCCAGGTGGTCTGTTCCATAATCGTCCACTGAGAAAAGGTGAACCATATTTCTTTAAAAGGTATAAATATTCCCGTTATTTATCCAACAGTCACACTGTTGTCTTTGTAGGTCATTTTCTCGAAGGGACGAAAAGCTGACTGCAGAGCGCAGGGATGCCAGTCGGGGGGAATTCAACAATTTATATAAATCCTTCTTAACTGCAGACCATGGGGAAGTAGGAAAAGGGCGGGTAGGGGTAAGGCCGCAGGGGTTGGGCGGATGGAGACTTGTTGTCATTCCCGCAGCATGGACAGGGTAAACGGCCGTGGTTGATGTTATAGGAAAAGTCGAGAGGGTCGGTGTGACAGGGAGAACAGTAGGAGGGGCAGTGGGAGCAGGAGTGGGTGGTGGCGGGGGGGCATGCGGGGTGTGAGGCGTCAGGGCAGGGTACATTAGGGCATATGCAGGAGGGCTTTCTAGCATGGCATCAAGCAAGGAATCACCTTCTTCTCCCCCTTCCATATGGCCCTTTCTTTTCTCCTCACGAGCTGAATAACATTTTTGTACCCGTGCCCCAGGCTTCCTATGGGCTATTTCTACTGATTTTGTCATTTGATTTTGTAAATTTTCTCTGGCGTGGTCGACCATTGACATACGTTCCTGTTTTCTTTCTTGAGCCTTCTGTTTTCTAGCTCTCTGCTCTATCTCTTTCCTCCAAAATCGGACAGATTCAAACATAGACGGGCGTGTTTTTCTTTTCATTAATTGTTCCTCTAAGTTGGCGAGAACTTGGGAATTAAAGGAGCCATACAGTGGCCACTGTAATTCCGCGTTACTTTTTTTTGTATATTTTACCCAGAATGAGGAAAACATTATGGCAGAAGGGCCATTTTTAACATACATCGTATGGCTAGGGGTCTCTTCTGGAGGAAGCAGACAGGCCGCCTCCAGCTGGGAGTCCTGTGTACACATACAACAACATAATCCCTTGAACTTACTACTGACTGGCATTCTTAAAAAAAGATAACAGACACCAGCGTGTTTTTTTAAAACTCACCTCGCTTGCTTGGCTTTTGCAAAAGTCAATAACAGCAGTATCATACAGAACAGACATCAGCGGGTTTTTAAAACTTCACCTCGCTTGCTTGGCTTTAGCGAAAGTCAATAACAACTTGGCTTTTGCGAAAGTCAATAACAGAATCATACAGACTTGGTGGATGATCAGTCCACCCTTACCTTACAGGGGTAGTTCTCTTCTGCAGACGTAGGGCTGTGTCCTGCTCCAGAAATTATTTGCTAGGGGACTCCAGTGAGAACGCGGTCATGTGGCCCAGACCGGGTGTGGAGGGACAGCGGGCGAGTCGTTCGGTCTAACGGAATACAAGAATCCCTCGGGTAGGGCGCCTCAGTCGGAGTCTCTCCGTGCACCTCCTCACATCCACCGGGCCTGACCTTCGTGCTTGTGGAGTCCCTGTTCAGGCGCCATTTGAGGAACCAGGATAACCCACTTACTGGGTTTCGCGGCAGGGGAACCGCCCAAATCTTCTATACCTTCCATATTTAGTAAAAGGAGACACAGGAACCTTCGTCTGCAGGAGGAACCCAGATTTATTTCAATAGCCAGGGCTATGGAACAGAGTCCCAGGCTAGTCAGAGACAAAACCCAGGAGGCTGCTACTTCACTCTGTAGCTTACAAGCCTTTTATACATTTTTCATCCCAGTCTTTTGGCTATCAGACCACTGTTTAATCAGGGCTGTGTTTACAGTTGATAACCAGATCCAGACGATGTTTGTAGTTAGTGATCTGGTCAAGGTTTGGTACACAGATCATTGTTCACTCAGCTTTGATCAAGGCTCAGTCTTTCAGGTCATTGTTCAATTGCCTTGATCAAAGCCTGGTCTTTCAAGTCATTGTTTATTCACCCTGATTAGAGTCTAACAATCAGACCATTGTCTAGATAACCTGATCATGGTGTCATTGATGTTTACCAGGCTGGGAGCAGGAGATGAAAAACAAGTTTGTTTACACACGGCGTGGGTGTCTCATGGCTTTCTGTTGAACTGCAAAGAACAGGGGGTTGGGTGTGTGACAGTTCCTGGGCAGAAATGTAGACTGCAAGATGGTTTTTGTCGTGTCAGTTTAGATTTCCTCAGGCATCAGCAGAAATGACCAGGTAGGTCTTGTGGAAGTGTTTAACACGAGATTCCAATGAAAAAACAATGGAGTCTCGGTACAGATGATGCTGATCAGAAAAAACACTTTTCCTCAGGGCCGCCCTCTTATGTGGTCCCCTGAGGGAGCCACGGGCAGCCACATTGTGCCATTATTGGCAACAGGCCCACCCACAGTCTGAGCATGCATGTATAAATAAATACACAACAACTTTTGTACTGGGAAAATATTGCTGCAGGTTTATTCCATACAAAAGTATGTGGTGGGTAACGCAATCAGTGCTACACCTTTTGGGTGATCTTCGTCCTGGATCACGTGACACATTGGTCCCGTTTTACTCACGCCCCTTTCAGGGCGTAGTGTAGCAAGCAAGCCCCCGGTTGGTCAGGCCCCCAACCACAAGAAGGACTAACGGGGCACCAATGCGGTTTTCTAGGAACCTGCCCTGGGGCTCCTGGGATTTGGCTCTGGAACCTCTATTGTGCTCGTGCAGAGGTACCCTTCTGTACCCATCTGCTTCCAGATCACCCTGTAACTCTGCCACAGCTCTGGAGGTGGCCCCCATCGTTGCCAGAGCCCCCCCCCAATAACACAGCTCTATTCTCACCTGCAATCTGCCATTTCAAGGCCTCCTGGAAATCCAAGGGGGACAGGACCATTCCCACAGGTGACAAGTGGAACCCATCTTTATCAAAGTAGCCTTTAACATTGGCCTGAATCAGCTCGTGTCTGATGAATCCCAGACCATTCTGATCTGCGAACTTAGGCATTAAACTGTCACTCTCTTTCAGGAATGTTCAACTGCCTCCTCTGACTTAGCCCTGTGCCACAGTTTGTGGGGGGATAATCTCAGACCACCAAAGCTCACACTGACCCATGTATTTGCTGATCTCACCTAAGTCAGCCTTCATGCCAAATGTGTCTTTTTTCTGGTTTGTGCTGGTGCTGTGCACTATTTGCCAGGTATATCTGTACCCTCCCTTCCCTGTTTGCTACACCTCTGGTGTGTCAGTCCTGTATATTGCCTGCCTTCTGTTTCTGTTCCACACCTGCCTCCTCTTTCTGTTCCATGCCTGCCTCCTCTTTCTGTTTCATGTCTGTCTCCTCTTTCTGTTCCGTGTCTGCCTCCTCTTTCTGTTCCGTGTCTGCCTCCTCTTTCTGTTCCGTGTCTGACTCCTCTTCCTGTTCCACGCCTGCCTCCTCTTTCTGATCCGTGTCTGCCTACTCTTTCTGTTCCATGCCTGCCCCTCTTTCTGTGCTTTGCCTGCCTCCTGTTTCTGTGCCATGCCTGCCTCCTGTAGTCCTGTACATTGCCTTCCTCGTGTCCTTGTCAGCACTGTATTCCTGTGCCCTGCCTAGTGTTTATTACAAACTCAGTTAATTTAGTTTCTGTTTCTGCTGCACGCAGCCTTCTGTGTGCAAGCTGCAGATTGCAGCTTCAAATCTTAGTAGGCCGGAGAAAGGGCTGGAGAATGGTCTAACAATGAGAGCTTGAGCCATAATCTTTGGCCTGGGACGAGGTCAAATGGCTAATTACACAAACACCACGTAAATTGCAATGTGTTGTTTTTTTAACATTCAAGTAGTTTTATTTGTGTACAGTTATACATTGTTTTCTTTTTTCTTTCTGAGAATCACAAATTAACGACTGGGCAAGCAACAAGAACATGGGTTTAAAAACCAGCATTGGCATAGCCAATAGGTCTAGCCTTTGGGCCCATATAAGTGTTTACCCATGCAACAGTTACTGTTGTTGCACCAAGGATATAGTGCTGCATAAATAAATACTAATAAGGTCCCAAAGACGAGACCTATTGGCATGGTGGGCCTAACAATACCTTATTGCATTTCAGCACTTGCTACACAATCCTGTTGAAGAACAGTCAAAAGAGCAAAAGCTACCATCACTGTCGGACAAAAAAAATCAAGGGCAATAACAAAGACCCAACTACTTATTATTTCTTTTTGCTAGAGGAAGTTTTTTTCTCTTCGTATATTTATTGACAAACACTGAGTGACCAATTCACGCTTTCATTTAAAACAAGCATTTGTAATGCATTGCAAATAACAATGCCTTTTATTTTTGTTTTCGTTTTTAAAACATAAATAAAAGGCTTTGTCATTTACAATGCCAATAGCTTAAACTCGCATAAATGCGAGACCTATTGCATTGCAAATGCTTGTTAAATCTGAGCTGCAGATCAAAGGACAATAGAAAGTATTATCATGACTGTATTAACTTTTGAAATGTAGAGCAGAATACAATTTCTGAAGAAAGTGGAAAAAGCAATAATAAAAGCGAAGCGTTCCATAAACACTGTTAAAACACTGTTTCAGTTGTTTTTTATGGTGATAAAATGAGTTACTACTGAAAAGCACTGTTTTTTTAAGGTATGGAAATCACTGGAACACACTGAAAAAACACCACCAGAATATACCCAAAATAGAAACTGAAAACAGGAAAGCCTAAATATGTGACATTAAGCAAGGGAGTCTTCGTGTACTTGCCATTTATCCCTCCTTTCGTACAGTAATTTTGCCTTTACTGTTGAATCAGTGGTATTCGCCCCCTGACTTCACAGGCTGTGTACTGCTCGTCTTGTCCGCAGCTGCTGACGTAATGAGGGAATCTTCCAGTTGCAACTTGCAATGAAACAACACCCGCCTGAATGTGCTACGTTGTAAGCAATTAAGTGCCTAACTTATATCTCTTCCCCTTGAAAAGATACCAAAAACCGCATTGGTCATGAGAACCTTAAGCACACAATTTTCACCTAGGCGTACCTCTAAATGATAATGGCTCTACACCGCCGTAAGGCCAGAGACACACATGTCTTAAACATATTTACTGGTTTTGCCACTTGGCACCCTTCTGGTTGGTGATACGGAACCTCCAACCAAGCATAAATTGACAATCTTGCATGGACATCACACCACCTGTGTCCCTTGAATCACCCTCCATCCTCCTGTGCAATAGTCAAACTGCTAAGTATGCAATAAATTCAACATCCATCCTTTCCTGCCAGACTGTTGCCTGTTCAGTTTAATCTGTGGTGACTGCACCCAGAGTTCCCAGGCAGCTTTATTGCTGAAAATGTGAGCAGTTGCTGACATTGAGGGAATCTTACGCTTGAAAATTCCAACTGCAGCGATTATTTCAATTAATATGATATTGTGTATCTGAATGAACTATGCACAGGTAATTGACACTCTCCCACATGCAGTTGCTGGGAACATTATGGACTAGTCAATCAAATTCAGGGAGCCACCTGTCAGGAGACACAGCATTGCCGCGACCTTTTGTTCTGTAAGGCATAGAAGAGCACGAGTGACAGTGAAACCCAGTACTGTAAACATTTGGCATTACTGTAAACAGTAATGCCTCCTCCTTAAGTTGGCCGCCGTTTGGGACAGTGTTCAGGTTTAGGAACCGCAGCTGACTGTCTAGTGTTCGTGTGAAGTGCGCGAGATTCTATCTGCGCACTTCAACGAACCTTTGCAAGAGAAAGCAGCTTAGCGCCGTTTCTCCATGCTTGTATCCACAGCAGGATATTATGGAAGTCAAATTGACCCTGAAACTCTTTTGCGGCTATATTCAGGCCGGGAAGAGACATTGCAGAGCAGGAGAAGTTCCGGAATAAGTCAGCGTAGCTAGAGGGTCAGAGTTGGCAGTTCCCTCAGTGAAAGTACTTTGGAATCCGGCAGTGTGGAGAGACAGAGACGGAAGTGCTGAGGTCGGAGCCTTCATTCGCCTCTTCAAGTATTTGACATTTCAGAGTGAGAGAATATCCGAATTGCAGACTGGAACACGGAGTGCAGAGGACAACGGATGTACAGTAAGACTGCATTCCGCTGTGCTTTGGAGACAAACTAATTGTGGCCTTAGTATTCCTCCCTATCATTTGCACTTTACCTGTTCTTTCCTTTCCCGCTTTTCCTTCCTTATCACTTTTTGCGCGCAACTGAGGAATCAGCAATGGCCAGTATTTACCTGCTGTAAATAGTTCAAGAATTCTACTGACTGACCCAAGATAGGTGTATCATTTGAGGCATCACCAGGAAGAACCTCAGGTATAGTGTCACAGTCTTTAGTACCAGATACAAAGTCACAGTTAAGAGGTTAAAAGGTATTAAATAGTTATTTTTCTTCCTAGATCGTGTACTTCCTCCAGGAACACATAAAATAGAAGAGAGGCGAAAGATCAGAAGAAAACTGGTAGGATAGATACATTTATAGTATAAAGTATAAGTTGAGGAGAATTCTGGTATGTGGTATGTTCTTATCCCCCTCCCCTCCTTCTGTGTATTAGGCGCCTTGAACTACGCAGAAAGAAGAATCATTTAGAAGATTCTAGAATCTAACGGGGGTGCCCAGCAGTCGGAGTGTCTCTTCTCTCAATCCACTTCCCCTTTTTCCCCCTTTTGGTTACGTGGCTTTCAGTAGCGGAGGCACCGATCGGTGGGCGATTGGGACCAGCATCAGTTCTGCCTCTGCAAAGAATCTAGGAGCCGTGACACCACCCCCCTATGTGGAGTTTTGAACTCCCAAACGTCTGCTAGTGTAAACCGCGGTCACGCCTCCTGTTCAGTTGAATTTCGTAGTTCACTACACTGGCAACCAAGGGGTCTGATACTGGGCTGTGTATATGCGGCCCAGGATGACCGTAAGCAATCGGTTTGGTGTGGATGGGTGTTAACATTGCCTGGCTTAAGTGCAATACCTTTGACAATCACTCCTGACAAGGTGTGCCAATGCAGGTAGAAGTAAGAGTTATCAAGCCCCCATTACTTCCTTTCCCAGTTATCTGTGTATAGCGCTTGTTGGAGCATGACACTTGTGTATTTTTGAAGTGCAAGTATTCATGTAGGCATGTTGCAGCTGAATCAGAGATATTTAATACCCCGCTTTCTGATATTCATTTTAACAACCACAGAAGGAAGAAAGGTTATTTGAACACAACGGGGGTTAGACCATGAGTTCAAAACACCACCAGAGCTAAAAGCTGAATCGGTCCAGGTTTTTCTTTGCCATGACCCCTCCTGTGCCCGTTGAACTCACCTTTAGCAAAATAGTGTGGGCCAGAATGGAGCAGGTATATGAGTGGCAAATGCAGGCCCCCAGATCTGTGCAAATTACTGCTGCATCACCATAATGTCAATGGCCCTGAGTCTAAGAAAATGGTGATGTTGTGACACAACTTATGTAAATGGGGGCAGGGTTAAATCCGTCAGTTCATAGGTCAAGCACATGTATAGTTCGACTGTAAAGTGTGTATCCCTGTGACTATCTTGGCAGGGTGAAAATTGTTTGAGTCCCTCTCCCTGCAGTCTACAAAAACCGATGTATAACACTTATACTGATCTGTAGATAAAAGCATAACATAGACATCAATGTGCCTCACACTGTAATCCATTTCAGGGGCAAGGGACCGGAGATGCATTTTATACCTTACATTCCTATGAATTATGGTTCTCTACTTCGTGTTTTCTTCTCTACACACGTTCATACGGATATCCACATGAGTTAGAAGCTACGGATTTTGGACAACTAACCATCTTAACACAAATTAGCCTATTTATCTCTTTCCCCGAAAAGATTTGGCTCTCGACTTTGGTCCCCAAAATTAATTATCTGGACCAACCTTAAACGTCTCCTGAAGTAGGTCAGCTGGTCAACCCGACACCGGCACCTTTGAGATCCACTGACCTGCCCCAAGCATCTTCTACTTTTCCCAACAACCAACCCTCACTGAATAAAGTTGACCCCATGGGGCTGGACAATAAAGTGTTTTACCTGGTGCTTACACCGTTCTTTGTTAATAGCTGCACTGAGGCTGGCAGGTGCTACCCTCTGTCAGTGTTTCCTGTCCTTGCCGCCGGAGGAAAGGAGGCCAAGTGGCGTTGACATTGACTCCACCAAACATAACCAGGTTTAGAGCCCACTTCACCCAATAGGTCCCCTGACGCTAATTAGCAGGTGTATCTTTGCACTGCTGTGCAAGACCCAAACCCATTGGCTCTACCTGTGTTTGTTTCCTGACCATGCCGCATAATGAGGAAAGCTTACAAACTGTGGTGGACATAGATTCTGCAAAAAGGTAACTGTAGACTCCCTGTAATAGAAACAACAATTGGACAATTACACTTTTCCATGTGGTCTTCCGGGAGGTGTGGGGGCATTAGGCCCAGCCTAAAAACATCTCCCTGCTGACACTGTGTCCTACTCCCAGACTTGGCGTGGCAATGATAGATATTCTTTCTGTGTCAAAGGAGATGCAACCGCTTGGACCGATAGCCGCATTTGGAATTTTGGTCATAATTGACATAACGTCATGCCCCTGGTCCAAAGAGGGGGAATCTAGCAGCATTGCAAATTGCTGCCTTCCTTCACTGGTTTCGGTCTACATGCTCTGCACCAGCATTGCTGTGATGCTATATTTAACACTATGCAAGCCTAGGTTACAGAGCTGACTTGTGTACTGACTGAATGCCAACCAAAATCAACAGACTGTTGCTAAAAGCTGCCCGCAGGGATCGGCCAAGGCCCCAAGCTGATCATGTAAATCCAATTGCACCCCGCTTTTATTTGCCCTCGCTGCGTGGACAGCAAGAACTACTGCCACAGCCAATGGAAATGATCTCCTATCCTACGGCTTGTTTCTACACTTGAGACTGTCATTTGGTTACTACGTTTCTATATATTGCGTTAAGTTAGCATGTGCTTATTAAATGTTTAAACGCAATATTTTCTTCCATCTTGAGTTTGCACACGACACCTACTTGTTATTGTAGCTTTCAACCCAGACGAAAGATGTGATTTATTTGAGAATAATATGTTATTTGCTCTAGTATCAGTCGTGTTTGGTACACTTGGTACAACTGTCTGTACACCGAGAACTGCACACTCTAAGAATAACCTAACACAAGGTTGCTGAAGGCCTGATCCTCGCACCACGTTAGACATAACACAAATAATGTTGCTGCCAACATTGGGCTCTACGTGAGTTTAAGATACAGTTACAGGGAATGAATCAAGACACTTGATGCTGAGCATGCAGAGAGCTGGTAGCTGTTGATGTGATCTCCTCCTACTGAGAATTAGAGGTATGGGTCCGCCCTGCTAAGAACCCAGATGAGACTTTCTTAGATATAATATAATATGCTAATTAGGGTGTGCGAAATATAGGTGATACAGAATTTTATAGATTTTTGCATCATAACATGCTATCACCTTTTGCTTACTATGGATTAGTGACTATGCTGCTGACTCTGATTTTTATAATATGTATGTTGATATTATACAAGATACTGCGTTTGAGAATGCTGCATTGAAAAATAAACATTTCAAACTTGCACGTGTATTCTTTGCCTCCCAGTTTCGGTTTGGAATGATAATATAACGAAAGAGTGTTCATGTGTTCCACGATACCTAAGGTACTCTAAGTTCATGTTCTGGATTGTCTAAGTCATTGGTAAGTTATTACTACCGATGAGACACTGTAGCTAGCTTGGTAAGGGGATTTCTGAAACAAAGGTGAGTTGTGGGTCACCCTAACTCACCCAGGTTCTAGATCTCTGTGCGCAGTTCTGTGGGAGAACGGAAACCCTGCTACATGGCGCCCAACGTTGATTGGCCTTATTTCATGACACTCGAGTAGTATATCATTCAAACCTTAACGCCTTCATTCCCGTTTTCGGAAAACGGCAGTGTCGGAAAAACCTACCTATTTTTGAAATAGGTCTTTTTCAAGCTTGAATCTATCTGTAAACGGTTTCTTTGAGTTACTACCCAGTTGTGCTACAAAGTAATCTTTGTGTTTTCACTTTCCTGTGCTGACATGGCACAAGCCGTGGACATCCCGCAGCATAGTCGCATTGCGGTGCATGACCATTTGCGGATGTATGATGTTCCTGTGGAAGGCTTGGCTGTGGTTCTGGTGGTGAGTGCGGAACATGCTTACCCGTACGAACTGTTTTATTCGTGGGTGACATTTCCGGCAGTGAACGCTAATACTGGTGTGTTCCACTCATACACTGCTTCGGATGTACCAGTTGCGTACGCTCCGTACAGAGCACTGGAGGTTCCTATTGATGCTTGGCAGCATGGAGTTTGGTTTGGTGGCGCCCTACCGCACGCTTTAACCGCTCCGAGGTTAGGTCCTTTGTCCATTCCGGGCACACCTTGGCCCGCTTTGGCTGGATTCACTCCTCACCCTCAACGCGCCACTTGTAATGTGGCTGATCTGCGGCGGCTTCATGAAGTCGCGGTGGGAGTGATTAGAGCGCTTGTTCATTACACTAGCCGTAATGTTCAGGACGCGGCCCCTAGGGGTGCACAGCTTCGTGCAGAACATGCTGGTCTGAAAATCAATCCGGTCATGGTAAATTCCGTGATGGGTAAAAAGCCCCAGGACAAGGATGATTTTCCATTCTGGCTTGCTGAGAAATTCGGCCAGCTGGAAGCTGTGTTTCCCAACACGAGTCCGGGTGACAAGCACCGGATTCTTACACTAAGTTTGCCGAAAGATTTGGCTCCTGAACTTGTTGACTGTGAGACCTGGGGCAAGACTTTTGCAGCGGTCTATTCGAGGTGCTATGGCTCCCCGTCTGTGACCAACCTAGGTGGGGTCCTTAAACGTGTTCAAGACGAACACGGACCGGAGTCGGCTGTTGAATTGGGTATGCGCCTGTGTGGCTCCTTTGATGTGGTTTGCGATCTGATCCTTGCGAATGTCAAGGGGGATGCAGTGAACTTTCAGGTTGCTAACGCATTGGCGTTGGTTCCCGAGGCCGAACGACCCCGACGGTTAGCAAGGATAATTGTAGCTGCTTACAAAATGGTTGGCCGCAATGCAATGGGGGTTAAAGCTTTTCCTGATAAGGAGAAGAAGCAGCCCCAGGGTCAGACATCGGAAACTAGTGGTCAACAAAAGTCCAAAAAACAAAATTGGCCTAAAAAGCAGAATCAGGGTAAGCAACAACAACAACAAACACAGGTTTCTGCTCCTGCGTCTCCGTTGCCTGCGCAGTCGGATCGAGTTTATGATTTGCGCGACCGCGCGATGATTAAATCGCCTGAGAGGTTTCAGGCTTCTGACCAACGCTCTCCTCGTTCCTTTCAGGACTCATCGGCTCCGTCAACCGGTGGTGGAGGGGGCGGCAGGGGCCGGGGTGACCAGCAAGGACGTGGTCAGCCCCGCCCGCGAAACAGTGGAGAGCAGCAGGAAGGCTCTACGCCCAAGAGACCACAGTTTGCCACGAAGAAAGTCGCCGCCCTGACCGCGCATCGTTATGCCCCAGATAGTGAGAACGCGGCTTCAGAATCTGACGTGGGCTCTGACCTTTCTGGACAGCGCAGCAGAGATCACCATAGTGAGAGAGGCCCTCCGTCCACTGTTGAAGGTGACAGCGACTGATTCTTATGTTGTGATTGAAACTGCTGATACGCATGTTGCTCCCCCTGAACGTCTTTTTGAAATTGTCCTGCTAATTGAAGGTGACATGCAGCGAACTGTAAAAGGGGTATTTTGGGAAAATCTCTCGTCTTCGTATGACATTTTGCTTTCGGAGGCTGACTGGCCCCCACCTTTTGTTCTCGCAGCTCCGCGAGGGGAGGAGGTAATCCTACCCAGTTTCGCGCACACTGTGCCGAGAGTGGAAGCGCTGCATTTTGCAGAAGAGTGGGCTCTGGCGCTTGCGCCGGCTGTGTACCGCAATCAGTGTGGCTGGGATAAATTGTCACCAAGCCACGAGATTCCTTTACGGTCTCAGCTACAGCCTCAACCTCAATATCCCATACGGCGTGAAGCCAAAGCTTCAGTCGCGGCTATCCTTGAACAATTGGAATATCAAGGTGTAATTGAAACGTGTGTGTCACCGATGAATAACCCCCTTTTTACTGTAAACAAGCCGGACGGCTCATGTCGTTTGGTTTTGGATTATAGGCATTTGAACTCGCATTGCCGTAACTGCGCAGTACAGAATACTCATGGCTCTGCGTTAGTGAATAGTCTTGAGCGTAACCGGTTCAAAACCACGCTTGACATTTCCAATGGTTTTTATGCCCATAGATTAGATGGTCTAAGTTCACAATGGACCAGTTTTACATGTGGCGGTGTGCAGAAAATGTTTCGGCGACTCCCAATGGGCTACAAGAACAGTCCTGGAGTATTCTCCGCACGCATTGTCTCTCTGCTGGAGAGCTTCGACCCAGTTGCTTGTTCGTATGTGGATGACATTTATCTCACAGACGACGATCTTTGGGAGCATCTGTGTCGAGTAAATAGCATAATTTGTAACTTTGCTGACATAGGTTACAAGGTTAACTTTGCAAAGTCGCACATTGCAGAGTACACAGTGTTGTTTCTAGGTTACGAGCTTAACAACGAAGGGAAGGGTTTAGCACCCCACTTCCTGGAGAAATGCGCACAGTTGCGTTCTCCGACAACACTGAAAAAATTACAATCTCTTCTGGGCTTTTTGAATTTCGGAAGGACTTACATTCCGGAATATGCCCAGCGTATCAAGCCTTTGTATGCTTTGATACAACCATCTTTTTCCAAATCATGCTGGCTGCCTGAGCATTCAGCCATTCTGCAGTCTTTGCAGGCTGATTTGCTCGCTTCTGAATACTTACAGACTCGTGATAACCAAACCAACCTGGTGATAAGAATTATCCCTGGGGCGGTGGGTTTCACGTACCTGACTTTTAATGAAGGAGATACAGTACCTATTGCTTACAAGTCACACTTGTACACTTCGGCTGAATTGCGTTTTTCCACTGTGGAGAAAGTTTTAACGGCTGTGCAGATGGCAATTCTTAAGGAACGTGCCCTGTCACAAGGAAAGCGCATGTTGGTTGTTACCCCGTGTCCTGCCTTAGAGGCGGTTACGAAAGCCAGTGTACCTAATTCCAAAGCTTTGCACCCTCGGTGGATTCAATGGGCTGCGTCCTTGACGTCCCAGGATGTCACGTTTATTTTTGACGCCACTTTACGGTCGCAGGAGTATTTACAGTATGAATTTGTTCATCCTGCTCCATTAGCAATGCGGCCGTTGGAGGATTTCCATTGCATCATTTACACTGATGGTTCGGCGCAGGTTGCGCATGGCTCTAAACATGCCTGCGTTTCCGCTTGCGCCATTGTGGTTGGTGCCATGGTGAACGATGAGTTCAAGTCCAGTGTCGTGCACACGCAGATGCTTGGGGACTGCACCGCACAATTAGCAGAGCTTCGTGCTCTGATGCTTGCATTGGAGTGCGCAGATCCTAGTGTGACGACTTTAATCGTAAGTGACTCTTACTACTGTGTCCAGTCTTACAATGAAAACTTGTTCTTTTGGATTCAGAATGAATTTCGTGATTCCAAAGGTAGCACAATAAAACATAAAATGATCTGGGTCCGAGTGGCGGAACTTAAAGAGAAGTTGCCACTCGTGTTTGTGATTCATACTCTCGGTCATCAGCGCGTGGGGGTCCACGCTGTTGGCAATTCGCTTGCTGATGAAGCAGCGAAGTCAGCGGTATCAAAATACTTAGTTGCAGCGGTCACGAGGTCCAAAAGCAAAATAGATGATAACATCTTGGCAGCAGTTGCTGCAACGGAGAAGGGAAGTAAATATCCTGCGGGGTTCCCTTCTAAATACACATACCACTTAAGTCCCGATAAGGTTCCTTATGTGAAAATCCCTGATGTTGGCGAACGTCTAGTTCCCAACTCGGATCGCAGGGCTGCTTTGATTGCAGCGGCTCATGAAGGTGTGGCGTCTGCGCATGCGGGCATCTCAGCCACTGTAACTCAGCTACAACAAAGATTCTGGTGGCGGGGACTGTACAAACAGACGCGCGATTATGTTCTTCAATGTGACATTTGCCAGCAGATTAAGCCTTCAACTGCTGCGCGTCCGCCTCAGACATGGTTGTATATCTCGAATAAACCGCTTGGATGCGTTTATTTGGATCACTGCGGTCCATTTTCTTCTGATACTGCATACAAGTACATCTTAGTAGCAGTAGATTCATGCACACGCTTTGTGTGGGTATGGCCACATCGGAGCGCTGATTCACGTACTGTCATTAAGGATTTGCGAGTCTTTGTGGGAAATTTTGCCTGTGGTACCTTCCATTCGGATCAGGGTCCGGCTTTTGCCTCTAAGGCGTATAAGGATGCTATGGTTTCGATGGGGGCCCAAGTCAAATTTTCGAGTCCCTACAGACCTGAGGGTAATAGTGTAGTTGAACGAATGAACCGCGACTTAAAGCAATCTTTGACAGCTCGAGTTATAGGCACTGGCAGAAACTGGTCAGCCCACCTCATAGGCGTGCAGCGTGCGCTTAATAATCTCCCTAGAAGGTCCCTGGGTGGGCGGACCCCATACGAAATGCTCTTTGGTATCAAGATGTATGTCCCTGACCTCGATGGGCTGGACTGCAAGGCCCAGACCACGGCCTTTGACGTAGATGAACATTGCAATGTTTTACAGAATCTACAAAAGACCAGAGACAGTCTTGCAAAGGAACATTTGCCCTCCACATCGGATGATGCACTGCAGGTCCCGGTAGTTGGCTGGCTACCCCAAGTTGGAGAACTGGTTCGAGAGAAGATCGGTAACAAGAAAGAGTTTGGTCCCTCATATCGAACACCGGTTCGAGTTCTTGGAGTGAAGGGCACAAGAACAGTCATTTTACCACCACTTCCAGGTCGTAAGGAAAACAGATTTATTTCTATTGACAATGTCAAGACACACAGGGTGGCCGATTCTTCATAGCATGACACCGGCTGTATCCTGTCCTTCCATGGTGAGGCACTCTGTGCTAGCAATAACTTCTGGTGCAGAACAGGAGGTGTCCCTCGAGATGCCGGCCATATCCAGTCCTTTATTAAATACTATTCCTGTTACTAACATTGATGAGCTGAATTACACTTATCCTGCTGATTTATCGATGCCTGATTTACAGACCCGTTTGGCAGACCAATCCAGATTCTCTTTTGACTCTGTTTCGGAAATTTCAAAGAAACCCTCAACTGTTGCAAAATATGCCAAGTTATTTAAGAAACATTTTTTGATTCCCCCATGGACATACATTTGGTTGATCCTATTTTCATTTTACCTTTTTATGTCAATTGGTTTTGTGTTTTATTTTTTCCGTCTGATTGATGGTCACTACGTTAAAGAAAGAACAGGAATTCGGTACCTAAATGGAACATTGGCCCCTCTTTCCTCTTCACATTCAGCGCACAGACTGAAACGAAACTTAAATACAGTCAACATTACTGCTTGGCCTGTCCTTGATGGGATTGTGTGGGATGCGATTAGGTTTCAGATACATGGGCCCACTGAAGTGATTAATGTTCCAAATGTGCTTAGAGTAAACATGGGAGATGTGATTAAACAAAATATACGTTCTGATGATTGGGATATTCAGGCCGTAGAAGCATTATTTTCTGATTTGAAGTATTATGCTGCCTTCGATGCTGAGGATCTGTATTCAGATTCTACTAATTATGGTGATTTGTTTTGTTTTCAACATTATGGTAATCATTTTTTACATAAGACAAATTCCAGGAGGGTTGCTGTAAATTATACACAATGGGAACATTGCCCTGCTCCATTAGGTAGCAGCTCCAATACATTTCTGAAAAAATACACTTATTTCACAGACTTTAATCAATCTAATCCCGAGTCATTTTATTTTAAAATGACACAAAAGTCCATGTCCAAAGTTAGACTTACCGATACAAAATTGCTGTATTCGAAGTCCTTTTTAGACAGGTTGGCTGTAGATGGCTACGAGTTTTGGAAAGGAACAATTGACCTTAAATCGGTTTGGGGTACCAAAGATTGGCAGGTACAAGGCACTGAGGCTTTGCACCGTGCATGTCTCGTCCCGAATCACATGTTGTTTTTAAATTCATCCATTTTCCAAACAACATGCTTTGGATTGGCTACTTCTAAAAAGTTAAATACACCGACCATCCCAAATTTAGGGGAATATTCAGGTTGGGGTAATTTTACTGATTTGTCCATTCATGAGTTACAAGCTCTTTTGCACAATTCATCCTTTAACATTTCCGGTTTGGATTCCAAGGGTTGGCTGGTATGGCAGAAGAGTGCTGATTCTTGCCAACGCCGTTTTCTGGGTTTGACCAAAGGGTTCACAGAAGTCAGACCCGATCCCCGTTTTGAAGGAGACTATACTGTCACAACTTATTCTGTGGGGAAGCTGTGTCAAAATTGGTTACAACATTCCACATTAGCTGCAGTTAAACTACATCTGTCTCTATTAAATGATAATGTGGATTTGAATGATTTTATAAAAGGCCCAGCTAAAGGTAGATCTAAACGATGGCTGTATGCGATTTACAATGAAATTTGGAAAGTTTCACAAATTGAGGCTGCTAAACGCCTGAGAGCTATTGATCAAGCAAATTTAGAAAAGGTGCTTGCAGTTGTCGATAACAGTATTAACACGCTTTCTTCCCGAATTTACACGTTGAAGAATATTGTGTCCTCTGTTGTGGACATTGTACATGATGAAGTGTCCGTGTTGTATCATGGTCAAAATCAATTGCGTTCTGTGATGCAGTTTGCTTGGACACTACAGACTCTTAAGTCTGGTCGAGTGCCTTGGAATTTTATGAACGTTTCATCACTATTTGCCCCATTTAATTTGACTGAAAAACAGCACATGTTATCAATGAGAGATGCAACATTTTCTATGTTACATATTGAAAAATTAGAATCTTTACCCTTTTCTGTGGCTGAGGTGACTGCTGCTACATGGCTTATCCATGGTGTTATCACCTTACCTTTTGCTTTGTATAAATTTACAAATTGTATGAAATATATAGCCATTGGGCGATATGAACCGTTAGGCAGTGCTTTCCTACATGAGACATGGTCTTTACCATACACTTACAGATGCCTAAAGGAGGGAAATGAAGTGAATTTGAATGGTGAAGAATGTACACAGTCGCCTGACCGTTCATTAATATGCAGACACATCCAGTTGCATTGTTCTTGTAATCAGGACAAACCTAATTTGGCCTGTGTTTTGAAAGGGACACCAGTTCCTGCAATAGTTCCCACGTTCACTTTATTGTCCAACGGTAGTTATTTACTTTTGAATAACGAACTTTGTTGTGGGTTACAGGCCGGTATCGCTTATGTGGTTACCGTTTCAGAGAGGGTGGTTTGCTGCAAAAATGTGTTATATCCACCCACGCATGGGAATTCAGATGTTTTAATTTGGCCAAGAATATCAACCTTCAGAGCTGAGTTCAATGGTTTAAGCCGTATAAGAGCCCTTTTGTCTCAAAAGCAGGTGGCCCTGAGCTCTGCCCGCGAAACTTATGTCCTTCACATAGCAAACACACGCACAGAGGTGCAAGCCCTTTTAAGTACTGATTTGCCGTTTCATTTCTGCGAGCTGGTTCATCAAATCTTCAATGCCTCCTCCACAGTAGGCCTGGCTCATTTTTTTAAATTGGTTAGCAGTGGTCTCGTGACTACATTTGAAAAAGTATTTGGTATTATCCCTGCGTTCTTTCATTCTATATTCGCAAGCCTGTTTGGCGGATTTCCTGTTTTGCTGGCTTTGGCTGCAGGCGTTCTGGTGATATTTTACTTTATAAAACATGGATGCCCATCCTGCGCAAGGAAACGCTCAGCCCCTACTGATGCAGTTTCGCAACCGAATGCTTGATTACTATGGCTCCTTGCCGCTTGCGACTTTAAGCACGGCTTTTGGATTATCGTTCAGATTTTCCTATTTCACATGTGTCCAGCCCGTGTTTCATTGCCTGAGCTGTGATTTCGACTGGGCCATTGATTTGCGTCTCTGCTTACCGACTTCACCTGACGTCGACTTTGATCAGCTGATGAACCCCGTAGTGGCTCACGAGTTGGTCTGTTCAGGCGAAAGGGTTATGGCCGTGGCAGCGATGCATGGACTAATGGGTCAGTGGGACATATTCGCAGCGGCGCATGACTTTCTGGCACATAGCGTTCTCGAGAACCCACTGAGTTGTCCTCTGATGTTGCTAGAGGAATCGGTGTTGGAGGAGCACGTACGTTCTTTCCCATTGCTTAATTGGATGGCTGAACTGTTTTCGGATGATGACAGTGATTTCATGTTGGAAGCTGTAGCTACCTATTTTGCATATTCATTCAACCCATGAGTGACTTTGAAGACTTTCATTATTATGGCACGTGACTTTTTAGTAATTCTGAATGGTGCCTTTGCTTCAATACGAACATTTGATTTTTATATGTTCTGGGCCTGTGAACTGAGAGTAGGCCTTGAATTCCTCTTTTAAATTTTGTGTGGCCACTATAGGCATTCATACATAATTTTGCTTTTCAATTTTACATACATTTGTATACATTTAGCTTGGCTCAATATCATTGAACTCTGATTTCATGTTTTAGTCTTCAGATGGTAATGGCTTGTGTTTTAGCGTTTTTAAACCGTCCTCGGATCATTGGGGGGGTGTCATATGGTTACTACGTTTCTATATATTGTGTTAAGTTAGCATGTGCTTATTAAATGTTTAAACGCAATATTTTCTTCCATCTTGAGTTTGCACACGACACCTACTTGTTATTGTAGCTTTCAACCCAGATGAAAGATGTGATTTATTTGAGAATAATATGTTATTCGCTCTAGTATCATAGGCCCATCTCAAACAGAAGGGGCTCGCCCTTGTTGTGAGTAAAAGGTCCGCACATATGTCGGAGACTTAATTTATGTGCTGTCTGGCTGCACGGTGTGCCATACAGTAATGTGACATGAGGAGTGCACGTGACCCATTGGCAACTTGGCGCAAAATGACAGGTAGTTCTTGTAACCAAGCTCAATGGTTCTCATATGCTGACCTCAGAAGAAAGAAGGCTGAGTGTGTCCACCGGGATTAGGACCTATTGTTGTGAACGTATCTAGGACCCTAATTGAATATTCCCGATTCATGCCTTTATGTGGTTATAACAAATCATATCCTTATAAAGGCATAAGAATCATATCCATATTCAGTCATAACCACTGCAGTCCAAATACGGCAAGGCTACTTCCCTAGGCTCTTAGAAAGTACAACGCATTCTTTAAACAAACCAAGCCTCCAGCAGCCCGGGAATTCCCCCTGCTTCTGTTTTGATTTGTCCTAGAACTCCTGAGAGTCCTGAAAGAACTGAAAGTTCTTAGTGACGTCTTATGTCCAACCTTACATCAAACTCGGCACCTTCCAGGTATAAATATACCAGCATTTGCCTTAAGCAAACACACAATGGTTAGGAGTAGAGCAGCTATCTACCTACCCAAAGCCCAGCTGATGCGAGTGCCGAAGGAAGCCGACCCTCCCATTTGACGCACTGAGAAAGACGCTATCTTTTCTCCTGCCGGGAAATCCAGCTCCAGTGTTTCCAGTCACCCTTGCGGGTTGCTGGGAGATCGAGTCCTGAGAAAGAGATACAAGTCGTCCTTCATTCTAAAACCAAGGTACGGAGCTGATTAAATCCTTAGAGAATTCTTGATTCAGATTCTTGGCAAAACTAACTTAACTTAAACTGCAGCTCACTTACTCCTTCCCACATACTAGGCTTAGGTTAGGTACACCGGGGTAGGCGCATTTTAGAAGCACCAGTTGAGTACGTTTAGTCAACTTTTATCATTGTATGTATTGTATATATTTTATCCGTTTTAAGTATCATATGGCTCAGGAACCATATAAATGCTTTTACAGTATTATTTCATAATACTCCTTTTACTGTATGTACTTTTTTATGACAAGTATTGCGATTGTGGCAATTCACTTCTCTTGCATGAGAAAGAAGACTGCTCAATAAATAACAACTTTTATTGAAAACGCCTGTCTCTCTTTTTCTCTGCACTCTGGTGAAACTAAGCATGCACGATTGACTGAGTGAAATGGCTATCTATTGTTTTCACACGACTCTGGAGATATACTCCTTATTCTGGAGGGAGCAAAGTTGTCATGTTTATGCGGTTGTCAGAATCTAGTCCCTTCTTGTCTATTCAGGAAAGTTAACTCATTCCTGTTCACTCGAGAAAGTTTCTAGTGACCTCTGAGCTACCTGGCATTCATAATTAAGTCTAACATATTCAATAGAGACCTAGTGGACCTCAGTCTTACGTCTAAACTATTGTTTATGTTGTTCCAATGCGCAGAGCCTATTGGGAATATAGGAACTACACTACATGGCGCCCAACGTTTGGTAAGGCGATAATCTAACGCAAGATACTAGAGCAGGGGTACTCATAGTACGGCCCGCGGGCCTGTGGCGGCCCGGCAAGCCTTTCCTGGCGGCCCGCGGACCCCCAAGACTCTGTGTTTGACTTTTTTTTTTAAGTGTCTGCAGCAGCGCGAGAGACTCTGCTGCTCTGTGGGAGCTGCGGGCGCGATCCTAGCAATGGCCAGAGTAAAGGTCAGGGGCCTAAGAAGAGGTGAAATACAAAGGCCACATTAACATGCAAATGGTCTTTTAAAGATCTGTTAAGTGCTCGGGTGCGGCTGTGAGTGTGTGTGTCCCCCGGCTGACACACAGGCAGGGTGAGATGACAGAGGGTGACAGAGGGAGTGGGAGGGAAAGGGAGGGGGAGGGGACGGAGAGGGAGTGAGAGAGAGGGAGTGAGTGCGAGAGTGAGTGAGTGAGAGGGAGTGAGTGAGTGAGTGAGGGAGTGAGTGAGTGAGAGGGGAATGAGAGGGAGAGAGTGAGAGGGAAGGAGTGAGTGAGAGGGAGGGAGGGAGAGGGAGGAGTGAGAGGGAGGGAGTGAGAGGGAGGGAGGGTGTGAAAGGGAGTGAGAGGGAAGGAGAGGGAAGGAGTGGGAGGGAGGGAGTGGGAGTGAGTGAGTGAGTGAGTGGGAGTGAGTGAGTGAGTGAGAGGGAGTGAGTGAGTGAGTGGGAGGGAGGGAGTGAGAGAGAGGGAGGATTGAGTGAGTGGGACGGAGTGAGTGAGTGAGGGAGTGAGAAGGAGACAGTGAGAGGGAGGGAGGGAGTGAGGGAGTGAGAGGGAGGCAGTGAGAGGGAGTGAGGGAGTGAGGGAGTGAGAGGGAGGCAGTGAGAGGGAGAGAGGGAGGGAGTGAGAGGGAGGGAGGGAGTGAGAAGGAGGGAGGGAGGGAGTGAGTGAGAGGGAGTGAGTGAGAGGTAGTGAGTGAGAGGGAAGGAGTGAGCGGGAGAAAGTGAGTGGGAGGGAGTGAGAGGGAGGGAGGGAGTGAGAGGGAGGGAGTGAGAGAGAGGGAGGGAGTGAATGAGATGGAGTGAGTGAGAGGGAAGGAGTGAGTGAGTGAGAGGGAAGGAGTGAGTGAGTGAGAGGGAAGGAGTGAGTGAGTGAGAGCGAAGGAGTGAGTGGGAGGGAGTGAGTGGGAGGAAGTGAGTGGGAGGGAGGGAGTGGGAGGGAGTGAGAAGGAGGGAGGGAGTGAGTGGGAGGGAGGGAGTGAGTGAGTGAGTGGGAGGGAGGGAGGGGGAAGGAGTGAGTGGGAGGGAGGGAGGGAGGGAGGGAGTGAGTGGGAGGGAGTGGGAGGGAGGGAGTGAGTGGGAGAGGGAGGGAGGGAGGGAGTGAGAGGGTTGGAATGAGTGAGAGGGATGGAGTGAGTGAGAGGGATGGCGTGATTGAGAGGGAGGGAGTGAGTGAGAGGGAGGAAGGGAGTGAGTCGGAGAGTGGGAGGGAGTGAGTGGGAGGGAGTGAGTGGGAGGGAGTGAGTGGGAGTGAGTGAGTGGGAGGGAGGGAGTGAGGGAGGGCGGGAGTGAGAGGGAGGGAGTGAGAGGGAGTGAGTGGGAGGGAGTGAGTGGGAGGGAGTGAGTGGGAGGGTGTGAGTGGGAGGGAGGGAGTGAGAGGGAGGGACGGAGTGAGTGGGAGGGAGTAGGAGGGAGGGAGGGAGTGGGAGGGAGGGAGTGAGTTGGAGAGTGGGAAGGAGTGAGTGGGAGGGAGTGGGAGGGAGTAAGAGGGAGGGAGGGAGTTTGATGGAGGGAGGGAGAGGGAGGGAGTGAGAGGGAGTGAGTGGGAGGGAGTGGGAGGGAGGGAGGGAGTGAGTGGGAGGGAGTGGGAGGGAGAGAGTGAGTGAGTGGGAGGGAGGGAGTGAGTGGGAGGGAGAGGGAGGGAGGAAGTGGGAGGGATAGGGGGAGTGGGAGGGAGGGAGAGAGGGAGTGAGGGAGGGAGTGAGAGGGAGGTAGGGAGTGGGAGGGAGTAGGAGGGAGGGAGGGGGTGGTAGGGAGGGTGTGAGTGGGAGGGCAGGAGTAGGAGGGAGGGAGGGAGTGAGGAAGGGAGTGAGGGAGGGATGGAGTGAGAGGAAAGGAGTGAGAGGGAGGGAGTGAGAGGGAGGGAGTGAGAGGGAGGGAGGGAGTGGGAGGGACGGAGGGAGGGAGTGAGAGAGAGAGACGGACAGAGAGGGAGACGGACAGGGAGGGAGAGGGAGGGAGGTGGAGATAGGGAGGGAGAGGGAGAGGGAGGGAAAGGGAGGGAGACGGAAAGGGAGGGAAAGGGAGGGAGACGGAAATGGATGGAGAAGGAGTGGGAGTGAGAGGGAGGGAAAAGGAGGGAGACTGATAGGGAGTGAGATGGAGGGAAAGGGAGGGAGACTGATGGGGAATGACATGAAGGGAACCGGAGGGAGACTGATGGGGAGTGAGATGGAGGGAAAGGGAGGGAGGCTGATGGGGAGTAAGATGGAGGGAAAGGGATGGAAATGGAGGGAGAGGGAGGGAAAAGGAGGGAAATGGAGTGAGAGTGAGGGAAAGGGAGGGAGACGTAGAGGGAGTGAAAGGGAGGGAGAGGGAGGGGGAGGAAAAGGGAGGGAAAGGGAGTGAAAGGGAGTGAGAGGGAGTGAGAGGGAGGGAGAGAGGGAGGGAGGGGGAGAGAGTGGGAGTGAGAGAGAGGGAGTGAGACAGTCAGAGTGAGACAGAGGAAGATAGGAGAGAGGGAGGGAGAGAGGGAGAGAGAGCTAGAGAGAGGGAGAGAGAGCTATAGAGAGGGAGGGAGACGGAGAGAGAAAGAGCGAGAGAGATGTGTGTATGCCGGGACGGATCAGTGGGCGAAGGCGTCCGCTGCAGGGACCTGTGATCAACCTCATGGTCAGTTTTATGTTGTTACTCTAGCACCGCCTCTCCCTCACTGACCCCGCCCCCCACCGATGCGGCCCTCGGACACAAACCAAACTGTAAATTTGGCCCCCGAGAGAAAATTTGTGAGTACCCATGTACTAGAGTAACTCAGTCGTGCTTTTCACACAGACCCCTTTTCCCGTAAAAACTCCAATAGACGTCTGGAGTGGGTAAAAGGTTAATATCCGCCAAAACTTAGTAAGAAGAGATTCCTATGTATTAGTTTTTGGTTTAGTCAACGTTGAAGGATACAGTGTTCCAAAATATTTGCACCTAATCTTTGTTTCCTTGAAAGTGGGACGGTAATAAACAAACCTCTCCCAGAGAAAAACAGTTTCAGTCCAGAGGAAGGTCTCCTCAACGAAGGGATAGATCTCCAGAAGGAGGAGGCAAGTCTCCTCAAAGGGAGCCCTCTGAAAAAAGATACAACCTTAGGAATAGGGACAATTTTAGAAAACCTGACAGATATCAAGATATTGATACACGTCCCTCTCGATCTTTTCAGACTTCCTCACAGAAATTGGAAAGAAGAGGACGGTCAGAACATAAAGAAGAGCACGTCAAGTCCAAAGACAAGGAACCGGCTCATCAAAGTAAAAAATTACAATTTCCCAGAAAGAAGATAGCCAGTATTAAAGTAAAACATGCCGAGAATTCTGAGGACACAACTGAAAAACGGAGAGTGGGCTCAGACAATGCTAGACAGCGCAGCAGAAGTGACCATAGCTCGCAAGATCCTGATGAATCTTCTGGAGACAGTGGACACGAATGAATATATTCAAGTGGAAACTGCAGACACCAGAGTTAGCATGCCCCATAAACTATATGAAATGACATTGCGTATAGAGGGGGACAAAACTAGGAAAATAAGAGGTCTCTTTTGGGAGAATCTATCTAAAGGCTATAATATCCTTCTAGCAGAGAAAGACTGGCCACCAGAGTTTGTCAGGGAGTGCCCACATGGCGAAGAAATGAATATGCCTGCCTTCTCAAATCACATTTCAATTCATAAAAAATACACATTTGCTAGAAGATGGGCAGTGGCCAAAGCACATGCATTATATAAAAATCGCGTAGGATGGGATGAGGATTCTCCTCACTATAAAATCCAGTTAAAAAATCAACCTACTGCACAAAGGCAGTATCCTGTTAAGCAAGAAGCAAAAAAACAAGTAAGGGAGATCTTAGATCAACTTGAGTACCAGGGGGGGATTGAAACATGCACCTTACAAATGAACAATCCTTTGTTTCCTGTCTCCAAGCCAGACGATTCATATCGTCTAGTTTTGGACTATAGACACCTAAACTCTTGTTGCAAAACATTTGCAGTACAAAACTCACACAGTGCAGCACTAATGAATAACATTGTGCGCAAGAAATATAAAACAACATTAGATATTTCAAATGGTTTCTTTTGTCAAAATATAGCACCAGAAAGCAGATATTTGACCGCTTTCTCCAGCATGGGGACCCAAAAACAATTTTGTCGTCTCCCACAGGGATTCAAGAATAGACCAGGATTATTTTCAGCCAGGGTAACAGAGTTACTACAGATATATGATGATGAGGCATTATCTTATGTCGACAACATCTATCTTACAGACGATGACCTGGAGACACACTTGAAAAGAGTGAACACCATCATACTTGGGTTCGCATCTGAAGGGTACAAATTTAACTTTAAAAAGTCACGAATTACCCACCACACTGTCCTATTTTTAGGATATGAATTATCAAGTGAGGGCAAAAGTCTAGCAGACAACTTCTTAGAAAAGTGTGCAGTACTCCAAGCTCCAAAAATGCTGAAAAACTTACAATCAATTCTAGGTTTTCTGAATTTCGGAAGAACATACATTCTAAATTATGCAGAGAACCTGATTTTAAACCAAATAATTGGACTCAGAAACACACATACATTTTACGATCATTACAAACAGACATGTTAACTAAAACAAAACTGCAAACACGCGCCAACGAACGCAACCTTGTAATCTGGGTCATCCCAGGAAGATGCAAATTCACATACCTGACCTCTAATGAGGGAGAAACTATACCAATAGCTTATAAATCACACTTGTACACACAAGCTGAAATGAAATTCAGTTCTACTGAAAAAACTCTGACTGCGGTTCAAACTGCTATAGCAAAAGAAAAAGCCCTAGCCCAAGGGAAGAGCATATATGTACTAACAGCAGTATCAGCCCTTGAGGCAGTAACAAGACCAAGCATTCTAAATGCTAAAGCTCTCGATCCAAAATGGATACAATGGGAAAATTCTCTTGCAACAGAAGACGTGAAACATGCATTTGAACCAAAAATGAAAAAACTAGACTATCTGGAATATGAAAATGAATGTCCTCTGTCAATCGAAATTCAGCCTCTCAAACAGTACACCTGTGTTATCTACACAGACAGATTTGCACATTACGTTGTAGAAAAACAAATTTACAAAGCTGCGTGCGCGATTCTTAAAGGTCGCTGGTGCTTAGGTAAATTTAGACCGATGGTCACTAAAACTGAATCAATCAGAAAATGTACAGCTCAGCGAGCTGAACGACTAACTTTGAAGATGGTGCTTGAAAATGCCGATCGTGAATTCCCCACACTAATAGTGTGCGATTCGTATTACTGCGTCAAATCTTACAATAATTCCATGCAGACCTGGGTTGAACGGTTACAAAGATGAGACAGGTGCCACAATAACATATAAAAAAACTATGGGAACAAGTACCTCTTTTGCAGAAAGAACTACGAAAGACTCACGTGATACATACGCAGAGTCTTCAACGTGGTGGCGTTCAAGTTGCAGGGAATTCATTGGCTAACAAAGCCTCGGCGGCAGCTGTTCAATCGGCTTCCGTAGCTACAAAAAAGCGTACAAAAAAGAAATAGACGGTGAAACACTGCTAGCAGTAAAAGCCTCATTGAAAGGCAACTATGCAACATTACCTCTAAATTATCCACTCGGTAATACATACATAATTGATGTGAACTGGGGGATAGAGTAATTCCAAACACGAACCGGAGAGTCTTCTTGATTCAGGAAGCACACATGGGATTGGGTCTGAGGCACCAAGAGATCCTGCAATCTCTAATAGAATTACAATCACGATACTGGTGGCCGGGAATGAGCATGCAAGTTTATAACTTTGCAATGGAGTTTCAGGACTGCAATAGAGATCGCAGTTATGAACCGGACCAGATATCTGACTCTAACAAGTAAGACCAGCCCAGACACCTTTATTAGACAGCATTAGACTACCTACACACAGGCGTCCGACCGGACAAATGCGGTCCCATAAATATTAAGATGAGATTCATTTGGATGTGGCCCCAGCGCTCGGCTGACGCCAGAACTGTCATAAAAGATTTGCGAGTCTTTATCGGCACATACACAATTGGCATGCTACATTCTGACCAGGGTCCTGCGTTTAGCTCTAGGGCTTACAAGGAGGCCATGGCCAGCATGGGCATTGCATTGCGGTATTCTAGTCCATTCCATCCCGAGGGAAATGCGGTAGTGGAGAGAAAAACCGTGACATAAAGCAATCTATAACAGCGAGGGTATTAGGTTCGGGTGATGGGTGGGTCAAACATCTTATAAGTGTCCAACGTAGTCTTAATAATCTGCCAAGAAATTCTCTAGGAGGTATCACTCGGTACGAACTTTTGTTTGGTACAAGAATGATCATTCATGATCTTGATTGTCACACTTTAGTGGTGAAACAAAAACCCTTTGATATCAAAGATCATTTGGCTGTTTTACAGGACTTGAATGAAACAAGAAGGAGTCTAGGTAACACAAAGCTAGAGCCAAAGACCACTGAAGAAAAACCACCTGTCCCAGCAAGACCTGTCTGGATTCCAAAGATTGGGGATCTGGTCAGAGAAAAGATCGCGGTGAATAAGGAATTTGGGCCTTCTTACAGAAAAGCAGTACCTGCCTTAGCTGTCAGCGGAACAAGAACAGTAGTACTACCGCCCCTTGCTGGTAAAAAGGAGAACCGAGTTGTATCAATCGACCTGGTAAAACCACAATCATGTGGCCAATCATAAGTAGTAGGCCCAGTGGACTCCCAAGAAATAGCAGAAGACCAAATATTGCTACAATCCAAGAGGTTCAAACTGAAAGACTAATCACTTTTGATAAACCTGCAGTGAATAAAAAAGGACTATGCAATAAAGCCATGGAACATGTGCCTCTTGAAACCCAAATTGCAACAGTTAGTCAAGAAACACCTGTCTACAAAGATGTAGCCTCGGACTATGCTAATATGAAAATGGAAGAAGCAACTACAAAGATTAATACCAATCCTGATGCCATCCAAACAATTGACAGAACTGCATCTGGCTACTTCATCAATTTTGATGACTTTTCTGATGATCCAAGTGAACATAGAGACAAGCCAGCAAACACAACTTTCAAAATGAAAATTACAGAGCTCTTTCATCAACTCAGAAAAACATATCTGATTTCACCATGGATTGAACTATGGGTTGTGTTAGGCGTACATTTCCGCCTTCTATGGCTCATCTTGGTTTTAAGTTTGGGTAGATTTATTGATGGAAAATATAGTACAATGGACACAGCAAGTCAGAACATCAACTTGGTCCTGAAACCACAGAGATCTTCTCACATCGAAAAAAGAGAACTATCATCAGTGAACATCACAGCAAATCCTATACCTGGTGGTATAGCATGGGACAAAACTGATTACGAAATCTATGGCCCGGTTGAACTCTTGAAGTATCCACATCAATTCAAGATCTCTTTAAGTGACTTTGTATCACCCAGTACTTTCTCTGATGATTGGGACTTTGAAAATATTAATAATATGATGTCTGTTTTAGAAATATCGGCAAAATTTACAGAGCATGATTATTTACAGGGTTCTTCGAATTATGAAGAAATGTATTGCTTCAATCACTTTGGGCATCATTATCTGCATAAATCTGCTAATCCTAGAAATGTTTTCAGTTATAATCAGTGGGAACATTGTCCAACTCCGCCAAGAGGCAGTTCAAAAACATTTTATGACAAATTCCCATACTTCTCAGGGTTTAATATCACTAATCCAGAAACGTTTTATTTCAAAATATTAAATAAGACAGGAATGAAAAACATGTTGACAAATACTAAACTGATTTATTCTGAAAAATGTTATGAAAAAATGTCTACATTTGGTTTTGAATTTTGGAAAAATAACATTGAGACAAAAACCATCTGGGGTACAAAGGAGGGGCAGGTACAAGGTTTAGAATCATTATTCAGAGCCTGCATGATCCCAGAACAAATAATGTTCCTGAATGACACCATTCAACAGACAACCTGTCTTGGCCTAGCCAAGATAAAAGATTTTTTTTTTGATTATCAATTTTATTGGCATTTAGAAACAAAAACAAAGAACAAAGACAGACCATTAGCAGCAGATCGGCAATCAAAGGTACAGCATAGGGCAAAAAAAGGGTATGACACATTTCAGACCAAACAGCACGAATGCTTGGGTCAGAGCTATTATCAATTTTCACGGGGGCAGCAGATTGAACCAGGTCCCTCAGATTCTGGTGAACTGGTTAGGCGACCCTCGGGATTCACAGAGGGCCTCCTCTTGGCCCCGCACCAATCCACCCCTCGCCTCCAGTCTTGTACCGTGGGAGCCGCATCTCGCAGCCAGTGACGCGCAATATCACGCTTGCCCACGGCCACCGCCGTCCCCAGGAGGCGCTTATTCGCTCTTGTACCATCCAGGCCATCAAAGACCCCAGGAGTAGCCGGAGCGGGTCATGGGGAACCTCCCAACCCAGGGCTTGCGTTAATTCTCTCTCCACCCCTCTCCAAAATCGTTCCAGCCCCGGGCACTGCCAGACTATGTAGTAAAAATCAGCCGGGGAGTGTCCACATCTGGGGCAGTCCGGGGAGTCCCTCAAATGGGCACGAAAGAGCCTCTCCAGGGTGAGGTAGGACATGTGGAGATAGTAAATCTGTACCAGCCACAGCCTGGAGGACGTGGTCAGGATACGCGGGGCCATAAGGGCATCCCTCCAGTCTGCTTCCTCCAGGGGGACCACCCACCCCTCCCATCGGGCTCGCAGATGGTCGAGGGACGGGGGGCTGTAATTTTCGAGGGCACAGTAGATACGGGACACGCCTCCCCCTCCCCAGATCTCCCATCATTACTTGGGCCTCCAGGGGGCTAAATTCTGGGAGGGTAGATGGTATGGGAAGGTGGACATGGAGGGCGTGGCGCAGCTGCAGGTAGCGAAAGTGCTGAGTATGGGGGAGGGCGTATCGCTGTTGCATGTCAGCAAAGGCTCAAATGTGGTCCCCCAACCAGACATCCTCTAACACCGACACTCCAATGAGGTCCAAGCGACGGAACCCACTCAGAGAAGACACTTCCCGGAGCCAGTTCCCGTGCCAAAGGGGCATTTGGCGGGTAAGTTTGCGGTCCCATCCTGTGTGGTGGAGTGCGGCCCGCCACGCCTGCAAGACCGTCCTAGTGATGGGTGTCAGAGCCTGTGGGATCGGTTTAATGCGATCAAGGAGACCGTTGACGTTCCAAGACAGAACGTGGAGGGACCTATTCAGAGCGCACATCATGGGGAGAGGCAGGGGCATAGGAAAGCGCAGGGGGCAGGTCACAAAGAGGGGGTCCAGCACATCCCTCCGGAACCCGGGGTGAAGGACGCTGCGCAGGTGTAGAGAGCTCTGGGTCCAAGGCATCAGTAGGGGCAAAGGGGAGCGGGCGGACGGGAACCGCCGCCCGGTCTATGGATGGCTAAGATAAAAGATTTAAACAACCGGTCTATATCAAAGCCTGTACCTGATAAAAATAAAACTACAGATGAGGGGTTAGACGTGTCCAATATTTTACAACAAAACAGAACTATTCCTGATTGGAACAAATGGTTGATCTGGCCCACAGACACAAATAACTGTCAAGATAGATTCCTGAACAAAACCCAGGGGTTCAAACAGAACAGGCCAGACCCAAGATATTCCCAGAGACAACATCCAGGGATCATTACAACATATAGTGTAGGAAAACTATGCCTCGAATGGCTACAAAAATCCACACTACCCGAAATCAAGCAACACTTAACTTTACTTACAGAAGGTGCTGACTTGCGAGATTTCATAATGGGACCTCGCAAACAGCGTCAAAAACGTTTCATATACGCCGGTATATATGCAGCTTACAATGAAGCTTGGAAATTAACACAAATTGAAACTGCAGAAAAAATACGAGAAATTGATCGTATTAATTTGGAAAAATCACTTTCTTTAGTGGACAATGGGTTAACGACTGTGTCCTCCAGAATTTATTCACTGGACAGCATTTTATCATCTGCTATTGATATAATAGAACAGGATATGCTAATGTTACAACATGGTCAATCCCAATTACGTTCTATTGTACAGCTAGACTGGACGTTACAAAACCTCCGTTCAGGCTACATGCCATGGCGTCTAATCAACACAACGTCATTATTTTCTATCTTTAACCTTACTGATAGACAAATCTCGTTGGCACAAAAAGGAGCAGACTATACGGTGCTGAGCATTGAAAAACTAGAAAAATTACCATTGACAATGTCAGAACGACCGGTCATTGAATGGCTAATACATGGCACCATTACAATCCTGATAACTTTTCAGTTTCAATACTGCCAAAAGTCTATACCAGCAGGCCTGTATGAAAGGTTGGGTAAAGGATCCATCAAGTCAACCTGGAATTTACCTTATACACATAGATGTTGGAGTGGGGGCAAGAAAGAAGTATTTCTTAGTGGTAACAATTGTAAAAAATAAATAAGTGGTACACTTCTGTGTCAAGGAATCAACATGCATGGAGCCTGCGAAGGTTAATCAAACAACCTTTCATGTCATCTGCATGGCACCCCTACTACACAGATAGAGCCCTTTTTCAGACAACTTTCCAACGCTAGCTACGTTATAATAAGTGACCAAGCTGTTGTGGCATGATGCCAGGAAAAGCCTATCTCATGAGCGTTACTTCCAGGGTCATTTGTTGTATGCAAGTATTGTAACCAAACAGTTATTCAGACATGGAGGCAGCCATATGGCCTTCTGTGAATATCTCTTCAATTCGAATTGATACTTTAAGCAGAATGAAGTCTATTCATTTACAGACAACTCTGCCTTTAACCTCGTTCAAAGAGACGTATGATCTGCAAGTTGCAAGGACGGCGGCAGAGATACATACCCTATTATCGACAAATTGCCCCGTGCATTTCGTAGAAATGTTAAGCCAAATCTTAAACATGTCAGATACCAGTGGCATCACACATGTATTTAAGACATTTTTTTCGGGACTGTTAGCACCCTCTGAAACAGTTCTGGGCATCTTCCCGAATTTTGTGCATTCTTTATTCCGTGGCCTGCCTCTTATTTTGGGACTCGTAGCAGGTATTTTATTTTTGTTCCTCCTGCTCCGATATGGCAAGCCAAGTCACAGACTAAACTCAGGCTACGATGGAAGAAATGATCCTAGCAATACGATACCGAGTACGGACCACTAAAGTCCTCGGATTGGCCCAGCTAAGAGATCTGAATACTACCTGGTTTCTTTTGTTCAGACCAATCTGGCAAGATTGTATCTTACCTGTGCTTCGATGTCTGCTATGCGGAGAAGAATGCGTGTTGGACGTCTGTCTTACACTACCATCAGCAGTACCAATGGATATCGATGCTTTGCTTGGTCCGGTAACGACTCATGCAACGTGTTGTCCCCAGCGGCTACCTATTCTGATGACGGCATTCGTTGAGACTTTACCCTTACGATTAGGTGACGGTAAAGTACGAGATGAAAGCGGCACCACACAGGTACAATCTTCTGTGACCATTGCTGATCTAAACACCGATGATGGCAATGCATCGCATGTATGCACTATTTCCACTTTTTCGGAGTTGGCCCAACTTTCACCTACTGCTGTAGACAAATGTTTTGCCGGCCTATCTGAGGTAATGTTCTCTCCTAACAACGGGAATAATATTTGAAATAGCGAGCACACAGCGTCCCCTGAACCTTGAATTCGGCCTTCAGTTTTGATAAACAGAATTTCTAAAAAACATTTGGAACTATTTTCTTCCCGAAAGCGAAATTATTTTTCTCCAGTTCCCAAAATATTTACTTTTCTTTGGCACATGGTACTCTGCTTAAAGTAGAACTATTCTTAGAGAACAGAACTTCTATTTTTAGAGACTCTAGAGACAATATTTTGAATCAGCCTCTCGCACATGTACAATCTTGTATAAATATGTGATGAAATGGTCTCGACCTTCTCTTCTGTATTATGAGCCATTTCATAAATGTAACTTTCGTGATTGATTCAGTGAAGATTATAATGCACTTCAAAAAATATTATCTGAATGATACCACTGCTTGAAAAACGTACAGTATAATACTAATTTGTTTGTGTATCTATACCATTTCAAATGCATTTTATGTATTTTGGGGTGGGCTGGTAAACACATGCATACTTATATGTTATATTTTGCTTAGTATTTAGTAATGATGGACATTATACGTGGAGTGGGTGTTGTGAACGTATCTAGGATATTGAATATTCCAGATTCATGCCGTTATGTGGGTATAACAAATCATATCCTTATAAAGGCATAAGAATCATATCCATATTCAGTCATAGCCAATGCAGTCAAAATATGGCAAGGCTACTTCCCTAGGCTCTTAGAAAGAACAACGAGTTATTTAAACAAACCAAGCCTCTAGCAGCCCGGGAATTCCCCCTGCTTCTGTTTTGATTTGTCCTAGAACTCCTGAGAGTCCTGAAAGAACTGAAAGTTCTTAGTGACGTCTTATGTCCAACCTTACGTCAAACTCGGCACCTTCCGGGTATAAATATACCAGCATTTGCCTTAAGCAAACACATAGTGGCTTGGAGCAGAACGGCTATCTACTTACCCAAAGCCCAGCTGATGCGAGTGCCGAAGGAAGCCGACTCTCCCATTTGAGGCACTGAGAAAGACGCTGTCTTTTCTCCTGCCGAGAAATCCAGCTCCAGTGTTTCCAGTCACCCTTGCAGGTTGCTGGGAGATCGAGTCCTGAGAAAGAGATACAAGACCTCCTTCATTCTAAAACCAAAGTACGGAGCTGATTAAATCCTTAGAGAATTCTTGATTCAGATTCTTGGCAAAACTAACTTAACTTAAACTGCAGCTCACTTACTCCTTCCCACATACTAGGCTTAGGTTAGGTACACCGGGGTAGGTGTATTTTAGAAGCACCAGTTGAGTACGTTTAGTCAACTTTTATCATTGTATGTATTGTATATATTTTATCAGTTTTAAGTATCATATGGCTCAGAAACCATATAAATGCTTTTACAGTATTATTTCATAATACTCCTTTTACTGTACACACTTTACTTTATGACAAGTATTGCAATTGTTGCAATTCACTTCTCTTGGATGAGAAAGAAGACTGCTCAATAAGTAACAACTTTTATTGAAAACGCCGGTCTCTCTATTTCTCTGCACTCTGGTGAAACTAAGCATGCACGATTGACTTGGTGAAATAGGTATCTATTGTTTTCACACAACTCTGGAGATATATTCCTTATTCTGGAGGGAGCAAAGTTGTCATGTTTATGCGGTTGTCAGAAGCTAATCCCTTCTTGTCTATTCAGGAAAGTTAACTCATTCCTGTTCACTCGAGAAAGTTTCTAGTGACCTCTGAGCTAGCTGGCATTCATAATTAAGTCTAACATATTCAATAGAGACCTAGTCGACCTCAGTCCTATGTCTAAACTATCGTTTATTATTTTCCAATGCGCAGAGCCTATTGGGAATATAGGAACTACACTACACAATGCCCAGGGTGGGCGAACTGATCCCTGTATCCCCCTCCAATTAGAAAGAGAATCTGAGAGCTAGCCCACTGGCCAGAAGGGACCCTCACCGGGCCCCACAGAACACATCAAAATCACACGCTGAAACGATAGGGAAGGAAGATACCTCACCAACATCCCAGACGCATGATCAGAATAACAAAGAAAAAGCAGGCACTGATGAAGTGCGCTTGTTTAATTACCAGTTGAGAACCATGCCACCTGTGCATTTAAAAGCGGGAACATTAATGCCCAAATCCCGTACCCTCAACCTGTGTTTCCAATAGGAAACAACCCATTCCCAACCTACCAATCGAAGTTACCTCCATATTGCTGAGGAAACTGAACCAATGTGGGTCACTTAACAGCCCTACGAGGCCCTGAATGAGCATACAAATGGTGCTCAGCAAGGAAAACTTCTGTTTCCCGAGTTCTACATACCGACGTACCTCTCATAGAGTCTAGTCATGAGATACCGTCAAGCGCATTACACTGTGACTGCCAATACAGAGTACTTCCACTTGCACAGCAGGAGCACAAAAGCTTGATACCCGTAGGTGAAACCGCCCTCGGGCGTATGACATGCAGTCTACAATGAGGTGTAATTGTGTTGGTGTGATGCGGTCAATCACCATGTGCAATCCGGTCAAGGGCACGATCGTGCGAAGCTCGGTCACTGGATCTTTGCATGTCTAAGGTCTGTAACCACGGATAAGAGTTTACACTACATGCATTAAAGCCTTCCCATCTGCACTGATGCCAGCGAAGAAGCTCCTCTGCCCAGTGTCTACCGACCTAGACGCCCAACCTCAAAGACCAATTGGCAAGATTAGCCAAGCATTTGTCGCGGGAAAACGGAGCAAAACAATTAATTCTCAGCCCTGTCCCCCAACAGCATAGGTGTCACTGTTCCATGTGTAGAGGAATGCAAAGATTTACCTCTCTGTTAACTTGGACAAATAGATTAATTCACAACTTCGTGAACCAAACAGCGTGTGTAATACTGTCCTTTGTGCAGGGAAAACATGAGGCCTCCCTGAGGAACAACGTGCTCATCCCTCAAACCCTAAACTGTGTGGACATCCCAGGGTGTAGGGCAGGGGCGACTTGCACCCTGGCCCTGATCCCTGCGGTCACATCAATTCCATGGTACATGTGATTCGGCCTCTCTACCCCCATGTCCACCGGCCAATGCGTGTCTGTGTATGCAACCACATGGTTGTGCAAATCAATGCCGCCCAAACCCCCAAGACCGGCTAACAGAGCGGACAAGAGCGGTGTGCCCCAACCGCCCGTTGAAAAAGGCAGATTTCTCCTGGTAAGAGCCAACACAGTAAGCAACCTGTCTCCTCACAGGGCCCGACTGCCTGGGCCAAGGGCCCCGTAGCCAACTCGTGGTCAGCCCAGAAAACCGACCACGCCAGGGGCACCACACGGCAACCCGGGCCATAAAAGTAATGCACCGTACTGCCGTTGACAAATAGCTGCTGTGTTAGTATTTAAGGGCGGGGAACGAGGCAACACAACCGTGCCCTGCATGATAGGCGGTGGGCAAAAAGCCCCCGGGCTCCCACACTGGCATGGGATCCCCTCCCACAGCACCGCCCCCTCTCGCCTGCAACTGGTGCGGCACCCATCATGCTTCGCAATGGAGCTGACGCGGGGGGAGGTAGGGGGTTGACTGAAGGTACACCTAGTCTGGAACCTCCCTGTCATGCACCTGGAGCACCGAGGCCTCCTCCGCCCCTCGGCGCGCTGAAACAGCTGGCCCTCAACACTCAGGTCCACAATGGCTGCTCAGCCAGGGTCCCGACAGGGTCCTATTAATGTCATTGCTCAGACCCTTGGTTGGGCTGCGCACTGGAGGTAGTGCCAATCCAGCTGACCCATCCCTCTTGGTTGGGCAAAGGCAGGTAGCAGGGGGTGATGAACATAGATGCTGCTCTCTGCCAGTTTGAGTTGGTGTGCCTGGGCTAGTACCAGCTTGAGGGCGCTTGCTACCAGACGCCGCCCTGCCCATTCAACCACATGGTGGGGGAGGGGGGAGGACACTAGTCCCAAGCCAAGCCAATGGTGAGTGGTGCTGGTTGCCCCCGAATTGGGGGGGAGTGGGGTAATGACAATTTCCCTCCATTCTATCCCGACCCGATGCCAGGTCACAACCACAGCTGCGAAAGCTGCATAAACGCAATGAAGGGCGCAAGGGCTACTACAAGGACCCCAGGGTATGAAGCTAGGACAGGGTCATGAGCGGGATCACCTCACGGTGGGATGGGGGGCAGCGCCTATCTCACCAGCCTCACGACGAGAACTCAGATTGCGAAACAGGGAGACTAGCATCGCGGCCAACCAAATGTCGTCAAGGGTGGTCGGAAAGAGACGGCGTGTCCGACAGCTTGTCCATCACAAAGAGGATGCTAGAAATGCAGGGGAGGTATAAGTACCCTCCCCCAACCTCTATGCGTCGGAAGTGACGTGCCTAGCGCCAAGGTAAAAGGACTCCTTCCCTGAGTCCAACCACTAAGAGGGGTAGTGTTTGTGCCCAAATGGCACTAAAGGGCCACCCTTTTAGGTGGCACCCTGCGGGGGCCGCGGGCAGCTGCACAGTGTTGATATCGCCAACCCTAACCCACAGCACAGTAAGGTAATTAGTACACACTGCATTAAACAATTGCGCCACACAAATATTGTTGGAAAACAGTTTGCTGCAGGTTTATTTCATACATAAAATATGCCAACGTGGTGGGTTAACTTACGGGCGATCAAAGGGAAGGCAGCGATGAGTAACCTAAGCTGGCCACCCGCCTGATGAGCCAAACTGCACAGTGGCCAACCCAATCGGTGTTACCATTTTATCAGGGTATTCCCCCCCTCAATTACCGTGGACCACCAGTTCATGACTTTATTCACACCTTTTTAGGGTTGGAGCGTTGCAAGACAAGCCCTTGGTTGCTCAGGTTTATAACCGCCTGAAGGACTAGCGGGGCACCAATGTTTCCATCCAGGGTCCTGCTGTAAAGACTTCTGGGGTATGGCATAGAGCACCCCTGCTGTGCTCATTGAGAGGGTACCCCTATGTACCAATCAGCCTCTGGATCATCCTGTATCTCCCCAGTGCCATGGATGTGGCAGCCGTCACATCCAGGGCTACCCACCACTGAGGGTATTCTCAGACGTGAGTCCCTTGCTCACTTTGCCACTGGATTCAAGCAAGCCGGGCTGAAGACGGCTGAAATGCCAGAAACCGGTCCTCGGAAGCTGGTTTCCGGTCCAGGGAAGGCATGGCTTGGTAGTTCGGGCTGGCTGTTCCCATGAGGCACAGGGTCAGACTGATTTGCATATGGCCATGTCTGAACTGGGGTGGCACAGTGGGCTAAAGAACGGTGATGGATTAAACCCAGATCTCTCACTGGGCGTGAGTGTTTGATTGGTTCAGATGCTCCGTCCATCACCACCCCCTTTTGTACCGCTTTGTTCGCCATAAGTTGACAGGGTATGCTCAGACGTGAGTCCCTTGCTCACTTTGCCACTGGATTCAAGCAAGCCGGGCTGAAGACGGCTGAAATGCCAGAAACCGGTCGTCGGAAGCTTGTTTCCGGTCCAGGGAAGGCATGGCTTGGTAGTTCGGGCTGGCTGTTCCCATGAGGCACAGGGTCAGACTGATTTGCATATGGCCATGTCTGAACTGGGGTGGCACAGTGGGCTAAAGAACGGTGATGGATTATACCCAGATCTCTCGACTGGGTGTGAGTGTTTGATTGGTTCAGATGCTCCGTCCATCACCACCCCCTTTTGTACCCACCAAGGCAGGCAACTTAATTTAACTACAACCCGCCAATACCAATGCTTTTCCAAGATCCAACAGGAACAGGTCCGTGCCACCCTCAGACAGGTTTGCCTCGCCCTTCTCGAAGTACCCATTGGTGATGGCATTTATTAGGCCATGTCTTTTGAAACCAAAACCCCACTGTTCTGTGATCTTGTGCATTTTGCTACTCAATCTTCTGCAGGAATGTTCGGTAGCCTCCGCAGACCTGGCCACATCCAAAACCCTCAGCGGGGTAATTTCAGAGCACCGTAACTCACAGTGCCCCAGCATTTTCAGATCTCACCCATGGTAGATTTAATAGCCTTTATTAGTGCACAGCACCCCAGGGAAGTAAGGCCATTGCTAATGAGGTGAATAACTAAAATGTGAGGATGTGGTACCCCAACTAGTCTCTGCTGCAACTTGCAGACTGCAAATTGGACAATTTATTAGGCACCATTCCCAGTCTTACAATAAATAATATTTGAGCGGGTTGTCGGAAGACATAGCCCTATATTCGTCCTCTGTCCTGAAGAACGGCAGACATGACAGGTCATGTATATTTATGTTACCTACTGGCGGTCGCCAGTAGGTAGTTATAATTAGAACCTAGTTTCTATAGGAAAAGCATTTTTTGATTTGCCAATAACTTTGGCGCTATTTGACAAATCTTCACGAAATTTTCCAAACTCTGGGCTCGATTATGATCGCGGACGGACGTGAGTCCGTACGCGACCCCTGAGGAGGAGGGAACGTACGCAGGGGCTGCGGCGTTCCCTCCGAGCAGATTAGGATGTGACCGCCAGGGTGGCGGTCACATCCTCTATCTTTAACATTGCGGCGGGTGCAGCTTCAAGCTGCACCCGCCGCAAGGCTAAAAATGCATGCATCGCATTTGCATGCACAAAGCGGCAGGCACTGTGCAGTGCCTGCTGCTTTGTGCATGCAAATGCAGGGGGGTACCATAGGTACCCCCCATGTGCACCCCAACCCCCCTTCACCCAGGGGGCCCGCAACGGGCCCCCGAAGTGAAAGTCTGTATACTTTTCCACAGTGGAAAAGCAGCCGCGGAAAAGCATGTCTTTCCCACCATCCTAATATGGCTGGCAGTGTCTGTTAGACACCGCCACCATATTAGGGCTTTTCCGCCGCAGTCGTAATGCGACCGCAACGGAAAAGTGGCAGAAGGAATTCAAGACCCACCAGCCATCCTAATATGGCGGTGGGTCTTTGGAGGCTCCGCAGCGGTTTTTCCGCATCCTCCGGGCCGGCGGTGGCTTCCGCCGGCCCGGAGGATGTGGAAAAAACGCAATCATAATCGGCCCTTTATTGTTCACTGAGGTCAGCTCCTGCCTTAGAAGTTTCGGGGTGATTCGTCAAGGGGAGGACTTAGAAAAAAGGGGCTCCCAAAATGTGTTTTCTCCATGTTAATTTCAGTAGGAAACTTGAGACACAGCTATAGCCTGAACTGCTGAATGGAATTACACCAAATATGGCTCTTGTTGTTGGGGGGCGGAGCTTGCCAGCGTCGATGGCGGACGCTTGAGAGCTGAGCTCCGCCAATTCACCTTCATAATCCTGCAATAATCCTGCATTCACGGCAAACGCTTACTGCCGAGGACGGCGCACTACCCTTGGACACCACCGGCACCCCCGACGCTCTGAGTGAAAGGCAAACAAACCCTTTTTTAGAGCGAAACGGTGATCTGCCGAGTCGGGACTGAGGGCCTCGGAGCCGCGACCTTGCGTAGGTCTGCCCCCCGGAGAGCGTGACCCGACGAGCGGCGCCCGCTGCACCCCGTGCCCAGTGCCCTTGGAAGACGAATTCACGGACCCCGCCGCTGAGAGCGCTCTGAGACCTTCGCTGATTTATGCGCTATACAAATGCAAATAAAGTAAAGTAAAGTAAAGAGTAGGGCGCTGCGGAGTGCGACGTCCGGTACGGGGAATTGCTTGAGTTGAACCGTGAGGTTCAAGGCTGCCACGGAGGGCGATCGGCCCGCCCGATCCTGGTGTGTGGGCGGACACGTTGCCGAGTCACAGTACTGGAGCGGGGGCCATACCTGAGCGGGCAAGGGACTGCGGGGACCCCTTCGCAGCTGCAGTGAGCTGCACGCGCCTCCTGGAGCCGGAGTGCGGCCTTCGACTGCGCAGGATGCCCTACCTGAGTGGCTGGGGAGTGAGACTCGCTGGGGCCTACGAATTCACTGCCTGAGAGTCGGCTCTCACTGGTAGAAGCCCATCCCCCCCTCCATGGTGCGGCAACTAGCCTCAACAAACAGTTGATACTGCATGTGAGACCGATCAGACCCAGGGGAAACACACTGTGCCGACCATAGAGAGACTGAGGCGAACCAGGGCCCTGAAGACACTACGGGCGGTACGCCATTTTGGCCTAATCCGACTTCCTCCTTCCCCCCCTGACGAGGAGGCAGACTGCTGCGCTGTGCGGGCCACGCACGTTGGGTCAGAAAGGGCGACCAACCGGACAATACTGAGACTGCTGCTATAGACTCGCTGAAGAGCTGCCTGGAGCTGCCCTGGGGTGCCCCTTCCGTGGTGGTCTGGTCGTGATGGCCTATCCTGCTCGAAGACAGTGGTTGCTACACTGAGGGACGTGCTGGGGACCCAGGGTGCCTGTACGGGAGCTGTGCCACGTGGGCCACTGAGACCATATCTCCCCCGGAGCTGCTCTGCGTGGAGCGCACTTGCGGAGCTACAACGCTACAAGATGGGGAAAGGCGATAAAACGCAGTCCAAACTGCCCTTCGAACAGCGGCGCACCAATGCCCCGGATTCTGGGGACCAGGACAATGGACAGCCTACTGCGACGCAAGACAGCTCGATCTGCTCCGGAATAAAGGAATTGCTGGTCAGTATGGAAAAGGGCCTACAAGATAGCATGGCGTTGATCGGCACGAAGATTGACGCACTCACTTACCGCATGGACAGGATGTCGGAGAGGGTCGATAAACATGCGGAGCGCCTCGACATGTCCGAAAGGAAGATCACCGAAGTGGAGGAGGGGCAAATGGAACTTGACAAAGATTGCAAGCACATGGCAAAGCTGTTACAGGTGATCCAGGACAAATCGGAGGATTTGGAAGCCCGTTCCCGGAGATCCAACATACGAATTACGGGGGTCCCGGAGACGACCCAAACGGGTAAGATGGAGCTATTTGTTGAGAACCTACTGACCACCCTGCTAGGGGAAGGCATATTCTCCAACATGTTCATAGTCGAGAGGGCACACCGCACATTGGGCCCAAGACCGACCCCAGGAACTCCCCCGAGGCCCATAATAGCCAAGCTTCTGAACTACAGAGATAGGGACACGGCGATACGAGTCGCCAGGGAGAAAGGCCAACTACAGTACGAGGGATCAAACATCTCCCTATACCCGGATTTCACCGCCAGAGTGCAGGAGGAGCGGCGACACTTTGCCCCGTATAAACAACAGCTGCGTGATCTTGGTCTGGACTACGCGATGCTGTACCCAGCGAAGCTGAGGATAAACCGACATGGTCATTCCCACACTTTTACGAATCCAAAAGATCTTCAAAAGGCGCTGAAGAACTGGGCTAAAGACCAACGGAACAATCCTATGGAACAATTGGATGACCAGGACCCTACCAGTGGACTGTAAGAACAAGAATGACCACATCGTGTCCCCTGACCCAACCTGGATTATTATGGCCAGCGGAACATTGCTGTGAAATGTTGGTCCGGGGGCGCTGATCGTTTGCCTCCCTGATGTTGAGAACAGTCCTGATGGTGAGATCCGAGAACACTTCTTGAGCGACCACAGACTCTGTGACATGGTGAGACTGTTCCAAGTTAATGTTGCATATTTCTCTCTATTAGACTCTTTGTCCTTTTATACCTGCCTTCTAGTGGGCGATGTGAGACTGCTCCTGTTGCTGTCACATAGAGTTGGGGATTGTTGGATGTCGGGTGGTTGGAGTGTTATGCCTCAGGAGAGACTGATATTCATGGTAGACTTGCATCCAGACATGTAAAGCCGTTGAATGACATGCAAGGGGTGATGAGGCGGGGAGCCGCATGGCAGAAACTGTTTCAATGCAAAAGTTACCTGTTCTAATTTTGGTGACTTCCGCCCCTGCGCTATTAGCACAACAGGTTCCAGCAGGGACCTTTGGGGGACATTCGGGGAGTTTGGTTGGGGGGGATCTATACAGTTTGGGCCAAGTTGGGGATGGTCTGCTGTGGGAGGGGGGGTTGAGTTTCATAGAAGGGACACTAGGCCACCTGTAGACTACACTAGAACGGACACTCCGGCTCAGGCAATACTCAGACCACACGGCATGGAACACAACGTTGCATATACAGAGCACTCGGACGAGGCACGGAGTGTAGGTACTGTTGACTCACACCTAGAGAGCGAACCACGACCCCAGCGAAGCGATGGCGACTGACATGATCAACATAAACTTGGACAAGATTAGGGCGCTCACATGGAATGTGCGCGGCCTTAATGATCACAGGAAAGTGCGGAAGGTGCTTAGCTATTTGCAGAGACACAGCATAGATCTGGCCTTGATACAGGAGACACACCTACCCACTGATAGTGGAATATTGCACCACAGGGGGCTGAAGGGAAATGTTGTGGCTTCCAGATTTACCACACACGCTAGAGGGGTGATAACATGGGTAAAACCTAGATCCAACCTCACGCAACAGTTAATGGACTCGGACCCGGAGGGGCGCTATGTCATATCCAGGTGCACTGGTAAGGGAACATCATTTGTAGTTGTTAATACGTACGGCCCGAATTACGACTCTCCCGACTTTTACGAGAGCTTAGCAAGCAAACTCAGACATTGTAACCCTTGTGGTAAATAAATATTTACCGTCGGAATTTCTATGCAGTAAAGTTCAATAAAATAACTCACTCGGAAATGAGAGGCAGAATCCGTGGTATCAGAGTTATAAGGGTTTTATTCCATAAAATGGAATGGTTCGAACCATGGTATCATGTTCCTTTCACCATTAAGGATCAGGAAGGGATAGACAATACTTTATTAACAGAGTACAATATATATAGTCAATGCATATAATGGTGATGGATACAGAAGGCGTAACAGCTGAGAGAAACGAGATAAGAACACATGTGCGTAACAGAAAGGCGTGCACGAGGGCGTACACAGAGGTGTGTGCTAGAAACGTCACATGAAAGTGTCACAAGTGGGTGGATACATAGTGGAATCTTGCAATGTCAGCAGAAATCTGTAGCAAGGATGCGAGCGCAGCAGCATGACGTGTGACTGACGTGAGGCTGGAGGGTGCAGGGGACTTGACATTTAGCACTAGAGGAAGAGACAGAAGTCTGGCATGTCAGATCGACTCGTTCCCAAATCATATCTGATATCTTGTGTTTAGGGAACTATATTATCTAGAAGGAAAGGTCTCTTGGGCAGAGGCTACTCTATACTGACTATTAATGCGTGCATATGTGATTACGTGTCTGCGTGTAATGCGAGGGGCCAAGGGCCTACCATGGTAACGGGAGCAATGAATTACTTGCATGGAGACAGAGAGGCCGGGCCCTTTGCTCTGCAGCCGGGGAATTGTTTATCTATTCTGCTAGACTGGAATGTGTTTTCGAGGATCTGAGCTCGGCTATACTGATAACTTGAAGGCAAAATACTGTCTTTGGCAGGCAAGCAGGCCGAGCCGGGCACCGCTCGCCACGCAGGGAGTAGGACAGAGGTCAGGGATGTATCCCATGTTGCAGCTTTCAGGAGGCAGAGAGCAGAAAGGGCTCGATGGCAGAAATCAGGGCCTAGCTCTGCAGGGCTAGGAAAACGTGAAAGTGCACCATGAAAAGACGTTGGCAAGGCATACTTAGGAACTGAATTATCGATCCATTCATGGTGGATCTGAAAGAGGACATGTTAACGTTGGACGCAAATGTATTTGCGTCTTCATAACTGGTCGAGGAGGGAAGTTACATGCACTTTAAGCTCGTACATGGAGACGGTGGGGTTCACGTTAGGGGACACAATTGACCATAAAAATTCATATTACCTCATTCCTTCCTTGTCCCCTACGGACCCTTCATGCTATATCAATCTTCATTAGTCCATCTATTTGTTCATATAACATCATTTGCTCTTCCTTTTTCAGGCGGGATTTAGAACGTGGACTTGGATGAGGAAAACATGATGTGGCGCACAAGCCGCAAATCGCTGGCCCACACTGTATACATAGGCAACAACTGAATACTATGAGAAGGGCTATTCCGAGGAAGGATAGGACTTTCCATCCCCAGGCTGATAACACGCTCCAGAACCAACCGGACCAAGTCCAGGTGCCTGGATTCTGGTGTATCTGACTTGCAATCTTATGGAGACGGGTTATGGCTCTATATACTGACGGTGCGTTTTCTGGAATGAAAACACAGCAACTCGATCCGATGACTCTACAGGCTCCGCCCCTATCGGCCAGGATGACGTCAAGAACAAGACGATTTTGAAGAACAACAAGTCTCATAGCAGACTGTTCCTCTGTTAGGTTGCCTAGGGTGGAAGTAGTTTCATTTACCACTGCTTCAAGGGTTCTGGTCAAGTGACGTATTGATTTGCTATTAAAGATAGCTCCTAAATAGGGAAAGAAACCTTTATTGAAATCTATATATCGTTCCCATGCCGTTTCAGTATAGTCGACAATCGGGAGTTCTCTCTTGGGTCTATTAGGTACTAGACGGGAGTTCTTATGATAATCAGGTGGAGCTAGAAAAACAGGTGGCAGAAGGAATGCAATGTAACATGTCCCATCCCAATCTAGTGGCAAACGTATATAGGCTGTATGACCACAGATGAAATAGGAATGGCGGGTAGCTTTGAATGTAGACTTGCCTTTATCACAGAATTCGATCACAGTAGTACATTCACTATGACCTAGGGGTACTGAACCATTCTTTCTGACACATAATTCGCCTTTGACTGGTAACACTGACATAGAGGGTAAGTCTGGTCCTGTATCGGACTGGACATTCAGAATCATGAGGTTAAGTGTATAATTACCTAATCCATATACTTCATTTTCTAGATCGGTCCCTGTCCTTTGTGGAAGACCCTCCTTGTTAGGGTAACATGCTTTATGCATAACTGTGTTCAGATTTCCCCATACCCAATCGCCTTGGTAGACTATGGAATCAGAGTCTAAAGAATTTATTAAACTAAACCAGGCACCACAGGAACCATTATGTGTGAACGGATACGGGAAGAGGGGCAGGACTCCCTTGTATTTCTGATAGGGAGGGAGTCGGCCACATATCCAACAATTGGTAGCATTGCTGGTCTGATGGGAATGATGTAACATACTGATAAAAGTATTGTTGCGCAGCGCAAGCCGGTAAGATAACTCGTGCGGGGGCAATTCACTGAAAGTATGCTCGACAGTGCTATTTGGAAAAAAATGTGCATGTATGGAAATAGGAAAGTACATGTGTAATATTAAACTTGCAGCAATAATCGTAAGACTCAGAAAAAACATAATCAATAATGTCACGATGCAGTGACTACGGAGAGATTTACAATATTCTCGTTTCTTGAGTTGTTTCTGTCTATCTCTCTCTCTATTGGGGTCTAACTTGTACATGTCAGGAACCTGTCTAACCGCTTCACCTAGGGGAGGACTTAAACAATTAAACTGTCTGACTTGCTAGACCTCAATTTCATGCGATACTCCTGCTGAGGAGTTTTCTCTACCAGGGGGAGTTTAGTATCAGTCTCTGGAATGGGGCAGGGCTGGGAGTCTGTCTTTGGCGGCAGTCCATAGTATTTTTTGATATGACTCGAGTGGAGCCAGCCCTTGCGGCCCTCCACCTTCACTGCTGTCCTTGTAGTTAATAAAACAAGCTTCGGCTCCTGCCAGCGGGGCTCCAGCGGACTCCTCCTGTCGAAGTTCCGAATAAAGACGTGATCACCAGGGACGATCTTGTGTGGCTTCACCTCGGTGTTGTCGGGAAAGGCTGCAGCCACCTGTGAACGACAAGATTGTAGTGCAGACATCAAGGAGGCAAGGTAATCTGTCAACATGTTACTATTAACATCGGTGATCTTACGAGGCAGAGGCGTCCCCCACATATTTGGTGGCCTACCAAAGACCACCTCGTACGGGGATAGCCCTGTTCTAGAGTGTGCAACCATTCTCATGTAAAACAATGCAACTGGCAAGGCGACTATCCAGTCTACCCCTTTCTCGGCACAAATCTTAGCAAGACGTGTTTTCAGTGTCTGATTGTGGCGTTCCACGAGGCCTGCTGCCTCGGGATGTCGGACGCAGTGGAATTTCCACTGATATCCTAGCAGGAGTGATACCTGCTTCATTAGTTCGGACGAGAATGGCTGACCGTTATCTGAGTACACGACACGAGGCAAACCGTACCGTGGGAAGAATTCACGAACCAACTGTTTGGCAGTGGTCGGAGCAGTGTAATCTGGGACCGGATATGCTTCTGTCCAACGGGAAAGTGCACATACAACTACGAGGACATATTTGAATCCTCGACATCGTTCCATCTGGATATAATCCATCTGGAGGACTTCAAAAGGGTGATCGGGAGGATTGAATCCACCTTGCTCTACAGGAATGCTTTTGCCTGGGTTGAACTGACAACAGATCATGCAAGTACGCACTTTCTGTTTTGCTGCTGCTCGTAAATGTTTGTTGTACCAGAGATTCTGTAAACTGTCTAACATGGCCTTTTCTCCTAAGTGTGCTGGACTGTGTGCGGTGTTAATCATAACTTGAACCATAGAGTCGGGGAGAAACCATGTGGCTTTTCCCTTCGTCATCCATCCCTGTTCTGTCTGGATCCCTCCTAGTTCAGTCCATTTCTTTATTTCGTCTGGAGTAGCATGTGTCTGTATGTCAATTACATCTAGTGCGGGATCCTTAACTGTCATGCAATGTGTCGGTGTCGGAACTATTGTCTTTGTCATATCAGCTGCACGTGTGTGAGTCAGAGCTGTGTGTTTCGCGGTTCGATCGGCCAGGTCGTTACCCTGGGAAATCGTATCTGTAACTTTAGTATGTGCTTTGCACTTCATGATAGCTATGGCTGATGGCAAATGTATTGCTTCTAACAATGCTTGAATGAGGGGACCATGCTGGATCCTGGCTCCGTGAGAGGTCAAGAAACCTCTTTCCTGCCAGAGTACACCGAAGTCGTGTACGACTCCAAATGCATAACGTGAATCTGTGTATATGTTAACATTCCTGTTCTTGGCTACTATACAGGCTCGAGTCAGAGCAATGAGCTCTGCAGCTTGAGCAGACAGTGTATCAATACGGTGTGTTTCATTGACTTCAGTTTCAGTGGTCACTGCATATGCGGCCACTAATTCTCCTGTGCTTGTTCCCATACATGAACCATCCACGTAAAGTGTCAGGTCTGGGTTAGTCAGTGCAACATCTGTCAAGTCTCGTCGGGGCTTTGTTACTGCGTTAATGATCTCTATACAGTCATGTGGAGCTGGATCTGTTATGTTCGAGGGTAACAATGTGGCAGGATTGAGTATATTGCAGCGTCTGGTTTCTATGTGTGGCTGGAACAATGTCAATTCATAACCTGTCAGTCGTGCTATAGTCAAGTGTTGAGTCTGGGTTCTGTTTAAGAGAACTTCCACAGAGTGTGGGACTTGTACTGTCAGGGGATGTCCTAACACTATGGAATCACTTTGTCGGATTGCTAAGGCTGTCGCTGCAACTGATTTTAAGCACGCAGGCAGGGCCTGGGCTACTGGGTCTAATGTACTCGAAAAATAAGCACACGGCTTATGTGAACCTGCTTGGTCTTGTGTGAGGACAGATAATGCTGTGCCATCACGTTCTGTAACGAAAAGTGTAAAAGGTTTGTTGTAACATGGTGTTGCTAAAACTGGTGCTTGACATAATGCTTTCTTTAATTCGTCAAAAGCCTGTGTGTGTTCCTGAGTCCAAGGGAGGTCAGTCGAAGTCGCTGCCTCCTGTGTTGTCAACTGTATGAGTGGCTTGGCTAGAAATGCATACTGGGGAATCCATTGTCTGCAGTAAGAGGTGAGGCCAATGAAGGCCCGCACTTCCTTTTGTGTCTTGGGTTGCGGTAAGTGTGCAATTAACTGAATGCGGTCAGGTGTTAGCTGTCTCCCCCTCTTGGACAGCAAGTGCCCAAGGTACACCACTTGCTGAACACAGAATTGTAACTTTGAAGGGGACACCTTGTGTCCCTTGTCAGCCAAGAAATGCAAAACCGTCAGTGATGCTTGTTCACATTCAGGTTCGCTACGGGCGGTGATCAACAGATCATCGACGTACTGGAGTAGGGCAGTGTTAACTGGCATGTGAATACTGTCAAGTTGTCTTTTCAATGCTTGGCTGTAGATGCTGGGGTTTTCTGTGAATCCTTGAGGTGCGCGCGCAAATTTGATGCTACGACCATTTAAACAGAATCCGAAAAGGTGTTGGCTCTCCGGATCAATGGGGACACTGAAGAAGGCGTTCTTGAGATCAATTACAGTAAAGAAGGTCGCCTCTGAATCAATAGCAGTCAATAATGATGAGATGTCGGGGACCACAGGATACTGAGGTACAATGCATTTATTTAATTCTCGTAAATCAATCACCAACCGATAAACTGGAGGTGCATTCGGGTCAGTACGTTTAAGAATCGGAATGATAGGGGAATTACATAGATTGGAGTCGGTTTCTACAACCACTCCCTGTGCAATGAGCTCTTCAATGATTTCCAGTAAAGCCACTACAGCATCGGGTGGTAACTTGTATTGTCGGATTCGGGGTAGTACAACTCCTGGCTTAAGTGTAACTCGGTATGGTGTAATGTGCATACAACCTACATCAGTTGGGCCTTGCGCCCACAAATGTTCTGGTACATTTTTCAATCTGACATCAAAATCTCGTAATACATAGTGACCCTTAAAGTCACGCAAAAACAGTCTAACTCCTTCCGGAGAACAACATATTACAGCTCCTAGAGCTTTCAGTGTCTTGATACCTAACAAGTTTTCTGGGCATGACTTCGTGAGCAATAAGTCTGTAGTACGTGACAATGGACCAACTGCTAGGGGAACAGGTTTCGATACTTCATTAACAATAGGCTGTCCTGAAAATCCAAGGGAAACATTCTGTGAGCCTGAGAGGGGTGCCCCTGGAACCTCGTCGTGACTTATTGTTGTTCGACTTGCCCCTGTGTCAATCAAAAACTTTCTATCTTTTCCTAATACTTGACTATGTACATAAGGACCCTCTTGATCTACAGGAACTTCAATGAGAGGCAAGCCAACCTCCCTCTCTAGGCTGTTTCATGAGTATCGCTGATAGTCGGGGTAATCAGATTGTGCATACTGGTACATCTGCTGCGAAACTTGCTGTGTCGCGGCAATGGGCTGTGGATGTGGTTCCGCTACTGTCTGTACTGTCTGTTGTGGAGCAGGCATAGGCTGTACGTTCTGTGGAATATGTTGCTGAACCTGGTGTTGGACCTGGTCCTGTCTAGGCTGACGTGGTCTCTCTTTAGTTTTTCCTGTTGCTATATTGTATTTCAGAACTGTACATTCATTCACATAGTGACCTGGCTGTTTACAATAGTTGCATGTCCCTTTAACGGGAGCCGCCGTATTATTAGACTGTGTCATACCCCTTTTCTGACCGTCAGCTGGAACTGACTGAGCAACTAACATTTTCATTTTCGTATCTTTCATACGTCTCTGTTCGTGATCTTGTTCTTCCCTAATTCTATTCTGGTGATACTGTAACATCTGTAACATTTGGGACGGTGTATTTGCTTGCCATGTACTTTCTACTTTCAAAACACGGTTCTCAACTTGAGGCAGGGAATTCTCGACTAATTCTGATACAAAGAGGTGTGGGTATGACTCGCTACTTATTTTCAGGCCACTGTTAATAATAAAACATTTCTCGAGTCTAGAATAAAAATCACTAGTGTCTTCATCGTGTTTCTGCTTACAGGCTGAGATTGCGTCCCAATCTTCCTTTTTAGTTGTTAACAGTCTAGGCAAAACCTGTACTAATAAACCTGGTAATGCTTTAGCTTTATCCCCAAGGCCTAAACCTGCGTTACGACCATTTTCTTCGACTTCTAATGCAGCCCAATCGATCTTTGTGTCTCCCACCTCCCATTCCTTCTCCTTTAGTTTCTCGTAAATTCCAGCAGGCAACAGTACTTTTAACATTTTCATAATATCTGTATACGTGTAATCGCCCATGAGTAACATATCTTTAATCTCTCGGTGAAAACCTGCAGGGTCTTTATCATGACTGGGCAGTATTTTCTTCATTTCCAATAATTCCATTTTAGTGATGGGTGTGTATACGAATACACGTTCTAGTGTGTTATCGTCTTTTCTGACCGGATGTACTTCCCGTAAGGGATTCTGTCTGTCAAAGTAAAACATTTTTCTTTCTGGGGGTGGTGGAGCTGAAATAAACTGTGGTTTCAGGAAAGCACTATATTTATGTCGATGTTCTAGAATTTCTTTAATTAAATCAGTACCTAGGCCTCTCCATCTATTCGAGAGCAGTTCTACTAATATTTCCGGTAAGGGACCTGGATCAGAACGTTGGCTTTTGAACAACGTAATGAGATGCTGAATCATGTATATACCAGCTAATTTTTGTTCAGCAGGGGAAAGGTTCAAAAACGTCTGTGCTACTGTATCATCATTATAGGTACTAGAATTGTTAGCCCATTGTACTGCGGACCGGGCTAGTTCTTGTTCATCCATGGAATTGAGTACATGGTACCCCATTCGATCTTGAAGTATTTTATCGGTAGCCTGAAACATATGTTCAGGAGAACTCGGATTTGATATAGCAGAGAAAAAAAGTCTTTTGCTTTCTGGACGTATTGTTTTCTTAAGGTATCTTCCCTTACCTACATATGCTATCATCTCTTTGTCTGACTGTTGCGAGGTTTCTGCTAGATCCTTTATATCATCCTCCTCTTGCGAGGAAGTTGGATCGTCTAGTTCAAGTTCTTCTTCAGGTGCTCGCTGGGCATGTATTTCTATTATTTCTTTACGGATCTTTCTAACCATATGATGTACACTGTTCTCCTTATCATGTTTACCCTCCGACATATTCTGGCTCCATCTAATCAGTCTATTCATCTCACTTTGCGGAAAACCTGCCTGATCTTGTTTTCTTATTAAACAATTAACCAAAAATCGCATTATTAAACCTTTAGTCTCAACTTTCTGACGTGACATGGCTTCAGTAACAGACTCCGGTCCTTCTCCTGTTCTAATAAAATAATACAATTTGTCTAGATGATCTGGCATTTCTGGTAGTAATATCAAATAATCTGTAACGCGTCTCAAACGTATGGACGCTAACAACATGGGTCCTGACGTACCAGGTACTGGGTCATATCTGCAGTCTGTAAGTTCTCTTCTAAGTTGTTCGGCCGGTGCGCCTTTCGGTGTCCGAGCCTTTGCTAAATCTCTCATTGTCACTCGGTGTAACTGTGGGGGTGTTTGATAACCTCCTGTAGCACCTCCTGAAGCGAAGGCTTGAGCATAACCTGACTGTAGGGTCGGTACCTGCTGTAGCTGGGTTGGGTCCTGGACCACGCCAGTCCCAAAAGGATTTAATGGATGCAGTTGTTGAATACCAGGGGGGACAACGGGAACGGGTGCGGGTAGCGGACCTGGAGGGATCTGCTGTTGCGGACCTGGGGGCTGATGATCATGGGGTAGGAGGCCGTCAGTGGGTACAGGTGGTGCAGGTACATGGGCAGGTGCAGTAGTATATGTAGGAGCTACATCGTCTAAATAGGAAGAAATAAAAATGTCTGCTGCGGTCTTGTGACGTAATTTAGTCGGAATCAATGGAGGGGGCAGATCTTTTGGTATTTCCGGAGTGGCCTTAGGTAAACCCTCGGCCAAAAGAGGATACATACCATTCACAAGAGTGTTTCGTTGTCGGTCTACTTGTGCTGCTTTAACTCGTATTCCTTCTTCAACTAGTACGTTTTCTCGGGCTTTATCTGAATCTTCTCTATGTTTTTCTGCTTTTCTGAATTCTTTTTCTGTACGTCTATGCGATTCTTTACGCCACAATTCTATGGCGTCTTTCTGAGATTGTCTGGCCTTCTTTTTCCATAGCGCTTCTTCTACTCTCATGATGCAATCTGCATCCCATGTCCCTGTAGCGGGCCATCTATATTTCTCGTCTAGGTTCTTAGTATAATCGACCCATAAATCTAGATATAATATGGCATCTAAGCCGTGCTTATGGTACATGAAATTTCCGGGAGTGTCCCTAGGTGGGACAGGAATCGCTTCCTCTAGTATCCCTTTCCTAGTTCCTAACTGTCTTAACTTTGAAAACAATGGCATCTTGATATCTGGCACTTGAAACTTACTCGAACTTGAACACACTTTTTACACAGAAACACAGTAATGTATATCAAATAGTCACTCATACCACGACATTAATCACATAGAAACATTTTGAACACATATTGACTATACATGAATTCTATAACGAAAACAAAATCGAACCGTTGAAGACACGAATTACTTGATATACTGCTAAACAGTACAGATACACTGCTAAAACAGTGCAGACCGGGTCTGTGTACCCAAACCCGTCTTGACCGGATACATAGTAATGCACCCGTCTAGATGCGTCCCCAGCAACGGTACTCACCGGGAAGCACGGAACGGAAGGCCTCGGAAAACTCGTCTGGACTGGACCGAACTGGACTGGACTCGACTCGTGACGTCACAGGCACGTCGGAACTGGTGGGCCTCTAGACACCTCGGATCTTGCTCTCTCGGCTGGGCTCTGGTCGGGATCCTCCGCACTCCTCACCGCCTCGTCTGGATGCTGATCGCAGTCTCCGTCACCTCCGTAGGCCTGAGGGAGATACAGGAAATCCTGCAGGTACGCGTAATTGTCCGTCACGGCTGTGGCAGGGGCCGAAGCCTGCGACGCACCTACCGGCGCGTGGGGTGGGGGAGGGGACCTATTCGGGCGCCAAATTAATGTGGTAAATAAATATTTACCGTCGGAATTTCTATGCAGTAAAGTTCAATAAAATAACTCACTCGGAAATGAGAGGCAGAATCCGTGGTATCAGAGTTATAAGGGTTTTATTCCATAAAATGGAATGGTTCGAACCATGGTATCATGTTCCTTTCACCATTAAGGATCAGGAAGGGATAGACAATACTTTATTAACAGAGTACAATATATATAGTCAATGCATATAATGGTGATGGATACAGAAGGCGTAACAGCTGAGAGAAACGAGATAAGAACACATGTGCGTAACAGAAAGGCGTGCACGAGGGCGTACACAGAGGTGTGTGCTAGAAACGTCACATGAAAGTGTCACAAGTGGGTGGATACATAGTGGAATCTTGCAATGTCAGCAGAAATCTGTAGCAAGGATGCGCGCGCAGCAGCATGACGTGTGACTGACGTGAGGCTGGAGGGTGCAGGGGACTTGACATTTAGCACTAGAGGAAGAGACAGAAGTCTGGCATGTCAGATCGACTCGTTCCCAAATCATATCTGATATCTTGTGTTTAGGGAACTATATTATCTAGAAGGAAAGGTCTCTTGGGCAGAGGCTACTCTATACTGACTATTAATGCGTGCATATGTGATTACGTGTCTGCGTGTAATGCGAGGGGCCAAGGGCCTACCATGGTAACGGGAGCAATGAATTACTTGCATGGAGACAGAGAGGCCGGGCCCTTTGCTCTGCAGCCGGGGAATTGTTTATCTATTCTGCTAGACTGGAATGTGTTTTCGAGGATCTGAGCTCGGCTATACTGATAACTTGAAGGCAAAATACTGTCTTTGGCAGGCAAGCAGGCCGAGCCGGGCACCGCTCGCCACGCAGGGAGTAGGACAGAGGTCAGGGATGTATCCCACGTTGCAGCTTTCAGGAGGCAGAGAGCAGAAAGGGCTCGATGGCAGAAATCAGGGCCTAGCTCTGCAGGGCAAGGAAAACGTGAAAGTGCACCATGAAAAGACGTTGGCAAGGCATACTTAGGAACTGAATTATCGATCCATTCATGGTGGATCTGAAAGAGGACATGTTAATGTTGGACGCAAATGTATTTGCGTCTTCATAACTGGTCGAGGAGGGAAGTTACATGCACTTTAAGCTCGTACATGGAGACGGTGGGGTTCACGTTAGGGGACACAATTGACCATAAACATTCATATTACCTCACCCTGTCGACATCTGGTGGGGGGGAGACATGAACTTTACCCTTGACCCCCGACTGGACAGATCTGCGGGTCCGCCTCGCAAGCCCACTGCGACCACAGTGGAATTACGGGGGATTATGACGCGTCTTGGACTCTGTGACGTCTGGTGCACTCTGAACCCTACACAGGGGGGCTACACCCACTACTCCGCCTACCATAACATCCACACTAGAATCGACTACAGGCTTGCTCCAGAGGCCAGATTTAGCATGATTAGGAGCTGCAAAGTCCTTCCCAGAACCCTGTCAGACCACTCTCCGGTACTTCTGGAGCTTGCAGTCCTACGCCCGTCTACCCCACCCTTCACGTGGTGGTTCCCACCTTACTCACTGCTAGACCCGGTATTCAGGGGAGAATTGGCGGAATCCATTGACCAATTCTTTAAGACCAATATAGGTTCAGTTGACAGTTTCCAAACGGTCTGGGAGGCATTTAAGGTTTACATCCGGGGGGTCGCGATCTCCAAACACTCGGGAGTCCTGAAAACGATCCGGGCGCGACTAGCGGCCCTGGAGAAACAGCTGGGTGACCTGGAAAAAAGACAGAGGGACAGAGCAGACTGTGAGCTAAGCAATGAAATTAAACTCTTGCTCGAGGAGTACCATGATGAAGCGGACAGGGAAGTCAAGCACATGGGAAAGTATGCCACGGCTAGAATGTACGGGGAGCGAGACAGACCCGGCACACTTTTAGTGAGAGTTGTCGGAGGAGGAAGGAGATGCCAGATAATAACTGAGGTTAAATCAGCTGTAGGAGATCCCTTGACTGATCCAGTAGATATAGTTCAAACGTTTAAAGACTATTATGCGACGCTTTACTCAGCCCAGGCAGGAGATATGGAAGAAGACATCAAGGACTATCTTGGACACATAGACCTCCCTTTCCTCCCCGATTCCGACAGGGAATTCCTGATGCAGCCGATAGAAAAGGACGAAATCACCGAAGCCTTGATGAGCATGAGGTCCGCCAGTGCGCCTGGCTCTGATGGTCTCACTGCGGGGTTTTACAAAGCCTTCGCAGAACAATTGATTCCACACCTGTCCACCCTGTTCGACGAGATCTGCACAGAGGGCAAAATGCCAGACTCGATGAGAGAGGCACTGATAGTTACTATCCTGAAACCTGGGAAACCGAGCGACGAGTGTAGCTCGTATCGCCCCTGTCCCTCCTTAATGTGGAGGCAAAGCTCTACGCTAAGGTACTGGCGGCTAGACTGGCCTTGCTGGCCCCTCAGTTGGTGGCCCCAGAGCAGGCAGGCTTCATCCCATGCAGGAACCTGACATACAATATCCGCACAGTATTAGGCACTATTCAACACACACGGCAGGACAGATCTACATTGGCGGTATTCCTTGACATGGAGAAAGCCTTTGACTCCGTGGAGTGGCCCTTCATGAGACGGTGCTGCAGCGCCTGGGACTCTATCAACCATTTTTGGAAATGTTGGGGGCATTGTACCATGGACCGCGAGCTAGATTGCATATTAATGACCTCGTGACAGAATCGTTCCCCATCACCAGAGGCACTCGTCAGGGGTGCCCACTTTCTCCACTGCTATACGCCTTCGTGGCAGAGCCGCTGGCTTGCGCCCTCAGGGAATACGACGGCAACGAAGGCATCTGCTTCCCCAACTACAAGATAGTAGTTTCAATGTACGCGGATGACACTCTGCTTTATGTTAGAGACCCAGACAATAATTTGACATCCGTGCTCAGGGAGGTGGTGCACTTCGGTGCACTGTCAGGCCTCCAAGTGAATTGGTCAAAGTCATTGGCTTTTCCTTTGACCCCGGCGACGCAGCCCACAACAATGGAATACCCGCTCACCTGGACCACTGACGCGATTAGATACCTCGGGATTCACCTTCACACGGACCCCGAGATCCTCTTCAGAGCAAACTACGGCACGGCCTTCAGCAAACTAGAGGACGATGTGACAGCATGTTGTAAGCTTCCACTCTCCCTCATTGGACGTATAGCCATCATGAAGATGATAGTGCTCCCCAGATTCCTCTTCTTATTCACTGCCATCCCGATGGTGCTCCCCAAATTTTTTTTTCAAAGACTACAGCAGGAACTAACTAGGCTGGCCTGGGCGGGCAGACAACCACGGGCGAAGTGGTCGACTCTCACATTACCATACAGTATGGGGGGACTGGGAGCTCTAGACCTAGAATTATACTACAGAGTGTCACAGGCGGCACACCTTCACACATGGGTACATGGACACAAAGAAATCCCGCACTTGAAGATGGAGACCCTCTTTGCTCTCCCGTTGTCCCTCCCACACATGATATTCGAACCAGCTGACCACCGTACGGGAATCCTTGATTCAATTGCGGCCACGACACATGCATGGAATAACCTTCTGCAAAAGCAGAGTGGTGCGCTATTATACACCCCCAGCATGCCAATCGACTGGACACGCTGGCTACCCCCTCTGCGCGACAAGGGGGTGCTTGAAGTGATGCGAAAGCTAGGGATTGCGACAGCAGGAAACCTATTTAGCGATGGAGTGGTAAAAACTTGGGAACAGGCCCGAACGGACCAGGAGGACCCGTCCCTGCTGACGAGATTCCACTTCTTCAGAGTAAGACATGCATGCCTAGAACTACTAGGGGGAGACATGGCAGAACCACCGGAAATGAAGGAGCTCACGTACATCATACAGGTTGCGACTCCCCAAAAGCTAATCACTCATCTCTACTCCCTGGCAATGTCACACAGGGAAAACACATACACTAAAGCGAGACTGGCCTGGCAGGCTGACTTACAAATTACGCTGGGTGATGATATTTGGAAATACTGCTGCACCAAAACAAGGGGCATATCCCTGAACGGCCGACACAGGCTGGTGCACTTTAAATTCATTAACAGAATTTACTACACCCCGTCCAGACTTCATAGGTACGGTCTTAGACCCACAGCGGAGTGCGAACGATGCCATTTTCCAGACGCGGACTTTCTCCATTTGGCGTGGGGCTTACTGAGTGTTAATAACTTCTGGCATAAAATCTTTGCAGACCTCAGCACCATTGTGAAGGTAGTTATCCCCCCGGACCCTGCGATGGCCCTGATAGGATACACCAAGAGCCTACCAAAAACAATTTGCAGGTAAGTTGACATGGGGCTCCTACTTGCACGCAGGGTTGTCGCATGCTGCTGGATGAGAGGTCCGAGGCCGACTACTAAACGGTGGGCAAACGACATGCTTTATTCCTGCACGCAATCTGAGATATACAGCGAACTGCTGCCCCCCACAAGCACACCGAAGAACTTCTGGGGTCTATACCAAACATACATAGCAACCAGCGCAGACTCAGACCAGGAGGAAGGGGCGCGGGACTCCCAAGGGGTTGCGACTTAGTGTAAATGGTGCGGACATACAGAATCATATGCTGGCTGTCGGAGTTTGAGAGGTGTGGAGAACGGCAGAGGCAGACCAGTTGCCTGGGCTCTATGTGTCTCAATGCTGCAGGGCACTTCAGACGCCGCCTGCCCTACTTGTAGGGTTGTTGGCTAAATGGCTGTGTAACCATGTGAGAAAACTGTGGAAGAGTGATCTATATTGTGTTGTTCTACAGGCCTATGGGGGGGGGAGGTGGGAGGAGGGGGGTAATGAAGTTTTACTGTACTGGCTGCAACCTGCATCCAAAATCATTAAAAAAGAAAATAAAATAAAAATATGGCTCTTGTTCCAGAAAGCACGCTTTTTTTCTCAAATGGCGTATTTCCATTCAGTCATTTTTGAGATATTTAAAGATGTATAGATATCGATATTTGCGAATTGTGAGATCTGATTAGCTTACCCTGAGCCCCCAGGCCCAAAAGAAGCATTTTTTTGTTGTTGAAATTTTCGGCCAGGTCGCGCTGAGTGCACGAACTCTGTCGAAAATGAAAAAAAATGAAGCACTGGCTCCTGCCATTTTTTATTTTTTAAAGCCCCCGGGTGTTCCAGGTCCTGGGGCATTTTTAAATTGTGTAGCGGGTGCCCGTCGGGGCCCCCTCAGCTCAGGGACACCACCTCCATGGGGTTTTTTAATTTATGCATGGGGCCCCGGGGACCGCCACCTCTTCAGGGCTTTCTTATCAAAAAGTGGGAGGGCCTCGAGGCCCCCCAAGCCCGGGGACCGCCACCTTCCCTGGGATTCATTATGATAGGATCGGGGGTCTCACTGGCCCCCCAAGCCCCGGGGACCGCCACCTGCCCAGGACTAAAATAAATAATCTGTGTTGAGGGGCTCGACCCCACAACACTGCCCCGGGGACTACCAGCTCCCCGGGGCTTTGTAAATGTTGGGAGGGGGCTGCGTGGCCCCCTTCTGAAGCCAACTAGGTTTGATTAGGCGTGGCGCACTGCGTAGGTTGATTGATAGTTGTTAGAATGGTGAACAAGTGTCAGGTTTAAGGTGCGCCTACAGGTGGCGTAACTGTTCAAAGTACGTCTTAAATGGTTGAGGGGTTGAGTGCGCTACGGGGGTGTAGGCGCATCCCTGTGGTGGGCACACTTGTATGGAGCTGTGTGTGGTAAAACAACACACAGTGGTTTCCAGGCAGTTAATTCAACACACACAGCTCCATACAAGTGTGCCCACCACAGGGATGCGCCTACACCCCCGTAGCGCACTCAACCCCTCAACCATTTAAGACGTACTTTGAACAGTTACGCCACCTGTAGGAGCACCTTAAACCTGACACTTGTTCACCATTCTAAAAACTATCAATCAACCTACGCAGTGCGCCACGCCTAATCAAATCTAGTTGACATTTACCTTTACTGTTCTCAAGGCAGGCAGCACGCACCTGACAGCATGCAATACGAAGAGATCTCTAAATCTACAGAAGCTCGAGCTGAAACCTTAGCTTTTGATACTGAAGCAACAGAGAGGATATATGCTTTAATCAATGAAGACTTAACTCAAACTGCGACCAGCAGAACAAGGGAACAATGCATCAAGCAACTCTTATATTTATCAAGACGCCGTATCAATCAGAAACTACACGCCAACACTCTGATCAAGTACCACAAGGTACTCCGCATTCCTCGTGGCCTACGGATCGCACTAAAACCTTCACTTTGTAAGAACTCTAAAACATTTATTGAGAGGTGGAATGCAATCCTCAATAAATGCAGCCTGGACCTGATCCTATTAATCGTAGAAGAATTGTCTGGCATCCTGACCGAGCTCACCCACGAAATAACAACCATTGAAAGTGAATTAAAAGAATTGAGCACTCCTGAAGAATTGACAGCTACACTAGATGAGATTAATGCACAATTGGATAGACACACAAAAGAAATAAATGAACGTAAGATACGTAAATTCCGTCGGGACACCTTGGATTACAAACTAGGAGAGGTATACACGTGGGCTGATGTGTATGCCCAACGTCGCAGGAACAAACCCTACAATCCTAATACAGACACCTCATCTTCAGGGAGTGACAACACCAACCGACCTCCGAAAAGAACCCCGACAGGGACATCAACAGCTACTCCTTCATCTAGTGAAGCACTTCCCACTCAAAACATTGATCTAACCACCACTGAGTCTTTTTTAGAGGAAGGTTCAGACAAAACCGCAGACCCAGACGGGGCAAGAGGGCAGGCAAAAGGCAACGGAGAAACTCAACAACCTTTAAAGGTAAACAAGAAAACCAGGAGGAATCGTTAGTGATTAATATTTCAAATACCCACCTAACTGATCACGAAGCCAAGATTCTCCAAAAAGGCATGACATTTGTTCCGACTAACGACACCAACTTACTTGAATTGGACGTCAGCACGTTCAAACTCACAAGGAAACTTCGGCTTAAACATTTCTTTGAAAAAGTTCTTGACCCTACCACCGATCCGAAACCAGATCAACTCATGGGTTTACGGCCTTCCAGCACTTTTATACCACCAGTCAGTCACAAAAGTATTGACACATTCGAGACCTTAGTGAAACAGGATATCACTAAGATTAATTTCCGAAAAAAGACTCATAAAAATATCACCAACAAAGACATTGATACTCTCAAAAACATTGCACGGAATCCCGCTATCAAATGCTTGAAAGCAGACAAAGGTGGCGCGCTCGTCATCCTTAACACTGAACTATACCAACAGAGAATCACAGAACATGTCACGGACCGCAATGTTTACCTACCCCTTGATGGTAATCCCACGAATGAATATAAAATGGAACTATTGTCAATCATCAACAGAGCCACAACCGATGGAGTCATAGAAGAAAGAACCAAGAGATACCTGGTCACAGAACATCCCCGGAGTCCGTCTATAACCATGCTACCCAAGATACATAAGAATCTGATGGACCCACCATTTCGTCCTATTGTTTCGACCAGAGGTTCGATTCATGAACCGACAGGAAAGTTTATAGACCGTTACCTACAACCCATGGTACAAAACTTACCCAGCTACATAAAAGACACCACGCAATTGTTGAACAAACTATCTGAAATGGAATTTTTGGAAAATGAGAAATTAATCCTTTGTACAGCCGATGTGAGAAGTTTGTATACCTCCATCCCTCACGAAGGAGGGATCAACGCAGTCGAACAGGCCTTACTTTCATCTGAAATCAACGACACTTTGAAACCCTTCATCCTCGAACTGATGGTATATACCCTGTACCATAGTTATTTCAAACACGACGAAGCCTGGTATTTACAAATGTCCGGAATGGCTATGGGCAATTGCGCGGCTCCCACCTACGCGAATTTGTATATGGGCAATTTTGAACTCAACCACATCTATTTAAACAAAACCTGGATGGATAACCTGAAACTTTACACACGCTACATCGACGACTTACTCTTCATTTGGAAAGGCTCCCAAGAGAGTCTAGAACTTGCTTTAAGTGATCTCAACACCAAAGATGATCGCATTGACTTTACTTGGAACATCAACCAGCAAGAGATCGCTTTTCTGGATGTTCTCATTCAAATAACCCCACAAGGCATACAGACAGATCTGTATCGAAAAACCACAGATCGTAACAATGCCCTACTCTACAGCAGTTTTCATCGTAATTCTTTAAAAAGACACTTGCCTTACAGCCAGATGCTGAGAATAACTCGTATTGTTTCCGATCCCAACATCAGGATGAACCAAATTGCAGTCATGGCATCTAGATTTCGTTGTAGAGGTTACCCAGAGACCATCCTCAAAGAAGCCACGGATCGTATATCCGCAACCTCTCGGACAGAAACTCTAATAAATAAGCCAAAAAGCGACAGTCAAAGAATGGTACTAGTTTCGAGATACTCGACTTCCAGCAACAAATACAAACAGATCATAATGAAACATTGGCGCATCCTCTCATCGGAACCGGATTTCGGGGACCTTTTTCAAGATCCCCCGATCTTTGCCTACACCAGACCCATGAACTTCAAAGAAATGTTATCCAAACAAACAATCGAGAGCACCTCAACTACCCATACTGGCACCCGACCATGTCATCATTGCAGCAATTGCAATAACATAATGAAGGGCAATACTGTCTGCCACCCAATGAGAGGTTTCAACATTAAACTGAATGTAGACGCCACATGCAACTCTTCTAATTTGATCTGTCTTCTTAAGTGCCCATGTGGTAAAACCTACGTGGGAAAAACAAGCAGGAAAATAAAGACAAGGATAAATGAACACAAGTCTAACATAAGGACCAAGAACATCAAGTCCAACATCGCCATCCACTTTAATGAGGCCAACCACAACGTGGCTCAACTTAAATACATGGTCCTCGAGATTGTCCCCAAAAGAGAAGGCAGAGATAACAATAAGGCGTTGTTACAAAGGGAAACTGCCTGGATATACAGGCTGCAATCACAGAAACCTTTCGGTCTTAATGACCGCACAGAACTGAGCTGCTACCTGTAATGCCGCCCGTGGGCATTTATTGATGCACTGTGACACTGTTTTACTGTTCGCATGATTTATCTCACACAATCTCCGTGGTACCTTTGGGTCTTTCATTCACCCTTCCAATATGGCCGCTTTTTCCAACCTACACTGTGATTCTCTCTTACATCTTCCCTACCAGTCCCTCTTTAGTTTCCTTGATCCTTCTACCTCCCACTTAAACTCCGCGTCTGCTTCGCGTAGTTCCACCCTCCCGGAACCCACCACCCGGCTCCGCCGTTCCAGCAGACCCAGTAAGTTTTTTCACGCTGTTCTTGCAGCTTTCAGCTTGACTATTACCCGCCAATGTTACTAAAACCGGCGATCCTATTTCTTTTTAGGATCACCGACCACCACGCATCCTGTAAAAGTAAGCCCATTTTGAAGCTCTTCAGAGCTACCGTTTTTCACCATCCCCTGTGTTTCAATCCGTTTCCCTCGCATCGTGTCACACTTATTCTGGGCGCATTTAACTTCGGTGCACACCCGCTTCATCTACGGTTTTACCCGCTATTTAAATCACTTTGTTTACTAGTTTCACCTACGATTCTTCCATTCAGACTTTTCACGGTGATCTCATTTCTATCCCCTCGGTGAAACTTTCAACGAACTTCATGTTTTCTTTCACTTAACATTGCAAATGGACGCATGTGGTGCATGCATTTAGTCACCTATGTAAATATCGATGTTTTTCATTGATTTCAACATTTTTGTATATTGATTTGGTTTTAAATATCCTCTTTGTTCTAGTGCTCCTTGAGAAAGGACAGTCTTGTCCGAAATGCATCGGAGCCAGTTACAGCTTTTGATGAATTAAAACTGATGGTCTGCCAAATTCATATGAATTTAATATGAAGCATAACAAATGAAAAACTTTCATTAAACCTTTTGAAATCTTTACCTATGGAACTTTACTTGAATTAACTGCCTGGAAACCACTGTGTGTTGTTTTACCACACACAGCTCCATACAAGTGTGCCCACCACAGGGATGCGCCTACACCCCCGTAGCGCACTCAACCCCTCAACCCCTTCTGAAGCCCTCAATGTCCCTGGGGAACGCCACCCCCCAGGGCCGGCTCCTGCAATGTCCCGGGGGTGCCCAACCCCGGGACATAGCCGTTTTCATAGCAAACTCTGCTTCGGTTTTTGGAAGCTAGAGCAAGAAACCTGCTCTAGCTTTCAAAAACTGAAGCAGAATTGCTTGTGCAAAAGCAATTCCGGCTTCCGCAGTAGGCGGGGAGCTTACGGGACTGTGGGGGCATTGGGGTTCCCCCCACTGTCCTCAATGTAAAGGGCTGGCCCTGACGGATGGGGTCCATAGGGCCAGAAGTTGCCCAGGAGGGGGGCCACGCTGCCCCCTCCCCGTAATTATTTTTTTTAAATGGCTGGGCCCCAGGGGATGGGGTCCCGGGGCCAAAAGTGGCAGAGGGAGGGGTGGCCACATGGCCCCCTGTAATGGCCGGATTTTCTGCTTAGTTGGGATCAGCCCCTAGGGGCCCCTCTAACCCAGCCAGAACGTAACCACATCCCTCCTCAGGTCCATCTATCCAGGCACCTGGGTACCTACCTGAGGATGGGGAACTCGCAATATACAAGCTCATATTATCAGAAACACCACTAAATCTATAGGGATACTAAGAATACTCACTGATTACTAAGGATATCCATGCCCTACACCACACTCATACCTTATAGTCTCGCGACCACATAGGTCCAGACTAATCTACCCTGGGGCAGTTCTGATTATCTACCATTACACACCAGTATCCTCCCTGGTGTTCTCATTACACACATGGGTCTGCAGCCCCAGTGCTCTCATTTATATCTGGTCTACAATCTGGCAGACCTCCACGCTGGTCTCCTCCCCAACGCTCTCATTTACACACGGCCCGCAATCCGGCAGGCCTCCACACCGTCTCCTTCCGGTGCTCTCACTAACGCCACTTACCAATGACGACCACTTTCCTATGGACACCTATGGTTTTCTCTCTATATGTTGGGAAGTCTCTCTCACTATTCACTAAGGGCTTGCTACTACAATATTAGGAGTTAGCCAATTACTAATATGCGCCTTCTGCTCCTGGCATCAAAGGTCCCCTCGCTTCCTATTTGCCTGATCACTCCTTACCTGATCAGGATTTCACATCCGTTCATGCAAACAATGCTCCAGCGAGAAAGATCAGTTACCATGATTGAACAAGAATACAAGGCACATGTCAGTTCACTAAGAACTGGGGTTATCTTTTAATTACAACAATATAGACACATACACAGATCTGTATTATAATGGACACATCCACATGTAACTGACAAAGACTATAGATAGAACACACCGCTGCAAGGAAAAGGATTAGCAATACAATAGCCTAGGGAATAAAGACAAGATTAAGATGTAAGTGTAAAGTAAACTAATATGACAGGACCAATATCACCTGATTAGTGTGGAGTCTTGTTCTAGCTGTCATCTGGGCTCCTCTCTCGTCTGTGTCTTGGCTCATCTCAGACTCTCTCTCTCTCCTGCACTCTTGGATACACCTCTGCGCTGATCACTTTGCACTGGATTTCTCTCCCCCACGGACTTTCTCTCCACATTCCAACTTCAATCTAATGGTTTCTGCATTTCTGATCACCGTTCATTCCACTAGCTTGTTCACTCTGTTTCAAGGTTTCTGTGCCAATGTCCAATTAACTCCAGCTGCTCCCACAGGTTAATCCAACCTCTACTTCAGTCTCTTCTAAAAGGCATTACTTCAGACTCCAGCTATTCACAACTCCTCCTGATAAGCAACTGCTTCTGACTGCTTCCTTCAGTTCCAGCTCACTGACTGTCTGTTTGTCTTCTCTCTGTTCCAAGCATTTTCTGTCTCTTCTCCTCTTGCAATTCCACTCCTCCAACTCTAACAACACTCTCTGCTTCTCCAATTCAACTCAGCTCTCTCTAGCTTGAACTCTCTCTCTCTCCTACTCCAACAGCTCCTCACTCTTCTACCACTCCAGCTCGACTCCCTGACTCCGCCTCTGCACTTCACTGATATAGAATGCTGTTTCCTCATGCAAAGTTCCAGCCATCAGCCTGCCGCCCACCAGATCTCTGCACCACTTCGCATCAAGGACACACACCCAGCTGGCCAGCCTTTTGTGGTGTCTTCGACACAGAGAATAATACAGCCTACCGATAAGGGCTGGCCCAGACCGGTTCTCTCCAAGTGAACAACAGCTTTAACTATAAACTTTACCTTTACCCTGCAAGCCTCTCAGCTCCATCAACATGGAGTCTGTCTAGTTCTGGGCCTATACGCCTGAGAAGGATGAAATACCCCTTAGCTCTGTCAGAGTACCTACATAAACCATACCAATGTGTAATATAAAGTCAGGACCACAGGATCCAACCTCTACTATAAGCAAGTATGTCAAAGCCAATAGGCAATAGACAGATTGGAGTCAAGAATAAGGGATCTATCATCATATTAAGCAGCTATCCTCTTCTAGGTCTGGAAAAAAGGGCTTAAAAGGGCCAACACAAGCTAGGAATACGTATCCTAGATGTGAGCAAGATTAAAGTCTATACCACTGCTAAATAGAGCCAAAAACCCTGCCAAGACATTCCACCCTTAGACTTTAATTTGCGAACATCTAACAACAACAACACCCATATAAACAAACATCAACATAATCTATCAACAAATCAAAAACCAAAAAACTCTCTAAAATGAATGACAACTTAAAGAAATTCCACCTGAAACTTAATGTAGGGAATACAAATCTAACAACTAACTGAAAACAAATCAAAGCACCCTCGACCTGAATGCTGAAACATATCTAAGATTTAATCTGATAATAACAGAAACTATCCAAAGCATCCTCAAACTAAATGTGCCTCAACTTCTAGTGATAACTGATGAAATCTAGTGATGTAGGGACTTATGTGTTGAATGAAAACAGCAAGGGGCCTAAATGGGGCCTACCTACTTCGAACAACTTAAGAACTAAATGTGCCTCAACTTCTAATAATAAAACAACAAAGGGCCTAAATGAGGCCTACCTACTATGGTCAACTTAAGCTAATGATAACTCATGAAATCTATTGGTGTAGGGCCTTGTTTGTGGAATAAAAATAACAATGGGCCTAAATGAGGCCTACTGACATTGGTCAACTTAAGGAAAAATTTGGTGAAATCTGAGAAATAAACATGACAAATTGTTCTCAAGGTCTGGGCAAACATTAATAATAGATGTATTAAAAGACACACCTCCCGGGACAACTTAAAGTCTAGGGTAACCACCCTTGGATCAATCAAAGTGAAAGTGTAATAACAAGAAAATAAAGACAACCCCATTCCTACAAGATAGCTGGTGTAGCACTAAGCATAGAAATATATATAAATGTGATGTATATATAAAAGCACAATATCATAAAACAGTTAGCATCCAGGTTCTTCACGCTGTGGAACACATGTGTGTACCACCATTTAAAAATTATCAATCCTTCATTGGCAAAAACTGTTTTGCAGAAAACAGGAAAACTATAATAGGTGACTGCATCCTAAAAAGCAAAGATAGTACTACATAAACATCAAAACCATGAAAACATTTCTTTTGTTTAAAAGTGGGGCCTGTTCGTAGTGATTGGAAAGAAAAACATGGGAATAATGCAGGCCAAGGAATTACATAACATATTCCCGTTGTCGGAAACATTATCAAAATCCAATAAAAATGGGTTCATGTAGAATACTATTGGCTTTATCAAAAATATATCCAAAGTTATTTTAGGCGGTTTGAACCTGACCGCTGAGGCAGCCAATTGTAGAATATAATTAACCCCTTCCATGCTCATGACGAGCTCAGTCAATGTTCAGCACAGGGGAAATTTGGGACTCAAGGCAGTCAATTTTTGGGATATCAGTGTAGGTCACCACCCTGCATCTTCATCCGGTAGCAAGGAAGCACGTCCTCCACCGTTGATCCACCACCAATCCGGTCTGGTCTGGTCTGGTTCCATCTTCCAAAAATAATAAACTAACATAAAAACATGAAAATAAAAAACTAAAATAATAAAGGGAGTGGGAGGGGGGGGGGGGGGGGTGGGCCGACGCACACACCGAACACCACAACCCAGCAACCTAGGACAAGAAAACAAGTTTCATTAATCTTGCAGGATAAAATTTTCCATTTAAAAAGCACCCCAAGTGCTTTTCATTGTCGAAAAAAAAAAACTTAATTAATTAAAAACATTCTTCTAAAGTCAGGAAATAATTAAAATCATATACTTTTAAATTTGTTTGGGCAAAATCAAATTTTTACATACACAGCCAGAAGGGCCTAGTAATACCCTAATCCTCTGTGAGACAGCCCCTCCCTTCAGAATACGCAGAAGCCAGGCTACAGTGTGAAGTAATTTGAATCACTGCCAAGTGCTGATCTCATTGCAAGGGGAAGGCACTGCCAAGCACTCGATCCAAGCATCTCTAGTCTCTAATCAGGGAAGCCTACCCAGGCCTACTGTATCTAACGAACTCCAAGGGCCAAGAGTCTGCCAACTACTCTGCATGTGCGAGGATCCCTTATCAGCAGGCAATGAAGCTGTCTGCGCCGACAGCAAGGAAGAGCGAGTTGACCCCCCCTTACATAAACATTCCGTCCGCGGAACAAAATTGGATGTTGGCCAATCATAACAAGACAGGCAGTGTTCGGAGCCTCTAGAGGGAAAAAGCCCCCCTTTACAAATCAGCTGGTCTGCCAAGGTCGAAAAACACCTTCTTTGTAAGCTGTTCCCAGGCCACATTATTTAACTAACGAAAGCAAATCCAAATGTGGTAAAAAGCAAAGTAATCTGTAACACAGTCATATGCAAGCAATTTAAAATAATTCTGGTACAGTGTACTGCTACTAAAAAGCTCCACTTTCTAAAAAAAAACACTTTTGTCAAATTAATTCAGCTAGAAGGCAAGACATTTGAAACATGGGCATTTATTTAGCATGCAGATCAACACACAGAAAGGGGCAATTTGCTTCTGCACATAAGACTATGCATTTTGCATTTGAAAAAACGAATTATCATGGACTGTTGGGTTTAATATTTCTCTGCACATATATATATCAGGCAGCATGTTTAATGGACACTGCTTTTACCGTGCAAGGTATTACCTTTCTATCAACAGCTTGTCAAAGTACATAGGCGAGCCTTGTAACTAAATGCAAATTAAACTAATGTAAGGGACACATAGCAATGCATTAAGATGGTAGTGTGTCATAGTTATCATTTTTAGTCAAAATAGAACAATATATTCTGCTCCACCCTAACTATACACACTACCATCCAAAAAATAAAAAACAAAATCACAATATACATGCAGCTGTTGAAAGGGAAATAATATTAAAACAACATAAAATGCAAACACATTTCATCATTGATTTTTTCCAACCAGGGGCAACATGTAATTTTGCATTGCAGCATAATTTATCGTGCAAGCCTTTCAATTCAACCTAGTAAAAGGGCCAAATTCATATATTATCAAACAGCCATTTATTTTCCAACTGAGTGGGTTAACTTACATCTGCATATTAAAACAACTACATTTGAAAAAAAAAAGGTTCAGCTTGCATCAGGGAAAAATAATAATGAGAACACATTTGTTTTAAAAGCACACGGTTGCCTGTCACTAATTAAAAGCACATGTTACTGTGCACTGTTGGGCAAGAATACCTACTCACAATCTGTGATCATTCTAAAACACCGGTCTAGTTGGAAAACCCTCAAAGAAATAATTAATGAAAACAGCCCGTAGCATGCATTCTAACCGGGCCATCTTTTTAATCATTCACTCATTTTAAATCGTGCATTCAAAAATAATTCTCCACACGTCTGTGGATGCATATTAAGTAGCACATTTAAAAGAACACTGCTCTCTCCCTGCAAACCCTTATCTCAATCCGACTGGTTGATTTATAACTTACCGACCTCTAAGAGTCAGACACATGAAACATCAGCTCCAAGGCAAACCCACACAAATTCGTAGACGCAGTTCAAAAAGAATGTTAAATGAACAGAGCTCTACGCTCAGCACAAGATGTTACCTTTCCATCAAGAAGCTGACAAAGCACATAGGCAGACCCAGAAACCAATAAAAGTCAAATCAAATCATCAACCATCAAAACACTCACTGACATTTATAGTCAGCTCAAATAACCATGCATGTTAAACAGCATGTTAAAATAAATACTGCCATCTCAATTCAAGATATTAACACTTTGGCAGCTCAAACAAAATCATTCCCAATGACCGTAGTACATGGGAAATTCAAGATAACAACTCTCCACGTTTTCTCATAACATGTACGCACATCTTCAAAACGTTATCCCCAAGCACCCGAAAGAGATCCAGCTCTCTCCTGCCTAACGTAATGATAACATGCCCTGTCCAAGCCATGACCACATGGCGCAATTCACAAGCCATATTTACAAGACAAGCTCTTCACAAGTAATACAACCAAGGCGCAATTCACAAGGAACACAGCAAAGCAAAATGAGAACATGCTCCTCACAAGCCACAATTACATGGCGCTATTCACAAGCCATATTTACAATGAAAGTCAACAAGTTCAAAAAATGACACGCTCCACACAGAAGGAATATATGCAAGGCGCAATTCACAAAGAACACAGCAAGTCAGAATGAGAACATGCTCCTCACAAGCCACAATTACATGGCGCTATTCACAAGCCATATTTACAAGAGAAAAAGTCATATTACATTGAACACATTTCACATTGCACAGCATAAGCAGACGCAGCAAGCAATATAATGGGCAATTTAAAAGCATTTTTTACACACATTTGTACAATTGGACCATCACAAAGATGTTACTGGCTCCTTCACGTAATGTCATCCTTCAACCCTGACAGTTCAAGCACCAAAATGAAAACCATTTCTTCCACCCTGCTTAAGTCAAATGCCATGATGTACTGCAATCTCCTCACACTGCAACTGTTCAAGACCATAGGTCACACAGGCTACATAAACCGCAAAACTACACCAGATGGAATCGGCGCTCAGGGCACTCCCTCACAACACATGGGAACCTCTCCAAGCACATGGCCAGGACACACAGGAGACGTAAACGGACGACTACACCAGATGGAACTGGCGATCAGGGCACTCCCTCACAACACATGGGAACCTCTCCAAGCACATGGCCAGATCACACAGGATTCGTAAGCAGCCGACTACGCCAGATGTAACTGGCGATCAGGGCACTCCCTCACAACACATGGGAAACAATCCAAGCACATGGCCAGATCACACAGGATTCGTAAGCAGTCGACTACGCCAGATGTAATGGCCGGATTTTCTGCTTAGATGGGGTCAGCCCCTAGGGGCCCCTCTAACCCAGCCAGAACGTAACCACATCCCTCCTCAGGACCATCTATCCAGGCACCTGGGTACCTACCTGAGGATGGGGGAACTCGCAATATACAAGCTCATATTATCAGAAACACCACTAAATCTATAGGGATACTAAGAATACTCACTGATTACTAAGGATATCCATGCCCTACACCACACTCATACCTTATAGTCTTGCGACCACATGGGTCCAGACTAATCTACCCTGGGGCAGTTCTGATTATCTACCATTACACACCAGTATCCTCCCTTTGTTCTCATTACACACATGGGTCTGCAGCCCCAGTGCTCTCATTTATATCTGGTCTACAATCTGGCAGACCTCCACGCTGGTCTCCTCCCCAACGCTCTCATTTACACACGGCCCGCAATCCGGCAGGCCTCCACACCGTCTCCTTCCGGTGCTCTCACTAACGCCACTTACCAATGACGACCACTTTCCTATGGACACCTATGGTTTTCTCTCTATATGTTGGGAAGTCTCTCTCACTATTCACTAAGGGCTTGCTACTACAATATTAGGAGTTAGCCAATTACTAATATGTGCCTTCTGCTCCTGGCATCAAAGGTCCCCTCGCTTCCTATTTGCCTGATCACTCCTTACCTGATCGGGATTTCACATCCGTTCATGCAAACAATGCTCCAGCGAGAAAGATCAGTTACCATGATTGAACAAGAATACAAGGCACATGTCAGTTCACTAAGAACTGGGGTTATCTTTTAATTATAACAATATAGACACATACACAGATCTGTATTATAATGGACATATCCACATGTAACTGACAAAGACTATAGACAGAACACACCGCTGCAAGGAAAAGGATTAGCAATACAATAGCCTAGGGAATAAAGACAAGATTAAGATGCAAGTGTAAAGTAAACTAATATGACAGGACCAATATCACCTGATTAGTGTGGAGTCTTGTTCTAGCTGTCATCTGGGCTCCTCTCTCGTCTGTGTCTTGGCTCATCTCAGACTCTCTCTCTCTCCTGCACTCTTGGATACACCTCTGCGCTGATCACTTTGCACTAGATTTCTCTCCCCCACGGACTCTCTCTCCACATTCAAACTTCAATCTAATGGTTTCTGCATTTCTGATCACCGTTCATTCCACTAGCTTGTTCACTCTGTTTCAAGGTTTCTGTGCCAATGTCCAATTAACTCCAGCTGCTCCCACAGGTTAATCCAACCTCTACTTCAGTCTCTTCTAAAAGGCATTACTTCAGACTCCAGCTATTCACAACTCCTCCTGATAAGCAACTGCTTCTGACTGCTTCCTTCAGTTCCAGCTCACTGACTGTCTGTTTGTCTTCTCTCTGTTCCAAGCATTTTCTGTCTCTTCTCCTCTTGCAATTCCACTCCTCCAACTCTACCAACACTCTCTGCTTCTCCAATTCAACTCAGCTCTCTCTAGCTTGAACTCTCTCTCTCTCCTACTCCAACAGCTCCTCACTCTTCTACCACTCCAGCTCGACTCCCTGACTCCGCCTCTGCACTTCACTGATATAGAATGCTGTTTCCTCATGGAAAGTTCCAGCCATCAGCCTGCCGCCCACCAGATCTCTGCACCACTTTGCATCAAGGACACACACCCAGCTGGCCAGCCTTTTGTGGTGTCTTCGACACAGAGAATAATACAGCCTACCGATAAGGGCTGGCCCAGACCGGTTCTCTCCAAGTGAACAACAGCTTTAACTATAAACTTTACCTTTACCCTGCAAGCCTCTCAGCTCCATCAACATGGAGTCTGTCTAGTTCTGGGCCTATATGCCTGAGAAGGATGAAATACCCCTTAGCTCTGTCAGAGTACCTACATAAACCATACCAATGTGTAATATAAAGTCAGGACCACAGGATCCAACCTCTACTATAAGCAAGTATGTCAAAGCCAATAGGCAATAGACAGATTAGAGTCAAGAATAAGGGATCTATCATCATATTAAGCAGCTATCCTCTTCTAGGTCTGGAAAAAAGGGCTTAAAAGGGCCAACACAAGCTAGGAATACGTATCCTAGATGTGAGCAAGATTAAAGTCTATACCACTGCTAAATAGAGCCAAAAACCCTGCCAAGACACCCCCTCACATGTAACATAAAAAAAGGAAGGCCATGCCCAGGGGGATGGGTTCCCCGGGGCCAAAATCAGCCTCAGATGGGGGCCCCTTTTTATTATTTAAATGTGGCAGGTCCTGGGGGATGGGGTCTCCAGGGCCCAAAATAGATTAAAAGAAGGGGGCTACACACCCCCTCTTCTAACAAAAATAATATAAAAAACCAGCATGTCGCCGGAAGCACCGCCCCCTCCCTGCACCACTCTGCAAACAAGCCCCTTGGCGCGTTGTAAGTTGGGGAATTAATTCCTCTTGAATACTGAGGGTACCTGGGGGCAACTAGCCCACCAGGTACCTCCAGTAAGCGCCACAGAGTTAGATTGCAGAGAGGTGGTCTAAGGACACGCTCTTTTTAACACCACTCTGCAAACTTGCCTCTTGGCACACTGTTCGTGGGGCGATGAGGTCCTCTTTTGTCCTGAGGATCTCAGGACACAAGTGGACTTCATCCTCCGAGCAGCAGTGTGTCAGGAGCTGTGTTTCCAGAGTGGTGTATAAAGGGGCGTAGCCTCGGACCACCTCTCTGCAAACCAGCTCTGTGGCGCTTACTGGGGGTGGGCTAGCTTGACCCCCAGGTACCTTCATTATTCATGGGGAATTAATTCCCCAACTTACAACGTGCCAGGGGGCGTGTTTGCAGAGTGGTGGAGAAAGGGTGTGTGGCCTGGTATGAGAAGTTAGCAATCCTGCTGTGTGGGACTTACTGGAGGTAATAGGAGGGGTAGTTGGCCGCCAAGGTTAACGTTGGAGGCTAACTACCTGTGAGGAGGAGCAGGACAAGACCCGTGGGGTGGCTCGGATGTACACTTCCGCCGTGCCACCACAGGAAGACCCGGAATACACCAGTGCTCTAGTCTCTGGACGACTGGAGGGGGTGGAGTCACGCCTAATAGCGGAAGTGAGAAGGATAAGAGGAGAGAAGGAGGAACGGACGGTGTGCAGCGTTGGAGGCAGGAGAGTCGAGCACCTGGAGGACGGAGAGGAGTATCGAACCCAAGAGGAAGGACGAGTGACCAGTGGAGGAGGAGTAGCGGACGGCGTAGGAACAGCAGAGGAGAGAGCAGAGAGGCAAGCAGGAACAGCAGAGAAGAGGGCGGAGAGGCAAGCAGGAACAGCCGAGGAGCGAGCGGGGAGCCAAGCAGGACCGGTGGAGGAGAGAGCGGGGAGCCGAGCAGGAGCGGGGAGCCGAGCAGGGGACGAGACGAGAGAGCCCAGAAGCCAGGAGAGTGTTCTGTACACCATTCACAAACCCGGTGGGCCAACGGAAGGAGGAGACACCCCGGGTCCCTACGCCACGGTCTAAGGAACGGGCCGTGGCTCCAGGCAAGTGCCGTTACAAGGGGCATTATGGTGGGGTGTTTGGGGAGGTGGGAGGTAGAGCACCTGAGGGGTGTGACTTGTGTTTTATTCATTCCTCACCGACCCCCCCTCCCTCACATTAAGTGGTGACGGTAGCACATAACTAGGCAACAAGACACCTACTGACCCGACCTTTGTACCATCTTGTTTTTCCCTTCTGAGGCCCAGAGACCCGGGAACCATAAACCAGTACCACAGACCACGTGACCATTACTGCACGACGTAGAGAACTAGGGATCTGACCATCTATCCACATAGACCTTGTTATACCTTTCTCATGTTGCTGGCAAAGCATAAATAAAATAACTAACCAATACTATACCCCGTGGTTTTGTGTTCTGCACACCTGTGTGACCCCGAACCCCTACACTACCCTTTCTGTTACCTCCAGTAAATCCCACACAGTGGGATTGCTAAGAGGTGTTCGGAGGCCAAGCTCACCTTTCTCCACCACTTTGCAAACGCGACTGCAATGTAATAGTTAGAAATTAGCTTTTAAAAAACCTTAGAAATTCACTGAAAAATCCATAGGTTTCAGGGACATTATAGTTAGTTAGACATTTCACTTGTACAAAACCAGAGAAATTCGGGTGTTGTAGTTAGTAGAGCTAACTACAACTCGCGCCCCAGCAACGCACTGCTGATGACGTCACATATTACATCACTCATGACATGCTCAGTGACATCACTGATGCCATCTCAAATGGCATCACTGGTGACATCATCCACGTGATCATCTGATGCACCTCCTCACACGCTAATAAAACCTTTCATACACTCACTTTAAAATACAGAATATATGGTAACCAGACACACTAATAGCAGTTAGTACATACTCGCTCAGTGATTCATATGTCTACACACACATCCACCCACTAACCCATACAGTCACTCAAACATGCAGTCATTCATCAATACAGACACTGATATTTTCACTCATACACCCATATAAACACTCACACACTGCCACTCACCCAACGAGTTCCTAAAAAATCTAGCCAGTCACCCAAAGAATTAATTACACTGCCATTCAATCACCTATACAGTTATACCAACACCACGTCACTTATTCATACAGACACGTACTTCGTTCAAAAATTACTGATATCAGCACATACTTATCCATGCAGCCACTGTCACAATCACTCACTGTCACATATACTCACTTACTTTCTCCAACACTCACAAATACTGCCTTTCACATATGTAGTTACTTACACATATACCACCATATCCATTCACTCACCAACACAGCTATACGTGCACTCAGTCACCCATACACACATCCTAACACACGCACTCATAAATGCATACACCTAGTGAATTACCCACTCACACATCCATGCAGGGAGTCACACACTCCTCCGCCTACACAAACACTCAGACACCCAAACAGGTTCTCAGACAACCAATTATTCTTCAATATACCTTGGCATATATCATATAACTTTCTTGAAATTTTTAGAAACACTCAGTCCCTGGATGATGTCATCAGTGATGTCATTTGAGATGTCACTATTGATGTCACTGAGCATGTCATGAGTGATGTAAAATGTGACGTCATCAGCAGAGCATTGCGGCGGCGCGAGTTACAGTTAGCTCTACAATCTATAACAGCTGAATTTCTCTGGTTTTGCACAAGTGAAATGTCCAACTAACTATAACGTTGTCCTGGAAATAACGTGAATGCACACAGGGAACATTTCCTACAGGTATGCCGGCACAACGGTCCAATGATTGAGAAGGCACAATTCTGTTCCAAGGCCCACTGGAGGGCTTAACTTGTCCTGGAAATAGCGTGTATGCACACAGAATCCACTGGAGGGAGAATACTTTTGGCAAAATCAACTACGTTTCGCAGCGTGCATTAAGAACATAAAGCCATTAAGGGAGCACACCAGAGGCCGATAAAAAAATTAGCATGCAGAAGATAGTATTCAGCCAGCATCAATGTGTGATCACAAATGCCTATCAGGAAGAAGAAAGTTACTTCGAAACGCGTCAGGCATGGGGATTAAAAGATCGGAATTAAATTGTGCTTTCATCTGTTAATAAAGGGTTTTTGCCGACCTGCTGTGGAGTGCGTCTTTGAGACAGGAAAGACGTTGGAAACAAATACTCACTGCGTTTCCGGCCGTGGAAGGCTGCACCTCTCTTTGAAGGAACATGGGGCTGCAGGCTGAACTTTTCCTACTGGTATGCAGGCACAGCGGTACAATGAATGAGAAGGCACAATTCTGTTCCGAGGCCCACTGGAGGGTTTATTTGGTCCTGGAAATAACGTGTATGCACACAGAAACCACTGGAGGGAGAAAACTTTTGGCAAAATGAACTGCGTATCCCAGCGTGCATTAAGAACATAAAGCCATTAAGGAAGGCACGCCGGGGCCGATAAAAGCATGAGCACGGAGAAGATAGTGTTCAGCCAGCATCACTGTGCGATCACGAATGCCTGTCAGGAAGAAGAAAGGAACTTCGAAACGCGTCAGGCATGGGGATTAAAAGGTCAGAATGAAATTGTGCTTTTCTCTTTCTCTCTTTCTCTCTCTCTCTCTCTCTCTTTCTCTCTCTCTCCCCCCATGCTTTAACTGATCCTGTTACCTGGAAGGATGTGGTGCTTCCCACAGCTGGTAAATTTATGGGTGTGCACAGACACATGCATCGTAACATGTCAGGCCCACGCTGTTTTTGCAGTCCCCTCCGGCACGTTCACTCAGACAAGTACTTACTGGCAGTACTCTATTTGTGTCCTTTGGAACTGGTTGTGAATGGCCCTGCAACTTCCTGATAATTAGGAGTCATCTCTGTTTCTCTGAACCTAAACCTCCCTGGTATGCCAACTCATGAATATGCATTGAATGACCTTTTATTAATCTACCTATTGTAGCTTTAATTATTATTGGAACATTATTTTAAATCAATCTCAATCATGGAGAGTCAACCTGCAATTAATTGCCTCCAGTTAACCCCAAGCAAGGTGCTGTTGCAGGTGACCCTACAGCCTTACTTGTTCTTCGCTTTCTGTGAAGTGCATATCATTCTAGATCACGTCTCAAACGGGAATGTGTAAGCTACAGGTAGCTCGCAAATGCCCCTGGCATGACTCACCCAATTGAATCTCAGCCTTGCACATTACCCAGAGGGTTCCAGTACTTTAAAGGGGGCAGTGCCATTTGAATTGGTGACCCTTCAGTGTTAGCCAACCTCACCAATTGAAGACCCTCATGCTACTGCATGAATACTACATGGCCAGTACTCTGGTCCTTTTATTTATTTATTTTATTTATTTTTAGAGTTTTCTATAGCGCGAACTTGAACCGATTAGGTTATCAGAGCGCTTTACATAGCACCAGTTCCGTTACATGTTATCACAGCAGTTTACATAGAATGAGTTACGTTGCACATTTCAGTATCTTGAACCGATTAGGTTATCAGTGCGCTTTACATAAGACAGCATTCGATGTCCAGTGCCCTCCTCCGCCGTGTAGCGGGGGACCTCTTCCAACCCTCCGAAGTCGTCGAGCTGTCGGGACTAGGCTCCTGGAATGTCAGCTGCCCCTTTACAAGGCACTTAACATAGAATCAGTTACGTTACACATTTCAGGAACACATTTCTTTTTGCTCTAGTGAGTAGGGTTATCTCTTCACACGGGGGAAGGGTAACACCTGGCTATATTCCAACAGTTCCACAGGCGATTAGTCGTTAAGGCTATAGTTCTAAACACAGGGAGGGGATACACATGGCTACAGTCTAATAATCACATAGGATACTAGTCGTTAGAGTTGTCTTCTATCCTGACCGGAGGGATGTTACTGGAAACACTCTAAGGGTAATATATAGGGGTGGTAGAGAGTACAAAGGACCATTGCAAACACTACACTAGTACCAGCATAGAGGAGGGGTGGGTGGGATGCAAGGGTCTGGAGGGAAGGGCTAGAGTCCAGCGAGAACTGTCCGAACAAACAGCAGCATTCACAGCATAGATGAAGGGTGGGTAGGATGCAGGGTATGGAGGGAGGGTCTAGTCCACGAGAAAAGTCCTCCAGAGTCCACCAGGGCACTATCCTCTGCGTTCGTGTTCGTGTTCCCGGAGCCTGTGTCTGCCGGTCAGAGAAAGCGTGTCTCCCAGGGCGCCATCTTAAAGTCAGGCACCGGCTACATAGCGTGGTCAGCAAGGGGGAAGGGGGGGCAAGAGTCTCGGTAAAGACAGTAACATTGTTATTAGCACCTTTTTGTTCAATTAGACATGCACTTAAGTATGCAAGGAAAACATTTGCCCTTAATTTTAAAGTTTTAGTAACTTGTGTCTTTCAAGAACTTGCATACATCAGTGTATAACCACATTCCGTTAACAATTGATCTAGAGAGGTCTAAACGTATTGGTTGTTAATATCTATTAAATATACTTTTTTCTTCACCCTCGCCACCGCATTAATGACCAAAGGAGTAAGATCAGAGCATGACAAAGACCTACTAGACCAACTGCTGGCTGTGGAAGTAAAAAAAAGTGGTCCTGACCAACTGGAAAGATACAACCAAGACCTCATACAAAGGCTGGTTCAACTGGGTGACACCTCAGATGCGCAGATAACATTGCTCTACAAAACTCGCCCTGGAGGCCAACAACCAGGGGGATGTGGAAGTAACTAGACATTTATCTAGATTCTTACGAACCCCCTTGAATCGATTCCAGCTCTCTCCTCCCCTCAGGGGAGGGGGGCAGGGGGTACGGGAGACCGTGCGAGTTGGGATGTTGCCACCAAGGGCCGAAGAGGCCCTCGGGGGGCCTTGTTGGACTACCAATCCTGCCACAGGTTAACTAGTGAGGTGTCAGCTTTGTCATATGGCTATAAACCCAATTGAACTCATTTCTACAGAACCTCTTGTATACTCCTTTCACCCCTTTCTTTCCAGCTTCTTTCCATCATCCTTTTCCTAATTTGCCAGCAAGTCAATGTAGAGGGGATTAGCTTAACATACATCTCACGTACCTGTAATCACTGCAATACAAACAATGTTTGGCTAACCTGGTGACAAATGCTAATGTATCTGGTTATAAAAAAGTAATAAAATCAAGTACAAAAAAAAAATACAAAAAAGACCATGTATTTATTTTAAACCCTTATTAGTCATAGGAACTCCATAACATTGACCTCCGGTTACAAATCCTGAACTGTGTGGTGTGCTGACGGAGAGATCGTGCCCCTTCCCCGAGCTGTTACCGGGTTGAGGGGGGGGCTTCTTATCCATAGAATACGGGTAGGACCAATAATTCAGCCACACTATCAGCAAGGATCACTGGTTTTGTATTTCACTTTAATTATTTAGCATGTGACAAATGTTTACGCAGTAGCACATTGATGTCTTTATGGCTGAAACATGTAGACCTGTTTCCGTCTCACACATGCACTTATAAATTCACGCTGCATGTGCACTGTTTTTAATCCTGGCACCAGGAACGAGTCAAAGTGTTCAGTCGCTCTTGGTAATTTTAACATCACTATCCCCACATTATGTATTTTTTGTCGCGCTGTGCCATTTACCCGACCAGTTTTTTTCTCATCTACAGGATTTAGTTCATTCAAAATAGAGTAGGAATAAAACATACCGAAGCTCCTCCCTCTCAGATGACCAAGCCTGCCACCGTTGGTGAGCGATAGGATTTAGTCCTAAAGAAGAGATTCCCCCATATGCACCTGGAGACAATGTGTGTCCTGGAGACAATGTGTGTCCTTTGAATCCCCACCAGGATTCCACCTGTTTAGGGGTTTTACTCTATGGGAAGCCCAAGCTGGGACTCAGTCGTCTTAAGTCTAGTTTCTCATAGTATTGTCTTGAATAATACGTCACATGTTACTCAATGTGGAAACTGCTCAGGCTTGCTTTGCCGTTGCCAATGCTATCACCCATCATACGCCCTTTTAAAATCACCAGTTAACCTGTCCACGCAAGTGGCCATCGCATCATTTGCACATGGGGCAAACCACACTCACTGCTATCGGTACCTAGGTGCAAGGGTACCTGCAAAAAATTCCCCCAGTGGCCACAAAGTAAGGGCTGTGGTGTGCTCAGAAGCCACAGTGATGCCGGCACGGGATCACTGAAATAATATCGAGGGACAAAATATCGACTTGCCAAAATATCGTGGACAAAATATCGACAGTCAAAATATCGAGTTTGTATCTACAAACAGGTAAGTACAAAAATATCGAGTACAAAATATCGTTAACAATAATATAGATGTAAAAAATATCGACTTTATTAAAAACAGTGTTAAATTAAATTAATATTAAATTTTAATTACTAAAATATACTTAAAAATACTTAAATTAAATTATAATAATTAAATAATAAATGAAAATAATAAAAATAATTTTTTACAATCTTATTTGTTGACCCTGAACCCTAAAAATACCCCTTTACCCAAAAACCCAAAACTGACCCTGAACCCTAAAAATACCCCTTTACCCAAAAACTGAAAACTGACCCTGAACCCTAAAAATGCCCCTTTACCCAAAAACTGAAAACTGACCCTGAACCCTAAAAATACCCCCTTACCCAAGAACTGAAAACTGACCCTGAACCCTAAAAATACCCCTTTACCCATGAACTGAAAACTGACCCTGAACCCTAAAAATACCCCTTTACCCAAGAACTGAAAACTGACCCTGAACCCTAAAAATACCCCTTTACCCATGAACTGAAAACTGACCCTGAACCCTAAAAATACCCCTTTACCCATGAACTGAAAACTGACCCTGAACCCTAAAAATACCCCTTTACCCATGAACTGAAAACTGACCCTGAACCCTAAAAATGCCCCTTTACCCAAAAACTGAAAACTGACCCTGAACCCCAAAAATACCCCTTTACCCTAAAACTGAAAACTGACCCTGAACCCTAAAAATGCTCCTTTACCCAAAATGTATCAATATTATTTAATTACCAATTAATTATTAATTAACAATAACAATAAAGTAAATATATTAGCACATTAGCTGTAATTATTTTAATAATTAATATTATTTTTCCCCAATTAATTACTTAAAAATAACACAAAATTATATATATTAAAAATTTACTCTAATTAATGTAATTAACTAATTACAATTAATTAATTACCAATTAATTACTAATACAAAATATGTTCAAAATTATATTAATTAATTAACTAATTAATATTAATTAATTATCAATTAATTATTAATTAAAAATATTAACAAACATATATTAATTAATTAATTATTATTAAATTACTTCCCACCCTATTCCCCTATAAACCCACAACCCGCTACAGAATTACATTACGCAAATATTATAAAAACAAAATTAATTTAATAAAATATTTTATAACATTAATACACACTTTTCACACATATTAGTACATAAAAATACACTATAAAATATTATATATTATTAAAAATTCGATATTTTTGCTATCTATATTTTATACAGTCGATATTACTTCACTTACCTGAAAAACGATATTTTTGTAGTCGATATTATGTCCAGTCGATATTTTGTCCAGTCTATATTTAAAACTCGATATTATGTCCAGTCGATATTTTGGAGTCGATATTTTGTCTGTATACCGCCGGCACGGTAGCAGTGGGGCTTTTTGTTATGCTGTCTCAGAGGTGCAATCCCATTACCGGACCTTGGAGTTAGCCTTTTCTACTTGCTATGCTTACCTTGGGAGAGTCAAGTTTAAAATGGAAGTAACTCAATTATTGAATTGGAATGAAATAGAATTGCGCAATATGAAATCATAAAACCAGGGATTAACATTGACATCCCTACTTGTCCAAATTGTGTGACCCTAGGCAATTGTCTAATTTCACTTGTTCCTTCATTTTGACATAAACAGGCTGTCATGCCCCGAGGTCCCAATCGAGGCGCCTGGTGTTCCTTTAAACGCTGGCGGCCTTGGTTTCTATTTAAGGCACACCGATTCACCAGAACGCCGCTTTGCGTTCTAGCGTTTGGCTCACTTCCTGTTCTTCCGTCCCTGTGGCGTTTGCCTGACTTCCGGTTTTGTTTGTGGTGTTTCCGGCCCTGAGCGTTCCATCCTACGTGCCGGTGATCTGCTCCACCGTTTCCCGTACAATTGTTATTGTTATTGTTAATGTTGGGTTATATAGCGCCAAATCACCGACAGGTCTCAGGGCGCTTTTGACCGCAATGACATAACAGCCCGGGCAGCAACAGGAGGCGAGTTGGATCTATACTGAGCTCAACGCTGTTCTAAATAGAGTTGTCTTTAGGGCTTTCCTAAAGCGAAGCAGGTTTCCTTCCTTGCGAAGAGCTTCAGGCAGCTCATTCCACATTTTGGGCAGTAGGACCGAAAAGGATCTCCCTCCTTTTGTTGCTAGCCTGAACCGAGGACATACAAGCAACTGAGCCTAGGAGGACCTTAGGCTTCTTTCGGGCCTGTAGATGACTATTCCTTCCTTGATATAGGAAGGGGCTTGCCCGTAGATAGCCTTGTGGGCTATGCAGAGACTCTTAAAAGCCGACCTTTGCGTCACTGGTAGCCAGTGAAGACTCAGCAACAGCGGGGATGCATGTGATCTCCTTGGAAGTCTGAAGATTAGTCTTGCCGCATCATTTAAGACTACCTGCAGTCTGTTTGTTAAGGCTTTAGGTAAGCCCAGGTAGAGCGCATTTCCGTAGTCCAGCCTCGACAGTATGGTGGCAGAAACTATCGTGCGGAGCATGGACTGGGAAAGGAGTGGAACAAGTTTGCGCAGTTGTCTTATGATGCCGTTGCAGGTACCCACTACCACATAGATTTGATTGGTCATTGAGAGGGCGCCGTCTATCCTAATGCCAAGACTTTTGACCACGGTTGCTAGCTTAGGGGTGGGCCCTAATTCCTGGGGCCAGTAGAGGTCACCCCAGGGGGAGCAGGTGGATGACACAATTAACACCTCCGTTTTCTCGGGGTTAATCTTCAGGAGGTTCCTGGACATCCAGTTGACTGTGTACCTGAGAATCTCCTGTGCCAGCGACTGGGCTCGTACGGTGTCATCTATGCTCAGCAACAACTGGGTGTCGTCTGCATAGTTAAACACCCGACAGCCCATCTCAACCAAGGTGCTTATTAATGGTTGCAGGTATAGGTTGAACAGTAAGGGGGACAAGGCGGAGCCTTGGGGTACCCCACATGTCAGATCTCCTGCTCCTGATACCTCCTCTCCCAGCTGAATCCTCTGGGTTCGCCCGGACAGGAAGGATTCCAGCCAGAGGTAGGCAGATCCCCAAAACCCAAATCTCTGGCGGTTCAAATTTACCGCGTTTTGTTAGGGGCACTTAGTGATTCCTTCCGGCTTCCTTAGAACACGTTTGCTGTAATTCGTGTTCGTTCTTATCATTTCTTTTTTTCCCCTATCCTGGTGCTCCGCCCGACGGCCGGGTCCTTCCCCGTCGCCCGACTGGGTGCTGTTTTTTCCACACTCCCATATCCTGGTACTCCGCCCGGCGGCTGGGTCTTTCCCCGTCGCCCGGCCGGGTGCTGCTTACTGCACATTTGTATCAGGTTCACTGGCCGGAGCTGTCTCCTGTTGGGTGAACCACCCTCTTCAGCCTTCCCTTTGGCAGTTTGCTATAATCCTTCCTTTGGGGCACTTGCGTGGACCAGTGTTTGGTGTGTTGTGCTTCTCAGCTACCAGAATCACAGTAACAGCGTGTAGCGCTGCCTCTTTTATATTCTTGTTTGTGGATATTGATGGATGTAACAAGGTTGTGACACTTTTGGCAGATGACACTTTGTACATACGTCAGACGAAAGACTTGTGAAAGCACATTATAACTTGGAATAGGGTGAGGTACAAGCCAAGCATTCCGATAATCCTCGTGGTGAGATTTACAGAATATCTTCTTATACATACTAACATAAGTTTGGGGTAGAATGTTATAATCTATGTCCTTTTATTGCACATGGAGTCAACACCAGAATTACCCACCATTGGTATTCCAAAGCTCTGACTATTACTGTGGTAGGTGACACATATGTATTGGAGATATACACAAGCTTGTAGTAGAGTATAGGTTGTAACCTTATCCTTCCCTTACAGCCTACCTCCTCATCAAGAATCCACGCTGAGGTGCCACATTCAGGATCTGCTATCTTCTTCCCCAACCTTTCCTTGTTTTGTTTCCCTGTTTTCCCCTGGCGTGCCATACGATACTCTAGAGTCTGATAGAGTCGGAGGGCCGTAGGGGACAACTGAGGACTACTCTCCAAGTTCCTGACGCTCCTGTGGAACAAGCCTGAAACCATTACACAGGCACGTTGACGTAGATATGTTCAAGATATAGCTGTAAAAACTTTCTCTTGTGTTTGCTTTATTAAACCATAATGTTGAGCATCTTTATTAACAACCAACAGCTCAAGGCACCCAGAAGGTTGCTTGTGTTACTAGCTAGCCAGTGAGAAACGCATGTTAATGAAAAACACTTATTAATCTGAAAGAGATTTTATATTTGCACGTTTGTTGAAAGATATCTTAAAATAAATGTGTTCCTTCTGTGATATGGTGCGGGGCACCTTGTTTTCTTATTTTATTTAGTTGGTGTTAGAAGTGGGGGTCTCTAGTTGGCAAAGGTATGCACCTTTGTCGAAGTAGAGACCCTTCTTCCTAGTTAGGGTAATGGGGATACACTTCTAAAATAACCCCTGCTTATCCCCTTGGTAGCTTGGCATGAGCAGACAGGCTTATCGAAGCGGCAGTGTGTAAAACATTTCTGCACACATACAGTAATACAGTGAAAACACTACAAATGGGCACTCCCCAGTTTAGTAAAATAAGTAATCTTTATCTAAACCAAACAGGACTAAAATGACAAAAATCCACAATACAGTAATCAAAATATACCTTTTAGAAGGTAAAACAGTTCTGTCCATAGCAAACTATAGATGTGTCACTTTCTACACAAAGTACCTTGGATGCATCAAAATCATAAACAAAAACAGCTGCAGGGAAGGTGATGCTTCGGTTCCTTATGCCAGCTAAGGTGATGCGTTTGTTCCTTACTCCAAGGGAGGTGATGCGTCGGTTCCTTACTGCCATGCAGGGGAGGTGATGCATCGGTTCCTTACTGAAGAGCAGGTGACGCATCAGTTTCTTAATGTGCTGGGAGGTAATGCTCTGGTTTCTTACTGAGACTTCAGTGTTATTGTAGACTTGGCACCCCGGTGTGATGCGTGGGGATGCATCAGTTCCCGATATGCTGGCGGCGGCAATAGCACTGCCTTGGTCTCACAGCTGCGGTCCCACGATGCGTTGGTTCTGACTGCCGCACAGCAAGGCCTGCATTGGAATCAGTGCAGAACTATCGTATTTCGGAGATCAATTCACAGGATTTCTCTAGCCGCGGACAGGCGCTGCTTCTGTTTCTTTGGAGGCATAGCAGCGATGCATCCGAAACAGGTGCAGATACGTCACGCTTCTTTAGTTGCATTCTTTTCCAGATCCCAGCAACAGGAACAACCTTCAGAGGCCCAACACAGGAACAGGAACCTCTTCAGTTTTCCCAACTCTTCTCCGTGTCAGAGGTTCCTTTTGTGCCCAGAAGTATTCTAAAGTTCTGGGGTCTGGGTCCCAATATTTATGTTTAATTTCACTTTGTTCTCTTGTAGCAGAGAGGGTTTGTGCTCAGTCAAAACCAGTTATGTCCTCTCTGCTACTGCTTCCCAGCAGAAGGTAGTGACATCATTGTGTAAGGCAGACCAGGCCCAATCAGATGCAGGGAAATCTCCTCTTCCCACTCTAAATGCAGCCCAGGTCCAGTCAGACCAGCCATAACTAATCCAGGAATGGCAAGACACACCTCAGCCACCCCAGTGGCTGTCTACAGTGAACGCACATCCCCAGCCCCTGCCACTACAAAGCCAGACAGTCAATCCACAAACCAGCAGAGGCACACAGGATGACTAAGAAAGAAAATAACCATTTTCTGAAAGAGGCATTTTCAACCATATAATATAAAAATTAATCTCCACTAGAAGATGCATTTTTACATTCTGAGTTCAGGAATAGTAAACGCCATCTTTCTATCTTTTCCCAATGGAAAGTTATACTTATAAGATAAATAAACCCCCATCGTATCCTATCGGACAGATAGCCTTTCAATAGTGAAAAACAAAATACACTGTATTTCACTATTAGGACATGCCACACACATCAGTACATGTCCTACCTTTCACATACACTGCACCCTGCCCACAGGGGTACCTTAGGCCAACCATAGGGGTCACTCACATGTAATAAAAGGGAAGGTTAGGGCCTGGCAAGTGGGTGCACTTGACAGATCAACATGGCAGTAGAGACTGCATGCAGACACTGCAGTGGCAGGTCTGAGAACCTTTTGCAAGGCTGCTTGTGTGGGTGGCACAATCTGTGCTGCAGGCCCACTATCAGCATTTGATTTACAGGCCCTGGGCACACACAGCACACTGTACTTGGGACTGAGTAGTAAATCAAATAACCCAATCATGGAATCACCAATCCATAATAACAATTTACAGAGAGCATATGCACTGTAGCCTTAATTAGCAGTGGTAAAGTGCCCAGAGTCCTAAAACCAACCAAATCAGGGTAAAAAACAGGAGAGCAAAAAGTCGGAGGATAGACCCGCTGGGAAAGCCAGGTCTAACAGTTGGTGTAAAGAAATGCTGCCTGTTTAATTAGTATTGTTATGAATGTCAGTTCTCTTGGTAGCCCAGTGCAGTAGTGCGGCCCCTGGACCATACTTTGAGTTTCACTGCCATTGTGCCTAAACTTCCAGCTGGCAGCGTCTTACCGCTGCCGTTAGAAGAAGCATTTTTATACCATCTAGAGGCTCCCATTATTATTAAGTGTGTGTACATGTCCTGCTTAACAGCCTCACACGTCCGTTATAAATTGGTTACTGTCCCCACCATTGTACGTGGCACCCCAGCTTCTGATGGGATGGCCTTAAGAAATGAATGCCCCTATGTCATTGCAATATACCAAATATTTCTCAAAGCAATTTCTCTTGATCAATTTTCTACTGCGATGTTCAGCCCACCATCTTACCAGGCTGCTTAAGAGCTGACCATGTGAGTGGCTTACTAACAATGATGTTTGAAATCTAATAGTCACCGTTTTATATTCTCATGCAGCTCACCTTATTGTGGGTCCTCTTGTTTAAACTGGAGGACCATTGAAGTTTATGACTGTCTTGGCAGAGTAAATCGTTTTTTTATTCCTTTTAATTACATTCCTCCAATACAAAAAGAAGAATGGCTGTGGTGGCACTTGAGGACAGTCGTGAGATAGTAAGTTCAGTACAAATAATTACGGCTCAAAGGTTAAGGTGATGGCCATTCAACATTCACCAGATGGCATGGAAAACCAAACCATAAAATCAATCACAAAACATATTCTGAGCTCCAAGTTCCAGTAAAGAGTTCTTGAAACAAGGTGATCTTCCAAACTTCTTCTTTATTTCAATGTTTTCTTTGTAAGCAAAAGATCTAGCCGTCAACACATGTTTCGTCCTTAGTGGAGTAAACCACAGACTTCCCTAGGGCTATTGACTACGAATACTTTAAAATCAGAAGATGATCCTTTCAAGCATCAAATTATTTGTGTTTAATTCCAACAGCCGGACATATGTATTTGTCCTCCTCCTACTATCCATACTAGTCACCCGTCGAATATCATTGGGCCTGCGGTGACTCTTGCCCGTCCTAAGTTTGGAAGATCACCTTGTTTCAAGAACTCTTTACTGGAACTTGGAGCTCAGGATATGTTTAATTATATTCTAGGTTTCCGAAATCAGAGTCCAGTCAGTCCCCATGTCGCTTTGGATGAACACAGACAATCAAAGAGCAGTTGGCTTTTGTATACCATACGATGGGACAATGAAGGTGTTCCCCTTGTACCTTTAAAATTCGGAAGATGCTTTAGCAGGGGTCTTTTTTTACTAATTTCAGCAGTGGGTTGCTCTATACATACTATGCTCAGGTGAGAAACACACAAATGCCAATTTTCTGCACCCGACCGCAGAGATATATAGTAATAGCCTGCTATAGCGACTAGAAGGGCTAAAAGCAATAACGCCCTGGCTGCAAAACCTCTAAAACTTTTGATAAGTGTAAGCAACGCTTTACAACATTGCTCTAGTAGCCGTCAGGAGAAAGTTAGCACTTTCTCATGCAAGACATGCATGTCTCACAAGAACTGCTCAGTAAAGAGGGGGCAATGATGAAATCAAGTGATGCAATTCGAAATTCTGAGTTATTCTTCAAGTAAACATTCTCAATATCCATCAGGTTTGAATTTTGATGCTATGACTATAGTTCAAATATACATGCAGACAGCTATGTTATTCCCAGTGGTTGTGTGGACAGAGTTGATTGGTATGTGGTCTCTTGGGATGTGCGTGGGCTTACGTGCTGGGAAGGGTGAATTGGTGTGAGGGCTGAATGCCTGTGTAGCCCTGTAATCCTAGTACCTAACTAATATGTGTTATCCCCAACAAAATGGGAGTCCTCATAAAATTAGTGCTGACTCAGCTGGCCACTGCCAAATTCCAGGCTCCAGAAAGTTCTCTTAGGAGCTTGGCATGAAGCTAAACTGCTACAAGAAAATAATTTAGTACTTCTTATGTTAAGAGAAGATTACACCAGTTTCATTGTAAGTCCCAGTATGGTTACAAGCAGAGTCAGGAACTGCCTAAGGCAGATCCTTCATCTGTGGTTCCAAAATAGGTAAATAAATGTCTGAGACAAATGGAAATCTGAAGAAGTAAACTGTTTGCACTACTGTTTTCACTGCTGCGTGAGCTTCACAACATCAGCTTCGGATGCTTGTGTTAGAAAGCCTGGAACACCCACATTGCCTCTTCAGGTGCTCCCACAAGTGCTCAAACAAGTGTTTGCTGACACAGAACATTCGCCTAGACATAACACAACTGTTAATTCAAAATTTGCAAACATACGTGACAAGAATTTTCAATTCTATTAAGGACACGGCGGTGAGAATTATGCTTCTTATTTCTTTACTGTTTCTTTTCTTAGCAGCGAATAAAAAAAAATTAACTAAAAATACTACAATACCCATGAATACACATTGGGTCACATGACCAACCATAGAGAATACCCCTATATAAACTCATGATGACAGTATCCTCTTTCTTTGGAAAAAAAAAATCAAACATTTAAGTCCATAAACAACAACTAGAGCTTGAAGAACCATTCATAACATAGAAGGACCTCCTCTAGCAGAGATAACTTGCAGCCCAATGGGGCTCCTTATTCCAGACGTGGTTCTTGAACAAACGATTCATAATCAACCGACCGTCCAATAAAGTGGATTATCATGCTCTACTTGAGATCAGCACCTGAAATGAAAAAGGATAAGACCATAATAGCGTTCACCCTCTGATATCTCACTAATATATCAGAAAGGGAAGGGAAAAACATCAGAACATACATGCAGCATGAAGATACTCAAATACCCACACAATGCATTTTACAATGCAAAATACATGTTTTTGGGTGGGATAATCCTCGCCTTCTTGTCCTTAATAGAAATAAAAATTCTTGTCACATATGTTCGCAAATTTTGAATTCTATGTCAGAACCGTAGGCTCCGATTATGCTTGTTTAAAGCTTAGCCACCACTACTGATGCCACATCTACAATAGGCTTATAGTAAAAGGATTTAAACGTGGTTTCAGTTGACCAATCGCTGCATTCATTATATCTGCAAGGCTGACCCCTACAGAGAAAGCCTTTGACGCCATAGCTCCAAGAGCTGAATGTGCTCTAAATTTTGAAACATCAATACCCGCTCCGCTCATGAGCCAACGCACCCATCTATACAAGGTGGCTGGAGTCACTGGGCAAAAGGGTTTTTGCAGACCCCCCATGTCTTGGCGAACCTCAGTGGTACTTCCCTAGTAATCTTTTAAACACTGTACTGCATACCGTTTAGGGTTGTTAGGGAAAGCTGGGTAAGCTATTGAGGAGGTATTACATTTAGTACGTCTTAGACCCTTTTGCGTGATACTAGGCAGAGTAGCTTGGTCAATTCAGCAGAAAGCTGTTTCCTTGACAAATACTTATTGGAAGGCCAGGCCTACAAGAATCTCGGGATGGAGGACACATCCCGTAACTCTGAGTATTTTGGACAAGGGGGTTTGACCATCCGGATACCCCTGAGCAGTTTACGAATCAAAAGATGCTCTCCTGCCGGTTTTCCATCCACTTACACGTGACCTGCTGAGATCGCAAACTGGAAATTATTCACCGTTCTAAAGGCTAAACCAGAAGCCGCGATGGAAGCTAAAAAGGTTACAATGAAGGAGAAATGTGTTTTAATGGAATCTCCATTCCGTTGAGAGCACCAACTACACCATTCTTTACAAGCCGATGAGTATCTCTTGTGGGTATTAGTTGACCATGCCTCGCTGATAAATCTGTCAGCGTCTCGCAAAAGGCCTGGGATCATCCATCTGTCCCTAAAATTTGCCATGTGAATCCAGAAGGGGTTGCCCTGAGTCTATCAAAGGATTCTGAGCCTTCAGAGGATCCAGCAACAGCTTCCACCGCTGTGGAAGAAGGATCTTCACCTCACAAAGCATCTCCAGAAGTACTGGGACCCGTGACTGCACTCTCCATAGTGGAGTGATCAGAATCAACTCTGATTGACGCTGCCTGGTTTGTGCCAGAACTATGGGAATCATCATGAATGGCGGGAAGGCATAGCATAGAGATGTGGGCCAGTCCTGTAGAAACGCATCCGTGGCAAGAGTCTCCGGATACGGGCGCCAACTGTAAAATGCTGGGAGCTTTCTGTTGAGGCAAGAAGTGAACAGATCTATCTGGCAGGGGCCCCAAAGATGGTTCAGCAACTGGAAAACCCGCGGATGGAGTCTCCAATCCGTGAAATTCCATAGATGTCGGGAGTGCCAATCGGCTACCTCATTGTTGCGGCCCAGAAGGTACTCTGTTACCACTGAAATTATGTTCTGGAGACAAAAGTGCTACAAATCCTTGGCAATCTCAGCTAGAATCCGGTATTTTGTCCTCGCTAGCTTGTTTACATAGCTTACCGCGTACATGTTGCCCATGCGAAACAGTTCGTCTTTCTGGGTGAAAGGCAACTGATTGCAAAGGATGCTGCCAGGAGTTCCATGCAATTGATATGCAACATAAGTTCCTCCTGTGACCAGCGGCCGCCCGTGAAAATCTGGCCGCAGCGTGCTCCCCAAACCCACTGGCTGGTATCAGACTTTATCACTACACCCGGGGTAGATCTGAACAGGGCTGGGCCATTCTAGGCCTCCATGTGTTCCGGGCACCACAACATCTCCAAACCCGCCTCCTCGGAGAGAGGAATCTGATCTGAGTATCTGAGGCCTTTCTGGAGATGTTGAATCTTGAGCCGTTGAAATGCTCGGTAGTGAAGGGGACCCGGAAGATCGCTTGAACTGAGGAGGCTAACAGCCCTACGATCCGGGATACAGATCTCAATGACACACTCTGCTTTCGCAAAATAAACCTCTACTCTATCTTCAAAGACCTGGTCTTCTGGGCTGGTAAGAGGAGTTGACAACTCCTTGAGTCAATCAGAAAACCCAGAAATTCGATCGATTGAGTTGGAGTTCAGATCGATTTTTGTGGATTTACAATACAACCGAGACTCTGTAAAAGATTGATCGCCCATTCTAGAAGGGTCATCACTAGTTGAGGACAATGAGCCATGAGGATGATGTCATCCAAGTATATAATCAGACGAACCCCCATGCTCTCAATGATTCCACTACTGACCGCAGAAGTTTTGTGAAGCAACAAGGTGCCGACGAGAGGCCGAAAAGAAGGACTCTGTAGTCATACCACACTCCCTGCCAGTAGAACTGTAGAAAACGTTGATGTGGTTTGTAAATGGGAACAGACAGATACACATCTTTCAAATCCAGATGGACCATCCAGTCCCCCTCCTGATGGAGATTGCGTAAAAGATAAAGACCCTCCATCTTGAAATGTCGATATACTACCCATCCGTTAAAGTCCTTTAGATTTAAAACTAGCCTGGATCCACCCCCTTCTTCTCTACTAGGAGGATGCTGCTGATAAAGCCTCGAGGATGAGAGTCCATGACCACTATGGCCCCTTTCTTTAGGAGAGAATCTATCTCTTCGGAGATGAAGATCTGATCTTGTGGGGCAAAATACTTTTGGTGTGGAGGAAAAACCTGATTGGCGGAATTGAAAAGCTCTATCTTGTACCCCTGCACCGTCTCTAAGATCCTTGCCTTCTGCAAGATTGTGTGCTAATTGTTCAGAAAAAACAGTATCCTACCCCCTAACATTATTTCAGTCTCACCTAAATTTCAGGTATCTTGTTGACCACCCTGATGTCCTCCGTATCTGCCCTTGTATCGATGGGTCAGTTTGAAGGAGGAGTTGCTAACCTGAGTCCTGGAAGCCTCCTCATTTTTGCTGGAACTGACCACTCGGGGCTCCTTGACTGTAACCACGGCCAAACGACCACCCTCTGTATCGCCCAGCCCTGCCAAACACTGGGCTGAAAGCGCATTTAAGGGATCTCTGGGTCTTATCCAAACCGCTAACAGTGGCTACAAACTTCATCAGCTCTTTAAGAAAGGATTGACGAACAGGAGGCCCTGAGCTAGTGGACCCGATTCAGAAGAGGAGAGTTCTGCCAATTTAAGAACAAGTTTCAGAAGTATTGAGCGACATTGTTCACTGAACATAGCACAATTCGTATTACCCAGCTGACAGACCACTCTTTGTGCCCATCCAATCATCCGGGTTAATAGCCATTGCAGACTCCTTGGCACGAAAGACCAACTCTAAAATCTTAGTGAGGGGACCTGTCAAATCTAAAAGCTTGTTGTGGCATGATCTCCATGCCCGGTTTATGCCCTTTTTAGGGTCTTTGGAATACTTTTTAAGATGTGTGAAAATAGAAGGGCCACCTCCAGCTTTTCCACCACCTTATCGGCCAAATCAGGCCTTGGGCACTCCGATCTGAACCGTGCTCTCAAATCTTTATCGAAAACCTGTCTAATGTGAGATTGAACATACTCGGCCACCTCTGGAGGTGGAAGCCTGGCGGTGTTATTTGGATGAACTATCTCCGCCGGCTCGAAGGTTAGGAGCTTAGTTTGTGAAAGTACGTCAACCTAACGTTCTTCCCTTAATATTTGGGAGGGTCTAGGTGACTCCTCCTGGTCAGACGCTTGGTCCGAGGAGGTATCATCTCCATCATCTTGAGGTAACTCATTGATGGTTGCTTCCTTAGCAGAAGTGCCATAATCATGGTCAGAAGCCATTGCTTTGGCCAGCTTCGCAAAATATGCCGCATGGGGATTCTTGGACCTTTTCCCACTGGCACTAGGGTGACTGCCTGAGCTGGGAAGCCAACCCTGCTGCTGGGCATAGGTGCATAAATGGCGCTTTAGTGGCTCTATGGCCCTCATCATGGCCTTATTTACCAAGTGCTGCACTCCTGCGACTAGCGCATCAACAAGGTCCTGCTCCATGGACCTAAAGGGCTCCTCCTCATAATATTCCTCCTCAAAATAATACTCCGACATTATGGCCCACTGTAGTGACACCTTTTTCCACAGGAGGAATTGCCTGTCCCTCACACGAATGGTTAAGGTACACAGGCAAGAGCTTTTAACCAGTTTAACTGATAGTCAATAAGGAGGGAGGGGAGTAACCCCAGGCAACCCCAGGCAAGCCAAAGTATTGATATACAAACAGCAATGTGTAAACTGTTTTCAAAACGTTTTCAAATGTGGAGGGAGGGCTTGCCAGAACCACTGTAGGCAGGCCTATGCATAAATTATTCAGCCCCACTCAGAAAGGGGCGTTGCTGGGAGCCTGGTACAAGCAAGTGGGAACCTGAGCAAAGACAAGTGCGGCTCCTGTGCTCACTCAAGCCCGAATAAAGTTTCAAAAACAGGCAAAATGGCTGCAGCGCATGCGCAGTACAGGCCGCCCGTCAACACAAAAAGAGGACTTCGTGTCGCAACTATGCATATCCTCGCTCCCTTAATCTCACTCTCCACCGGGATTCAACACGGGTGCAAATGCACCTGGTCAGGGTGGCAGATGCAAAAACAACAATTGATGGACAGAATGCAGAACAATGTCATTCATTCACCCCAGTACAGAGATCTGGGCCTAAATCCATCGTTTTTTTTTCACCCCACACCACTCCAGTTCAGACATGGCCAAATGCAAATCAGCCTTGACCCTGTGTCTCATGGGAACAGTCCAGCCCGAACTGCCAAGCCATGTCTTTCCTGGACCGGAATCAAGCATCCTAGGACCGGTTTCTGGCTATCAGCCACCTTCAGCCAGGATAGCTTGACTGCAGTGGTGTGGAGAGCATGGGACATACCTCTGAGCATACCCATCCCTCTCGGGGTGACAAAGGCAAAAACAACAATTGTTGGACAGAATGCAGAACAATGTCATACATTCACCCCAGTACAGAGATCTGGGCCTAAATCCATCGTTTTTTTGCACTCCACACCACCCCAGTTCAGACATGGCCATATGCAAATCAGCCTTGACACTGTGCCTCATGGGAACAGTCCAGCCCAAACTGGCAGGTCAGGGAGGCAGAGCGCTCTCAAAACATGAGCACAATAGAGATACTGAGCAATAGGTGTAGAAAACTGCATTAATAATCAAAGGAAAAAAACATGCATCAGCTTAAAGGCCACAATCAATACAGATGCGCTACAAAGTACAACAAAACCGATTGCAGACCACATTAAATATTAATTTATCATCAGTATAAATAAATATACATAACATCAGATAGAACAAATATAGTAACTGGGAATGCACTTAACTGGCTGCGGAGCAGCAAAGAAAGAGAAGACTGTCATCATGACTGGAGTATATATAGGGGTACTCTCTAAGGTTGGTCATGTGACCCGATGTGTATTTATGGGTATTGTAGTATTTTTAGTTACTTTTTTTCATTGGCTGCTGAGAAAAGAAACAGTGAAGAAATGAGAAGCATAATTGGAGCCTCTGGTCCTGACATAGAATCAAAATTCTGTTGTGCTTTGTAGCAGGCATCTTAAACCTCAATGCTACTTAATGATGAGTCAAAATCGTGACGCGACAAGAGGGGCTCTGACCGTTATCCATAATACTACCCCCTGAAAAGTGTCAGCCACATAACTGGACCCTTTACCCTTTTACCAATAAAAGTATGATAAATATGCTGCAACACTTAGTTTGATGACCAGATTAGGTGACATCATTCACGCTGTCCCTAAGCAACTCGTGCTCCGGAGACGTATTGGGCTCGACAAATTGTTCAGCCGGCAGGGCAACTCTGAGGAAACTGTATATTATAGATCTCCCGAAATGGGAGGGAGCGATGCAGCACTGAACAAGTTGGAGCAGCGAAGAAATCGGGCCAACTGCATTTATAAACAACTTGTGGGATCAGACATGCTCTGGGCATGCGCTGAGCTGTTCAAAGGTAACCAATAAAAGAACTGATAATCCTTATAGTACCACTAAGGCGAGTTGACGTTGGCTTTTTTGAAGGAGAAACAGAAGGGCATAATTGCAGCATGACTCGTGAACTTTTAAGGTAACTTTATCTTTTTCTCTCTTTTTTAAAATTTTTTTTACAAACAGCCCAATCCCCATGGATTCACTCCCTCTCTGTCACCATATCCAGTTGGTTAAAGGCACGTCTAGGTATTCTTACATTTCCATAATTTTACATAAATAATAAATAGCATGGGTGAACAGGGTACTCCCTAAGATACTTTCAGGTCTAGAGGAGGGAGTGGCAAACCAACAACAAGAAAAAGGGGAAACTCTATTCTGACCTATATTTCTTTTACACATGAGCATTAAAGTTTCTTCAAAATTACATACAGGATGCTACAAGAAACATGAAGTCATTCACTTAGACTTAGTATTTGTATTTTATTTCTTTCATTTATTTTCTATCCTTTTCATAACAGTTTTGTTTTTCTAATTTTTTAGTGATTATTTTATCAAAATTACAATACAGTGACATGGTGACATATGTACAAATCAGTTTAAAAAGCAAGGTTAAATCATGTCTTGACAGAAACCCCTAAACAATAAATATAAGGTTACTCTCACTCATATCAACATTCATACATACTCGATCTTTCATACTGATTGTCCTGGCAGTACTAACACAACAAACAACAGTGAACAAAAGTGAAAAACAAATAATGTGTCCTCTAGTAGACTCCTCAAGATGTTACTACAACCCGTAGTATTTAAGTCTTGCTTTTTATTGTGAGGGTTAATAGTCTTTAGTTAGCCTTTCCTTTCTTTCTCCGGGGTTTGATTGAATTTTTGTGTGAGGGTCTGTGGTGCGTATGGCCTACGTACGTTTCGGTGATGTCATTACTTTGCTTCACCTTCTTCAGGGCCAACATGAAACTGGACAACAGACAGGTGCATACATACTATTAAAACCAGAGGGTTCTCATTATCTGTGTCTTTGGTGAGACTTTCTAGACACTTGTAGCGGGATAGTACAGCTGGGCACTTGTATTCTGACTCTATGAACGGATATTTGATCCTAAGAGCTGTTGGTCCACGATATGCATCTGTGTTTTAAATATTTGGCTATAGCTTTTTCTGTGGCTCCAACCGGTCGGTCGGTACTACTTTGTAGACCTATGAACAAAGATTAGCTCGTCTCCAGGGGGGGGCCTCCGGCCGATGTCTCTGCCACTGACGAAGTCGGAGACCAACAGCTCTTAGGATCAAATATCTTGGCAATGATGGCCTTAGGGTAGCCACGTTCAGACAGCTTCTGTGCCAGGGTGGTTGACTGTTTCTTGTAGTCTGCTAGTTAACTGCAATTTCTCCAGATGCGGAGAAACTGGCCATAAGGGAGGTTCTCCCTAAGGGGTCTGGGGTGGAAGCTTTCGAAGTGCAGCAGCGAGTTCCTTGCCGTTGTTTTGTGGTACGTGGAGGTCGTGAGGAGCCCCTCTTTGACGGTGATGTTGAGGTCCAGGAATGCTATGGTAGTGGCACTTGAGGTGCTGGTAAATCTCAGATAAGGGTCTCAGTTGTTTAGCCAGGTGAGGAAGCTCTCCAGGGTTTGGTTTGAGCCTTGCCAGATGATGAGAATATCATCGATGTATCTGCGGCATTTCTTGATGTTGGCAGTGTAGGGGTTAGTGTTGGTCATGACATGGATCTATTCAAAGTGGTGGACGTATAGTCCAGCCACACTGGGGGCAAAAACACTGCCCATGGAAGTGCCGTTGGTTTGAAGGTAATGGGTGCCCTCATTTTCAAAATGATTATCCTTGAGTGCAAGAGTTGCACAGTCCAGGATGAATTTACGGGGTGTATGGTATGTTCAAGGGGTCTGTGTGAGGATGTCCCTGAGTACCTGAAGGGTGGCATCTTGTGGGAGGCTGGTATAGAGGCTTTCAATGTCCAGTCCTACCAGTCGCTGGGTATTTACATCAAACGGTTCGTTGTGGATGATGTTGAGGAGATGTTTGGTATCCTTTATGTACGTGGGAGTTTGTTGAACTAGGGGGTTGAGAAAGAAGTCACAATATCGTGACAGGGGTTCTAGGAGGGAGTTAATACCCGATACTACGGGTCTGCCTGGTGGTGGTAATGTGCCTTTGTGTACCTTGGGTACGGTATAGAAGTAGGGTGTTCTTACATTCTTAGGGCAGAGGTAGTCAGCTTCCTGTTTGGAGATGTGTTTCAGGTCATACGCTCTCTTGACTAGGTTCTTTATGGTTGTTTGTAGTGCTGGAGTTGGGTCCTGATCCAGTTTCTCGTAGTTGCGTGTGTCGCTAAGTAGTCAGCGACATTCATTGTCTTAATCCGACTTATCCATAAGGACGATGCCGCCATCCTTATCTGCTGGTTTGATTACCAGGGCTGGGTTGTTCTGAAGGTGTTAAATGGTGTTCCTCTCTCCTTTGGACATGTTGTTAAAGTATCCCGTGGGGTTCAGTTTTTCGATGTCAGTACAGACCGCTTGTTCAAACGTAGTGATTTCAGGGGGAATGGTGGCGGGAGGGGGGATGAAGGTGGATTTTGGTCTCAGGCTGGTGACATTCAGGTTTTCAATAGTGGTGTTGTCAGACGCATTGGATTTCTCAAAAAACGGCTTGAGTTTTCAATTTGCGGAAGAACTCCGCCAGTTCAACATGAAGTTTGAGCTTATCCAGTCTGGGTGTCGGTACGAATGAGAGGCCCTTTTCTAGTACCTGTTGTTCTTTGTTGGTTAGCTGGACCCTGGATAGATTGAACACCAGTGAGGTCATTGTCTGCTGGTGCCCGGGAGGTCTTTGGCTTTTTGGCGTGTGTTCGCACTCACTGGGTTCTCCTCCTCGGCCCAGTGTACTTGTTGGTGTTGTTGGTTGTGTCTTCTTCTGCCGTGTGATCTGCGGCCCTGGCCTAAAAAAGGCGGCTGTGGTCTGGAGTTGCCTGCACACAACGGCATAGGGCCTGGTGGGTACATTGGTGGGTAGCCAAAGTAGGGGTTCTGCTTGGTGCCACATTGTGGTGGTTCCCCATAGAATGGTTCATGTTGCGGGATTTGCCATGTCTGTGGCCCTTGACGCCCACAGCGTCCTCTGCCTCTTTGTCGGTTGGATCCAGTGCTGGAATCACTGGACGCTGAACTGTTGTCAGCCGATGAGTCATTGCCTGTGTCCCCTTTGGGCGGTGGGACGTAGTCTTCATCGGAGTAGGGATAGGTTTTGGAGTAACTGAATCTTTTCAGGTCCTTTTGGAATTTGTTAATTTTTGCTTGAATGATGTATTCATTATACTCGTTTATCTCCTTATTTTGATCATCAAGTTTTTTCTTAAACGATGTAATGGTTGTCTTGAAGTGGCTTTCGGTGGTCTGGATGTCAATGATGATGGCATCTAATATTCGTTTAGCTGTTTTGATGATCAGTACCATCCAGTCTCTGGTGCAGTGCCAGGCAATCTGGGCCCAGTCTTTGCGGAAGGTGGCATCATCTAGGAATATCCTAGGGGCATTGGTCACCAGCAGGCCTCTAGGTGCTGTGTTGGTTCTGAGATATTGGATCAGGATGACTCCTTGTAAAGTGGTTCTGATTCTGTTGCGTTTCTTTTCGGTGAGTGTCTCCCAATCAGTGGTCTGAGCTATCATGGTAGAGATGTTGAAATCCGCTAGGTAGGAGGTGTTAGCGAGGATCTCGCTGATGTCATCTTCGCTGAAGGTGAGTCCTTTCTTAGCCACATAAACATTGCCTTTGGTCACCTTATTAGAAAACTCAATGTATGCCCCAAAATACCCTACTAAATGCACTGTTCTCCCCTTAAATGCTGTGGTAATTACATCGGAAGGTAACAACATCTGATCACTCCATAGGTCATTAGACTTTGTGATTTTAATAATGGTAATCCTTTCCCCAGAGCCTACCAACAATGACATGGTCGGGTTGTTAATAGTAAACTCAACCAAACCATCACAGTGAAACTTGGCATCATTTTTTGTTCCAACAACATCTGCAGTAAGCACTAATTCATCAACCTTGTTCTCTAAGCACTGCAAAACGTCCATCGAGTCATAATCCTGCACAGTGTGGAAATTCGTGCTTTTAGATGATTGTGGCTTTTGGCCATTCCCTGTATGTCTAACCCTCTATACATCTTGCCAAATTGCTTGTCTTTGTTACATTGCGAACATTCTTGTGACACAGCAGGACTATTCATAAAGAAAAACACATGGAATATTGAACCACACCTGAAACACACAGATTTAGAAGTACCTCCACTCCTGGGTGCCTGTGTAGAACCTGACTACTGCTGGAATTGGCAATTAAGCTGTTAGTCTCTACTAGTACCATGATTGACTTCCGCTACTTGCTGAGAGCCTGTATCAAATAATTTGGCATCCTCCATGGAAGATTCTATGCTCTTCGCAATACCAACAGCCTCATCTAATGTGGGGTTTTTACATGCCAAATAATGCTGCAGAATTTTCCTAGATTAACACCTTGCTACTAACTGGTCCTTTATCAGCTGTGACATAAAGTTCTCAAAGTCACAATAATAGGTAATCACTTTTAGTGCAGTACAGAATGAATCAACAGATTCAGAAGGTGCCTGCACCCTTGTAAAAAACATATGCATGCACACAACGTGGGTCTCTAACTATTTAACTGCACCCTAGTACTCATCCAATTCCTTCTCACTGGGCTTAAAGTCAGGTAAATGGTCAGATATATTCTGTCCTTCTACACCTAAATAACAGTATCAAAGATTCCTTTATCTGACATATTTCTGACCATCAATTGCTCCTAAATAGATATTAAGCGACCTGAACCAAACACGTCACTTCAATGGGGGTTCACCAGGATCTTGCAAGAAAGGAACTGTTAGTGTGACTGTTTGCATCATGGTACACTACTACATTACATACAATGTATACTATAAATATACAATGTAGACCAAGTAAAAATACAGTATTCTCCCAGAACTTTCTGTTCTGATGACACCAATAGTCCAGTTTCAAAAAATTCAATACAGTCCGTCCAGGTATCCGCACGAGAAGAGAGAAAAAGAGAAAGAAAAAATGAAAGAGCCCTAAAAATGTCCACAAGCTTGCTAATCGCTGTGGATGGATTGGCACTCTTTCAAAAGCGTGCCATTCGCTGTTTAGCTAGAGTACACTGTTGTTGAATTAGAATAAATGTTAGATAACAACCATAACATGCATTCAGTGCTAGCACTGAACTAGAAAACATTATCAAGCGTGCTAATCACTGTCGAAAACCTTGTAATTGCCACCTCAAAACAGGATTTCCAGATTTGCCAAGCATGCCAATGGATGTTGTAAAGGCTCAGACTGACACCGCAAAATAGAATTGACAAGTGTGCCAATTGATGTTAAAGATAGTACCCCAACTCCAGCAGCTGGAGCTGTGGTACAACCAACGAGTTCAGATTGACACCATAAAACAGAATTGACAAGCCAATTGCTGTTGGAGAGATAAACACAAATCTAGCAGGTGGAGCTGAGGTCCAACCACAGAGATCAAGGACGCACATGTGGGCGGGCAAGGCATCACACCAGGGTATTTCCACACCAGGGCCAGCAAACAGCTCACAACAGGCCGCACTGAACCAGAACATGAGGGTGGGCTCGTGGGGATGCATGCAGGATCAGTGCATGAACAAACGATTGTCCATGCGCTCGAGCGTTACATAGACTCAGCGGCCCACTAGTTGGAACACGGTGTGCAAGCACCCATACAGTTACCAATAAAATCCTGAAAAGCTCCAATATCACAAAACCTCATATGCCTGATATGCTTGAAACACCAAACGATTCAGAAAAGGGGGTGGTGATGGATCAAGCCCTGATCTGTTGACTGGGTATGATTGTTCTGTTTAATTCAGATACTCTGTCCACCACCACCCCCTTTTCTGAATCGTTTTGTCCACCATAAGCGTGGAAGGGTATACTCAGATGTGAGTCCCTTGCTCATTGCACCATCAGGATTCAAGCAAGCCGGGCCGAAGGCGGCTGTAATGCCAGAAACCGGTCCCCGGAAGCTTGTTTCCTTCCCAGTATAAGAAATGGCTTGGTAGTTTGGTCTGCCCTGTTCCCATGATGCACTGGGCCTGGGACAGACTAATTTGCATTTAGCCAGGTTCTGGGCTGGGATGGTGCTGTGAGCTAAAAAACGGTGATGGATCAAGCCCTGATCTGTTGACTGGGTATGAGTGTTCTGTTTAATTCAGATACTCTGTCCATCACCACCCCCTTTTCTGAATTGAAACACCAAACGGCGCCAGATCATGGGAGCCTGCCTTCCCCAATAAAGAGCTCATTGGCTCCTAGGAAACTCTGGGGTATATTCACAAGAACGTGTGCTAACCATCACCAAAATATGCTAACGCAATTTAACACATCGCAGCCGATCTTGGGAAATAACCCTGTGTCACCATGGAATTCACAACAAGGCAGTACCATGCAATAGTCTGCCGAAACCGCAGCCAATGTCCGCGAACCAACCACCTCGATGGAGACAAAAACACAAACCACAACACAAAAAAACGTGCGATGAGCCCATTCGCAATGAGAAAAGCAGGGATAGCACTGCCAGGCCCGCGACACACATGGCAGGCGGAAATAAGCACAACAAAAGCCTGAGAAAAAAAGACAAACCAAACAGAAAACTTCAGCAAAGCACAATGGAGGTAACCCGAGCCAGTATACAATCCCACAAGCCCCATTGGCAATTAAACATTGTTCATGGCAGGCCGTCTTGGACAAGGTGAATGCAGCCTGAGAGCGGAGGAAGATAATGCAAGAACACCAGAACATCTGGAATGATGCAAAACGCACAAACCAGCAGATACACGCCAACAACAAGAAGGCAGCAATGCACACCGGATGTGGGAGTCCAGCACCAGGCCAGGAGCTGGATGACATGGAGGGAATGGTGTCCACCACATCAGTCTGGAGATGGTGGCAGGACTCGGGGACCGGAAACTGCCCAAAACAGCAGACGCAACAGGGAGAGGAACCAGCAGGGACTGGGGGGATGGGGTGAGACGGGCACAATGGCATACAGACAGACCATGCCCAGGAGTAACAACAACAACCAAGAGCACAAGTCACACAACCCGGCAATATCACACCACTGAACATACACAGAAGTGAAAAACACACTGCCTGAAAGGGAGAAGAGTGAGCCAAATCAGAGCTGAAGGGACATCTCACACACAATGCAGCACACACACATAGGAAGTAGAGCACCCCAACATCGAACACAATATGGTACAAACACCAACATTTGCACAACCGAACACAGGACACAAGTGCACCTGCCTGTGGCCGGTAAACAGCCATACGCATCTGGCAAAGCACGAAACAGGGACATGATAATGCACAAGTACAAACCCACAGTCCTTATGGCGTAGCAATGCACGTATGGCAGGGAGCCAGAGAGTCCATGACACACACATTGGCATACAAATCAAGACACTACACAGTTGGAGACAAGTGAAAGTGCGGAAACTTTATAAACAAGTGTGTGTCAGTACGGCCACGATATGCAGACCAATGCAGCAGCATGCCTGAATGAGGAACATAGGAAAGCGCCCATGTCCACCTCGGAGGAGTCCATCACCTACACAAGTCAGTTCCAACCACGTTGGTTGTCCACACCTAGATCATGTGTCCAGGCCAATGCAGCCATGTCCACTGTCGTCTTGGGACATGTGACCAGATTCCCAACATTCAACCAGGCGTCGGGACACGTGCAATGGGTCACATCCAGTTGTGGCTTCAGGTACCTTGTCACTCGTCCATGAACGCGAGTGCAGCAGTGATTGCCAACATCTCCAATGAGCAATCGTTGGTCACCACATCTGACATGTCATCGACGTAATCCATCAGCTGACCCGGACAGATGTGCTGACTCCAACCACTTGACCCAATGTGCACCAAAGCCCAATCGGGTAGTGGCTCAATGTGCTCACTGCACAAAACGACTCGTGCAATCTCTCCAGTCCAGTGTCCAGCCTGCATGCCAAACATCCAGCGGGGAGATTCAGCATTAAAGACGTAGTGAGGTACTTTGGGGATATTATAAGAAGGTTTAGAGGTTTTGATTAATAGGTTGGGAGTTTTATTAGTTTGGTACAATGCATGTAGCGATTTTATGTATAGCAATATTTTTGACATTTGTAAGTCGAGGGGGGTTTCGAACTTAGCAGTGAAGGGTGTAATATCTTTGCTGTGCAACATGTGGGTTTTTTCACAGTTGGGTAATTGCAGGGAGTGACGGTTGAGGAGGGTGGTGGTACAGGGGGCGGTCATATTATGATTTCCATTGGACACAGAAAGTCTGTTTAGAGCAGTTGGTGAAGGCCATCTCTTTTATTTGTTTCAGCAAACCCCTGACGAAGAACCACTTGGCTTGAAATGCATTAGGTTAATATAAATTATATGAGCCTACTCGTATCAATGATTCTTCCCATGTGTCACTGTTAAAAGCCTGGAAGGGAAGCAGGAGGCATTTGAAAATGTTCACTAAAAGAATCATGGTGACATCCTGCTATCACCGCAGTGATTTTCAGCAAAAGTAATGGATTCAATGTGAACTGAGGAATTGTTTAAATATGGGTTCACTGGGAAAATATGGATAATTCAGCATTGAATGGCCTACAGTGAGGAAAAGTTTCCTGCATCTAGCAGTGCAACAGAGGGGGTTGAGCAAGCCTCGTGCCTTTTTGGTTCAAACATCCATGCATGCCATAAACAGGCCTCACGGTGACACTCCTGGTTGTGGGCCAACAGGGGGCGCACACACACGTCGAAATCCAGGTCAGTTACCACTGTTATTGTTATTGTTAATTGACATTTATAAAGCGCTGAATCACCGACAGGTCTCTAAGCGTTACATTGGAGAGGCAGACATCCATGGACCACTCGAACATATACGAGTGACAATGCCACACAGGCTGAATGCAGGTGACGTCTGCAAGGCGGAAACTCAGCCGATAACTGATCCGCAGCACTGCCAATGGCAGTGCCCCCAGTACATGTAGCAGACTTGAACGGTACAAGTCCACGAGACTGGAGTCGAGCATGTGTCTGGGATGGTCTGCCATTGTGTCAGTGGCTCTGCTTGAAGCGGCACTGGCTTGCCTTGCGCCAGTCCTGTGGATGAAATGGCACAGCTCGGTGCAATGAGCAGTGTCTGTGTACAACCGGTGTAGACCTGGGGTGAGGTGGGAGTACTTATGAAGGCCATTACACACACGCCAACTACGACCGAGGACTTCTGCTTGTGCGATGTGTACACGTTGGTCTTACGTCGGGCAGTGCATAGTGTGCGAGTTGCAAGCAAATGTTATCGTATCTGTTGGGGGGTACTGGCCACATGCAAGTTCCTGCTCGGAGCTGCAGTTGTGCTATCGCCTGATCGTTCAGACAAAGGACCTTTCATCCCTCCAGTAACTTCACCATCTGCATGCATACAGGAGATGTACAGAGGCCTGTCGTGGGTGTGGTGGGATGTCTGCGACCCTGGGAATCATTGATGAGATGCCCAGCATGTGGCACATGAGCGGCCTCACTGTGTGTTATGTTGCCAAACAGCTGCTTCTCCCTCCCATGAGCCCCCACACGTGTGTGCGCTGCGCAGTTGCATCACATGCACTCTTATGGCACACCATTGTAATGTAATGTGACCGCGTTGCGAATGAGCCAGGCAAGTGATTCATGCATCCGCAGGACTGATACACATAACACTTGGGATGCATGTGCTAAGACCCCGAGCAGTCTTGTGCTCTCACATGTCCCCGTACATGCGGTCCCACCCTCCTGGTGCAAGCTACATTGCAACATTGACTACTCTGGCCCTGGTGGCAACTACACCTCAACACAGAGACACACTTAATGCACTTCCTGCCCGAGGCCAGGTCTGATCCACACCCTGCTCCCCCTGTCGAATCAGCACACCCCTACGCTGACCTGACGTACACCGGACCAGCACATGCCTCTTCTGCATGCAGAGGGGTACGTGCAAAGCTACATGTCCAGGGTAACTGCCAACACTGAGGTGACATGGTAATGTCTGCTGAAGACAGCACACTGTGACGTTGCAGGGCCCGTGCCCATCATGCTGACACAATGACCGCACGGACACACTTGCTCAGATGGTGTGAATGGCTACGGGCACGTGTACACGGCCACATTTATTAGCAGGCACACATACCGAGTGACACCTGTGTTGGATATGTGTAGGGTGTGTGCACACCAGCCGGCAAGTGCTGCCTGGTGCAGGCAGCAATCAACAACAGTGTACATCGTAAAGGATACAACCATTCAACCATAAAGGCCCCATGACTTGTGCTGCACAAAGTTAGTGGTCTCGGATGCACAGCGTCTTGCACGGGCCTATCGCCACGGGATGCAGACTTGCGGTGAGCAGGGTTGATGGCACAGGGTCAATTGTTGATAGTGTTCGATCACCTCCGTGACTCTGCCGCATCTTCCTCTTACTCCTCTCCATGATTCATGGCTAAGTGCTGGATGTGGGACCTACTGGTCCGCAGGATAAGCCTGAGCCCTCATCCACGTGTTGCCGGCATGGATTGAACAGGGTTAGTGGCACCATGTGTCGCCAGCTTGCGTTGAACAGGGTTAGTGGCACCACGTGTCGCTGGCTTGCTTTGAACAGGGTTAGTGGCACCACGTGTCCCAGGCCTGCGATATGTAATTATGCCTCACTGAGTCTGGTGCTGTGTCGCTGCCATGGACTTGGCGTCACTGCCATGCAGGATTCAGGACACAGTTCCACATGTGGGTCCTACTGGGCCCTACTGGGCCGAAGAAGACGCCAATGGAGTATGTCAGTTAGAAAGGAGTAATGTGGGCCAGCGTCGGTGGGGCCAGCAATTGTCTGCGAAGGCTGCAGAGGTCGCAGGACTGGTGCTTGGAGTTTGCACCGGCACATGGTGGGCCCTATTTTGACACACGCCGGTTTAGGCAGGTGTAGGCAGGTGAGCGGAGCCTCGTTGATGCGCTGACGCAGGCATGACGGGTCTGAGGACCAGCGGACCGGGGGGTGCAGCAAGCGCACAGGGATGCAGGTACCACCGCGCTCGGCAGAGGACTCGTGGCGGGCTGAGAGGCGCCGCCCTGGCAGAAGCCTTGTCCATTCCGATTCAGAACCACGACCAGTGCGACAGGTTTTTTGTTCACACCCCAGCGCAGGCCTGGCGTACGCATGTCCAACCCACTACGCACACACATGCAGGTGGGGATGTAATGTGCGACATTTCCACATTCTGCCCCACAGCCTTTGGGGACATGCTAGTGTCCACTGGCCACTACACTCCATGCACCAGCAGTTGATCTCCACATGGCCATTTCCTTGGTTTGCACTCTGTGGTCTGTCTGGCACCTCCATGGCACACCTGGCATTGGGTAGGTTCACGTTCCTCAGTCACTTGCCGCTCTCGCACATGCCTGCTCCATGCCTCCCCTCACATACTGCTATTGTGTGTCTGGTGTGTGAACCAACTGAATGTGGCTAACTTTCAGTTGCAAGAGAACTTCCCCACAATTACTTTAGTAGAGGTTGAAGCACTGATCCATAAGATAAAGTCAGGGTCCACCTCTGACCATATTCCAGCCAAAGTCATTCCATCTTTGGCTGAACAGCTGTCTCCCTCGGTGCAATCTCTTGTCAATCTCTCCCTCACAGAGGGTCATGTACCGCAGGAGTGGAAAGTTGCCCAGCTTAGACCTATTCGCAAGAATACTAAAACTCTGTGGACGGACCTTTCCAACCTCCATCCCATCTCACTTCTTCCATTTTTGAGCAAACTAATGGAGAAACATGTTAATACCCATCTCTCCACCTATGTTGAACTGACTTGATGTTTAGATCATTCCCAGTTCGGTTTTAGGCCTAAATACAGCACCAAATCCGCATCACTTGCAGTTACAGATAACATCAGGATGACCCTAGATAAGGGCCGTTCTATGATTCTGGTGCTGTTGGACCTATCCGCAACGTTCGACACAGTTTCCCATAGTATCTCGATCAAAAGATTGGAAGAGGTTGGGCGAAGAAATGCAGCCTTATTATGGATGAAGAGCTTTGTCGGATCGCTCTCAGATTGTTAATCTAGGCTCGTATCGCTCGGCCCCTATGGACTGACCAAGGGAGTCTCCCAGGGCTCATGTTTGAGCACCACATTATTTAACATCTATATTGCTCCCTTGGCCAATCTTCTGAGGATACATAGGTTCATTCCCATATCATAAACCGACGATACACAGCTACTCTTCCCATTCAACAAACTCACGTCAGCGGTGCGGCTGGCCTTTTCTAATGGGACGAGGGCCATATCACACTGGATGAGGAACAATTTCCTGCAGTGTAACGTGGGAAAGACAGACCTAATGCTCTTTGGAGAGGCTCCCCTTCTATGGACACCAGATTGGAGGTCAACTGATCTGGGCCCTTATCCCGCTCCCAAGCTTACAGTTATAAATCTGGGTATCTTCCTAGATCAGGCCCTCAGCCTGAAGGAGCATGTTGCCCAAACAGCTGGTTCATGTTTTCATGTAATAGGCCTACTCCGCCGAGTCTTCCCTCTGCTTCCTGATTGTACCTGCAAAACTCTAGTCCAGGCACTGGTACTAAGCTGTCTGGACTATTGTAATGGCCTGTTGATCTCGGCTAATGATGCCTCACTCCGCAGACTGCAGGTAGTTCAGAACACAGCAGCACAGTTGCTCCATAATGTCCCACCCCAGATCCCCTCCCACCGTCTCCTTGTAAAGCTGCACTGGCTTCCTATCTGCCAACGGATCAAATTTAAAACATGCTGCACCATCCACAAGGCACTCCTCAACCTGGGCCTTTCCTATCTCTCGGAGAAATTCTTGCCCTATGTACCATCAAGATCCCTCCGTTCGAATGCTAAACATCTTCTAGTGGAACCTTGAGTAAGAAAGGCTAGATTAGGAGGAAGAGCTCTCTCCCATCTCGGCGCCCGCTACTGGAACGAGCTCCCCTTGCCTCTAAGACAGTGTCCAGATCACTTACAATTCAGAAAGTTGCTTAAGACCTTCCTGTTCTGTGTTCATCATGCTGGAAATTGCTGCATATCCTCACAGTCTGCTCCAAGCACAGAGATACCCCTTCTGGGGTCGTCGATTCTAGCGCTATACAAACAAACAAACAAATAAATAAATAAATAAAATGCTGTGGCTGGGTTGTGGGCAGGGCCAGATTCCCAATGGAGTCGTGTTGTCGTGTCTGGTCAGTTGGAATGTTGTGTGTCATGTTGAATGTATGCTGCATGCACATTGGCAGTGTCGTGAGTTGCATGACTGTGGGCTGGAGGTGTGTGGTGTGTTTATTTTGGACTTACCAACGGGCACTGCATTTCCATGTGTGCCATCCTGGCAGCGCTGAGTGATGATGGGCTGTCAGGAGATGTGAGCCTCATGCACTCTGTCTGGGGAGTTGGCCACAACATTGTTGAGGAGTCCCGGGCGGTCCACTATTGCCTCCACATTCATGGTATGCATGTGCTTTCTATTGTGGTAGTTGTATGCAGGTGGGTGGGGGCACGAGGGGTACATGTGTGCAGTTGGTTGTCCCTGACATGTGAGGGAATCAAGCTATGGCGTAGGGGCCTTGCTTGGTCTCCAGCTGCTCCTGCGCAGTGTGGGTGATGTGGGGGTGCTGGGTTACCAGGCTGATGTTGGCATCCAGGTTAGGTGTGATGATCTAGGATGGGGCTGGCTGTGTGACTCCTCGGACTCTGGTAGTTGTGGGTTGGATGGTACCAGAGGCCGGCATGTACTGCACAGCCGGCAGCTTTGTCTGCTGAGGGATGTTGGTTGTCCGCTTGGTTAGGACCATCAGCCGGTGGGGGATGTGGGTTAGGATGCGGGGAATAGTTGTTCTTTTGGGCCTGTAGTGGGCAATGTCTTCCTCTGGTGTTGGGTCTGGGCCGCAGGTGCGTTTCAGGTGGGTCCGCTGTCTTTGTGTACGCTACCTCAGTGGTGATCCTGGGGGGTAGCGGTGGGTGTTGTGGCCCTCATGGGTATCCGCGTTGCATGATCATTGTCTCCATGGCATCTGTGGGTCTTCAGGTGTGGCTCTTGGCTGGGCTCCCTTTTCTGCTGCAGGTAGTCGTACTGCTTAACACCAGCATGAGCCAGGTGTTAGTTCCCTGCTGCTACCGCGGCTTATCGCCCGTTTTTGGTTCGCATCGCAGATTTGGCAGTTCATTGTGAAAGTGGTGTTGTGGTCTTTTCGTGTGTTTTTACACGGGAACACCTACTCTGCATCTCTTTTGGGTTAGTTGGTGGTGTACACCGTAGAGATACATTTTGGGACAGTTATCGCGGGAATACTCGCGAATTCTGCAGTTTGCAGCAGCTTGTGAATAGGGTGTTAAATCTATCTCCACTTTTGATGCGTTATGATGGGGATAATTCGGAGAGAAGTCCTTGTGAATATCCCCCTCAGTCTTTTTGCCTCAGCGCAGGGTTCTTGGAAGTCCTTAGTCGTCGCCAAAATTGTAGCGATAAAGTCATGGACACTTTGATTATAAACCAACAACACATTTATTAAAGTGAATCTCTCAATGACGAGAGCCCAGGAGGCACCCTCCACTGCCAGCCATCTCCAAAACTGTCCAAGCGTTCTAGGCTTCCCAAGACACTAGAGCACAACTATGTCACCATAGAACTTCATTAACATAAACATTACACCGCACTTCATTCAGAGCAGCTACAGTACCGTTCTCGCTTTGAAGAGAGAAGAGTCTGCTGAGCAGCCGTCATGTTCTTTTAATCCTGCTCGGCGGGGAACTATTTGCATTTAAACAAAAATAAACTCACAAAATCGCAATTCGTTTTTGAAAAACATAAAAATCATGACCCTGACATGCAGAGAGTTTTTTCCCTGTGGGCAAGGGTCATTGATTGATTTGCTTGCCCAGTACTGCAATGACAGTTGGTGACAGGACAGTCTAGTGATATTGACCCGCGCTGCCCTTAGTAGGGCAAGGTCCCTGTTACCTTGACTTGGCAGTCCAGTTGTGGATGGGCTACCAGTTTAAGGGATGGCACTGGCACATTTATGAAAATCGCTGCTCCCTGACTGTTTGACATTTTTTTTACAATAATTTATCAGAAGAAAGCATATTAACCAGGCTGATGAGAAACATCCCTGTTAGTAGTATATCATTTCTTCTGGGACGGTAAGAGAAGTGTTTTCTGAAATACAAGTCTTCAGTCAGTTCATAATGGCAACTAGTCTGAGTGACATAAAGACTGCTAGTTACCCTAACTTGACAGTGAATTTACAAAACCTACCATCGTTGGAAACCTGGACTGAACGGGTTTTGGAACTGCACTTGTCCCATGCTGTTCAAGGATGTATCATTCTGCCTTCTATGTAGTACTACCTTGGGAATGCATGAGTGATTCATTTACTGTCCACACTCAATTAAAAGACTGTCACATTGAATACTTGATCTCCTATAGGTATTCTATCCAGAAATCAATCCTCGTTTATCCTTTCCCCCACCATTTACAAAGCCAAAAGGACTGGCTTAAATGTGCTAAACAGCATTTGCACATGGAACATCAATTCAATTTTCAACGCTTTATTCGATTTTCACATATTAAAAATCATAAAAGCAATTCATACAAAAAATATATCTATACAAGCATACATAACAATTAGATTATAGAGTATTAAATCAGTTACAGTGATTCAATCGAATAGTTAGTAGTTCATAATGAATTCCGTCGTTTTAAAACACTTTTTAAAAACATTGTTATAGTCATTATGCATAAAGGGTTTCCCAGTTTTGCAAGTTCAAATACGCTGGCCTACACTGCCGCCAGGCCCCACCTCTCGGGTATTGTTTTATCCATCTGGAGCGTTCTTTGTTATACAAGTTGCAGAACAAAACCAGATGGAAGGTGGTCTGGGAGGATACTTTGTCACATGGGCAGGCAGCCAGAGTTCTGTTCCAGTCGTTTTTAGCTGGGAATGAGACTAAGTGGTGGAAAATATTAAACCTAAATCTGGTCAGGACAAAACGTTCGAACCCCAAAGTCACAAGGTTTAGATATGGTTGTATTTTGTGGGTAGTCAACAACAGCTGGTGATCGGGCACAGATTTTTTGCTGACTTCACTTCCAAACCTTAGTATGTTAAAGTGCTCCATGCATAGTTTTTTCAATACTTTCTTTGGGATTTCCCCAATGAATTTGGGGTTGTTGTACCATTCTGGCCTGTCAATGCCCGTTAGGACTCTCCTAACGTACTCAAGCCATTTGATACGTTTTGCGTTGTCAAGGGCCATAACGTCACTGATTATTCCTTGATTTAGGCCTAATTCTGGTGTCGCCCATACTCTACACCAGAGCAGAATTGGCTGGATTCTGATCAGGTCTGTCAAATGGTCCATGCCTAATTCCGCGTGGCAATTGTAGACCGATATGCTCTTCGGGAGGGCCAGAAGGTATCTTAAGAAGTTATTTTCTGCAATTTAGAGCGATGTTACATCCTGATACCCCCATATCCCTGCTCCATACAGAGCGATACTTCGGCATTTTGCCACGTATATGTTGAGCATGATTTCAGGTTGTTTTTTGCCCAATTTGCTTGCAAAATGCTTTACGGCAGCAATCGATCGTTTAAAGGCTAGAGTCCTATTTTTCACCTCTGGGCCCCAAGCCCTGGATGCCTCGATTGTGACCCCTAGGTATGGAATTTTTTTAGTAGCTTGTACTTGGAGTCCTGCTACATTAAGTTGGTTACATCTGGCTCCACCTTTACCACAGCACATCACGAAGGACTTCTTGGCGTTGAGTTTAAGGCCCCTTGCCTCCATGTAATCTACATATTTGGTTAGGGCCTTTTGGGCACTAACCTTCGTTCTAGCCATTAACACGGCGTCGTCCGCATACAAAAGGGAGAAAATCTGCCTACTTCCAAACTTCGGTGAATCAATATTACTGGCTCCCAATTCCTTCTCTAAACTGTTGGTGTATAGTGAGAAAAGGAATGGGGCCAGCACGCAGCCTTGTCTCACCCCCTTCTGTATGCGGAAAGACCCGGTACATTCCCCCCCCAGACCATACCTTACTTTGGCGGTAGCATTTGAATATAATTGTCTCAAAAAGAGAACAATGGCTGGGTCCACGTTCATCTCCTCTAGTGTTTCCCAGAGCTTAGTATGTATTACGCAATCAAACGCAGAGGAGAGATCGACGAAAATTGCGTAAAGACGACCCTCTTTTGCTCTGGTGTACTTCCCTTGTAACAATACAAAATTTAAAACCTGTTCGACTGTACCCATCCCTGCTCGAAACCCATATTGTACGGGTGTTAAAATGTCATTTTCCTCTGCCCATAACTGTAGTTTAGTCAAGACCACTCTCCCTGCAATTTTCATTAATGAATCCAGGAGAGATATAGGTCTGTAGTTTGATATGCTTTCCCTATCACCCTTTTTATATATTGGGATTATTACTGATTCTGCCCATGTTTTAATGAAACCTTTTGAACAACAAGCACCCAAAACCCACGAACAAACTGGTGCCCATAGGTCAGTATTCATCTTATAAAGATCACTAGGGATCCCATCTGGTCCCGGGGCCTTATTATTCTGGGTAGAGTTTATAGCCATTAGTACCTCATCTAAGTTAAACTCAATTGGGATGGGACAATGGTTACTCACTAATTGAGGTTCCTCTTGGGTATTGCAGTATACATTCGAAAAAAATTCCACCCACGATTTTTCATCGATGGCTATCTCCATCCTAGCTACCACTTTGTTGTTAATGAACGGTAAGTTAACTACCTGCCAAAATAATTTTGCGTCTCTGCTCTCCGCAGCATTCACTAGGTCTTGCCATGCTTTTTCTTTAATTGCTTTCTTTCGTTGGTGCCTAGCTAAATTGTATGCCTTTCTAAGTGACCTTATTACAACATGGTCCCTTGTTGTTTCACTCAAAGCCAATTTGAGGGCCTTATGTGTCTTAGTGCATTGAGTGTCGAACCAGCCCTTAGGACTATTACTTTTATTGGGGCGAGTCCTGGTTAAGACACCCTGTGTGATACTAGTGATAATACTAAATGCCTCCAAAATTTCATCATTTGTGGACTTTTCCTCTAAACATACCAAGAATGAGGGAAGAACAGGTCTGCTTGGGCGTTGAGGTGGAAAGAAGGATGGGGAATTATTTATATAGTGTCTTGTGAAATTGGGATACTGTTTACGATTGAAGAATTGCTGGGGATCGGGGCTACCCCATTTTGGGGGATGAGTGCGGGACCTCATCAGTGCTTCGGGGTAGAAGTAGCTCAAGTTTCGGGGAGATACACTGCCCTCCTTTCTACCCGAAAACCAGTCACTAATGTGGGTGACGACTCTGTGGTCCCTAAAATCTATTATTATCACATCCCCCACACTATGTCCCCGTTCAAATATGGTGGGAGGGGTCTATTATTCCGCAACCAGTGTATGACCTTATTTTTTAGGCTGGTGTTTGGCTCTATGCTACCCACTGGTACCACAGGGACACCAGTCAGAATAATAACATAGTTTGATGATTCTGGGGGTAGGTCAATATTTTCCTTATTCTTTGTTTTTACCCAGTTCTGTGATGGTACATTCGTTAACTTGGGGTCTGTGGGAACAGGGGCTTTCAGGGGGACTGGCTTAACCCGTCCTTTATGTAGTGCTTGTGTGACCACTGATCTAGGGGTATTATTATTATGCGAGGAGGTTTTTTTAGTGTTATTCTGTCGTGGGATCAAAGTATTCTGTGCTGGTTGTGTTATTGAAGGACGGCTTTCCTTTGAGATGTTTTCTTTCTGGGCTTCCTTTGGGATATGTGCTACTAGAATACGGTCCATGTTTTCCCCTAACCTTTTAACCCTTTCTAGGAGTGGCAGCATTAAAGATTTGAAGAGACGTTCGATGTCCTCAAGGAGCCCTTTAGACGTCAGTGCTTCTGGGAACATACTCGTGTTTGTTTGTGGCCCACATAGTACGTCTCTCTCTAGTTCCTTGGTAGTTTTATTTGAAGAGTTCTTTGTTGGTAAGGGTGGATTTATGCTTTTAGTCCCTTTTCTAACCCCAACATTCCTCTTTTTTTTCCTTGGTGGCGAATGACACACTTCTTGGCCTCTCTTATTCTGTGTCTTTTCTTTGGGTGGACTGACTATTTGCAATGATTGTGTCTCCATTTGTGCAGCCTCCTCCGAGGGTGGATTCGATACAGGGAGTGAGGGACTTGTATTGGACTGAGAGGCTTGATCCAACACTATGGGGGAATTCAGGTCAATTAAAGAATGGGATATAGATGTTGACCCATTGGTGTTGATAGCGTTGTTTGACTCATTAATAGTTATGAGGGGTGGGCCATCCTGGAAAATCAAAGGGATGTCGTCGATATTAAATAGGTCTGCATCTGACTCTCCCATAGGTAGAGCGTTGTTATATGGTTGAGGACTTAGTACCTCTTTTTGAGCCAGGGCTGGGGGTTTATGTTTAAGAAGTTCGATAGAGAAGCGGCGCTCAGCTCGTTTCTCTGCCAGCGCTATCTCTCTATCTATTTCCCTCGTTGCTCGAGCGAAGTACTTGTCTAAAGGCCCTAGTATAGTGACCCCTACAGTAGAAGGTAAAGAATTCGTCACGTCTGAACACATACTGGTGTCTCAGATCAATATTAATATAGGTGAGGAGTAATAGCAGTTAAATTACAATCGTGGATTGGCACAACACTCAAAAATTAAGGTTTATCCTTAGGCGGAAGTGAGACAAGGCTAATGACAGCTTACAGTTCCAGTTGCGATGGAGGGTAGGCGAGGTAGGAGCGGGAGACCGACGTTAGAGGATGGACCCAGCCCAGCCTCCTTCGGCCCCTGACGGCCACAGACGGGCCGCCCTTTGCCCGGGCTTAGCCGGGCCGTCCCGCTCGCGTCCTGCAGAGTATGATGTTCCGCCAACAAGTAGAGGGAAGGGGCGGACCGTGGGCGGGGCTCATAGGTGCGCGGGCCAGGTGACGAGGCCGTGCAGGCACTCCTGGGAAAGTGAGTCCCTGCTGCGCGCTGATCTTTCCCCTGTGGCAGAAGGACTCGCCCACAGCACAGCAGCCTCCCGAGCTTTGCACCACCTCCTGGCAGCGCAAAGCGGCACCCACGAAGCGGGTGCGGCAAGGATTGGGGCTCCAACAACACCCACGGGTCCTCAGGTTAGATCAAGCAGCAGGCTCCACAAAAAGTTCTGGGCAGTAGAGGCTAACCCCACAGCAGTTCACAGCGTGTTTCCCCATGGAACATATGTAAGCAGACATGTGATGTCATGAGTGATGTCACTGACCATGTCATGAGTGATGTAATATGTGACGTCATCAGCAGTGCATTGCACGCACAAGTTATAGTGAGTCCAACTAACTATAACGTGGGAATATCAATAGTTTTATGCGAGTAAAATTTCCACCCAACTATAACTGGTGTGAAACCTATGGTTTTTTCAGTGAATAGTAGTTATAGTTAGGACCTAGCTACCATAGGAAATCCGCAACATTCTATTGGGAATATCTTTGGCGCCGGTTGAGGAATTTGCGTGTAATTTTCCAAACTTTTTGCCCAGCTCTGCTCCGCTCCTTCCCTGAAAGTTTCAGGTGGATTCGTGAAGTGGGGGCTGAGAAAAAAGGGGGGTCCCAAAACGTGTTTTCCCCATGTTAATTTCCATAGGACGGTCTCACAAGTCTACAGCCCGAACCGCTGAACGGAATTACGCCAAACTTGGTAAAAAAAAGTAGGGACTGGTAAGCAGATGTGCCTTTGCTATGTTTGGTGAAAATTGCACAAGTGGTTTTTATGAAAATTAACTTCAAAAACTCATATATATCTATAGCCACGCTTCGAGCGCTCACTGGTACGCGTACCGGGGAGCGCACTCGGCACGCTATGGGAGTGCGCGAGCGCAAAGCTGATTGGCTGTCGGATGTCTGTCAACATATTAAACAGTCCGGAGAGTCCGCCATCTTGTGTCTCGGTAAAATCGAGACATCTGAGGAGAAAATAAAATGGGGGAAATGTTTAAAAGTCGGCAGGGAAGACACCCCCTGACCCCCTAGGTTTTCTGAGGGGGGCCTAGAAGGACCCTGAAGGGCAAAAAAACTATTTATTTATTTTTTTAAATTTCACGGGGTAAGCGCTGGGTGCGTTCTCATGAGCGCTCTCCGGTGCGCGCACCGTGAGCGCACCACAGGGTAAAACAGTGAAAGAAAATAGTTTTAAATAAAAATTTGGATTTCTTAGAGGTAGGGTAGCTCTAAAAAGAGCTGTTGTGTTATGCGGGTGATTTAAGTACCTACAAGTAGGTACTGATGCAGAGTCTAAAATTCAAGAGCAAAACTCTGTTCTCCTCATCTGAGAAATGTACATCGTCACCTCTGTATAGATCTTGCATGTTGTAATGTAAGTTATTGTGGTATATTCAACTCATACCATAGTTTCTCAGGAAAGCAGAAACAGATCCTTTTGGGACTTCCTGAGAAGGTCTAGGGGTGAGGGGCACTCTACCCTGCTCTCTTTTCAAGTTTAGAAGTATTACATTTCACTCTCTTCTGAAACTACACAAAATGGCGGCGATAGGGTGCATCAGAGACAGACAGTGAGAGAAAGGAGGCAGGAGATGAAGAAGAGATGTCAAAGATACATTGGTAAAAATACAGTTGGAAAAGGGCAGTAAATATGAGTAAACTTACTATGTAACATAAACATTTTGCACTCTATATTTTAAGTATTACATTATACTACATTCAATTCGCTTTTACCTCATAAATTAGAAATACAAATGAATAATATGTCAACTAATTTTTAATTTGTAATTAATAATTTATTGTTCAGATTTCTCATAATTTAATAGAACTTGTAGCATGTTCTCATCTGGTATATCATCTTCATTCATATATTTAATCTCTTCATGCAAATTGTTCATTGCTGTTTGTTGGCATTCTATTTCATCCAAACATTGTATTAATTCTTCATCTAGAGATTGATCTAAAAAGTCTTTTAAGTCTTCTTAAACATGTGATGAAATGTTGCTTTCAGTCTCCATTACATTTTCATTATCAATATATGTTGAAGTAATTTCAAATGAAATTTCTTTGCTCTCCTCCATTTTAATTTCAAATTTCTTGCTGTAAATTGCAGAAAAAAGTAATCACTTTCATTTATCATTTTTGGTAATACATAACATAAAAGTTGCTTAATCAAGTATTTATTTATTTCAAATTAATTGGGCAGTGTATAGTATCAGGCTTGAACTAGAAATATAAAGCACTGTATGAGATGAAGCTTATCTTAATGTATAATTATAATATAAGGACTGTAAATAACTAACAGAATACATTTTCTAAATTATCTTAAAGTGTACAATATAGTTCCCCTTACAAATTTACCACTCACCTTTTTGAAAGTAGAAGAGTAAGAACTGTGTTTTTGAAAGTCCACAAACTGTGCACCCAAAATTCCTCTCAAAAGTACTTCTGATAGGAGTATCACAAAATGGCCGTGTTTTCCTCTCATTTAAGATATATACATAACCAATCATACTTCATCACATACAAATACGAAATGTAAGTTACATTTTGATTGGTTCTAATTTTCAATAGTTTCAAATGTTTTTCCCCCATGCAGACTTCCACAGGACATTTACATACGGCTACAGCCTGAATGGTTGAAAGGAATTACACCAAAGTTGGCAAAATGATAGGCACTGGTATGTAGTAGGGCCTTTTCCTCATTTTTAAAACATTTCTCAAGTAGTTTCTATGAAAAGCAACTTCTAAAACACATATATCTCTATGGGCGCGCTCTGAGCGCTCACTGGTACGCGTACTGCAAAGCGCACCCGGCGCGCTACATGAGTGCGCGAGCTGTAAGCTGATTGGCTGTCGTGTGTCTGTCAACATTCTTAACAGTTCGGAGAGTCCGCCATCTTGTGTCTCGGGAAAATCGAGACACCTGAGGTGATACAAAAAAGGGGGAAATGTGTAAAAGGGGGCAGGGTACACACCCTCAGACCCCCTAGTTTTTTTGTGGTTGGCCTACAAGGACCCTGAAGGGTAAAACATTTTTTTGTGCAATTTTCTCGGGGTAAGCACTGGGTGCGTTCCCAGGTGCGCTCTCCGGTACGCGCACCCTGAGCGCACCGCGGGGAAAAACAGTGAAAAAAAATTGTGTATTTCTGACTTCAGTGGACATAGCTATGACCCACAAACCAGACTTTTTGCATTTTTAAGGTAGATGTGCTTCTAGTCAGATGAGTTGTGGAAATGAAATGGTAGTTTGATTATGAAAATAAGTGGTTGAGAATCTGTGCACTTGAAAAACCAGAAATGATTGGTGCTTTCTTAAAAATCTCCACTAAAAATTAGGGTGCATGTTTTTTTTGTTGTAAAAAGACATTTCAATGGTTGAGAAAATGTCATTTAAACAAACATTGCACTTGATTAGCTAGTACATTGAGAGGTCAAACACCCTTGATGGATTCTTTTGCAAAATAGTATGATGAACTTGTGAACTGTGGGCTGGGTTAGGAGGGAGTTACCAGGTTACAGGGTGAATGAGAACTGGGGAGATGGATGAATGCTATGTGAGTTTCAAAGTCTTGAAATGTACAACCAATTAAAATGTTCAGTTTGGTTTTGAATTTGTGTGGGAACAATTCTAATTGGTTAGGTAAAAAGAATATGGATCTGAAATGAGAAAGAATCTGTGCCATTATTGTGAGGTTCAAGTGAAAGAAGCATTATTCAGATATTCTGGTTAAGAATTTCAGGTGAGTGTGACTGACACTGTTCTATATCTTCCAAAGCATTTTTAAAGGTGAGTAATGATTCTTTTAAAAAAGATAGAGAGCTGTATGCACTATGGGGAAGATTAAGAAGCATATTGTACTTCTTTATTCTTGCATTTTGTGTCATTTTTTTTGTAATGTTGTTTAAAAATAGAATGGTGCATATTGGAAATGTGTTTTGAAAAGGAGTTAATTTTCTGCTTTGTTTTTGTAGTGGTCATTTAAATGAGCTGTGTTTTGTGTCAAAAACGATTTAGTATGGAAAATATTTTCTGGAAAAAAGTCTGCTTTTTAAAATTTGGTGGAGTATCACACTGCATTTCTGAATGAAATAAGCGAAAACATTTTCAAATTTTTCCATTATGTCAGCTATGCCTTGTAACAGTTTGCGTCAATCTGGTTAAAGAGTATTCTTTGCTTGTGTCTAACTTTACTTTGTGCCTGTGTGTTATCTGATATATGATTCATTTTATGAAGATACAATGCTGTGTGCAGTATAGGGTAGATTAAGAAACATATTGTGCTTCTGTATTCTTGCATTGTGTGTTATGTTGTTTTGTAATGCTGTTTAAAAATTGGAAAATGCATATTGGAAATGTATTTTGCAAATGAGTTAGGTTTCTGCTTTGCTTTGTTGTGGTCATTTAAAAGGGCAGTGTTTTGTGTGAAAAACAATTTACTATAGAAAATGTTTTTTGGTAAAAATTATGCTTAGTTGATGTCAAGCTTCACTCACAGTGTGATCTTAGGCACATGATCAGAATGTTAGATATAATGTACCGTGTCTGTCTCTGCCAACAGTATGTGTGACTCTGCCTAAGAACACAGTGATGGGTGAATCAAGCTTCAGTCACAGTGTGATTTTAGGCACATGATCAGAATGTTACATATAATGTACCGTGCCTGTCTCTGCCAACAGTATGTGTGACTCTGCCTAAGAACACAGTGATGGGTGAATCAAGCTTCAGTCACAGTGAGATTTTAGTTATATGATCAGATTGTTACATATAATGTACAGTGTCTGTCTCTGCCAACAGTATGTGTGACTCTGCCTAAGATCACAGTGATGGGTGAATCAAGCTTCAGTCACAGTGTGATTTTAGGCACATGATCAGAATGTTACATATAATGTACCGTGTCTGTCTCTGCCAACAGTATGTGTGACTATGCCTAAGAACACTGTGAAGGGTGAATCACGCTTCAGTCACAGTGTGATTTTAGGCACATGATCATAAGGTTACATATAATGTACCGTGTCTGTCTCTGCCAACAGTATGTGTGACTCTGCCTAAGAACACAGTGATGGGTGTGATGAAGCGAGTTTCAGAAATAAATTATATTTTGTCTCGCAAAGTTAAACTCCCATAATGACTAATTGTATTAATGAGTTTATGCACGAAAATGTACTAATCAACCTAGAATAAAATGCATTCCCGACATATGAGATTAACATTATGTGCTCTTTGTTGCATTCACAAGTACGTTGAAAAATAATGAACTAACCGTGTCTAATTTTTTTGTCAACATTAATTGCGGCTGTTTAATGGCATGTGCTTATTTTAAATGTGCTTTTGTCTATGTCATGTTTTATATGTGGCAAAGGCTCGTGGAGAATCCTGGAGGCCTATATGAAGAACATTTTTATTATGCTGCTTTTTGTGCTATGGCTAGGTAAAATAATTAACCGGGTTAATATTTAGCGAGGGGGTGGGTAACAGAATAATCTTCATTACTCAAATTAATACATGTTTTGTGTTTCTTTGAATACTAGCCTTCAAGAAAGAGGCCTGAGGCCTAGCTTTTAAAAGGGTGTTTGGAATCCTGTCGTGATGAGCCGAGCACAGCTAAGAAAGTGGAAAAGTTTTGCCACAATGATATGTCCATCAGTAAAATAAATAAATGGAACTGTGCAAGATGTGCTCTGGGTTGAATAACTTCAAGGACAGGAAGCGGCAGATTAGCCAAGCTGAGGAAGCAGCAAACTGTTATTTAATAAGATGTTGCAAAATCCTCGGAAGCTAATGTCGCCTGTGAATAAAGGACAAAGACGTTTTACAAAGGCACAACTTTGGATTGAAAAGGTTATGATCTCATATGGACTGACGGCTGCCCATAGAAATGCTGGATGACGGAGAAAAGCTATTCTTTTAGTGTGGATTAGTAAGTTTTAGATAGAGAAAAGGTATAAAACCTGGCCCCTTGGGAGGAGGGCTGGTTAGCTCGTTCCTGATTCCTGAAGGGCGTGAAGTGCTGTCAGACTTTTGACTCACGTAAGAATAGCTGAACTAATGACTTTTCCTTTTTAGGATTTAATGAGTTTAGTCAGGGAAATAGAATTTAGGGGATGAGACCTTTGCTGCTTTAATTCTTTGCAAGCTGATCCGTTTTAAAATGTCAGTCTAATATGCCTTTATTTGATTAAATGATGCTTTCAAAATTGCTAATAAAAAGATTTCTTAATTCTAAAATGCTCTTTGTTTGATAATAAAATTAATAAATTAGATTTTGAAATGACAAGCTGGTCTTGTTTATTCTTAGTCTAGTTACCATCAGTTGATCCATTTACCTAAGTGCCTTAATTAAATGTTTCCGTTATATTTTCATGATTATGATGATGACAAACTGCAGTTGTATATAAAGTGTAAATAGTTTGTGATTAGTTCTGATTAATTAAGTCACATGATTCAGTTGCCCAATATTGTTCTCGGTTACTTATGGGCCTTGTAGAAGTTTATGATTAATGATGAGTATCATGGTGTTGGGTAGTGTTGTTGAGACAGATTTTCTATAGGGGCGCTGGATCAATTCCTTGGTAGCAGAATTACGGTTACTATGGTAACGGACATGCTACATGGTAGTAACATAGGATCCATGTCTAAAACATGTTAAGTTTGTTCTCTTGTTATATATAGTCGAAAGGTTTTTTCCAGCAGTGTGAAAATTCCTGGTTGCCGGCAAAAGAGTAGTGTAACAGGTGAAGTTACACAGTGCATTTGTTCTGTTTCAAAATAGTGGTATTAACATATCGCTAGTGTTGTGGACGTACAGCACAAGTTTAGGGATTTTAGGTGTGATAGGTAAAATGTATAGTGAAGATTGCCTATGAAATCGTAGCTTTGAGTATAGGGACTAAGAGCCTGTTTTAAAACTCGCTGTGAAAAGGGTAATAGGATTTATCCAAGCTTGAGTGAAGGGTAAGGAAGTGTTGTCTATTCTTACTGGCAAATGAGGATTTTCTATTGACAGGTTAAAGTCCTACCAAAGATTTCACATATACATGGTTAGGGTTTTCTTTTTGAATGTGTATAAATGATTTTGTGAGAATAGCGTCGTCTATTTCACGAGAAAGAATACTTGAATGATTGAGAAAACTATTGCTTTATTTAGCGAAAGAGACAAATGGTTTGTTTTTTCTGTAGTTACTAATTGAATTTCATCGAAAAGAATTGTTAAAACGGCGCTGTGAAAATATTTTGTAAAGGAGGGGTGAGTTTACGGAGCGGAGACAGCAAAGCTGAAGCGGCAGTATACATCACAAGGTTTGCGCTGTGATTGGTTAACATACGTCACAGCAAGAGCACTGATTGGCTCACATGACCAAAACGAGCTGATAGCTGATTGGTCCTTTCTGAAAACAGTACTTCCATTGGTTGAGCAAGGTAGTGACGTGGCTTAACCTGATTGGCTTGTTGGTGAGTTTCGCGCACGGATTGGCTAGAGTAGCGGAACGACAAGAAATATTTACGATCTTTTTCAAATTAAGCGGAATAGTTTTAAAACATGAGTTATTGGTACGGTAAGGAGGAAAAGAAGCCTACATGGTTTCAGAAATTGAAAAATATATTCAGTCCCGATAAGAAAATTGAAACGCGTGGTGGAAAATTACTTCATAAGTACAAAACACCCACAGCATATATGGAAGGTGAATATGATTACCATACTGTCCTTTTGTTTGAAAATTGGATGCAATAAACCAAAGATGATGGTGTATTGACATGGCCGCTAGATGGGTCATTTAATATTAAAGTTTTGAAAAACTTGAGAGAAAAAATGACGACTCTTGTGCCAAAGCCTAGACCTACTCAATTTGAGGCTTTAGTTGAATGGGAGGTTGAAATGTTTGAACTTGAGCGAGAAACAAAAGGTATAACAAGAGGCCCAAAATTAGACATTAATAGGGAAACTCATGAAGATAGAGTACGACGTTGGAGAAAAGAAGACATGTGTGATGGTTTGTACCCAGTAAGAGTGATGATTACTGAAACACCAGGTCAAAAGAATACCCAAAAGAAAAATAATATTGATGAAGAATTAGATGATGCGGTTTTAGAAGAAATTTATACTACAAAACGTAAACCGCCACCTTATCAACCAGATTGTTCAGTCTACCCCGAGAATTTCTCCAGAAATTTCTCCAAGTGCACCTCCCAGAGAAATTGATGAAAATTTACCTAGATTTTTAAAATTACCTGAAAGAGTAGGGACAAGAAGTAATTCTAGTACTCCAAGAGAAAACAGAAATTATCCTGAGATTCCAGAACAGAGAAATGAATTCCAGAGGAATGTAAAAAGAACAGAGAGACTTGAGAATATACCAGAAGTTTCAGAATATTTAAGAGCAAAAGAGGAATTAAAACAGCAATTAACTAAAGGGATGGAACCAGTAACAGTACCAGTAACAATTGGTCCTGTTGTACCGGTTTTTGATCAAAGAGAAAATAGACACTCAGCTCTGACTGTTCCATTAAATGCAGAAATTCAGAAAGTGGTTGAAACATTTTATTCTGATTTATCAGAAATACATCGGGAAAAAACAATGCCAGATTTAACTTTAAATCGAAGTTTGTCAAATGATCAGACACCATCTGTTGCCGGATCTGATTCTGGATCTCCAGAAAAGAGCATGAATAAAATAGATTTAACACAGACTTCATTAACCCCACAAGCCCCTGAATTTAAACAACTTGATGTTGCAAAATTGAAAACAGATTCAGAAGAATTAATTATTGGCACAATTGGAACTGATAATTTAAAATTATATCAGGATGACGAATTATTGTTTATTTGCAAAAGCATACAATGGAAAACAAAAAATAAGTATGATCAATTAGAGGAAATGGCTGCTGAACTAGAAATAGATTTGAGTAGACAGAAACAATTGCAAAAACATTACCGAGTGGATTTTTCTGAAAAAGATATTGAAAATTTGAACACCACAGGTAGGATAACTCATGTAAAAGAATTAATTGTGTTTCTGAAAAGATTAGGTGAATTAAGTAAATAGAGAGTGAAATGGACAAAGAAAAGAGAAGAAGAAAAAAGAGAAAGAGGGGAAGTTGCAAATGAGTTTCCTATTAGAGAAATAGCTGGTGGAGGGTATGTTCATGTCCCTTGGACAAGACAGGACATTTTACTGTTTACAAATGATTTTCCTCGGCTGAGAGAAAAGCCAGTAGAATGGTATCGCCAGGTAGACAGATTCATTAAAGTTTCAAAAGTTCTGTGGATTGATCTTGATGGATATTGTTGTCCCATCAGATCTTTGGACAAAATGTAAAATTTCTGTAAGTTGGCCCAAAGAAGAACCAGCTAGAGATAAAATAACAGGTGCTCCTTCAGCAGATGTCATGGATTTGTATGACTAAGTAATTGTGTGGTTGAAAAACAAAATTGCCCCAAAAGAAGTAGATTGGGTTAAAATTGACAGAACAAATCAAGAACCAAAAGAGTCAGTGCATTCATTTTATGAAAGATTACTGCTGGTATTTAAACAATACAGTGGCTATGAAAAATTAAGTGGGAAAGACATGAGCCACTTCATATACAGGTTTGTTTATGGCTTGAGACATGAAATTAGTGAAATGATTAGAAATGGAATTGTCGGCTGGCAATCACTTACAGTTGACGACATTCTGAGAAAGGCAAAATATTGCAGTGACGAGATAGATGCCAAGCAAAAGAAGCTTAACCGCATCGCTGCTGCGGTGATTTTTCCCCTACGCTGCTTTTTTTCAAAAGCCGCGTTAGATGACGAGCTCAGCTCGTCATCCGCACACGCCCCCCGTGGCTGATGACGAGTTGAGCTCGTCATCAGCATCGAAGGGGTTAAGGAAAAAGCAATGTGGGCACAGGTGAAGGTAGCTGAACAGCAAATAGAGACCTTAGAAAATAAAAATGTTCACCAGAATCAAGGCAAATTTAAAGGATTGGCGGATACACGCTTCCAGTGACCAAATTCACCGCAATTAAAACATGGGAGCTTCTGCTTGAGCTCTTCAATATTCACATTAAATTTTGGTTTATTAAAATGTCCTAAATCTTTCATCATGACACTTATACATCCACTCATTCTTCAATATGCAAAACATATTTCAGTTCAGTTCAGTTTATCTTTATTTCGATGGTTAAAAACCATCATAAAAATACGCATTACAAATCCACATTCAACACTTTACATTGTTATTCTGAACTTTACAATATTAAAAACAAATTTAAAATATTATTATTAACATTAATTAAAAGGGAGAGAGCAATTAATTCATTTCATCCTACATCAACCGCTGGTATTTCTTAATTTGACAACAATTTTTAAAAAACTCATGATAGAACACAGAGTATGCATGTCAGTTGCTCTTTGCAAGAATAATAATGCAGTTTTAGCATGGTAGACTTTTGACTCCTTTAAAATCAAGAAATATTCGGCGCGGGATTCTATAAAAAGGACATAATTGTACAAAATGAAGGGTGTCCTGCGGAGACCTATTGTCGCAGCCGCAGGCACCCTTCTGCTCAATTGTTAGTAAAACCAGAAGGATAAGCTAAAATGTTAGGTAACAAATTGAGCCTAAAATGACACATTAAAAACCTCTCTTGTTGACTATGCATTAAAAAAAGATACAGTTCCATACCCATTTCATTACTCACAAGAGAGTGCGCTACTACAGATGATTTATTAGAGTCAAGTGGATTCCTGCTATAATCATATTTGTCCAATAACTGCTTTTGGATGCGATATTTGCAAGAGCTATCAATCTTTGATGGGTCAGTAAATAACATTTGGTGGTCAATAGACTCTAGGGTTTCTTTAATGTATTTAAGCCAAGGGATTTGCAACCATCTATCTCTCTGGAGACAATCTTCAATATTCTGTCTTGTTAGTTCAGCGTTTGGATTTAGCCAGATTCAAAGCCAGGTCAGAATTGGTCTTACTTTAATCAGGTCAGATATATACGGGGTGCCAAGCTCCTTGTGTGTGATTGCTGCCGGGATGCTCTGTGGTAGCTTTAGCAGTTTCTTTAGGAATTTATCTTCCTCTGCTTGTATCTGGTGTGCATCCCTAAAGCCCCACACCTCTGCCCCGTACGTGGCTTTAGAAGTACTGACCGCTCTATACAGTGTCATTACTTGTTCAGGGGACCAGCGACCCAGCCTTCGCGCAAAGTTTTAGATGGCACCATTCGCTGAGACAAGTTTCCTACACCTTTCCTCCATCAGTGGGGCAAACCTGATGTTTTCATCAAACAAGAGACCCAAATATGAAAAAGTGTTCACAGTGTCCAAAACGTGGGTTCCTATTTTGAACACAAATCTCTTGAGAGGTTTTTTTCCTGCCACCATGATAAAGGACTTAGTCAGATTTACGGAAAGATCTAGATTCTCCATGAACCTTGCAAAGCCACTAATTAGCTGCTGCAGACTCACTGCTGTTCGTGCGAGTAGGACCGCGTCGTCCGCGTACAAAAGTACCGGTATGTGACGTGATCCTACTCTTAGGCAATCAGTCCCCAATGTCAGCAGAGCACTCTCCAGGTCATTTATGTAAAGGGAAAATAGGAATGGAGCCAGGATACACCCCTGCCTCACCCCGCTAGTGCACGGGAAGGGATCAGTACTCACCCCTCCCGAGTTATAGCGGACCTTGGCAGTGGTGTTCCAGTGGAGTTCCTTAAGTATGTTTATCAGGTCTGGATCAATTCCCAATCTATTCATAAGTGCCCAGAGTTTAGTTCTATTTACATTAACAAATGCAGCTGCAAGGTCCATAAACCCCATATGCATAGTTCCTTCATCTGATTTGGTATATTTAGCAGCTAGTAAGTATAAGTTGAGACATTGGTCACTAGTTGACTTGCCTGTTCTAAACCCATACTGGGTATCCCCCAGAGTGTTGTGTACTTCAGTCCACTCTGTAAGGCGGTTTACAATTACCCTACCTAGTAGTTTAGCTGAGACATCAATCAGCGAGATTGGTCTGTAGCACTGTGGATTATCCCTACAGCCTTTCTTATATATAGGAACGATCAGTGCAGTTGACCAAGATCGCGGAAGACCAGATTTAATTGCTGCATTAAGTACTCTGGTCATAATCGGTGCCCATAAGTCAGTGTTACTTAAAAAGAGGTCTGGGGGGGGTGCCGTCTGGGCCTGGCGCCTTATTACGCGTCAGCCCTAGCACTGCCTTTAAGACTTCCGGCAGGGAGAATTCTAGCTCAATTGCTCTGGAACCCTCCCACACTCCATCCCCGTTTTCTACCTCCTGTTGATTATACAGACTTTTGAAATGGTTAATCCATTGTTCGGGGAGTATATTGGTGCTAATTACAGGGGAGCTAGAGTCTTGGTAGCAGGGTCTGTTTATAATTCTCCAGAATTGAGCATAGTCCCTGTTTTCACCTGCTTCTCTAAGGTCTGCCCAAACTTCCTTTTGGAGTGCACTCTTTCTTTGCTTAACCTGTATTTTGTAATTACGTCTACAGAGGGTGATTTCATTCTTTTCTCTCGGGGACTTCTTTAGGCTCTGTTTTAATTCTCTCAGTGCCCGTGAGCAATTCGAATCAAACCATCTTGGAGTTGTTAGTTCCTTAGTAGGCCGCTTAGTTTTTAATGATCCTTAGACTAACCTAGTTAAGGATTCAAATGCCAGGACCACTTCTCTACCCTGCAAGGTCTAAACAGATCTCTATATGTTCTTTCCCTCTTTCCACTAGTGTGCTATAGAATTCATTGCCCATCTTATGCGCCTCCCTTGATCCGTTGGTCGGATTACAGTATCCCCCCCCCAGATGTTTTACTGGTAGATCGTTATATTCTATTTCAAGAGTTAGGGGGTTGTGGTTGCTAAAGGGGCTCCACTCTGTTCTTACCCTTATAATCTGCTCTTTAGCAAAGGCAGAGATTATTATAAAGTCTATTATAGAAGCACAACCTCTTCCTTTAAATGTGGGTATGAGGGTGTCCCCTGCTTTCACTGGCAACAGGCCCATTGTATGGGTAAGGGCAAAGCTATCTAGTAGCTTCATAAGCAGTGTGCCTTCTCTGTTATGTTCGAAGTGTGGTCCACTTTCTACAGAACAGGAAGACCAATCAGGGGAAATGGGGAGTAGCTTTGGGCACAGATGACAATTAAAGTCCCCCATCATCAGGACAATTGGTTCGGGCCCCCCCTGCCTTAGGTCTGTTTCCTCATTTAACCTACTCTCAAACTCTAGTAATATGGGGAAGTTTCCATCAGTTGGGCCCGGGTTGTAAAAATTTAAAATTAGAAATCTCTGCCCTTATCCCTGGAATATCACTGCTTGTATGGTATCTGACACCCAGAATGGTTGTGACCAAGTGCCTTTTAGGTCTAAATCGACATATATCACTAACCCTCCTTTCGCCCTCCCAGATGTCACTTCTTGGGCTGGCCTGAAGAAACATTTATAGCCCTCCAGTTGACAGATGTCAGGGTCTCGCGCCCATGTTTCTTGTAAGGATATAGTATGAAAGCTCCTTATGTATTCTCTCCACTCTTTATTGTCAAATTTACCCCTCAGGCCTGCTACATTCCAAGACAGAAAGGCTAATCCTGCCCTATTTGCTTTCCTTCCCTCTGTGCTGTGTTCATTTATTCTACAGTCTCCTGTTTTATAGGTCTCTGGGACATTATCGTTCTCTTCCCTCTGTGTTGGGGGATCTTCTATCCTAGTTTTTAGCCCGTTCCTACTATTAACAATTCCATCCTCTGTTGCAGGACATGCTAGTTCCCCTGTTGCAGTAGAAATTGGAAGCTCATTGTCTGTAGGGGGTAGTCAATCATTTTCATCGAGCGACTGCAAAGTGGCAAATCTATTTCTCCATTGAGGATAATCTCGGGGGGGGGGGGGGTTAGAAACTGGTCGGGGTAGTTTGTGGCTCTAACCCTTTGGGTATGTTGTGGCCTACCAGGATTCCACATTAAATGGTCAGCCTTATTACTGCTCCATCTCCTTGGGTAAAAATACTCAAGGGGGAGCGCACAGATTGTACTGGTATGATTTCTGTTAGAATTCCTCAGTATATAATCCACCAGTCTAGCATCTCTGAAATTTGCCACATTGCAATCCCCCTTATATCCTTTTTCCTACCTCCAAGCCAGTTGACTCTTCTTACATGCACTATCTCCCCCCTTTCCCCATTATTCAATGGTCTATGTATATCCAACCACTTTGAGATTTTAGCATGTAATTGAGAATGCGATTCTTTGTCTGATGCCCTGAGTTCCGTTACCCCTGCAAATACTATTACATAGGGACTGGCTTCTGGTGGTAAATGTATTTGTGGGGGGGGCTATCTGGGCTGTAGAAAGGATCATAGTCCACGTAGGGTGAGCTATAAGGGCCATTTCTTAAATGATGGTCTTCCTGGCCCCTTTGTATTAGCGGTTGCAGGGGGGATTTATCAATGTTTTTGGAGCTCTCTGATCTTGAGAAACTTTCGGGGTGTCATATATCTGGGCAATCGTGTGTTGGATATTGCTGCCACAATTGTTGTTTGTCATTGTATTATTATTAGAATTATCAGTGGACTCACTTGTGGGTTGGTTAGGACCTGAGGGGGTTTCTTAGTTGTCAGGTATATTATCTTACCTTGTTTGGTCTGTTCACTCGCTATTTTGTCCACCCTACTTATGATAGGTTTCAACTGGGCAATAATAAAAGTTTCCAAATGTTTCTTGAATTCTCCTATAACATCCTCAATCGATCCTGGTGGATTTGTGTTTGTGTGCACATTGTCATCCACCAGGATGACCTCTTGCCTGTTTTTAGGTCGACCATCTCCTATAAGTGACTTATTTTTTCTCTGTTGTCCCTTAATCCTCCCCGCCGTTTTGGTTTGCTATGAGGGATCGGGTCACTGTGCCCTGAGGTTTCTGCGCCAGGGAGAGGTAAGGGTTGAGCACAGGGAACACCCTCTAACGGGTTACTTGGTGACACTAAATTTCCAGTCAAATTGGGGCTGTCAGCTAGTGTGTGATCCCTAGATTGTGTTGGAGTAGCTACTATAGGATTGGGTGAGGCGGATAGGCTCCTTTCCATACGTTCTATCTCCCCCGATACCTTCCTCAACATCAAATCAATTGTGGTGGTTCTTTTTACTTTATTGGGGGCTAGAATGTTTGTTTCGGCCAAGGTTGTTAGGAGTTTCAACTAGGTGTACTTTGCTCATAGCCGAGCGTGTTTTAGGGTGATTAGACATAGTGAATGTAGTTTTAGACCAACTCTTATCCTTCCCAAAGAGCAGTCCAAGCTTCCTTCTAATGGGTGGCTAAATATATCTAATACTCTATTTACTATATTTGTCTTTATCCCCGACCCCCCCTCTTCCTAGTAAAACAGCTGAATATCCCAAGTTCAATTGTCCTATCAAGCACAGGTGGCCAGTCCAAGTTCAACAGTACCTGTCACAAACATCCGTGTCAAGGGGGGTGGCCCGTCCTGTCCCTGGTCGTCCCCGGACGGCCACAGACGGCCCGCCCTCTGCCCGGGCTCAGCCCGGCGCTGACCCGCGCGCGTCCCGCGAGGCGGAAGGAGCTTTGTTCTATTTGTGCGCCTCCGGGCGCGGCAGGTAGCATCAATGGGCGGGGCCTGGAGGGATTGTGGGGGCTGTAGTCCCCCCGCCCGGCGGCCGCGGTTTGTAGGCGGCGGTGGGGGGGACCAGATGCCCTGATGCAGCTCTCCCCTGCGAGCTCCCAACATGGTCAGCAAACACCCCTCAAGCAGGACGGCAAGGCAGTTTGATTGCTCTCTGGCACGGTGTTTTCCGTGAGCCTCTCCCACTCCTTAGCGGTGCTTCGTTCTATTTGTGCGCCTCCGGGCACGACAGGTAGCGTCAATGGGTGGGGCCTAGAGGGATTGTGGGGGCTGTAGTCCTCCTGCTCGGCGGCCTCGGTTTGTAGGCGGCTGGGGGGACCAGATGCCCTGATGCAGCTCTCCCCTGCGAGCTCCCAACGTGGTCAGCAAATACCCCTCAAGCAGGACGGCAAGGCAGTTTGATTGCTCTCTGGCTTGGCGTTTTCCATGAGCCTCTCCCACTCCTTAGCGGTGCTTTGTTCTATTTGTGCGCCTCCGGGCGCGGCAGGTAACGTCAATGGGCGGGGCCTGGAGGGATTGTGGGGGCTGTAGTCCCCCCGTTTGGCGGCTGCGGTTTGTAGGCGGCGGCGGGGGGGACCAGATGCCCTGATGCAGCTCTCCCCTGTGAGCTCCCAACGTGGTCAGCAAATACCCCTCAAGCAGGTCGGCAAGGCAGTTTGATTGCTCTCTGCCTCGGCGTTTTCCGTGAGCCTCTCCCACTCCTTAGCGGTGCTTCGTTCTATTTGTGCGCCTCCGGGCGCGGCAGGTAACGCCAATGGGTGGGGCCTGGAGGGATTGTGGGGGCTGTAGACCCCCGCTCGGCGGCCGCGGTTTGTAGGCGGCGGCGGGGGGGACCAGAAGCCCTGATGCAGCTCTCCCCTGCGAGCTCCCAATGTGGTCAGCAAATACCCCTCAAGCAGGACGGCAAGGCAGTTTGATTGCTCTCTGGCTCTGCGTTTTCCGTGAGCCTCTCCCACTCCTTAGCGGTGCTTCGTTCTATTTGTGCGCCTCCAGGCACGGCAGGTAGCGTCAATGGGCGGGGCCTTGAGGGATTGTGGGGGCTGTAGTCCCCCCGCTCGGCGGCCGCGGTTTGTAGGCGGCGGCGGGGGGACCAGATGCCCTGATGCAGCTCTCCTCTGCGAGCTCCCAACGTGGTCAGCAAATACCCCTCAAGCAGGACGGCAAGGCAGTTTGATTGCTCTCTGGCTCGGCGTTTTCCGTGAGCCTCTCCCCTATTTTATTTAAACTTTACAGAAACACACAGTCACTAGATGATGCCAGCAGTGATGGCATTTGAAATGTCATCAGTGATGTCATCAGTGATGTCACTGACCATGTCATGAATGATGTAATATGTGACATCATCAGCAGTGGATTGCGGGCGCGCGAGTTATAGTGAGTCCAACTAACTATAACGTGAGAATTTCAATGGTGTTGTATGAGTGAAATGTTTAGCTAACTATAACTGGTGTGAAACCTATGTTTTCTTCGGTGAATATATATATATTCACTGAAAAAACCATAGGTTAGAGACCATATATAGTTAGCTGGACATTTTATTGACATAAAACCAATGAAATTCCATATATAGTTAGTTGCACTAACTATATATCGCGCACCCGCAATCCACTGCTGATGATGTCACATATTACATCATTCATGACATGGTCAGTGACATCACTGATGACATCACTGATGACATCTCAAATGACATCACTGATGACATCACTGATGACATCTCAAATGACATCACTGATGACATCATCTAGTGTCTGTGTGTTTTTGTAAAGTTTAAATATGTTTTACATATTGAAGAATGAGTGGATGTATGGAAGACTGAGTGTGTGTGTGGCTGGCTGGGAGGTGTGTGACTCTGTGCATATCAATGTGTACTTGTATCAGTGATTGTATAAGAGAGTAAGTATGTGTTAGTATATGTGTGAAAAGTATGGTGTTCTGTGTTTAACTGTATAGATGAGGAAATCGAAGTGTGATTGATTCTTCACAGGACTGACTAGGTGTATGAGTGCATATGATAGTCTTGTAATAATGAGTGACTGTATGTATGAGTGATTGTATGGGTGAATGAGTGAATGTGTGTGTAGACGTAGGAATCAGTGAGTGCGTATGTAGTAACTGGTATTGGTGTGTCATGATGTCATCAGTGATGTCATTTGAGATGTCATCAGTGATGTCATTTGAGATGTCATCAGTGATGTCATCAGTGATGTCACTGAAGTATGGTGTTCTGTGTTTAACTGTATAGATGAGGAAATGGAAGTGTGATTGATTCTTTACAGGTCTGACTAGATGTGTGAGTAACTCCATGGATGAGTGGCAGTGTGTGAGTGTCTGCATAGGTGTATGAGTGCATATGATAGTGTTGTAATAATGAGTGACTGTATGTATGAGTGATTGTGAAGTAGTGTGGCTCACTGGTTAGAGGCGGCAGACCCGCGAGCAGAGGACGGCCCGGGACCAGGGTTCGATTCCAGACGCGGCAGGTTTCTGGACCAGGGTCAGCGGACTCGATAATTCTCTCGCCTCGGTGCCCACTCTGATCAGCGATCACACTCGGCAACTCTGGGCATTAGCTTGCCTCATCTTCACTAACGGCCCCACCAGACCGCCGGGGATGCCTGGTCTCACCCTGGAGATACCCAATAAGGGACCATCTCACAGGGAAGCCAGGAAGGGTTTCGCAGCGGTCGAAGCGCGGAGATACTCCTCCGGGAGTCGATCCTAGCGCTATATAAACCTGCAATTAAATTAAATTAAATTAAATTGTATTTGTGAATGAGTGAATGTGTGTGTAGACGTAGGAATCAGTGAGTGCGTATGTAGTAACTGGTATTGGTGTGTCATGATGTCATCAGTGATGTCATTTGAGATGTCATCAGTGATGTCATCAGTGATGTCATTTGAGATGTCATCAGTGATGTCATCAGTGATGTCACTGACCATGTCATGAATGATGTAATATGTGACATCATCAGCAGTGGATTGCGGGTGCGCGATATATAGTTAGTGCAACTAACTATATATGGAATTTCATTGGTTTTATGTCAATAAAATGTTCAGCTAACTATATATGGTCTCTAACCTATGGTTTTTTCAGTGAATTTTCAAGGTTTTGTAAATGCAAATTCCTAACTATATATGGTCTATAACCTATGGTTTTTTCAGTGAATTTCATTGGTTTTTTAAAAGCTAATATCTATAGCTGTAAAATATATTCTTTATTACGTGACGTATCACGTAGCCACGTGAGACGCCTCATGACGCGTCGCATAACCGTGACGTATCGGCTCTGCAGCGCAAACAAAACCCGTAACGTAAGCGTGCCGGAGCACGCTTACAGATATATATATATTTTTTAACCTTAATTAGACAAAATCCACACGTGCACATATCTTGAGGCCTTGTAAAGGCACATCAAACAAACAGTCCCTACAATTTTGTCAAGTTTGCTGGAAATCTATTCCCTTAATTTTTTTTTTACTGTTTCTCTTGGTTTTCCCCTTGTTACGCTTACCGGGACGCTACCCGGTACGCGAACCGGACGCTCCAAAAACACAAGATGGCGGACTCCCGTTACGCTGCCGGTTAGCTGCCCGGTTCGCGTACCGGGAAGCGCCTCTACCGCGAAAAATCGCGGGGGACTTTAATATCCCCCTCGTCAATCCTAGGGGGTCAGGAGGGGTTTACCTTCCCCCCTTTCCTTCATTTCCCCCTTCTTTTTTCACCACATCTTGTCTCTCGAACCTACCGAGAGACAAGATGGTGGCCGCTCCGGACTGTTTACAATGTTGACAGCTACGCTGCCGGTTAGCTGCCCGGTTAGCTGCCCGGTAAGCTGCCCGGTTCGCGTACCGGGACGCGCCTCTACGGCGTAAAATCGCAAAAAAATTATTTATTTTTTTTGCCCCGCGGGGCACTTTAATATCCCCCTCATCAATCCTAGGGGGTCAGGAGTGGTCTACCTTGCCCCCTTTCCTTCATTTCCCCCTTCGTTTTTCACCACATCTTGTCTCTCGATCGTACCGAGAGACAAGATGGCGGCCGCTCCGGACTGTTTAGAATGTTGACAGACACCGGAGAGCCAATCAGCTTCGCTTTGCGAAGTTCCGTTACGCGTCAGGTACGCAAACCGGGGCGCTAACCGGAGCGCTGTCACAGATATATATATTTTTTTAAACGTTAATTTCTCAAAATCCACTGGAGCACATATATTGAGACATAGCAAAGGCACGTCGGGCAAACCATATCTACAATTTTGCCAAGTTTCATGTAAATCTATTCAGCCGTTCGAGCTAAAAGTGAGTCCAACCGCCCTATGGAAAAATGAATGGGAAAAACGTGTTTTGGGACCCCCCTTGTTTCTCGGCCCCCCCTTGACGAAACCCCCCCAAATTTTCAGGGGCTGCACAGAAACGAAATGTGCCATTTTCCTGAAAATTTCAGCCAATTCCGTGCACAAACGCCAAAGTTATTAGACATAGAATTTTCAGAAATCCCATAGAGAAAAAATCCTAACTATATATACCCACTGGCTATCGCCAGTAGGTAATATACATATATAAACATATATAATCTGCATATCTATATAAATATAAATGCATGCATACATATACATATATGCATACATATGCATGTTATTTACATGAAAGTTTTAAAAACACTAATAAAAGCAAGGCTAAAAAGCCACCTCATTACAAACAGAATGGCTTTAACTTAAACGAGGGCAAGATCTATTGCATTTTCAATGCTTGTTTACTTTGGTTCTATCAAGAAGGCATTCAGATGTTTCACACATTTGCCATAAATTCTGAATGTTAGCACTCTAGTTGCTCATTAGATCACTGTAGTAAAGCTAGTGCTCACCAGGGAAGTCTGCTGCTAATCATGGTTTGCAGCCATTTTCCCGCATTTTTTATCCCGCAGACTTTCAGTCCGCATACCATTATCCCGCAAGGTCATTGACCTCGCATACCATTATCCCGCATTTTTTCAAAACGCATGTGCATTTATCGCGCATGCCTTTACAAAGAATTACGTTTTAAAGGCATGTATGGTAAATGCATTTGCGTTGTGAAAACCACGATGACGAGAGAGGTAAGTGGGTTTGTGTTAATTTTTTCGTGGGTTAGTGATTGTGTAGTGTAGTGTAGTGTTGTGAAGTGTAGTGTTGTGTTAGTGTAGTGTAGAGTTGTGGTGGTTGTTTAGTGTAGGGTCATGCTGGGGGTAGTGTTTTAGGGTTTAGGGTTGTGTTGTAGTGTTTGCGTAGTGTAGGGTCATGCTGGGACTAGTGTTTTAGGGTTTAGGGTAGTGTTGTAGTGTTTGCGTAGTGTAGGGTCATGCTGGGCGTAGTGTTTTAGGGTTTAGGATAGTGTTGTAGTGTTTGCGTAGTGTAGGGTCATGCTGGGGGTAGTGTTTTAGGGTTTTGGGTAGTGTTGTAGTGTTTGCGTAGTGTAGGGTCATGCTGGGGTGTAGTATTTTAGGGTTTAGGGTAGTGTTGTAGTGTTTGTGTAGTGTAGGGTCATGCTGGGGGTAGTGTTTTAGGGTTTTGGGTAGTGTTGTAGTGTTTGCGTAGTGTAGGGTCATGCTGGGGTGTAGTGTTTTAGGGTTTTGGGTAGTGTTGTAGTGTTTGCGTAGTGTAGGGTCATGCTGGGGTGTAGTGTTTTAGGGTTTTGGGTAGTGTTGTAGTGTTTGCGTAGTGAATGGTCATGCTGGGGGTAGTGTTTTAGGGTTCTGGGTAGTGTTGTAGTGTTTGCGTAGTGTAGGGTCATGCTGGGGGGTAGTGTTTTAGGGTTTTGGGTAGTGTTGTAGTGTTTGCGTAGTGTAGGGTCATGCTACGGGTAGTGTTTTAGGGTTTAGGGTAGTGTTGTAGTGTTTGCGTAGTGTAGGGTCATGCTGGGGGTAGTGTTTTAGGGTTTAGGGTAGTGTTGTAGTGTTTGCATAGTGTAGGGTCATGCTGGGGGTAGTGTTTTAGGGTTTAGGGTAGTGTTGTAGTGTTTGCGTAATGTAGGGTCATGCTGGGGGTAGTGTTTTAGGGTTTAGGGTAGTGTTGCAGTGTTTGCGTAGTGTAGGGTCATGCTGGGGTGTAGTGTTTTAGGGTTTTGGGTAGTGTTGTAGTGTTTGCGTAGTGTAGGGTCATGCTGGGGGTAGTGTTTTAGGGTTTAGGGTAGTGTTGTAGTGTTTCCGTAGTGTAGGGTCATGCTGGGGTGTAGTGTTTTAGGGTTTAGGGTAGTGTTGTAGTGTTTGCGTAGTGTAGGGTCATGCTGGGGGTAGTGTTTTAGGGTTTAGGGTAGTGTTGTAGTGTTTGCGTAGTGTAGGGTCATGCTGGGGGTAGTGTTTTAGGGTTTAGGGTAGTGTTGCAGTGTTTGCGTAGTGTAGGGTCATGCTGGGGTGTAGTGTTTTAGGGTTTTGGGTAGTGTTGTAGTGTTGTAGTGTTTGCGTAGTGTAGGGTCATGCTGGGGGTAGTGTTTTAGGGTTTAGGGTAGTGTTGTAGTGTTTGCGTAGTGTAGGGTCATGCTGGGGTGTAGTGTTTTAGGGTTTTGGGTAGTGTTGTAGTGTTTGCGTAGTGTAGGGTCATGCTGGGGGTAGTGTTTTAGGGTTTAGGGTAGTGTTGTAGTGTTTGCGTAGTGTAGGGTCATGCTGGGGGTAGTGTTTTAGGGTTTAGGGTTGTGTTGTAGTGTTTGCGTAGTGTAGGGTCATGCTGGGGGTAGTGTTTTAGGGTTTAGGGTTGTGTTGTAGTGTTTGCGTAGTGTAGGGTCATGCTGGGGGTAGTGTTTTAGGGTTTAGGGTAGTGTTGTAGTGTTTGCGTAGTGTAGGGTCATGCTGGGGTGTAGTGTTTTAGGGTTTTGGGTAGTGTTGTAGTGTTTGCGTAGTGTAGGGACATGCTGGGGGTAGTGTTTTAGGGTTTAGGGTAGTGTTGTACTGTTTGTGTAGTGTAGGGTCATGCTGGGGGTAGTGTTTTAGGGTTTAGGGTAGTTTAGTTGTTTAGTGTATGCTAAAGGCATATTCGTTCTACAAGTTTTCGTTATTTTAATTTGCGGCCTAATAGTACAAGCGGGATTTTTTTTGCGGACTGATGGTATTCGTCATATATTCGCTAATCATACTTTCTATGGCAAAATGAACCCCCTCATTTTGTTCCTTTTTAAATTAAATGTTTTAAGAGTTACCACTTTATTCCAATCAAGATGGCTTCATGTGTGCCATACCTTTGTAATAAGTAGGACTGTTAGCACTCTAGTTGTTCTTTAGAACACTCTGGGACATTCTGTCATTGGGCTATAGTTGGGCTACATCTGGCTGATATTTGGGCTACATTTGTTTTTTTTGTCTCTGGTGGCCATCTTTGGGCTACATTGGGCTACATTGGGCTACATTGGGCTACATTTGGGCTCCAACATATATATAGCCCAATGTAGCCCAATATATATTTTTCAAAGTTAATTTTCGTAAAAACCACTGGAGCCTATATCTTGAGACATAGCAAAGGCACATCGGGCTACCAGTCCCTACAATTTTGCCAAGTTTGGTGTAAATCCATTCAGCCGTTCAGGCTAAAAGTGAGGCCAACCGCCCTATGGAAAATTGCATGGGAAAAACACGTTTTGGGACCCCCCTTTTTTCTCGGCCCCCCCTTGACGAAACCCCCCCAAATTTTCAGGGGCTGCTCAGAAACAAAATGTTCCATTTTCCTGAAAATTTCAGCCAATTCTGTCCTCAAACGCCAAAGTTATTCGACATAGAATTTTCAAAAATCCCATAGGAAAAAAATCCTAACTATATATACCTACTGGCTATCGCCAGTAGGTAATATATATATATATATATATATATATATATATATATATATATATACACCTATAAGTCACTCATATGGCAGGCTTTGACAATCCTGGAGGCGGAGTGCTTGGTTTTGTTTGCGAGGGTGCCCTAGCATGAGCTGAGCCCCTTTGCAGCTTTCGAAACCATCTCCTTATAGCTGTTCTATGATATAGCCATACCATATACTCTTAAGTGCATTATAATCTTCGCGGTTAATGCTAACTTTAGTTTGGCTTTATCAAAACACATCGTGTAAGGTGTCAAACACTTTGGAATACTATCCCCGCCAGTCCTGGCGGCGGGGGTAGCATTCCACCCTTCTAGAGGGAGAAGTTACTGGTTTACCCGGTTAAAGTTAAACAGAGCCCCAGCATCACAAAATGGATGCTGCTGCCACAGATGCAAGTCTGACCTCCTGTTGCTGGACGAAACTCGGGTAGGGGAGGACTGGACAATAGGTTTTCTGTCCAGGGAGGTGCTGGCACCTCCCCAGACAGGCCTTTGTGTATTGGGGCAGGGAGGGCTGCATTCAGTGAATGCTTTTCAGACACTGCCTGGGGCACACTAGGTGCTCCATGCATTTCCCAGTTCAAACCGGTTGCTGGGGCAACTGGACAAAGGGGAAGGGGAGGGACCTTAGAGTTAGTCCAACCTCTAGACTTACTATAAGTATAGAACCCCAGTCCTTAGGACTTTAGATTACCCTGGACGAAACTCTGCAACATATATCTTGGACCTTCTACATTCCATTTCGACTGGAAGACAGTAGAAATCTCCCTTGTGGCCAAGGAGGGACCACCCTGTTCAAACAGGCACCAAAGGACATAGACTTCCAGACATTTCTGATCCCGACCTTTGCTCACAGCAAAGCTGAGACCCGTGGCAGACCCGAGCGACGTGGGACCAGAACTCCTGGATATCCTGCATTTTGCTACCTGCATCGACTTACCGAGGTATTCTGAAGTTGTGCATTGGGGTGCAAGAAGCCCCAGCCCGAGCACCTTTTGCACCGAAGCTCAGAGGCCCCCACTCGATGCAACCTTGCGTTTCCTAGTCCATTGGCTAGCGAGCCCCCAAGAAGACAAGACTTTTCCGGTTGATCCAGGCTCGCTCCAACTTCCCTGTAAAAGAGAAGTTCCACTGACCTTGCTGGTCTGCAACAAAGCCAATCTTGACATCCTGCGTGGGATGCGTTTGCCAAGGCTTGTTGGGTCCAATTCAAATACCGGCACCACAGTCAACTAGATCCTTTATTGGACTGCTCGAATCCAGCTCCTGGTTGTTGTCGTCGACTCTTGGATCTCGTGGGTGAAGAGACAAACTTCCCCTTTTCACCTGAAATCACCCGACATCTGGTGGCATCTTCCTATCGCCATTCTGGTCACTGGCTAGTGGCACAGACTCTGTCTTCTCTGTTTTCAGGTTCTTCACATCTCCGATCCACCCTTGGATCCACCCGGACACTTTTCCTCTGGTCGCATGCAGCACTTCTTCGCAGCTCTCCATTGGAATCTACAATGAAACCCGACACGAAAAGACACATATGCACCCGGCTTCCATGGGTGAGGTAACATGAGTACCTCTGTGCTCCCATGGGTATTGACTCTCTAAGTGTCCTAGTCTAAAGGGGTTCCAGTTCACCTCCTTGTACCCTTTTTCTTTAAAATTGTAACTTGTTCGTTTCCCATAGAAAGTCAATGTTAACCTGCGGCTGTGTTTAGACACTGCACACGTCTCCTGTGGGCCTCCTACTTCCTGACCTTTGGTTGTCCTGAGTAGCCCCAGCGATTCCACAGGCCCCAGGCCTGCTTTCTATTCCTCATGTGGTTCTTATACCACTATTTTAGTATATGATTTGTGAGGCCCCTTCTGCAAAACGTATACTGTGCAACTTATCAATGCTAAGCTCCTTGTATTGTACTTTTACCTCTGACCTCATAAAGAGTGCAGAGGGGTTGTGTTTAGAATAAATACATATACATTTGATATATAACTTGTGTGGTGTGCCTTCATTTGGCACTCAAATGATTATAATTGGTAAAACAACTAGCTTAATTCGCTCTCTGAAGTCTTAGCCTGAAAACTGCTCGCCATTGCTACCTCTAGGACTTTCCAACCACCATCAATAAGGGTCAATTAGACTTGTGCAAGGTGCTCACTAGAACTAGTGGACATCATATACCAGGCTAACTTCTCCTCACATTGGTGTGCAGCGGATGGGATAAGAGCTTGCATTGTTTTACCAAATAATCTTGAGAATATCATTTGAAAAATCACATTAAGGTATCTGTAGGTACATATGAATCAAGACTTATAATACATACCTTCTACTGAACTTATCAGTCGTAGGTGGTAAGGGCTTAGCACACCCTTACTACAACTTCTAGAGAGGGTCTAGTAGGAAACAAGTAGTATAAGTAGGTGCACACACCACACCTCACTAGTCATGGCTTTAAAGGCAGGAGCTAGTGCCTCTCTGCCAGATGTCAGCAAAGAGCAGACATGTAAGTATGACACATTCACTTTCCAAGATTTGAGAGGATTGTGTGTCACAAGAAAGTTAAAGCAAGGACAAAGTCCCATCACCCAACATCTGATAGATATCTAAGTTGCCGATGACTTAGCAAAAGCGTCATATCCAGATATACAGAGTAATAGGGATGGGGGCCATCCATCATCCGAAGAAGATCCTAGTGGGGTTCCCCACCAGGATTCTGAAGATGATGAGGATGCAGACCAGGAAGTGGTTGATTAACCAGACCTGGGAGAGACGGGACTATCTGAAGATTGAGATGGCCATAGTGGGCCTTCCTTCATTCCCTCAGGTAGGCCTACTGGTGTACCTAGAAGGCAGAGATCTCACTCAGGTGAATCCCACCATTCTAGTTCATCAATAGGGTTCTCTGCCTCATCTCACAGGAGTAGAACATCCCCTGAGACAAGAGAGCATGAAGCTAGAATGAAAGAAGTCACTCTTAGGATCCAGGGCAACACGTTGCCCTGGAGAAAGAGAGCCTAGCTCTTGAAAGAGAGAAAATAATGTGGGTCAGAACCCACTGGTGGCAGCAAAATTCCTAGTGGTAGGGATGGGTCTTATGACCATAGAAACCTAAACAAGATTGTCCCTCCCTATTTGATTGGGGTTGACATCCACAAGTGGATAACTGCTTTGGAGAGGGCCTGCAAAGTACAGCAGGTACCCCAGAGTCAGCGGGCAGCAATCTTGTGGCTCTCCTTTGAAAACAAAGGAAGAGACAAGCTCCTCACTGTTAGAGAAGAGGATGCTGACAACTACACTGTCCTGAAGAGTGCTCTAATTGATGGGTTTGGCCTAACCACTGAGCAGTATAGGTTTCTGTTCAGAGATACCCAGAAGACACAGACTCCGGACTGGACTGACTTTGTAGATTGTGCTACTAAGGCTCTGGAAGGCTGGTTACTGGGCAGTAAAGTAAGTGACTATACAGGATTGTATAACCTTATAATGAGAGAACAGATTCTTAATAATTGTCAGAACCAGTTATTGCATCAACACCTGGTTGACTCTGATTTGACCTCTCCACAAGAATTGGGTAAGAGGGCAGACAAATGGGTCAGAACCAAGGTGAAACAGAAGGTACAGAACCAAGGTGGTGACCAGAAGAAGCAAGACCAAAAGGGTGGGGAGAAAGCAAAAGACCAGAAGTCTTCTCAAGGTCCCCAAAAAGCTTCTAATGGTTGGGGGATCCAATAATCCAAAAAGAAAGAAGGCCAAAGGAAACCCTGGTGCAAAGTTTGTAAAAGTAATTCTCACTGGACCAGTGATTGCACCAAGAAGGAGACAGCTCCAACCACCATTTCCCCTAAGGTAACTGTCCCCCTAGTTCAGCTCCAAGTGGTGGTTCTCAACAGAAGGGTGTAGTAGGGTTAACCCTGGGAACTGAGATGGACTCTGGCCTTGTCAGAGTACCAACTCAAGCTGTTTTGATCTGTGATGGAGGCATGGATATGTCCTTCCCTGTGAGTCCCAATAACTTGGGCAAGTACAGACAAACTCCTTTGGTCAATGAAAAAGAGGCTCAGGCCCGCAGGGACACAGGGGCTAGTGTCACAATGGTGATACCTGACTTTGTGTTCCCTGGACAGATCATACTAGGTGAAACTTACCTAGTGACCAATGCTAACAATGTCACTACCACACACAGTATGGCAGTTGTTAATTTATCCTGGGGCTTGGCACGAGCAGTCAGGCTTATCCCGGAGGCAATGTGTAAAGCATTTGCGCAACACACACACAGCAGCAACACACCGGGCACACCACAACCAGGAACTCCACACGAGGTTATATATAAAAATAGCCTTTGTATTATCATAAACACATTAGATCATAATCACACAGGTACACTGTGCCAACTGGCACTGGGCAGTACAGGGCCATGTGGGTCACTGTCAGAATCAGCACTCAGTAGAAATAGCACTTCTAGAACATAGAATAATTGTAGCACAAAATAACAATTGTAGAACACAACCAGTAACCACTGGTAGAGGGTAGGTATACACTCCGCAATACTAATCAGTCACCATAGGCATAGATCACGCAGGTAAACATAATCTCACTAGCATAAACTATACTAGGCAAAACACCCTCCTAATCATGAAAACACAGTTAGAGGTATCACAGGCATAAAGGCATTGCACATTACCCATAAATCACATTAGGCAATTATTATCACAAACACAGTAGGCAATCACCTTGCGCAAGATCACAGTAGGTACTGACCTCAGGACAACTGGCCTTCCACAGGGGCTTAAGCGCCCTTTGTCCAACAGTCAGGGCTAGCTGTGCACGCCGCCAAAGAAGAGTGTGCAAGAGTTTAGAGCCTAAACGTGGCAGCTGCCCACTACTTGCTGGGCAGCTGTAGAATCCCAAAGCACATGTCCCCGAAAAGAAAGAGCAACCTAAACGGTGCAGCTGCCCACTACTTGCTGGGCAGCTGGGAAAGTCAGCAAATGCAGCAGGGGCTCTCAGTAGCCCTTAAAACAAAATGTGCCACACGTGGTACATCTAGGCTCTGGAAATAAACGTGTCAGGGAGCACACTGGCTCCTGAAATGATTAGGCGCCACAAAGAGAGTAGGAACGGGCCCCCAGACACTGAGGAGCGTACTTGCGCTCTTAAATTAATGTGTACCCGGTGGAGCCAACACGGGCTCTAAAGGAAGTATGTCCCAAGCCCCTCACAGAGACTTCCAAACAAATAATAGCCAACAGCATAGAAGCCACACCGGCCTTTACACAAAATGTGCCCCAAGTTGCAGCGGCCCACTCTCCTGGAGCCGCTGAAGGACACAGGCACTGCCCCCATTGTGCCTTGTGGGCACTGAAAATGCACCCGTCTGCCCCACTCACCGGTCTCCTCACGTCGCCGGTGATTGCTGTGGCGGCACTGGGGAGCCTCTCCTCGGCTGGTATCACATCTCTCTCAGTCGCGTAGTGGCTGCCTGCGGGAATCCCTTCTCTCTACGGGGGTCCCGCCTGAAATATCTCTTGCTTGTGGAGACCTCCCTCTCGTCTTGACTCCGGGCGGCGCAGCTTCACTTCCGCAAAGCACCCCTGGATCGTAGGGTTGCTTGTTGGCCAATGGCGGTGCGCCCCTTGTGTTGAGCCTCCAGGCTCAGGGGCACTCCAGCCAATGGCAGTGCGGCCCTTGTGTCGGGCCTCCAGGATCAGGGGCGCTCTAGCCAATGGCAGCTCTGCAATCTCCAGGAAGCCCCCGGGCCGGCGGCGGTGACTCTAGCAAGGTTAAGGGCAATACGGGGTAGGCTTTGGCAGGGTGGGCACCCGCTCGGGTTTTAAAAAGCACAGCCAAGTCTCTGGCGAGGTGGGCACCTGCTAGGGATATAAAATACGCAGCACAAGGTCCCTGGTGGGGTGGGCACCCGCTAGGGATATAAAACCCAGCAAATATGCGGGGTGGGCTCCAGCGCCGAAAATCAGGCAGATTGAGGGGAATCTCTACGCTGGGGATTCCCTTTTAAAAAAGATTGCAGCGCCATGCTGCAACTCACAAATAGGAGCGCTGCTCCTCAAAGAAAAGAGCACCATAAGAAGTGCTCTTCAGGGAAATAAAGCGCGTCCTTAGGAAGGGAAATAAAGCGCTTCCCAGGCGCTTAAATGCAAAGTCCTGTAAAGTCTGGTAGAATGTAGGGGCCAAAGGCTGGGCCCAGGGGCCAGCTCACAGGGCCCTCCAGCAGGGAGGCAGTCCCCAGTGGCAGTCCTCCTGGCGCCCAGCAGCAGCATCAGGCCCCCTCAAGTTAGGATCCAGCGAGAACACATACATGGGGTCACAGCCCCTTTTTATACACATTTTTCCTTTGTCTAAGCTGTAGGGAAGGGGAGAACCAGTTACAACTGGTTCTTGAGCACTTTGTTTTGCTCAGCTCCTCTCCCCATTCACAGGACAGGCAAGGGACATCAGACGCACCTCAAGGGGCGGAGACAGCATTGTGGAGACAAGGCCCAGCCCTATTCAGGTCCCAGGTGCACTCCTCCCTCCCATCAACATGCAGATCTTCCCATTCACCACAGGGCAGGCCCATCCTGACTCCTGGAGCCAGGCACACCAACCAGCTCCAGCCAATCACAAGCCAGACAGTCAATTCACATTCACTGCACAGACATGCCTACTTCTAGAAGTGGCACATTTACACTAAACACATTAAATCTGCGCACACCGTTGCGCAGCTTTTAATCTCACGAGTTCGTCAGTACATACCAAACTCGCCTCTGCACTCCCCACACATCAGGAACTACCATGGACACACACATTCCCCATACATTCCTATGGGAGAGCAGGCCAATCTCACCACACGCACTCAGATTAAACACACACTTTACACTGGGACACAGAGTTAAAGTGCGCAGAAGCCAAAAACAACTAACACCAGGTCACATCTAAAAGCAAAAGGTTTAGGGGTGAACCTGCCAAAAGGGCCAAGTCCAACAGGAGGGGTAACCGGCCTTAAGAAGGTTGTTGTTGGTTCAGACCTCCCTGTAGAATGTTTATTTGGCAATGACCTAGAGACTTCAGCCTGGTCTGAAGTAGACTTTAGGACGCATGCAGAAATGTTGGGCATGTTCTTGCTGTGACTAGGTCACAGGTCAAACAATTGCAACACTGAACAGGCACTAGATTCTGGAATAATGGACCAGTTGCCTACCAGGAAGAGGAGAAGTAGGGTTAAGGCTGTGCCTTCCCCCTGCCTTAGAATGAGGATCAGCCTTCTGAGGAAGCTGATTGTGAGCCTAAAGAAGGAACTGTCCTAGAAGAGCTTGAACCTGATCACGTTGAGTTTCTGGGGACAGGGGGAACTACTCAGGCAGATCTGAGGCAGACACATCTGGACTGCCCTTCTCTTGAACCTCCCAGACAGCAAGCTGCTGCTGGGGCTGCAGGGAATGCTAGTGGAACCCAAAAGGTTTACTGGGATGTAGGGCTCCTGTATTTAGAGGGTAGAGACCCCAAGCCTGGTGCTTCCAGGAGTTTGGTCATACCTTTGGCATTCAGGGGCTTCCTTTTGACAGTAGCCCATGATATTCCCTTAGCAGGACAACTTGGCCAGAATAAAACTTGGGACAGGCTTGTTCCACATTTTCACTGGCCCCACATGTCAGAAGACACCAAGGAGTATTGTCGCTCCTGTGTAACCCAGGGAGCACTACAAAGGCCCCCTTATACCACTACCTGTGGTGGGGGTTCCCTTTGAAAGAGTTGGGATAGGCATTGTTGGACCAATGGATCCCCAAACAGCCTCTGGGTATAGGTTTATTCTGGTGGTAGTGGACCATGCCACCAGGTACCCAGAAGCTATTCCACTTAGGACCACTACAGCACCTGTGGTAGCAAGAGCCCTTTTGAGAGTTTTCTCAAGAGTGGGTTTCCCTAAGGAGGTTGTGTCAGAGGTGGCAAACTTCATGTCTAGTGTTTTGACTGCAATGTGGAAGGAGTGTGGAGTGAACTATAAGTTTACCACACCCTATCACCCACAGTGCAATGATCTAGTTGAAAGGTTCAACAAGACCTTAAAGGGTATGATTAAGGGTCTCCTAGAAAAGCTCAGACGGAGATGGGATATCCTGCCTCCCTGCGTTTTGTTTGCTTATAGAGTGGTCCCACAGAAGGGGGTTGGCTATAGCCCTTTTGAACTTTTGTTTGGGCATCCTGTAAGAGGACCCCTTTGTCTGGTGAAGAAAGGATGGGAGTTACCTCTCAAACTCCCCAAGCAAGACATTGTGGACTCTGTACTTGGTCTCCGCTCCCAGATGGCTGAGTATATGAAAAAGGCATCCTAAAACCTTGAGGCAAGTCAGGATTCGCAAACGTCCTACTGTGACCAAAAGGCTGTACTGACTGTTTACCAGCCAGGACAGAAAGAGTGGGTGTTAGAGACAGTGGCCCCAACAGCTCTCCAAGACAAGTGGAGTGGACCCCACACTATTGTTGAACAGAAGGGAGAGGTAACCTATTTAGTTGATCTTGGAAGTCCCAGGAGCCCCCACAGGGTGCTTCATGTCAACAGATTGAAACCATATGTTGACAGGGCAGACATGGGCTTGCTCATGGCTACTGATGAAGGACAGGAGGAAGAGTGTGACCCTCTCCCAGACATGCTCTCTCAGAACCCTGATGATGGTTCAGTTGATGGTGTAGCCTTGGCAGGCAGCCTCACTGACCAGCAGCAGAGTGACTGCAGACAAGTTCTGCAGGCATACAGACGTATGTTTTTACTGACTCAAAGTCAGACTACCTGGTGCACTCATGAAGTGGACACTGGGGACAGTCTGCCTGTTAAAAATAAGATTTACTGGCAACCTGATCATGTCCGGGACTGTATCAAGACAGAAGTGCAGAAAATGTTGGAATTGGAAATAATTGAACCTTCAGATAGCCCGTGGGCTAGTCCAGTAGTCCTGGTGCCAAAACCTCACGTCCATCCAATACCTAGAGCAGATGAGTTCATAGATAAGTTGGCCTCTGCCAAATATCTGAGCACATTTGATCTGACAGCTGGCTACTGGCCAATCAGGTTAGCTTATGAGGCCAAGCCAAAGACAGCATTTTCAACCCCTAGTGGGCATTATCAATTTGTGGTGATGCCCTTTGGTCTGAAAAATGCACCTGCCACATTTCAAAGGTTGGTGAACAAAGTCCTCTCAGGCCTGGATGACGACTGTGCAGCTTATCTTGATGATATTGCTGTCTTTAGTTCCACCTGTGAAGATCACCTGATCCACCTGAAAAATGTTTTGGAGGCCCTGCAGAGAGCAGGCCTAACTATCAAGGCTACTAAGTGCCAGCTAGGGCAGAGTCAGGTTGTGTACCTGGGCCACCTTGCAGGCGGCGGCCAGGTTCAACCATTGCAGAGAAAAATCCAAACCATAATGGACTGAGTTGCCCCAACCACCCAGACTCAGGTTAGAGCTTTCTTGGGCCTGACTGAGTATTATAGGAGGTTTGTCAAGGGGTATGGTTCCATTGTGACAACCCTGAATGACTTAACTTCTAAAAGAATGCCTTAGAAAGTTCAGTGGACAATCAGCTGTCAAAAGGCATTTGATGAACTGAAGTAGGCCATGTACACTGCTCCCATTCTGCAAAGTCCAAACTACTCTAAATAATTCATTGTTCAAACAGATGCTTCTGAGTTGGGGGTAGGGGCTGTACTATCACCATTGAATGAAGAAGGTCAAGACCAGCCAGTAGCTTTTATTAGCAGAAGGCTGACCCCCAGAGAGAAACGTTGGTCAGCTATTGAGAGGGAGGCCTATGCTGTGGTTTGGGCCCTGAAGAAGCTGAGGCCATACTTGTTTGGTGCTCATTTCACAGTTCAGACAGACCCTAAGCCCCTCTTGTGGCTAAAACAGATGAAGGGTGAAAATCCCAAACTGCTCAGGTGGTCCATTTCCCTACAGGGGATGGACTATACAGTGGAACACACCTGGGAGATCGACTCTCCAGATATTTCCACTTAGAACAGGAAGACTCAACTGGTCATGGTTAGTTTAATGTCCCTGCATTTGGGTGGGGGAGGTTGTGTAAGAGAGTAGTGTCTTCTTCTTATGGTTACCCCCATATTTTGCTGTGATTCTCTGGTTTTTCGACTTTAGTGTGGCTGTGGACCTGCTAATCAGGCCCACAGCCCAGCTATTCTCTCGCTAAATTGGTACCATGTACTTTAGGTACATACCAGATTGGTTACTGGGTCAACCTTGTGAGCCCCTGCAGAGTGTACCATAGGCACCCAGGGCATAGGCGCACCCTAGGCCTACCAGGGGCTGCAGCATGTATTGTGCCACCCCTGGTTTGCCTTCCAAAATGAGACCACAGGTCTGTTCTTACAGCCTGGGTAAGGTGGTGTAATCACCCCTTACTTAGATATAGTATCCCTATATCTGTCTGTCTGTCTGTCTGTCTGTCTGGTATGGCAGGCCTTGACAATCCCGGAGGCAGAGTGCTTGGTTTTATATGAGAGGGTGCCCTAGCATGAACTGAGCTCTCTGCAGCTTTCGGAACCATCTCCTTATAGCTGTTCCATGATATAGCCATACCACATACTCTTAAGTGCATTATAATCCTCACGGTTAATGCTAACTTTGGTTTGGCTTTATCAAAACATGTTGTGTAAGGTGTCAAACACTTTGGAATACTAGGCCTGGCGGCGGGGGCAGCATTCCACCATTCTAGAGGGAGAAGACATGTAGTTACTGGTTTACCCGGTTAAAGTTAAACCGAGCCCCAGCATCATAAAATGGATGCTGCTGCCACAGACATGAGTCCGCCCTCCTGTTGCTGGATGAAACTCCGGCAGAGGAGGCCTGGACAATAGGTTTCCTGTTTAGGAAGGTGCTGGCACCTCCCCAGACAGGCTTTTGTGTATTGGGGCAGGGAGGGTTGCATTCAGTGAATGCTTTTCAGACACTGCCTGGGGCACACTAGGTGCTCCATGCATTTCCCAGTTCAAACCAGTTGCTGGGGCACTCGGCCCCAGCTCTGGCGCAAAACTGGACAAAGGGAAAGGGGTGTAACCACCCCTGCCCCAGGTCCACCCATGGGAGGGATCTTAGAGTTAGTCCAACCCCTAAACTTACTATAAGTATCGAACCCCAGTACCCAGGACTTGAGATTACCCTGGACGAAACTCTGCAACATATATCTTGTACCTTCGACATTCCATTTCGACTGGCAGATGGAAGAAATCTCCCTTGTGGTCAAGGAATGACAACCCTGTTCAAACAGGCACCAAAAGCATCTTTGCCGGTCTGCATTTTCGAGGCTCCCGCCGGACCCTGAAGAATCTGCAACACAGGACACGGTCTTTTAGACATCTCTGACCCGACCTTCGCTCACAGCAAAGCTGAGACCCATGGCAGACATGAAAGACGTGGGACTGGAACTCCTGGACATCCTACATTTTGCTACCTCCATCAACTTCCCGAGGTATCCCGAAGTTGTGCATTGGGGTTCTTGAAGCCCCAGCCTGAGCACCTTTAGCACCAAAGCTCAGAGGCCCACACTCCACGAGTGTCCCGTGGACCCCCTTTGTGTATTTCCACTCAATCCTTTGTTTCAACTTGCTTTCCTGGTTGCTCCAGGCTTGCTCCAACTTAACTGCAAAGGAGAAGTTCCACAGACCTTGCTGGTTTGCACCGAAGCCAATCTCAATATCCTGCATGGGTTGCGTTTACCAAGGCTTGCTGGGTCCAATCCGGATACCAACACTGCAGTCAACTAGATCCTTTATGGGACAGCTCGAATTCAGCTCCTGGTTGTCGTTGACGCCTCTTGGACCTCGTGGCTGAAGAGACAAACTACACCTTTTCACCTGAAATCACCCTACATCCGGTGGCATCTTCCTATCGCCATCCTGGTCACTGGCAAGTGGCCCAGACTCTGTCTGCTCTGCTTTCATGTCCTTCACATCTCCGATCCAAACTTGAATCCACACAGACACTTTTCATCTGGTTGCCTGCAGCACTTCTTCCCAGCTCTTCATTGGAATCGACGACGAAACCCGGCACGAAAAGACACCTATGCACCCGTCTTCCCTGGGTGAGGTAACACGAGTACTCCGGTGCTCCCATGGGTATTGACTCTCCTAGTGTCCTGGTCCAAAGTAGTTCCATCGCAGTTCACCTCCTTGTACCCTTTTTCTTTAAAATTGTAACTTGTTCGTTTCCCGTAGAAAGTCCATGGAAACCCGCAGCTGTGTTTAGACACTGCACGCGTCTCCGGTGGGCCTCCTACTTCCTAACATTTGCTTGTCCTGAGTAGCCCCAGCGATTCCACAGGCCCCAGGCCTACTTTCTATTCCTCACATGGTTCTTATACCTCTATTTTAGTATATGGCTTGTGAGGCCCCTAGGGCAAAAAGTATACTGTGCAACTTATTGTATGCTAAGTAAGTTCCTTGTATTGTACTTTTACCTCTGACTTCATAAAGAGTGCAGAGGGGTTGTGTTTAGAATAAATACATATATATTTGATATATACCTTGTGTGGTGTGCTTTCATTTGGTACTCAAGAGATTATAATTGGTAAAACAACTAGCTTAATTCGCTCTCTGAAGTCTTAGCCTGAAGACTTCTCGCCATTGCTACCCCTAGGATAGCTTTCTATAAGATTGACTTTCCAATCACCATCAATAAGGGTCAATTAGACTGGTGTAAGGTGCCCACTAGAACTAGTGGACATCATATACCAGGCTAACTTCTCACACAGCTTTCCAAAGGTAACCCTACAACCCCGTGTTTCACCAGAACTTAAACCTGACCAGCGTAGAACTATAGCCAGTCGTCATTCGTAGGCAAGTTACTAATGTTTACCACATTGAATACTAAGTACAGTCATCTTCATTTTCTTTTTTTCATTTTAAGAAATTTTTATTTTGTTTTAAGAACATGCAAGATAATGATAACAAGTCATATATATCAGCCAAATAAAGTAATAAAGATGATATAGAATGACTATGAATATTAAATCAATTAGGAGTAAGAGGGGGGAGGGGAGAAAGGAAGTTAGAAAAGAAAGCTAGAAAAGAAAGATAGAAGTAGGAAATGAGGAGAAGGGAAAGGGAGAAAGAAAGAGAAGAAGAGAAGAGGGTATAATAATTAGACGGAGGAAAGAGAAGATAAATAATTAGATAGGGGAAGCCAGAGAAGATCAGATTTAATTTTCAAGGGTACAGAAGAAGAAGAGGAGGCAATAGCAATTCGATGTTCATCACATATGAAATTCCACCAAGTGTGAACAGACAGTTTGGAGTTATCTTTCCAACAAGACAGAATAACTTTGAGAGCAAGAGCAATAAACAAGTCAAGTAATTTTGCACTTGATGGAACAATATCAAGGTCATCGGAGTCAGATCCTAAAAATACAGTAGCAAACGATAATGGAACAGAAAAATGGAACATGCGCATGCAAATATTCCAAACAGATTTCCAAATGTGTAAAACTGAGGGGCAATCAAACAGTTGATGTTTGAGTGTACCAGCTTGCAAAGCACAGGACCAACAAAGATCACCGGAGGATGGAGAAAATTTAGCAATACTCACAGGAGTAATAACAACTCTATGGTAGATAAAAAATAACGATTGTGTAATACGAGCAGCAACTGAAATCTTAAACAATTTACTCCATAAACGGTCCCATACATCAACAGGTAGAGAAATAGATAAGTCAATTTCCCAAGCACTTTCAGTAATAGATTTAGGTCTAACCTGAGCATTTGACAATAATAATTTATAAACTAGGGCAGCTGTAGGTTGTTGCAGTGACAACAAGGGATTTAAAGGGGAGGAAGGAGATAAAGAAGGGAGAGTATCAAATGCGGGAAGGGTTAACAAGTGAGATGATAAAGCAGTAGTAATGATATTGTATTCTTTGATATAAGCGGCAGGAAGGTTAAACAAAACTTGCATTTCAGAAAAAGGAATAATGGAGTTATTAGAGAAAAATTGGTGAACAAATACAACATCCTTTTCTTTCCAGTGCTTGTAGTAGAAAGATTTGCCCTTGTACTTAAGATGTTTATTATACCATACGCTAGATAACTAAAAACTTTGGAGAGAGGACATGTCTTTGGCAAATGTATTATGTAATATTATTTGGGAGTATTTTAATACAGGGTGTTTAGTCAGGAATGAACAATTGGACAAAAAAACTGTGTGTTGAAAAGGAAAATCCTTCAGCAACGAGCGCTCAAATGCAATCCATTTAGGGACAGGGGTATCAGAAAAATCAAAAGCTAAGGAAAAGGATTGTTTAATAAGGAAAGCAGTGTGGTAAGTTTTAAAATCCGGGAATCGAACCCCACCTTCATTCTTAGGGCGTATCAATTTGTGTAGTGCTATGCGGGGGTGCTTATTTTTCCATAAAAACTTTGAACAAATGGAATTCAACCTAATAAAATATGAGTTCGGAATTTTCATGGGGAGCATTGAGACAGTGTAGAGTACATGAGGCGTGATCATCATTTTGATGGTGTCTAATCTGCCCCACCAAGATAAAAATAATGGGGACCAAGTCTGAAGAAGAGATTCAATTTTCTTAGTAAGAGAGGCAAATGTGAGTTTAAGGGTATCAACAAGCGATGGGGAAAACCATATACCTAGATATTAGAGTTTTGAAGGACACAAAGCGAAATCAGTTGATGCAAACATGTATTGGAAACATGAGGAGTTTAAGGGTAAGACCTCTGTTTTGGATAAATTAAGCTTATACCCAGAAACAGCGGAGTATAAACTAACTTCACTCAAAAATGGTGGGAGAGAGGATTCTGGATTAGCCATATAGACCAAGATGTCATCCGCATAGGCAGAGATCTTCATCTCAATCGCTGAGGATTTAAAACCAGCTATTAGAGGATTGGAACGACTTCTTTCCAAGAAGGGCTCAAGACAAAGAATAAAAAGTAAAGGGGAGAGAGGACAACCTTGTCTTGTTCCCCTGGATAAGGGAAAGAATTTGGAAAATTTATTGTTTACAAAAATACTAGCCCGGGGAGCTGAATAAAGAAGTTTAACCAGGGAAATAAAAGAGGGGCCAAACCCAAACCATTTTAAGGAACGGAACATGAATTGCCAATTAATACGATCGAAGGCTTTCTCCGCATCCAATGACAAAGCTGCAAGGGGGGAACCATAATGTTTGCCATGAGAAATAACATTTGCAAACATGCGAGCATTATCCGCAGCAAGCCTACCCTTGACAAATCCTACCTGGTCAGTTTTAATCAATAGGGGGATAATGGATTCTAGTCGGGAAGCAAGGATTTTGGCAAAAATCTTACAATCATAGTTTATCAGGGAAATGGGGCGGAAATTCTTACAAATGGAGTGGTCCTTGTCAGGTTTGGGAATTATAATGATGAGGGCATCTAAAAATGAACCTGAGGCCTTCGCATTTGCTATGAAAGAATTAAAGAGTTGGAGGAGATGGGGTACAAAAATGGAATGAAAGGTGGAATAAAATTCATTAGGTAACCCATCAGGACCAGGAACCTTGGATTTTTTCGGGGAGTTGATAGCTTTAAGGATCTCCTGAGAGGAGATGTCTACCTCCAGTTGAGCAAATTCATCAGGGAGTGAAGGAGGAGGAGGGAGGTTACAAAAAAAAGAGGATAAATCATGTTCAGTAGGGTGAGTGTCATCTGTGTACAGGGATTGGTAATAATTGTGGAAAACATCTGCAATGTCTTCATCAGACGAGACAAGTTTGTTAGATGACTCATTAATGATGGGACCAACAGATTTGCGTTCAGACTTGATTTTAAGATAGTTCGCTAACATTTTACCAGCCTTGTTCTGACCCCCATGAAATTTAGTTTTAATTTTCAACAGGGTATTGCAGGCCTCGACAGTTGCAATTTTATTCAATTCGGATTTAGCTTTAATTCAATTCGGATTTAGCTTTAATCAGATTAAGAAGGGCATTAGGGTCTTTAGAGGAAAAATAGGATTGTTCTAAATTTTTGATTTTGGTAAGTTGTTCAGCGTATTTAAGTCTATTGGTTTTCTTTTTCTTAGAAACATAAGAAATTGTGAAGGCTAGTAGGGCCGCTTTAAAAGCATCCCAGTTGTTAGATGTAGAAGTATCAGTCGGGACATTAAAAGTAAAAAACTCAGCTATAAACTTTTTAACTTCTTCAACAAAAACAGCATCAGACAAAAGGAAAGTATTGAATTTCCAGCGGCTAAAGGTAGAGGAGGTGAGGGCAAGATCAAGAGTGGCATAAACGGGAGCATGATCTGAGATAAAAATAGATCCAATGTCAGACTTCTGGAGTGTAGGGAGGAGAGATTTACTGACAAGAACATAGTCAATCCTAGATCTGGTATGATGGACATTAGAATAAAAGGTATATTCAAGGGAATCAGGATTACACGTTTTCCAGGCATCAAATAGAGGTCTGGAAGACATAGCCGATTGGAAACATTTATGTGTCTTATCAGGATGAAATTTGCTCGTAGAGAGTCTGTCAGAGAAGGGGTCCAACCATTGGTTAAAATCACCAGCTATGACAATATTAGGGCAATCAATGGATGAAAGGAGAATTGTAACAGAGTTCCAAAATTGGGGATCAGGGCGAACCGGGCCATATACATTCAATAAAACCATAGTTTTGTTTTGGATAACAACTTTAGCCATAACCCATCTACCTTCATCATCTGACTGTGAGGAGAGAATTTGGACATTTAAACCTTTATGAAATAAAATGGCGACACCACCTTTTTTTTCAATAGCAGGGGAAAAAAACACTTGTCCCACCCATTGCCTTTTTAGTTTAGAAGACTCAGCATCTGAACAGTGAGTTTCTTGAAGAAATACAACTTGAGAATTTAGCTTGGATAAATGAGACAATACCTTTTGACGCTTGACGGGGTGACCCAGACCACGAACATTCCACGTTACAAAGTTACACATGATGAGAGGATCGGGAAAGGGAAGACATCTGGAACCACCACACTGCAGGAGGACAACTACAAGGGGAGGTAATGCAAATAACAAGACTACAGATGAAACATATGCCTAATAAATGGAAACCAACATGAAAAAACAAATGTGAGCATAGCAAAGACAGCATGCCAAAAAACACGGAAAAAGAAATAGAACAAGAACACGTAAAAGAAACTTGCGCAAAGATACGAAAGGAAGAGTTGAAAGAAAGAGAATAGAACCAGACAAAACCAATGAAGAAGAGGAGAGGAAAGGAAGGGAAGAAAGGAAGAGAACAAAGAGACAGATCAAAGCAAGAAAGGCAGATCTGAGAGGAGAAGAAACACCAAGACATCGAGGGCGAGGATACGCCGAAGGGAACACAGACCCCCACGGAGCAACAGGAGAGCAAGAGGGCAGAGAAAGAAGATGAAAAACATAACCTCATGGAGAAACTGAAAACAGATACAAAACATCAAGAAGCGAAAACAATCGCAAGAAGCGCATCAAGTGACAGCAAGACTAGGATGCATATAACAGGATCAATCATTCGTGTCCATAGTAGGAGAAGATACACTTTGAAGATATTCTCGTAGCTTCTGAGGATCATCGAAGGAACGGGTACGGCCATTATGAGTGATTTTACACAAACAAGGATGGAGTATGCCGTATTGGATGTTCATGTCCCGCATATGAGAACAAAGGTTCAAGAATTCCTTGCGACGAGCATTCGTTGCACTGGACAGGTCTTGAGAAATATAGATATTATGGCCTGACCATGTGAGGCGGCGTTTAAGTCTCGTAGCTTTAAGAACAGACATTAGTTCAGTAAATTCAAGGAAGAGAAGAATGATCCCACGAGGTTTGGATGGATTGGAGGTGGGACGGCCAAGTCGGTGAGCTCTTTGGATATTAAGAGGGTGTGACGCAGGTTGGAGCTCAAGAAGGTCCTGAAGAAACTTGCGAATGAAAGATACCATGTCCGGCCCCTCAAGATTCTCCGGAATTCCATAAACGCGTAGGTTATTCCTCCTATTACGATTTTCAAGGTCCTCCGTGTGTATTTTCAGCTGCTGGATTTCCTTTTCCAGAAGGGGGATCTTGGTTGATAAATCTTGAATGTCGCTGACGCGCTGCTCTAAATCCATAACCTTGCCCTCCATGACGACCCATCTGTCCTCAATTTGTTTGAGTTTTTCATTGGTAGCAGACATGAAGGGTTGAAGACCACGAACCTCCTCTGAGATGGAGTCTAACACAGGGTTTGAAGAGGTACGAATTGGAGAGGGAGGGTCGTTTTTTTGACGTTTAGGTTTCGTACCTGTGTGAGAGGACTTCAGGTGACCTGCATCATGAGCCATGGTGATGATATAGGGGAAAACCAAGGATATATGAAGGATCCAGGTACTAATTGTAGCGAAATGCGACCCTGTGAGCAAATAGCGAGGAGCCTACGAGGAGGATAAAGGACTGAAAGCCACTGTGTAGTAGGAGGAGCGCACAGGAGGTGCAAACTGGGCAAATTGTATCAAGCGCAAGACTTGACTGAGCCCCCACAAAAGAATATGGTAGATAATTCAACAAGCGTAGGGGGAAAAAAAAAAAGAGTCCACAATATGAAGGCATTTATCGACTAAAACACCACAGAAAAGTCACGGAGGAATTCCCAGAACACCGCAGAGGACAACAGCAGGACCCTTGAGTCACTTCGACACACCTAAAATGGCCGTCCCACCTGAGGGGAAGAAGCAGGCTTAGCTATGAAGTCACATGGTAAAAAAAAAAAAAGAAAAAAAAAATACATTCCCAGTGCAGGAAAGTAAAATTCCATTCAGGGCATACCTGAGCCTTGAAGCGCTAATATATCGTAGCTGAAGGCTGCCTCCACATGGGGCTCCGTGGTGAAGAATGTCTTTGAGGGACGCAAGCTCGGCGGCACAAAATGGCGGCCGCTCGCGTCCCGATGGAGTCAGAACAAGAAACAGTCGGAGCACCCTCGGAGCCGCCTCAAAACGCTCCAAAACGACAGCAAAGGAGGCGGACCATATTCCGCTACTGCAGGGCGGCGAATTCCGGCATCAGTGTTGGGAAAGAAGAGGTCAAAACTTTATCCGAGCCCAGTGCTCGCCGGAGCTCACACGGGAGCCGCCATCCCAATACGGCGCGCAAGCCGCGCCCCCCTCATCTTCGTTTTCTCACTAACTATATAAATAGTGCTTCAAGGCGGCTGAAAACAAAGTAGTTGGCGTTCTATCAAACACTAAAGAAAAATAAATACATCGAATATAGTTTAAGCAATATTTATTTTCTGAGATAGATTTTATGGTTACGGTGAAATTGTGAATTTGTGTTTATACTTTTGGAGTGTGCGTTTACTCAATAGGCTCTGGTTGTGGAGTGAAATAACAAAATAACAATTTCGCAATTTACTTTTTCTCCTTATTAAAAAAATATAGCGATCTCAAATGTATTGCATTCTACCTCTAGGAACTGCTAAGATCAACACGTGTAGTACCACCTATCACATAGTTGTCATATAAGAGGATGCCAGCAGTTATCAAACACTCACAAGATGCTATAGCTCTAATTTTGAATTTCCCAAGGATTGGCACACTGGTGTAGAAACAACGTTTACATTTTTGGTATAGCAATATTTTTTTCCCTAAAAACCATAAACAATACCTTCCTTGAGCTTCTGTACTAGAGTACATTCTCCACTTTTTTATCGCCATTTTCAGGTCTCCGCTAGAAACATCTTTAGCTGCTTGTTAGTCGGACCCATTTCTTCAAATATACAGAGAGTAGGCTTGGATCAGCCCTTTGCTCATGATGGGTGGGCCTTCCTCCCTATCACATCACTGCTTTTGATCCAATGTTTTTTCTTGACATTCTCGTGTTTGACCCACATAGGAGCTTATCGGTCTTACATTGTTCTCATTGATATTCCATTGCTGACGCAGCTTGCATTGAGGACACTATGTTTTTCTTTTGTCTTCAGCACTACATGGGTGTATGAGTTTTTTGCTCTCTCTCCCGGGTGCAGCTTCCCCATTCACATTCCTCCGTCCCTTATAAAGCTTGTGCATTGCGTCTCCTGTACCATTCTGCTTTTATTTATTCAATTTAAGTATATATTTTTAGGTTTCGTATGTAGGGTGACCAACTAGCATGGGTGCAAATTCAGGACGGGGAGTATAAACATTCAGGTCAAAGGGTCAAAATTCAGGACAAAAATTCAGGACAGGAGGTCAAAATTCAGGACAAAACTTCGGGACAAAAGGTAAGTTTTACAAACACATCAGAGGAGGTCGCGCAATAGTATATAAGTAAGTAAATACACAACCACTTAAGTACAAGTAAAAATAAATGTGTATTAGGTTGAGTCAATCGTGCACTTCACGGTTTTTCAGTATGCCCTCAGCTTGCTACATTAGACGATTCAAAACTTGCGTCTCGCTCCAGCAGGTACATTAGTCACCAGACAGTGGTGAAACACACATGAATATAAGTGAGGCCGCTTTCATTGATGATTGAAAACTACTGGATATACAAAGAACTTTGCAGTGCCAGCCCCCAGTGACTAAACCGCTCCACCCCCTCTCGAGCCTCCAAGGGAAACACCCAATTCCCGATCCAGCCAGTCCGGCCTTGCCACTGGCGGTGGGCGTAAAATCCGTTTCGCGGGCGAATTTGCGGATTTTCCGCGATTTCGCGATCCGCGAATCTCGCGAAATCGCGGTAAAATCCGCGAGTCAGCGGGGACGAATTTTCAGCCAAGCAAGGGTTACAGCAGCAGGTGCAAAAGTTGAACCTAATTTCTTTGTAACCTTTTACAAAAGGGTTACAAACAAATTAACTTCAACTTGGACACCTGCTGCTAATTGCTTCCTGGCGCCTCGTTGCCTACTTGCAACTATTCTCTAACCCTGTTCTGACCCTTGAAGCAGGGTCAGAGAATAGTTACAAGTAGGCAACGAGGCACCTGTCCAAGGAATTAAACCTCATCAGGAAGCACTTACAGATATAAAAAACAGGAAGAAGGGAGAGGATGGCAAATACACCCATTTTGAGTTGTCAGGAGGGGTTAAACTAAAAGAGACCTTTACAGCACAATTTTCATATGCATTTTGCTAAAAATAAAAAGCTGTATGTTCTGTAGGGGCAACTCAGGAAACTGGCCCTTCAGAGATCCGGCCTCTCTTTCTTTCTCTCGTTCTCTCTCTCCCTCTCTCTTTCCCTCTCTTTCTCTCTCTTTCTATCTATCTATCGGTCTATCTCTCTCTCCCTCTCCCATAAACGACTGCATGGGTAACTTCGCTATGCAAGCGGCTCGCGAAGACGCAAAAAGCCCCGCGAACACGCAAAGAACCCAGCGAACACGCAAAAAACCCCGCGAACACGCAAAAAACAAAAATACGCAAATTTGCACAAATTCGCGAATTTTGTGGACTGTGAATTCGCAAATCCGCAAATTCGCAGATCGCAAATTTGCAAAATTCGCCCATGCTTACTTGCCACCACCCTCCATTGGTGCCCCTTGTCTTCACATAGACTGTCTCTCATGTGTATTTAATTTCTTTTATAGTGTTACTCATCCCAAGTATGTAGGGCAGGGTGTCGGAGTGCGATACATCACACACACACATTATATAGAGACAATGAATCACATAAATGTGAAAGTCAATGTATAGGAAATGTTACTTAATATAATGGGTGCTACAAGGTGCAATTCTTTCATCTATCATTCAGTCTTTCACCATTCATTCTGTCGTTCCATTTGTGAGCCCTTCTATATTCAAACATATTCAACCATTTGCAAACCTATCCACCATGTATCCTTCCATCCATCATTTCACTCATCCATCCCTCCTTTCTCCCTTTTTACTCATCTGTCCAGTATTCCTCCATCTACCCTTTCACCCCATCCATCCTTAAACTCATCCATCCACTATTCCACCCATCCATCTATTCACTCATCCATCCAGCCGTTTACCCTTTCACCCATTCAGCCATTCTTTCACTTACTCAATCATCCACCCAGTCACTTGTCCTTCCACCCATTCACCCTTTCAGTCATTCATCCTCCCTTTCTCTCTCCATCCCCCTTTCACTTATCCATCCATCCATCCACCCACCCATCTACTTATCCATTCATGAATCCATCCATTGACCCTATTACTCATCCATCCATCCATCGGTTCTCTCATCCATCCACCCTTTCACTTCTTCACTCATCAATCCATCCTTTTATCTGTATAGCCCCTTTCACTCACCAACCCTTACATACACTCTTTCACTCATCCATACATCCATTCACTTATCAATTCATCAATCCATCCATCCTTCGACTCATCCATCCACCCATTCACTCACCTATCTACCCTTTCACTCACTCATCCACCCTTCCACCCATGCAGCCATCTATTTACCTTTTCTCTCATCCATCCATCCATCCATCTTTTTAGGTCTCGCCTGGCGAACACAGTGTGAAAGCGTTGTCGCCAACGAGATCTATTGTTACTGACTTGCCACTCAAGGGATACAAGAGATGGGCACGCGCAGGACGGACTGGAAATATGAACGTGCGCGTACAGTTACGCGATGTGCCCATTTCCTGTCCCCCTTCAGTCCTCGCAAGCCATGCAATCTGCTGCATGCCTCCCGTTCAACCCCACTCACTGGGGGGACTCTGCGCTGATCTGTGGTTGGCTTATCATGTCTCCCGCCAGACCTCTCTCTGCGGGGTGGGCTACTTCACGCCGGCTGCAACACGCGAGGCTCCCACAGCTCACAGGATCCCTGGGCACTTCTTGACATGCGCTCCATGCCCCGCCTATGTCCCAGGCAAGGTTGCCAGCACGCATGCTCAGCTCGGGATGTCGTCAGCGCATGGCATGCTTTCGCTTTCTCTCCCTATGGCGTTTCAACACACGCCCCTTGTTATTAAATGCACACGCTCGCTCCAAGCGATAACGCTATGTTGGCAATGTCAATCTCTGTGGCTGGGGAAGGGGGTTCACGAGGACGTGCACACTGGGGTAGGCACTCCTCGCATTAGTAAGCGACAGCTTGTTTATTTTGCAGTATTCCGACTACCCCTAGCATACTGGTGCCAGTCCTTGGCACAGTTCCTCAACCTGAATATAGTTGGGCCAATCAGTTGCAAATCTGTCAATGTCACACCAGTTCATATTATTGACCTTTTTACTATGTTGAGTGTTGGCACCAGTTTGCCTATCCGTGGAATAACAGTGTGGGAAATCCTTGCTCTGTCATGAAAATCCCTAGTACTTGTCTGTACAAGACTGTGTAGTATACACCACTTCCTTTTGAGACTAGACTGGGTTATCTGCCTTTGTTTTCATGGCTGGCACACTTGCACCAACGGACTCGGTGAAATCCCTAGGTATTACCCTTGACCCCAAACTGGACTTGAAAAAACACATCGCAAAAGCTGCCAAAAGTGCGTTCCAAAATCTGAAACTGCTATACAAAATAAAACCCTTCCTCCCCCCGAATGATCTTAAACAGGCCACCCAGGTACTGGTGCTCTCCAGAATTGATTTTGGAATCGCAGCCCTGACCGGGACAGCAAAATCTCACCTAGGTCCCCTGAACGCCACCCTCAATGCCGCAGCAAGAATGGTCACAGGAATGAAGAAATACAAGCATATTTCTCTGGCACTAAAGGAACTTAAGTGGCTCCCTATTGGTCAACGAGCCAGCTTCCATACAGCCTGTCTCACACACAAAGCCCTGCACACAGGTAAACCAGAATATCTGGCCTCCAAACTCAAATGAGCCGGTCAGTCCAGGAACCTCAGAAGTTCCAACACGCTTCTACTCATCCCTCTGAAATCACGGAAACACAAAACCGCAAATAAATCCTTTGCGGGAAATGCACCTAAGATCTGGAACTCCATCCCCCCCTCACAACAGAACGACCACCTCCTTCCCGAAATTAAAGATACTACTCAAAGACCTCTTCCTAGAACGCTCTCGATCGTAATGAGAAATCCACTAGTTACTTTGGGAAAGGCAACTAACTCCTCTTCTTGAAACCCCTCAGCCTGAATATCTGTATTGTAAGATTTCTTTCTTGTCTTTGCCACAAATTGCTCATAACTGCACCTGTTGTGAAGCGCTATACAAAACTTAAAACATTTCTTTTAAAAAAAAAGGTCACCTCTCCCCTGCCCTGGACACGCGCTGGAGCCGGAGGACCTCTCTCTCCTTGCTAAGAGCTTGCCCCCTCCCGACCTAGCCGTGATGCTGCCGCCCCGCCCCGCCTCTCCGGGCTGGAGCCGCCTCCGATGCATCCAGCGTAGAGCTGTGGAGAAGCAGGAGCCAGTGCCAAGCCCGGTCAGAGGCTGCTATGCCGTGAGCCCTAGCAAGCAGCTTCCCGGAGAGCACCCGACCGTACAGCGCCCACAAATGGCGAGGATAGGGCCAGCATCGCAGGGCCCAGACTAGGCACCCGGGAGGCAGTCTGCGCTGCCACAGCTTCAAGGAAACTTCAGCCAGAGTCTGGCAGCCGAGCCGCCGCCGCCCCCTCCCGGTGACGGGCTTCTGAGCGGGGCAGCCAGTGGCAGGCCGCCACCGGGGCAGAGCGGGCACTGGGTCCCGCGCGGCAAAGCCCTTCTCTCCCCCCGGCTGTCAGTAATGGTATCTGCTGCATGGAACGAGGTAAGAGCTATTCCTGCGCATCCTATGGAGGGGAGGCTGGCTGTGCCGGAGGCCCCCACAGGATGGGCGCGGTGTGCAGGTGCGCTCTCTCTGCCTCGTACAGGTGCCAGCCGGAGTTGAACTTCAGTCATGTCACCCCATGTTCTCGCACTTCACGCCGCTGAACTGATGAGTTCCTTTATTTATGAAAATGTTCCACAGGGAGGGCCCCAATCTGTGACCTGTACGATTGATTGTCTTATCTTCCTACTAACCTGTAATCCAGTCGTGCCACTTGACAATAGATGTGCGTGTGTCAGTGGTCGCCAAATATTGCCATTTGCATCGGGATTCATTGCAAAGGCCAGTCTTACTCTGAGGAGCAGAGCGTCATTAATCCATGAAAAGAAGTGGCCCAGGGACCAGACTTTGAAACATGGCAAACTAAGTTTGAATCCTGTCCTTGGACCAGCGTCCCGTGATTCCAGGCAAATCACTTCACCTCCCTAAGCATAAATAGAACAATCATTTGCAATGCAATAGGTCTCGCATTATTAAAGTTTGAGCTGTTGGCATTGATAAATAATGCAACACCAATAGCTCAAACTTTAATAATGCGAGACCTATTGCATTGCAAATGCTTGTTCATTATCTACCCATTCTCTTTCATTCATCCTTTCAGTAATCCATCCAGCCATTCACCCTTTCCTTCACTTATTTACTTACCCACCTTTTCACATTAAGAGCTGAAGAGGCCCATCAAGAACTTCACCCTTGCTATAGTTCCGAAAGCAAGGGGTGCAGTGGTTGAGGGTTTACTATGCCCCTGCACATAGGCAACCTGAAAACGTAAAAGTCATGAGTCGTGCATGATGCAAACTGCCAGGACGTGAGGTGACTGTGACATGGTGGTGTTTCTAGGACTTTAAGTGGGGTAAAAAAAACTGGGGCGGGTCTTTTCAAAGGGGGTGTTCAATGTAATTAAGGGCATGGCTTAAAACACCTAGGCAAAAATCTGTGCTCAGCATAGTGTTCCGCCCGATAGGTATCATGCTTTTTTGGTCATTGCATCCAGATATATAATACAGCAAGTATCGTTACACCAACAACAAGCCAGGACTATTGGCTATGTCAATGGTTGTCTTAAAATAAAAAAGCAGCAACCATGGCTTTGTTGAATATAATATTGATTTTTACTTGTTTCACAGGCTTCTTTATGTTAACTGTATTCTCACGTTGCAGCATGGGCATTTAACCTTCTATCTATCTTACAAAATGCTCTGCTGTACACTGAGGCAGGAGTAGGCCACCACAACAGCCCAGACTGCCCCATTGTCATTCTGTATGTGGCTATCATCAGCCCCATACAGAATGACAATGGGTGGGGTGGGGCTGCTCTTGTGCTCTAGGAGGAGTGCGAGGCGGCCCCATCAGGGGGCTGGGGCTTCTCGCATGGGAGCAGTGCTGCTCACTCCAAAACAATAATTACGGGCAAAAGGCGTCCGAAAAAGGGATCCTCACAGACAACGGACGTGAGGTCCATTTTACGGACGGTCCGTGAAATTTACGGACGGTTGGTCACCCTACTCGTATGCGCTGCCTCTCTAGGCATTAAGTAATCTGTATGGTGGGTGAAAGTCTGCTTATTGCCCGGTTCTTTCTCCTGCTGCTTGCCATTTGTTGAATGTCAGCACAGCTCCTCTTAGCTGGCTTTTTACTGGCTTTTTACTGGCTCTCCATCTGTAACTGACAGCGGTACCTAATTACTGTTTTTGCTCGCCAGATCGCACTCTTTTTTTGTCTCTGCATTTTTGCCTGATGTAAACATGGCAGCGCCTCAAGGCGCATGCGCAAGGCTTCGGCAGGAGCCGGGCAACGCATGTTGCTTGTTATATTTCATTTCACTTCTGTGTGTGGGCACAAGCTTTTTGTCAGCACGGAGCCCGTTTCACACCCCTCGCTTCATGTTCCATGAAGCTCAGCGGGCGCCATACTGATAAAAGAAGTCACTGACTTTTTAACCCCTTGTCTGCTGATGACGGAACTGCTCCGTCATCAGCTGCGGTGGCGCTGTGCTGATGACGGAGCGGTTACGTCATGGCCCGCTCGGAGCGCCTGCGCGGCGAGAATTCCGCGCCTGTGCTGAGCGTTCCATTGAGCGGGGCGGGCCATGACGGAACCGCTCCGTCATAAGCACAGCGCCACCGACACTGGTGACGGAGCGGTTCCGTCACCAGCATGCGGCCGCCGCGCGGCCGCCCCGCCCCCTTAGCACATCGGCGGAATAGCCGCCGCAGTGAAGGGGTTAATTAGGGTATTATGGAACCAACTTATGCTGTAAGCCATTTCTCTCGCGTGTGAGCACTGAGCAGGCACATTTTGCAGCGTCACACACCGGTGTTGTGTAATATCTGGTATCCCATAGGGATCGTGTATCCCCCTGCTCTTCGGATATCTTCGGAGAATTAACTCAGCCCGGGCAGGATAAGACAGTAGCAGTCGATCTCTGCTCGGGCTGCGTGCGGGGATACACGATTTCATGGGATACCAAACAGACTTCACACTACAAATTAAAGGCATACAGAGACAGAGTGAAAAAAATGCAATGCTTGTCTTTTAAGCAAATCGCTACTAGTACAAAGAAGGAAAGGTAAAATAAATGAAAATTAAATAAATGCTCGAACAGAGTCCCAGTGAAAGAATGTATTTTTTTTAAAAACAAATCACAAGTGATACAAAGAAGGAAACGTGAAATAAACTAAATGTAAACGTGCACGGAGTCCAAGTGAAAAAATTGAATTTTAAATTTTTTAAAGAAAATGGCAAGTGGTACAAAGCAGGAAAAGTGAAATAAATGAAAATTAAACATATGCAATAAGTGGGAGTGAGAGAATGGAACTTTTATTTGTGAAAAGACGGAATCACATTCTAAATGTAAACATGGGGAGAGAGAATGACACAGAAGGGAACATAGCTGCCAAGGTTTTAGATTGCTATGTGTGACATTCTCATAATTTCAGTGCAATTATGAGTGACATTTCAACAACTACGGGCAGATTTACAAGCCTCCTGCGCCACCAGTGATTCACTTTTTGTGACGCACTGGTGGCGTATTTCACTGCTTCATATTTACAAGGAGAGGCAAAGCCACCCTGCGTGGCTTTTTCTGTCCTTGTAATTATGGCCCCTTTACACGCAACACTTTGTGTGAAAGGGGCGTTCCATGGATGTTGCTGTGGGTGTTCCCACGCCACACCCATGGAACCAGACACATTTGCACACTTACAAGGAATCGTAAATCTGGAAATGCATCAGTATGTTACGCCACAGTAGGGGGAATGTATGACGTTACATCGCATACATTCACAACGCGGTAGTTTACATTGCGTTTGTTACAGTGCAAGTCGTTACAATCGACTTGCGCTAGAGGCGCTGGACTCAGGAATTGTATGATTTACTATTCCAACTCCAGTGTGTGGAACAGTAGGGAAGGTGTTGGAATAGTAAATCATATTATTCCCTAGTGTAGAGTGCCATGCAGCGCAAGTCGTTGTAAAGACTTGCATTGTAAAAACCGTTTTGTAAAGCTAGTGTGGTGTAACAACCGCATTGTAAAGGTCGTTCTCCCCTAGGGATGGCGTAGCGAGCCAAACAAGGAGAAATGTTTTAACTTCTCTTTGTTTTTTCCTCTTTCAATGCGTGCTGCATTCTACAACATGCATTGAAAGAGTAAAATGCCTGTAGTGATTGTTTTCTTGCAGGAAGGTGCCCCTTCCTGCATGAAAACAATCTCCTCATGAAGCAGGCATCCTTGTACCATGGTGTAAGGGTGCCTGCACCAGCGCATGGTAGCTATTTGTGCGCCAGTGCATGGGAGAGCACAGGAATGCAACATATTATTGTAATTATTTTGTTTTTCTTGTGCTCTGAAAGTGACTCCGAGCAGCGCAGCCAAATGGCTTGCGGAATGCACTGAGTCACTTTCTCTTAAATCTGCCCCTAGGAGTTGCTCTTTCTTGCAAGGAAAGTCAAGAAATAAAGATGAGGGAAATATATAAATATCAGAAATCAGAATAGAACTGACTAACCTAGTACTCGTGAGCTGCCCAGACAGCAGCAATGGCATTTGCAAGGCTCAGGAGGAGGAGCCAGGATGCTGTTTATTTCAAAGACAGTACGCTTTAATAAATCCGAATAAAAATGATAACTTAGGAGTGCAGTTGAGTGGTGTCAGCCCCAGTTGGCACTGCACTACCTGCCCAACCCCTCAGCACCAGATCAGACCAGCAGGCTGCAGCTGTCACAGAGCTACTAAAAACACCAGGCTCATAAGTGACACAGCTGCTGACTATGCTCAAAGTTAGACCGGCACCCTTACCGCTGCCCCTCATTACCATATCATCCATTTATCTGATGTGAACCACCGGCGGGTCAGCATTCCATCTGAGGGGTTAGGTGCTTTGTACAAACTCCTTCATCCCTGTGGCACCCATTACATGCTGAGTGCATGAGTATAATCCCTAACTTGTTCTTCTGGCCTGCTCTGAGGGAATTCAAGACCAAACCGACCGGGGAAGCTAGTACTGGCCCACGTGGAGCAAGATTAAGATTCAAGGTGGGGATGCAAGTTCCCTTCTCTGGTGCCCATGTAGGCTCACCCTCTCCCTCGGTGCTACTGTCTTCGGAGGCGGCTGCTGCCGCGCTCCTCAAGGAGTTGAGTTGACGAGTCCGAGCCAGCTGCACTACTGCATGCTTTCTGAGATGAGGCTGCCTGACTGCAGCTCAGTGTTGCTTGTAAAACACCACCAATCCTGCAGCTGTCTGGACTGGTACAGGACCGGCAGCATGTCAAAAGACTGTCACATTATTCAGTGACTGCCACGTTGCCCGCTCGCACCACGCCGGCCCGCATATATAAAGAGAGCGAGTCTCTTGAGAGAAGACGTAGGCAATGGCTTGACCCCCGAATCAACATGGCGGACCTTCCGTGAGCTCCGCTCCAACGCGGGACTCTGTTCATTCCTTTGAACCTCTTCAGACCACGTTTTTATTATTATGTAGCAATCGCGGCTGAATGAAGACAAGGTGACTCTTCGTGCCACTTTTCAAGGGCTTCCGCTCATTCCTGAGCCTGTATTAGACGGCAGCGACGTTACCTCACATCAAAGCGAGCGGCCACCATTTTACAGCGCGGCGTTCGCTTTCTTGGTTTCTGCATCCCCTGACGTCTATATGCATCAATGAAGGTATTTTATTACCGAGCGCAGACTTTTCTCTCGTTCTAAGTGCCCTTCAAGCATTTGTTTCTCACTCTATGTGACAACTCTCAAGGACTTGTTGCTTTTTAAGCACGTTTTTGACGACGTTACTAATTCCTCAGTTTAAAGCAAGCAGCTGCTTTTTCCCAGCGCGGCGCTCACGTTCATGTTTCTGCTGTCCTTATCGTCTTAATGCAAATGTGAAGGTGCTAACATGTCGAGAACTGGTTCTTGCTCACTACTAAGTTCTTTTCTCCTATGGAATACTTTGTGAGCCTTAACTCCATGTCGATTACGGCATTTTTCAACTATTTTTCACCTATTTTTCAGTGCTTTTTAAGGTTTGCCACATATAACTTAAATGTCCCTTTTTTGCCTCTCTCCAATATTCATTAACCTGCTATATTTATTCAATTGTACCTGACTCATCGCAGGCTGTGTTTTTCACTCTTTATATGGCATTCTTCAGTGTTTCGTCATAGTGAGTTTCTCCCTCCTTATTTGAATAACCTTATGCTTATTTTTTTGGTGGCCACAGCCTTTATTACATATTGGACAATTTGACTGTGCATAATGTTGGCATCTTTCTCATTTTGCCTCATAAGATAAATTGCTCCTCTCACGTGTTTATTATGGCTAATGACCCCACTCTACCAGATCTTCGTCCACTGGTACAAAACCGAAATGACATAAGAACAACCCACCTTCTCCTATCCTCTCGTCACAGAATCCTGTTTTGGACTCTATATTGGATGAGGTACCTGGTCTTCAACCCTTTATGACCACTACTAATGAAAAATAAAACAGATTGAGGAAAGATGGATTGTCATGGAAGGAAACGTTTTGGATCTTGAACAAAGGGAGAGCGATATTCAAGATGTCTCTGTTAAAATTCCACTACTCGAGTTGGAAATCCACAAGTTAAAAATCCACGTTGAGGACCTTGAAAATCGTAATCGCAGAAACAACGTGCACCTTTTTGGTTTTCCGGGGAATATTGAAGGGACTGACTTGGCTGCGTTTCTTCAGAAGTTTCTTCCAGAATTGTTGGATCTTCAAGCTGTGTCATCTCCTCTCAGCAACCAGAGAGCACATCGCTTGGGCCCTGTGAATCCCATGTCAAACAAGCCACATGGTATCATAATGCTTTTTTTGGAGTTTACTGAACTTATGGGTGTCTTGAAGGCTGTGAGACTTAAACGTCGTCTAACCTGGTCAGGCCATAGCATCTTTATTTCCCAGGATGTCTCTAATGCTACAAATGCCCGTCAGAAAGAGTTTCTTGCTCTACGCCCACAAATGAGGCGGCTCAACATCAAGTATGGAATTCTTCACCCCTGCCTTTGTAAAATCACACATGATGGTCGGTCACGTTCATTTGATGATCCTGCAAAACTTAAACTCTTCCTCGATACCATTTCATCACATGGCATGGAGACTAATGACTAATGTTCCTTTTATGTTATTTCAGGATTGTTTCGCTCTTCACAAGTTGTCTAACTTATTGTTCCTTTTAAGGATTGTTACCTCATTTCCATTATATTTGGCTCACATAATACTCTTCTAGTTGCTGGTTATCTCTGTTCTTTTTGAGGTTCTATTTTGCTGTTTTTATGCTCTCAAGGATGTCCGGGTTCTTTGCTGTCAGCATGTTTCTCTCCACTCGTATCTCTCTTTTTCTTCAGATCCGGATTTTCCTCCTTAATCTGTCTACTTCCTTCCTACTTCTATCTTCCTATCCTTCTCCCTCTCTCTTTTTTTTCTCTTTCCATTATATTTTAATTTTATTAGCGGTTCTGTTGTTCATTACATGTTTTATCTTTTATAATGTTCTTTTTTCATCATTGAAAAATTTGTATTTTTCTTGTCTTTCTTATTGGTCCCACAGTTTTCTTTTTGTTCAATATGCAGTTTTGTGTTCCTATTTCCTTCCATATTACCTAATCCAACTTCATGGTTAATGTTGTCTCGTGGAATGTACGTGGTCTAGGTCATCCTGTCAAACGTCAAAAGGTATTGTCTCACTTAGCCAAACTTAATGCTCAAGTTGATTTTTTGCAGGAAACCCACTATAATGATGTTGAATCTTTAAAACTTAAGCCCCATTGGGTCAGTCAAGTTGTTTTTTCACCAGCTATTGATAGTCATGGCAGTGTTGCTATTTTGTTTCACAAATCCATTCAGGCTCAAATTGTATCATCTGATTGTGATCCTCATGGTCGATGGGTGATAGTTGACGCTACCATCAACAAAAGACACTTTTTTCAATATTTATGGTCCTTTGATACCAGACCCTGAATTTTGGCATAATATAAAATCTATATAGTCTATCTCTAACCCTAATATTATGATTGGTGGTGATTTTAATAATTGGTTAGATCCTTTCTCTGATATAGTATCAAATTATAAATTTAAATCTGACAAGACCCACAAATCATTCCAATCAGCCATTTACTCTCGTTCCTTGTTTGACTCTTGGAAAACATGTAATCCTGATGCCTCTGAATTTACCCTTTTCTCTCCTGTTCACCATACAAGATCTTGTATTGATTATATTTTAATTTCCAAGTCACTGTTACCTTGTCTCCAATCTTCTGAAATTGGCTCGATTTTTATTTCTGACCATGCTCCCGTTTCCACATGTATTGATACATCCATATCTCCTCTCAAACAAGGTCGCTGACAATTTAATAATTACCTCTTATCTGACCGTACTTTTATTTCAGAAACGCCTCTTTTATTAAAGAATTTCTTTAACTCAACAACTCTCTTGATATATAACCATTGGGATGCTTTTAAAGCATCATTCAGAGCATTTACTATTGCTTACTCAGCTAACAAAAAAACATTATTGAGTAAAGAATGTACAAACACGCTTAGTTTAATTAAAACTTTGGTACATAGTTACTTCTCCTCTAAATCTCCCTCTTCATTACAAGAATTAATTAAAGCCAAATCTACTTTAAATAAAATTGCCAAAGTAGATCCCTGCAACGTCCTCCTTAAAATCAAATCCAAATATCACGGGGGTCAAATAAAGCTGGGAGAATGTTGGCAAACTATTTAAAGATTTAGAGATTGTGTTATACTGGCAGCCTTGGAGGTTTTAAATAGTTTCTGCCATATTTTGTCCCATTGAGGAATAGACATTGTTTGGGATAAATCGTGTTCCCATTCAAGTTCAACCTTAGACTTACTACGAGGACAGGAGACATTGGATAAGATTTTATATATAAGTGAGGCACTGGGTATGATGTTAGAAGAAATAACATATAGTGGAGTATCAGGTGAAAGTGAGGGCGGGAAAGGTTGAGAATTGAACTTCTGTAGGGAAGTTCGAAGAGTAGTAAATAGAACATTATATTGTTGAATGCATGAATCAGGTAAGTTAAAGTTCTCTTGCAATTTATGGAAAGGCAAAATAACATCATTATAAAAACAGTTGATAAACATAAAAAATACCCTTTTCTTTCCAATGTTTGTAGTAAAATTATTTGTGGCGAAATTTAATGTGTCTGTTAAACCATAATGAGAAAGCTAGGAAAGATTGATATTCATCAAAAGGTTTAAAGAAAAGTGTATGTAATAGGTGATGAGAGTATTTCAAAATCGGATAATGGGAAATAAAAGTACAATTGGTCAGAAAAATCACATCCTGAAAAGAAAAATCATTTAACAGTGAACTCTCAGCGGAAATCCATGAAGGTTTAGATACATCTTGATAATCTTTAGACAAAGCATAAAATTGGCGAATCAAAAATGCATTGTGATACAATCTAAAATAAGAAAATCGGACACCCCCTTCAGATTTACGACTGGATTTGGATAGTGCAATACGGGCATGTTTAATATTCCAGAAAATTAATCTGTGAAAAATAATAATTAGGAATTTTAAAAGGTAACATTGACAAAATAAATAATACCTGAGGGACAATCATCATTGTAATTATATCAAGTCTGCCCCACCAAGATAAAAATAAGGGAGACCAAGAGGATAGTAAATTGGTAACTTTAAGCTTCAGGGCAGTAAAATTATGTGATAATGTATCACTGATATTAGAGGAAAATCAAATTCGTAAATATTAAATTTTTTGGGGACACCATGTAAAGTTAGTAGAATCAAACATATGTTGATAACAGGAATCATTTAATGGCAAAATCTCTGTTTTGGAGAAGTTTAGTTTGTAACCGGAACCTTGAGAGAATGATGACTTTCCTCTAGAAAATGTGGTAGAGAGGATACAGGATCAGACGTGTAAATAAGAATGTCATCTGCATATGTAGATAATTTAATGTGATAGGATTTTAGCTTAAAACCAGAAATCTGAGAGTTATTCCAGATTCGTTGAAGAAAAGGTTCCAGACATAACAGAAAGAGTAAAGGGGAAAGAGGGCATCCTTGGCGTGTACCTCTTTGCAGGCAAAAATAAGGGGAGAAGAGGCCAATAACAAATAAACATGCTTTTGGATCTGTATATAACAAATTAAAATATGAAATAAACTTGGGACCAAAAGTAACCGTTGCAAAGTATGTATCATAAAATCCCAATTAATCTGGTCAAAAGCTTTTTCAGCATCTAATGACAGAGCTGCTAAGGGGGAAGGGTATTTTTTGCTGAGAGTAAGAATATTAGAAAACATTCTGGCATTATCAGAGGCTAAACAACCTTTGACAAAACCAGATTGATCTGGATTAATAAGAATAGGGATAACATTCTCCAATCTGGTGGCTAGAATCTTAGCAAAAAAATTGCAATCAGAATTGATTAGAGATATAGGGCGACAGTTCTTGCAGAGGGAGGGATCTTTCTGTGGTTTGGGAATAACAATATGTGCTTCTAAAAAAGAACCAGAAGCTTTATGATTGGATAGTAAAGAATTAAAAAGTTCCAGTAATTTAGGAGCAAAAATGGAAGAAAAAGTGGAAAATAATTCTATTGAAAAACTGTCGGGACCAGGGGCTTTAAATCTTTTCAGGGACTTAAGAGCAATATTGATTTCTTGAAGAGAGATACCTTCCTCAAGAGAGGTAAAGATATCAGGAGGGGTAGCAGGTTTAGGAGTGTTTTGGAAAAAGGATGTGAAATCATCCCCAGATGGATAAGTAGTTTCTGCATATAAGTTATTATAATATAATTGAAAAGTGTCAATAATGTCAGAGTCAGAAGAGAGGAGTTGATTATTTCTGAACACGGGACTCACGCCTGAGCATACCCGTCCCAATCGGGGTGACAAATGCAAAAACAACAATTGATGGACAGAATGCAGAACAATGTCATACATTCACCCGAGTACAGAGATCTGGGCCTAAATCCATCGTTTTTTTGCAATCCACACCACCCCAGGTCAGACATAATTTGGTTTAACTCTTCTTGCCAAGTTTCTTTGCCTATATGTATATTTAGGCAAGCGTCAAAGTTAAGGCAGTATTAATTTACCAGTGTTTCTTTAATATTATTTAAATATTATTTATGCCACTTGCCATGAAACCTTATGACTCATCCTGTTCTAAGCCTTCTTTTTCATATTCCGACCGTATTGCTTTCGCCGGGACACTCCTTGCAGTAGCTGTTGTGCGTTATAAATTGCTATCATATCACATCACATTGCATCGCATGCCTTCCTGGTGCCAACTGGAGCTTTACTCTGCTGTCCACTGGTAGTGATTAAACTGTCTCCAACCTGCCTAGTATCCCTCCTCCCACAATGACCCCATTTGTCAACAAGTGCCCAAACCCCATACACCCTCTAAACATATTGTTAGAAATTGGGTTTCTGGTTGGCAAATGTATGCACCCTGGCCAAACAGACACCACAATCCTAGTCAGGTTAAGTTAGATACACACCCTATATTAACCTGTGCTCACCCTTTGGTAGCTTGGCACAGAGCAGTGATGCTTAACTTAAGAGGCAATGTGTAAAGTAGGTGTTATTTGTTTAACCCTTCAAACAGTAAAACAGTGAAAATACCACACAAAAAGATACCACACTTGGTTAGTAAAATAGAGCGTTGTTTGATAAACAAAACAAGACCACAACTACAAACATCCAATGAGTAGATCCTGAGATACAACATTTTAAACATTTAGGTGAAAATATCACATTAAAAGCGCAAAGTACCAACTGTGGGTTATCTGGTCGTGCCAGATTTGTAAAAAGTCACAAGTTCAGTCCGACCAGGAGTCAGCGTGGGGCAGCTAAAAGAACCCACATGGCCCTGCAGAACACAGTACCATAAATTTTGGTGCATTGCTTTGCAAGGTTTACCTTTGTTGGTTCCAAGAAGGACCACAGAAGGCAGAGCACCGTAGGCCAAGTCCCAAGTGTCAGGACTGGGGTGGCAATCTTGGCCGGGTAGATTCACAGATGGCAGAGTCCGGGTGCTGTAGCAGGTGAGTTGGAAGTCTTTTGAGTCTCTGAAACTTCAGAAAACATGAGGCAAGCCAGCAAACCCATAAAGTCACTTAAGTTCTTGAAGATGTAGAGATGCAGAGCTTGTACTTCTCACTCTTGGGAGTAGGGCAGCAGGGCAGGCACAGAAGAACAGGAACACAACAAAGTGACAGGCCTTTCAGTAGCACAGCTGTTCTTCCTGGCAGAATGTTCTCAGTGTAGAAGTCCAGAAGTGTACTGAAGTGAGGGTTTCTGAGGTTCAGTATTTAATAGTTGGTGCTCTGGTTCTGAAAGGTGGGAAAATATTCTAGACCATAGCTTTGAAGTGCATGGAGTCCTCTTTCTACCCTTCCCTGGCCCCAAGCTGGCTGGATTGACAATACAGGGCCGTTAGGCCTCTTAAGTGGAGACAAGCCACAGCCCATTTGAGGGCATGTGGGGCTGTGCTTAGCTCCACCCCATCAAGCCAGTTTATGGCCCATTAAGGCCCATCAAGTCACTCCTAAGATCTCATTGTATGTGGCTGTCTAGAGGAAATGCACAAGACCCAGCAGTCACCCACCCCAGATGTGTATTCAGAGGCAGCAAGAAGACACAGGATGATTAAAGTAAGAAAACGCCACTTCTAAAAGTGGCATTTTCAGACTTGCAACTTAAAATCCAACTTTGCCATGAGTTGTGATTTTATAATGTGAGTCCAGAGTCACCAAACTCGAAAAGTCTATCTTTTCCCAATTTGGAATAACACTTTTAAAGTGCAACAAGGTAATCCCAATGTTAACCTGTAGGAAAGCTAGGCCTTGTGTTAGTGAAAAACACATTTAAGAGTTTTTCACTACCAGGACATGTCTTACTTTTTAAATAAAGTGCACCCTGCCCCTCGGGCTGTCCTCGGCCTACCTTAGTGGTGTCTCATATGTATTAATAAGGAAGGGTTGGGCATGGCCAGAAATTGCCAGGTCGACATAGCAGTTTAAAACTGCACACACTGGCTTTGCAATGGCAGACCTGAGACATGTTTAAAAGTGAATAGTAGGGTCCATTCCAGATCCAGTTACCATTGATCAGCTGGGTACTTCCATGAAAAGGCCTCTTGCAGCTTGTTGTCTGTCTGGAGCCACACAGGAGGTCAAACATCTGACTCATGGAGTCAACTTCTTTGTCCTGGATACAAGAGGGATCGGGTGCAGTCCTTCAGGGCTCCTCTCAGGACACAAAAATAATCTGGATCTTCCTCAGGTCCAGAAATTAGTATTTCAATTTTGTATTGGGTTTTTTAAAAGTTTATAAAGCCCGGCCAAGCATGGTTATCAAAAATGTATTAACACAAAGTACAAAAGAAACAAAGGAAAATATTACCATTAAACATATTTCACCTTCCTCCACCTACTTGAGAGAGACATAATTGCTCAAAAGTATCAGAAGTCCCTAATATGCATCTAATATCAATCGTCTTTACCTCTTCTGCACCTGGAGTATATATTTAATATTCAAAGTCTAAAGTTTGGATTGTGACTGTCAGCCAAGGCCTGTTCATATGGTCAAAATACAGGACAAATAGGGAAAGACAGGAAAAGCTGGGCTGACCATACAGATTAAAAAATAGATTTCAGGTCCGCAGACAATAGATAATGCACCCATAAGATGCAACTGAAAACAGACATTCGATCTAGTCATCATGTGTAGGTTTGGCTGATTGTTTCCACCACCTCACATTTTAGCCACTGCCAAAAAAATCTAACGCTTCAAATGATGGGTCAGGTCTGATGAATGGTCTGCATAATGTAAAAGGATACTCTACATAGAGAATCCTAATTGGAAAGAGCCAGTTGATTCGTGGTCGCAGCTACGTTATGTCAAACAATATGAACAACATGGCAAGACCATAATAAATGTGTAATATGTTCGCCTCGGTTTCCACACATCCGGCAATTAGCAGATTTAAAAAAATTTGCATGGTGAAGCCTTTGGGGAGGCCAGTGCGATTCATGCAGAATCTTGTAGTAGCTAAACTTTAGTGAGTTTTCTCTCATCCCACGGCCATGGGAGTGCAAGAGGGATGACCATGCCTCATTGGAATATTCCAAACCCAAAACAGTTTGCAACGTTGTCTTAACAGTATACCTCATTGGCCTAGAGTGAATCTCTTCCAAATGTGTGGAGCAAAGTCTGGAGATGACCCCCTTAAATTCACTCCAGGCATAGCGACAGTGATGAATAGAAGAATCTAACAATGGCTGTGTAAGATAACAGTGTTTTGAACTCAGCAGTGCTTTAATTAGAGGAACCTCCAAAATTGAAACTTTCCAATGTGAAATTATGCTTATAGCGCTTTGAAGGACTTGACATTGTCACCATCTATTAATCATCCCAGTTGGACCGGGTCCTTTTTGCAGGATTATCCCCAAACTTTTTGGCTTCTTCCTCCTATTTTTTCTGACGTGTTTGTTTTGTTTTAGGACTCTGGGCACTTTCCCACTGTTAAACAGTACTAAAGTGCATATGCTCTCTGTCTAAATTGTATTGGTGACTGGTTTATCCATGATTGGCATATTTGTTTTACTGGTAAGTCCCTAGTAAAGTGCCTGCTGTGTGCCCAGCGTCTGTAAATAAAATACTACTAGTGGGCATGCAGCACTGATTGTGCCACCCACATCAGTAGCCCTACAACCACGTCCCAGACCTGCCACTACAGTGTCTGCATGGGTAGTGCACCCATATGCCGCCCCAAACCTTCCCTTTTACTACATGTAAGGCACCCCTAAGATAAGAGGGAATCCCCTTGTTGGAACTAAAACCCTCACACACCCAGATAACTAGGTGTCATGCTTCATCATATGGGTTTTGCTCCTCGTCAGACTGGCGCTGCAATGTCTGACGGGTTCCCGAAACCGGGGCTCTTTATCGGAGATCTTTTGTTCCGGCCATATGGTGCATTCGTGTGAGAGGGCGGGGATGTGTGGTCGTGACGTGAAAAGGTGAAAAAAAATAAAAAAGATGGGTCAGTCCACAATCTAGTTTATTCACGTGGTAGACTCCCTTGATTAAAAGGTGGGAGGGGAGATAAATGCCCTGAAACTATCCGAGCATGTTAACTACTACCTTCTGGTTAGGTCGACATGTTTCTTGCCGTGATGGCAATTCCTCAGGACCTCGGTAAATAGTACCACACAGTGAAAAAAATATTATAAAAACTTGCAATGTGGTATACAACCTTCTTTGATCGGTAATACCGGAGCGCAGGCCGATTGGTCCTGCTGAAGTATTGCGACCCCAGAGAAATCCCTAAGGTACCTCGCAGTCTGCTCCCGTGGGACCGGCTGTCAAGGTATGGTACCTTCGGCGGCGCACAGTCCTGGCCGCTGGAACCTACCCCACGTTGTCATATGGTTACTGCGTTTCTATATATTGTGTTAAGTTAGCATGAGTTTATTAAATGTTTAAACACCATATTTTCCTTCGGCTTCAGTTTGCGCACGACACCTAATTGTTATTGTAGCTTTCAACCTAGACGAAAGATGTGATTTATTTGAGAATAATATGTTATTGCTCTGATATCAGTCGTGCTTGGTACACTTGGTACAAATGTCTGCACACTGAGAACTGCACCCTCTAAGATTAACCTAACACAAGGTTGCTGAAGGCCTGATCCTCGCACCACGTTAGACATAACACAAATAATGTTGCTGCCAACATTGGGCTCTACTCGGGTTTAAGATAGAGTTACAGGGAATGAATCGACACACTCGATGCTTCGCATGCAGAGAGCTGGTAGCTGTTGATGTGATCTGCTCCTACTGACCATTAGAGGTATGGGCCTGCCCTGCTAGAACCCAAATGAGACCTTCTTTGATATAATATAATATGCTAAATAGGGTGCGCGAAATATAGGTGATACAAAATTCTATAGATTTTTGCATCATAACATGCTATCACCTTTTGCTTATTATGGATTAGTGACTATGCTGCTAACTCTGATTTTTATAATATGTATGTTGATATTATACAAGATACTGCGTTTGAGAACTTTGCATTGAAAAATAAACATTTCAAACTTGCACGTGTGTTCTTTGCCTCCCAGTTTCGGTTTGTAATGATTATATAACGAAAGAGTGTTCATGTGTTCCACGATACCTGAGGTACCCTAAGTTCATGTTCTGGATTGTCTAAGACATTGGGAAGTTATTACTACTGATGAGACACTGTAGCTAGCTTGGTAAGGGGATTTCTGAAACAAAGGTGAGTTTTGGGTCACCCTAACTCACCCAGGTTCTAGATCTCTGTGCACAGTTCGGTGGGAGAACGGAAACCCTGCTACATGGCGCCCGTACGTTGTTGGCCTTATATCATGATACTCGAGTAGTATATCATTCAAACCTTAACGCCTTCATTCCCGTTTCCGGAAAACGGAAGTGTCGGAAAAACCTACCTATTTTTGAAATAGGTCTTTTTCAAGCTTGATTCTATCTAAAAACGGTTTCATTGAATTACTACCCAGTTGTGCTACAAAGTAATCTTTGTTTTTTCACTTTCCTGTGCTGACATGGCACAAGCCGTGGACATCCCGCAGCATAGTTGCATTGCGGTGCGTGACCACTTGCGGGCTTGTGATGTCCCTGTTGAAGGCTTGGCTGTTGTTCTAGTGGTGAGTGCGGAACATGCTTACCCGTACGAACTATTTTATTCGTGGGTGACATTTCCGGCGGTGAACGTTAATTCTGGCGTTTTCCATTCCTACACTGCTACGGCTGTACCGGCTGCGTATGCTCCGTACAGGGCACTGGAGGTTCCTATTGACGCTTGGCAGCATGGAGTTTGGTTTGGTGTCGCCCTACCACATGCTTTAACCGCTCCGAGGTTGGGTCCGTTGTCCATTCCGGGCACTCCTTGGCCCGCTTTGGCTGGATTCACTCCTCACCCTAATCGAGCCACTTGTGGCATAGCTGATCTGCGGCAACTTCATGAAGTCGCAGTGGCAGTGATCAGAGCGCTTGTTCATTACACTAGCCGTAATGTTCAAGACGTAGCCCCTAGGGGTGCACAGCTTCGTGCAGAACAGGCTGGTTTGAAAATCAATCCTGTCATGGTGAATTCCGTGATGGGCAAAAAGCCGCAGGACAAGGATGATTTTCCGTTCTGGCTTGCAGAGAAATTCGGCCAGCTTGAAGCTGTGTTTCCTAATACGAATCCTGGTGATAAGCACCGGATTCTTACACTGAGTTTACCGAAAGATTTGGCACCTGAGCTTGTTGACTGTGAGACCTGGGGTAAGACTTTTGCAGCGGTCTATTCGAGGTGCTACGGCACCCCCGTCTGTGACCAATCTGGGTGCGGTCCTTAAACGTGTTGAGGACGAACACGGACCGGAGTCGGCGGTCGAATTGGGTATGCGCCTGTGTGGCTCCTTTGATGTAGTTTGCGATCTGATCCTTGCAAATGTAAAGGGAGATGCAGTGAACTTTCAGGTTGCTAACGCTTTGGCATTGATTCCCGAGGCCGAAAGACCCCGTCAGTTGGCAAGGATAATTGTGGCTGCTTATAAAACGGTTGGCCGCTATGCGAAGGGGCTTAAGGCTTTTCCTGATAAAGAGAAAAAGCAGCCCCAGGGTCAGTCTTCGGAAACTAGTGGTCAACCTAAGTCCAAGAAACCGAATTGGCCTAAAAAGCAGAATCAGGGTAAGCAACAACAACAACAAACACAGGTTTCTGCTCCTGCGTCTCCGTTGCCTGCGCAGTCGGATCGTGTTTATGATTTGCGCGACCGCGCGATGATTAAATCGCCTGAGAGGTTTCAGGCTTCTGACCAACGCTCTCCTCGTTCCTTTCAGGACTCATCGGCTCCGTCAACCGGTGGTGGAGGGGGCGGCAGGGGCCGAGGTGGCCAGCAAGGACGTGGTCAGCCCCACCCGCGTAACGGTGGAGAGGAGCAGGAAGGCGCTATGCCCAAGAGACCACAGTTTGCCACGAAGAAAGTCGCCGCCCTGACAGCGCATCGTTATGCCCCAGATAGTGAGAACGCTGCTTCGGAATCTGACGTGGGCTCTGACCTTGCTGGACAGCGCGGCAGAGATTACCATAGTGAGAGGGGCCCTCCGTCCACTGTTGAAGGTGACAGCGACTGACACTTATGTTGTGATTGAAACTGCTGATACGCATGTTGCTCCCCCTGAACGTCTTTTTGAAATTGTCCTGTTAATAGAAGGTGACATGCAGCGAACTGTAAAAGGGGTATTTTGGGAAAATCTTTCGTCTACATATGACATTTTGCTTTCGGAGGCTGACTGGCCCCCACCTTTCGTTCTCGCAGCTCCGCGAGGGGAGGAGGTAATCCTACCCAGTTTCGCGCACACTGTACCGAGAGTGGAAGCGCTGCATTTTGCAGAAGAGTGGGCTCTGGCGCTTGCGCCGGCTGTGTACCGCAATCAGTGTGGCTGGGATAAATTGTCTCCAAGCCACGAGATTCCTTTGCGGTCTCAGCCGCAGCCTCAACCTCAATATCCCATACGGCGTGAAGCCAAAGCTTCAGTCGCTGCTATCCTTGAGCAATTGGAGTATCAAGTTGTAATTGAAACGTGTGTGTCACCGATGAATAACCCTCTTTTTACTGTAAACAAGCCGGACGGCTCATATCGTTTGGTTTTGGATTATAGGCATTTGAACTCGCATTGCCGTAACTGTGCAGTACAGAATACTCATGGCTCTGCGTTAGTGAATAGTCTTGAGCGTAAACGGTTCAAAACCACGCTTGACATTTCCAATGGTTTTTATGCCCATAGATTAGATGGTCTAAGTTCCCAATGGACCAGTTTTACATGCGGCGGTGTGCAAAAAATGTTTCGGCGACTCCCAATGGGCTATAAGAACAGTCCTGGAGTATTCTCCGCCCGCATTGTCTCTCTTCTGGAGGGCATCGACCCAGTTGCTTGTTCGTATGTGGATGACATTTATCTCACAGACGACGATCTTTGGGAGCATCTGTGTCGAGTAAATAGCATAGTTTGTAACTTTGCTGACATAGGTTACAAGTTTAACTTTGCAAAGTCGCACATTGCAGAGTACACAGTGTTGTTTCTAGGTTACGAGCTTAACAACGAAGGGAAGGGTTTAGCACCCCACTTCCTGGAGAAGTGCGCACAGTTGCGCTCTCCGACAACACAGAAAAAATTACAATCTCTACTGGGCTTTTTGAATTTCGGGCGGACTTACATTCCGGAATATGCCCAGCGTATCAAGCCTTTGTATGCTTTGATACAACCATCTTTTTCCAAATCATGCTGGCTGCCTGAGCATTCAGCCATTCTGCAGTCTTTGCAGGCTGATTTGCTCGCTTCTGAATACTTACAGACTTGTGATAACCAGACCAACCTAGTGATAAGAATTATCCCTGGGGCGGTGGGTTTCACGTACCTGACTTTTAATGAAGGAGATACAGTACCTATTGCTTACAAGTCACACTTGTACACTTCGGCTGAACTGCGTTTTTCCACTGTGGAGAACGTTTTAACGGCTGTGCAGATGGCAATTCTTAAGGAACGTGCCCTGTCACAAGGAAAACGCATGTTGGTTGTTACCCCGTGTCCTGCCTTGGAGGCAGTTACAAAAGCCAGTGTACCTAATTCCAAAGCTTTGCACCCTCGGTGGATTCAATGGGCTGCATCCTTGACGTCCCAGGATGTCACGTTTATTTTTGACGCCACGTTACGGTCGCAGGAGTATTTACAGTATGAATTTGTTCATCCTGCTCCTTTAGCAATGCGGCCGTTGGAGGATTTCCATTGCATCATTTACACTGATGGTTCGGCGCAGGTTGCGCATGGCTCTAAACATGCCTACGTTTCCGCGTGCACCATTGTGGTCGGTGCCATGGTGAACAATGAGTTCAAGTCCAGTGTCGTGCACACGCAGACGCTTGGGGACTGCACCGCACAATTAGCTGAGCTTCGTGCTCTGATGCTTGCATTGGAGTACTCTGATCCTAGTGTGACGACTTTAATCGTAAGTGACTCTTACTACTGTGTCCAGTCTGACAATGAAAACTTGTTCTTTTGGATTCATAATGAATTTCGTGATTCCAAAGGTAGCAGAATAAAACATAAAATGATCTGGGTCCGAGTGGCAGAACTTAAAGAGAAGTTGCCACTCGTGTTTGTGATTCATACTCTCGGTCATCAGCGCGTGGGGGTCCACGCTGTTGGCAATTCTCTTGCTGATGAAGCAGCAAAGTCAGCGGTATTAAAATACTTAGTTGCAGCAGTCACGAGGTCCAAAAGCAAAATAGATGATGACATATTGGCAGCTGTTGCTGCAACAGAGAAGGGAAGTAAATATCCTGCGGGGTTCCCTTCTAAATACACATACCACTTAAGTCCCGATAAGGTTCCTTATGTGAAAATTCCTGATGTTGGTGAACGTCTAGTTCCCAACTCGGATCGCAGGGCTACTTTGATTACAGCGGCTCATGAAGGTGTGGCGTCTGCGCATGCGGGCGTCTCAGCCACTGTAACTCAGCTACAACAAAGGTTCTGGTGGCGGGGACTGTACAAACAGACGCGTGATTATGTCCTTCAATGTGACATTTGCCAGCAGATTAAACCTTCAACTGCTGCGCGTCCGCCTCAGACACAGTTGTACATCTCGAATAAACCGCTTGGATGCGTTTATTTGGATCACTGCGGTCCATTTTCTTCTGATACTGCATACAAATACATCTTAGTAGCAGTTGATTCATGCACACGCTTTGTGCGGGTATGGCCACATCGGAGCGCTGATTCACGGACTGTCATTAAGGCTTTGCGAGTCTTTGTGGGAATTTTTGCCTGTGGTACCTTCCATTCGGATCAGGGTCCGGCTTTCGCCTCTAAGGCGTATAAGGATGCTATGGTTTCGTTGGGGGAGCAAATCAAGTTTTCGAGTCCCTACAGGCCCGAGGGCAATAGTGTAGTTGAACGAATGAACCGCGACTTAAAGCAATCTTTGACAGCTCGAGTTATAGGCACAGGCAGAAACTGGTTAGCCCACCTCATGGGCGTGCAGCGTGCGCTTAATAATCTCCCTAGAAGGTCTCTGGGTGGGCAGACCCCGTACGAAATGCTCCTTGGTATCAAGATGTATGTCCCTGACCTCGATGGGCTAGACTGCAAGACCCAGGCCACGGCCTTTGACGTAGATGAACATTGCAATGTTTTACAGAATCTACAAAAGACCAGAGACAGTCTTGCAAAGGAACATTTGCCCTCCACATCGGATGATGCGCTGCAGATCCCGGTAGTTGGCTGGCTACCCCAAGTTGGAGAACTGGTTCGAGAGAAGATCGATAACAAGAAAGTGTTTGGTCCCTCATATCGGACACCGGTTCGAGTTCTTGGAGTGAAGGGCACAAGAACAGTCATTTTACCACCACTTCCAGGTCGTAAGGAAAACAGATTTATTTCTATTGACAATGTCAAGACACACAGGGTGGCCGATTCTTCATGGCATGACACCGGCTGTATCCTGACCTTCCATGGTGAGGCACTCTGTGCTGGCTATTACATCTGGTGCAGAACAGGAGGTGTCCCTCGAGATGCCTGCCATATCCAGTCCTTTATTAAATACTATTCCTGTTACTAACATTGATGAGCTAAACTACACCTATCCTGCTGATTTATCGATGCCTGATTTACAGACTCGTTTGGCCGACCAGTCCAGATTCTCTTCTGACTCTGTTTCGGAACTTTCAAAGAAACCCTCAACTATTGCAAAATATGCCACGTTGTTTAAAAAACATTTTTTAATTCCCCCTTGGACATACATTTGGTTGATATTATTTTCATTTTACCTTTTTATGTCAATTGGTTTTGTGTTTTATTTTTTCCGCCTGATCGATGGTCACTACGTTAAAGAAAGAACAGGAATTCGGTACCTTAATGGAATATTGGCCCCTCTTTCCTCTTCACATTCAGCGCACAGACTGAAACGAAACTTAAATACAGTCAACATTACAGCTTGGCCTGTCCTTGATGGGATTGTGTGGGATGCGGTTAGATTTCAGATACATGGGCCCACTGAAGTGATTAATGTTCCGAATGTGCTTAGAGTAAACATGGGAGATGTGATTAAACAAAATATACGTTCTGATGATTGGGATATTCAGGCCGTAGAAGCATTATTTTCTGATTTAAAATATTATGCGGCTTTTGATGCTGAAGACTTATATTTAGATTCTATTAATTATGGTGATTTGTTTTGCTTCCAACATTATGGTAATCATTTTCTCCATAAGACGAACTCCAGGAGGGTTGCTGTGAATTACACGCAGTGGGAGCACTGCCCAGCTCCTTTCATAGGAAGCTCCAGTACATTTCTGAAAAAATACAGTTATTTTACAGATTTTAATCAATCAAATCCTGAGTCATTTTACTTCAGAATGACAGAAAAATCCATGTCCAAAGTTAGACTTACCGAAACAAAGTTGCTGTATTCGAAGTCCTTTCTAGACAAGTTGGCTGTAGATGGCTACGAACTCTGGAAGGGAATAATTGACCTTAAATCGGTTTGGGGTACCAAAGATTGGCAGGTACAAGGCACTGAGGCTTTGCATCGCGCATGTCTCATCCCGAATCACATGTTGTTTCTAAATTCTACTATTTCCCAAACAACATGCTTTGAATTGGCTACTTCTAAAAGATTAAATACACCAACTATCCCCGAATTAGAAGAATATTCAGGTTGGGGTAATTTTTCCGAATTGTCTATTCATGAGATACAATCTCTACTCTGCAATTCGTCCTTTAATGTATCCAGCTTGGATCCTAAAGGTTGGCTGTTGTGGCAAAAGAGTTCTGATTCTTGCCAACGTCGATTTCTAGGGTTGGCTGAAGGGTTCACACAATTGCGACCAGATCCCCGTTTTGAAACTGATTATACTGTCACCACTTACTCTGTAGGGAAACTGTGTCAGAATTGGTTACATCATTCCACGTTAGCTGCAGTTAAACTACATCTATCTCAGTTGACTGAAAATGTGGATTTAAACGATTTTATAAACGGCCCAGTTAAGGGTAGGTCTAAACGGTGGATTTATGCTGTTTACAATGAAATTTGGAAAGTGTCTCAAGTTGAGGCTGCTAAGCGCCTAAGGGCAATTGACCAAGAAAATTTGGAAAAGGTACTTGCAGTGGTCGATAACAGTATTAACACGCTTTCTTCCCGAATTTACACGTTAAACAATATTGTTTCTTCTATTGTTGACATTGTGCATGATGAAGTGTCCGTATTATATCATGGTCAAAATCAATTGCGTTCTGTTATGCAGTTTGCCTGGACACTACAGACTCTGAAGTCTAGTCGAGTGCCTTGGAGTTATATAAACGTCTCATTGTCGTAAATAATTAATTTACCGGTGCTTAATTTCTATAATCAATAAGAATAACTCATAATAAAATAAGAGGCAAAATCCGTGATATTTGAGGTTTCTCAAAAGGGTTTTATTCCTATAAAAGGAATTGGGTGATTAGCATATTGGCTCGAGCCAAGGTGGCATACCATTCCGTCACCACATAGGTTCGGGAAGGGGCAGACTGACAGAGTCAATGGTAATATGCGAATATGCAAGTATGCGACAATACATAATTGACAGACATTCATATATATAGTCAATGCATTACAGTAAAGGCATTATGCAGGAGGCGTAACAGTTGAGAAGAGAGATAAGAATACATATACGTAATACAAGAGGCGTTACAATAGGCGTGCATGAAGGCGTAGACAAGAACGTCATTGAACATGATGTCACAAATGGGTGGATCCATGAACGAATCCAGTAGTGTCAGCAGAATTACATGGCAGAGATGCGCTCGCAGCGGGATGACGTGTAATGTACGTGTAGCTTGAGGGGTGAAGGGGGACTTGACATTTAGTCCTACAAGTGTAGACGGATGTCTGGATGTCAGATCAACCTAATCCCCAAATCGTATCTAATATCTCATGTTTAAGGAACTGCATTATCTGGAGGGAAAAGGTCTTTCGGACAAGTGGTTATTTCTATACTGGTTATGAGTGCGTGTATGAGCGTCTGCGTGTCTACATGAGACGCGAGGGGTGCGAGGGAGGGCATGGGCCTGCCATGGAAACAGGGCCATGAATTACTTGCATAGAGACAGTGAGGTCTACCCTCTGCCCTGTAGCTGGAAGGATGTTGACGTGAAACTACCAGACAGGAATGTATTTTCGAGGAGTGGAGCAGATAATTCGAAGGTTGAAGGCAGTCTTGGCAGGCAACGGGTTGAGCCGAGCACCGTTAGCCGCGCCAAAAGTAAGGCAAGGGTCACTGGCACAGAGGCAACCTGGGCTGAGGTTTTCGGAGTCAGAAGGCAGGAAAGAGGCTCGATGGCAGAATTCAGGCCTACTTCGCCAGAGCTGAAAAACGTGTAAGGTATACCACAAAAAGACGTTGGCATAGCATATTTAGGAACTGAATATCCAATCCGTTCATGGCGGATCGAAAAGAGAACAAGTTAACGTTGGACGCAAATGTATTTGCGTCTTCATAACTAGCACAGGAGGGAAGTTACATGCACTTCAAGCTCGTACATGGAGTCGGTGGGGTCTAAGATAGGGGACACAATCGATCATAAAATTTATATTACCTCATTCCCTCCTTGTCCCCTACGGGCCCTTCATGATATATCGATCTGCATGAATCGATCAATCTGTTCATGTAACATCATTTGCTCTTCTTTCTTCTTTTGGCGTTTTGAATGGAAATTTGAATGCGGAATACATGATGTGGCGCACAAGCCGCAAATCGCCGGCCCACATTGTAAACACAGGCAGCAACTGAATACTATGAGAAGGCCAATACCTAGGAAGGATAGGATCTTCCATCCCCAAGCGGTTAACGTTGTCCAAAACCAACCGGACCAAGTCCAGGTGCCTGGATTCTGATGTATCAGACTTGCAATTTTATGGAGACGTGTTATAGCTTTGTATACCGTTGGCGCGTTTTCTGGAATGAAAACACAGCAACTTGACCCGATGACCTTACAGGCTCCACCCCTATCAGCTAGGATGACGTCAATAACGAGACGATTTTGAAGAACAACAACCCGCATAGCGGACTGCTCCTCTGTTAAGTTACCTAAAGCTGAGGTAGTTTCGTTCACTACTGCTTCAAGTGTTCTAGTTAATTTGCGTATCAGTTTACTGTTAAAAACAGCACCTAAGTAGGGGAAGAAACCTTTATTAAAATCTGTGTATTGCTCCCATGCCGTTTCAGTGTAGTCGACAATCGGGAGGTCTCTTCGGAGTCTATTGTTTACTAGATTAGTGTTTCTGTGATAGTCAGGGGGGGCTAGGAAAACAGGTGGCAGAAGGAATGCAATATAACAGGTACCATCCCAATCTGGAGGCAATCGTATGTATGCGGTATGGCCACAGACAAAGTAAGAATGACGTGTAGCTCTAAACGTAGATTTGCCTTGATCACTGAATTCGATCACAGTAGTACATTTACTATGACCTAAGTGTATGGAACCATTTTTCCTGATACATAATTCATCTTTGACTGGTAATACTGACATAGCAGGCAATACTGGTGCAGTTTCGGATTCAACAGTAAGAATCATGAGGTTGATTGTGTAATTACCTAATCCATATACTTCATTTTCTAGATCAGTTCCTGTTCTAGTGGGAAGTCCTTTCTTGTCAGGGTAACAGACTTTGAGTAGAACGGAGTTCAGGTTTCCCCAAACCCAATTCCCATCGTAGACAGCAATATCAGAATTTAAGGAATTAATCAATCTAAACCATGCCCCACAGGAGCCATTGTGAGTGAATGGGTACGGAAAAAGAGGCAGAACTCCCTTGTATTTCTGGTAGGGAGGGAGGCGGCCACATATCCAACAGTTTGTAGCATTGTTAGTCTGATGAGAGTGATGTAACATACTAATGAATGTGTTGTTGCGCAGCGCAAGTCTGTAAGAAAGCTCATGTGGAGGTAATTCGCTAAAAGAATGTTCGGCAGTGACGTTATAAGCAGATTGTATACGCTTGAAAATAGGGTAGTAAATGTGCAGCAGGATACTAGCAGCAATTATCAAAAGACTTAGAAAAAACATGATTAACAATGTCACTATACAGTGACTACGAAGTGATTTACAATATGCACGTTTCTTCAGTATTCTCTGCCTATCTCTCTCTCTGTCTCGATCTAGGGGATACATGTCAGGGACTAATTTAACCGATTCACCTAGGGGAGGACTTAAACAATTAAACTGTCTGACTTGCTAGATCGTAATTTAAGTCTATATTTTTCAGAATCTGTTTTCTCAACCAAAGGGAGTTTTGAGTCAGTTTGTGTAGGAGGGCAGGGCTTAGAGTCCAAGTCCGAAGGGAGTCCGTGGAACTTCTTCACGTGGCTGGAATGTAGCCACCCCTTCCTGCCCTCTACTTTAACGGCTGTCCTCGTTGTTAGAAGAACCAATTTCGGGGTTTGCCAGCGGGGCTCCAACGGACTTCTCCGATCAAAGTTGCGCACGAAGACGTAATCACCCGGGACCACCTCGTGGGGCTTCACATCGGCACTGTCGGGAAAGGCTGCAGCTACCTGTGAACGACAAGATTGTAGTGCAGACATCAAGGAGGCAAGGTAATCTGTCAGCATAATACAGTCAACATCTGTAATTTTTCGCGGAATAGGCGTCCCCCACATATTCGGAGGCCTCCCAAAGACCACCTCATACGGGGATAGCCCGGTTCGAGAATGGGCAACCATCCTCATATAGAAGAGGGCTACCGGCAAAGCAACTATCCAGTCAACGCCCTTCTCTCTACAGATTTTGGAAAGCCGGATTTTCAGGGTCTGATTATGACGCTCCACAAGACCTGCTGCCTCGGGATGCCGGACACAGTGGAATTTCCACTGATAGCCTAACAAGAGTCTAATGTGTTTCACAAGCTCGGATGAGAATGGCTGACCGTTATCTGAGTACACGATACGGGGCAAACCGTACCGCGGGAAGAACTCGCGAACCAGTTGCTTGGCTGTGGTTGGAGCAGTATAATCTGGGACTGGGTATGCTTCTGTCCATCGGGAAAGTGCACATACAACTACGAGGACATACTTGAAACCTCGGCAGCGGTCCATCTGGATGTAATCCATCTGGAGGACTTCAAAAGGGTGATCGGGTGGCTGAAATCCACCTTGCTCTACAGGGATGCTTTTACCTGGATTAAACTGACAACAAATCATGCAAGTACGCACTTTCTGTTTGGCTGCTGCTCGTAAGTTCTTGTTGTACCATATGTGTTGGATGCTATCTAGCATTGCCTTTTCTCCTAGGTGCGCTGGACTATGTATTGTGTTTATGATGACCTGAACCATAGAGTCGGGGAGAAACCATGTAGATTTTCCCTTCGTCATCCATCCCTGATCTGTTTGGATCCCTCCTAGTTCAGTCCACTTCTGGATTTCGTCTGGTGTGGCATGTGTCTGTATGTCAATTACATCATGGGCGGGATCCCTGACTGTCATGCAGTGTGATGGTGTCGGAACTATTGTCTTTGTCAAGTCAGTTGCATGCATTTGATTCTGAGCCGTTTGCTTAGCTGTTCGGTCTGCCAGGTCGTTACCCTGGGAGATCGTGTCGGTAACCTTTGTGTGTGCTTTACACTTCATGATAGAGATTGCAGTAGGTAGATGTATTGCATCTAATAAACCTTGAATGAGAGGACCGTGCTGGATGTTGGCACCGTGAGAAGTTAAGTAACCTCTCTCTCGCCAGAGGACTCCAAAATCGTGAACGACTCCGAATGCATAACGTGAATCAGTGTATATGTTGACTCTCTTATTCTTGGCTTGAATACATGCTTGTGTCAGAGCGATGAGCTCTGCGGCTTGGGCTGACAAGGTGTCAATACAATTTGTTTCTATAACTTCGGTATCTGTAGTGACTGCGTAGGCTGCCACTAATTCTCCTGTACTTGTTCTCATACATGAACCATCCACATAAAGTGTCAGGTCCGGATCTGGTAATGGGACATCTGTCAAGTCCTGTCTGGGTTTTGTTGTAATAGTAATGACTTCAATGCAATCATGTGCCAAGGGATCTACTCCGTTTACTGGCAACAATGTGGCGGGATTTAATGTGCTACAGCGTCTGATTTCTATGTGTGGTTGAAACAATGTCAATTCATAACCTGTCAGTCTTGCTATGGTCAAGTGTTGGGTCTGTGTGCGATTTAAAAGAACTTCCACGGAATGTGGAACTTGTACTGTCAATTGATGCCCTAATACTATGGTATTGCTCTGTCTGATTGCTAAAGCTGTCGCTGCAACTGATTTCAAACACGCAGGTAAAGCCTGAGCCACCGGATCTAATGTGCTAGAAAAGTAAGCACACGGTTTGTGTGAACCTGCTTGTTCCTGGGTGAGGACTGACAAGGCAGTACCTTCACGTTCTGTGACAAAAAGTGTAAAAGGTTTACTGTAACATGGTGTTGCTAAAACAGGTGCTTGGCATAAGGCTTTCTTTAAGTTATCAAAAGCTTGTGTATGTTCCTGAGTCCAAGGGAGGACAGTCGATGTCGATGCCTCCTGGGTTGTCAACTGGATGAGTGGCTTTGCTAGAAATGCATATTGGGGAATCCATTGTCTACAGTACGAGGTGAGGCCTATGAAAGCCCGCAGGTGTGCAGTAGGTCCTCTGACACGGACTACAGATTTATTACTCACAAAATCATGCCCAGAAAACTTATTAGGAATAAAGACACTAAAAGCTCTAGGAGCTATAATATGCTGTTCTCCGGAAGGAGTCCGCTTATTTTTGCGAGATTTTAAAGGTCATTATGTGTTAAGAGATATGGATCCCCGGTTACAGAATGTACCTGCACACTTGTGGGCACAAGGCCCCACTGATGTAGGGTGTATGCACATTACACCATATCGAGTCACACTCAAAGCAGGAGTGGTACTACCACGAATTCGACAATATAAGTTACCTCCAGATGCTGTAGTGGCTTTACTGAGAATTATTGACGAGCTCATTGCACAAGGAGTGGTTGTGGAAACTGACTCCAATGTATGTAATTCCCCTATCATACCAGTTCTTAAACGTACTGATCCAAATGCTCCACCTGTTTATCGATTAGTTATCGATTTACGCGAATTGAATAAATGCATTGTACCACAGTATCCTGTGGTCCCAGATATCTCTTCATTACTGATAGCTATTGATTCAGAAGCGACGTTCTTTACTGTAATTGACCTCAAGAACGCATTCTTCAGTGTTCCAATTGATCCAGAAAGCCAATACTTGTTCGGATTCAGTTTAAATGGACGATCTTTCAAATTTGCACGCGCACCTCAAGGGTTCACAGAAAGCCCCAGCATCTATAGTCAAGCACTGAAAAGACAACTCAACAGTATTCACATGCCAGCTAACACCGCCCTACTCCAGTATGTCGATGATCTGCTGATCACCGCACGGAGCGAACCCGAATGTGAAAATGCATCACTGACAGTTCTGAATTTCCTGGCCGACAAGGGGCACAAGGTGTCCCCTTCGAAGCTGCAATTCTGTGTTCAGCAAGTTGTGTACCTGGGTCACTTGCTGTCCAAAGTGGGGAGACAGCTCACTCCTGATCGCATTCAGTTAATTGTAAACATGTCACCACCAAAGACACAAAAGGAGGTGCGGGCTTTCATAGGCCTCACCTCGTACTGTAGACAATGGATTCCCCAATATGCATTTCTAGCAAAGCCACTCATCCAGTTGACAACCCAGGAGGCATCGACATCGACTGTCCTCCCTTGGACTCAGGAACATACACAAGCTTTTGATAACTTAAAGAAAGCCTTATGCCAAGCACCTGTTTTAGCAACACCATGTTACAGTAAACCTTTTACACTTTTTGTCACAGAACGTGAAGGTACTGCCTTGTCAGTCCTCACCCAGGAACAAGCAGGTTCACACAAACCGTGTGCTTACTTTTCTAGCACATTAGATCCGGTGGCTCAGGCTTTACCTGCGTGTTTGAAATCAGTTGCAGCGACAGCTTTAGCAATCAGACAGAGCGATACCATAGTATTAGGGCATCAATTGACAGTACAAGTTCCACATTCCGTGGAAGTTCTTTCTAATGCGCACGTCTATATGCGTCCCCAGCAACGGTACTCACCGGGAAGCACGAAAACGGAAGGCCTCGGAAACCCTGGACTGGATTCGGACTGGATTCGGACTCGACTCGTGACGCTGATACTTCGGAACGTCGGAACCTGGTGGGCCTCCGTATACCTCGGATCTTGCTCTCTCAGCTAGGCTCTGGTCGGGATCCTCCGCACTTCTCACCGCCTCGTCTGGGTGTCGATCGCAGCCTCAGTCACCTCCGTTGGCCTGAGGGAGATACAGGAAATCCTGCGGGTACGCGTAGTTGTCCGTCCGGCTGTGGCAGGGGGCCAGGCCTGCAACGCACCACCGGCGCGTGAGATGGGGGAGGGGTCCCTATTCGGGCGCCAAATTGTCGTAAATAATTAATTTACCGGTGCTTAATTTCTATAATCAATAAGAATAACTCATAATAAAATAAGAGGCAAAATCCGTGATATTTGAGGTTTCTCAAAAGGGTTTTATTCCTATAAAAGGAATTGGGTGATTAGCATATTGGCTCGAGCCAAGGTGGCATACCATTCCGTCACCACATAGGTTCGGGAAGGGGCAGACTGACAGAGTCAATGGTAATATGCGAATATGCAAGTATGCGACAATACATAATTGACAGACATTCATATATATAGTCAATGCATTACAGTAAAGGCATTATGCAGGAGGCGTAACAGTTGAGAAGAGAGATAAGAATACATATACGTAATACAAGAGGCGTTACAATAGGCGTGCATGAAGGCGTAGACAAGAACGTCATTGAACATGATGTCACAAATGGGTGGATCCATGAACGAATCCAGTAGTGTCAGCAGAATTACATGGCAGAGATGCGCTCGCAGCGGGATGACGTGTAATGTACGTGTAGCTTGAGGGGTGAAGGGGGACTTGACATTTAGTCCTACAAGTGTAGACGGATGTCTGGATGTCAGATCAACCTAATCCCCAAATCGTATCTAATATCTCATGTTTAAGGAACTGCATTATCTGGAGGGAAAAGGTCTTTCGGACAAGTGGTTATTTCTATACTGGTTATGAGTGCGTGTATGAGCGTCTGCGTGTCTACATGAGACGCGAGGGGTGCGAGGGAGGGCATGGGCCTGCCATGGAAACAGGGCCATGAATTACTTGCATAGAGACAGTGAGGTCTACCCTCTGCCCTGTAGCTGGAAGGATGTTGACGTGAAACTACCAGACAGGAATGTATTTTCGAGGAGTGGAGCAGATAATTCGAAGGTTGAAGGCAGTCTTGGCAGGCAACGGGTTGAGCCGAGCACCGTTAGCCGCGCCAAAAGTAAGGCAAGGGTCACTGGCACAGAGGCAACCTGGGCTGAGGTTTTCGGAGTCAGAAGGCAGGAAAGAGGCTCGATGGCAGAATTCAGGCCTACTTCGCCAGAGCTGAAAAACGTGTAAGGTATACCACAAAAAGACGTTGGCATAGCATATTTAGGAACTGAATATCCAATCCGTTCATGGCGGATCGAAAAGAGAACAAGTTAACGTTGGACGCAAATGTATTTGCGTCTTCATAACTAGCACAGGAGGGAAGTTACATGCACTTCAAGCTCGTACATGGAGTCGGTGGGGTCTAAGATAGGGGACACAATCGATCATAAAATTTATATTACCTCATCATCATTATTTGCCCCGTTTAATTTGACTGACAAGCAGCGCATGCTTTCCATGCGAGATGCATCATTTTCTATGTTACACATTGAGAAGTTAGAATCTTTGCCTTTCTCTGTGGCTGAGGCGGCTGCTGCTACATGGCGTATCCATGGTATTATTACTTTGCCATATGCACTGTATAAATTTACAAATTGTATGAGATATATTGCTATAGGGCGATATGAACCACTCGGTAGTGCTTTCCTACATGAGACATGGTCTTTACCATATTCATACAGATGTCTGAAAGAGGGAAAGGAGGTGAATCTGAATGGTGAAGAATGCACACAGTCGCCTGACCGTTCACTGATATGCAGGCACATCCAATTACATGGTTCTTGTAATCAGGACAGACCAAATTTAGCCTGTGTTTTAAAGGGCACACCGGTTCCTGCAATAGTTCCCACATTCACTTTGTTGTCTAACGGTAGTTATTTACTTTTGAACAACGAACTGTGTTGTGGGTTAATGGTCGGTATCGCATATGTGGTTACTGTATCAGGACGTGTGGTGTGTTGCAAGAACGTGTTATATCCACCCACGCATGGGAATTCAGATGTTTCCATTTGGCCAAGAATTCCAACCTTGAGAGCGGACTTCAATGGTTTGAGCCGAATAAGAGCCCTATTGTCTCAAAAAGAAGTGGCCCTAAGCTCTGCCCGGGAAAATTATGTCCTTCACATAGCTAACACACGCACAGAGGTGCAGGCACTTTTAAATACTGATTTGCCGTTTCATTTCTGCGAGCTGGTTCATCAAATCTTTAATGCCTCCTCCACAAATGGCCTAGCACATTTTTTAAAATTGGTTAGCAGTGGTCTCGTGACTACGTTTGAAAAAGTATTTGGTATTATCCCTGCGTTTTTTCATTCTATATTCGCAAGCTTGTTTGGCGGATTTCCTGTTTTGCTGGCTTTGGCTGCAGGCGTGCTGGTGATATTTTGCTTTATTAAACATGGATGCCCATCCTGCGCAAGAAAACGCTCAGCACCTACTGATGCTGTTTCGCAACCGGATGCTTGATTACTATGGCTCCTTGCCGCTTGCGACTTTAAGCACGGCTTTTGGATTATCGTTTCGATTTTCCAATTTCACATGTGTCCAGCCTGTGTTTCATTGCCTGAGCTGTGATTCCGACTGGGCCATTGATTTGTGTCTCTGCTTACCGACTTCTCCTGACGTCGATTTTGATCAGCTGATGAGCCCCGTAGTTGCTCACGAGTTGGTTTGTTCTGGCGAAAGGGTTATGGCAGTGGCAGCGATGCATGGACTAATGGGTCGGTGGGACATATCGGCAGCGGCGCATGACTTTCTGGCACATAGCGTTCTCGAGAACCCACTGAGTTGTCCTCTGATGTTGCTAGAGGATTCGGTGCTGGAGGAGCACGTATGTTCTTTCCCATAACTTAATTGGATGGCTGAACTGTTTTCAGATGATGACAGTGATTTCATGTTGGAAGCTGTGGCTACCTATTTTGCCTATTCTATCCACCCATGAGTGGCTTTGGAGACTTTCACTATTATGGCACGTGACTTTTTAGTAATTCTGAATGGTGCCTTTTTTATTACGAACATTGGACTTTGATATGTTCTGGGCCTATGATTTTATACATGGCCTCAAGTTCAAGTTTTTTTTATATTTTTGTGTGGGCACTATAGGCATTCATACATATTTTGTATTATTGATTTTTATATACATTTACATACATTTAGCTTGGCTCAATATTGTTGAAGTCTGCTTTCATGTTTTGCCTTTCTTGTAGTATTGGCTTACTTTTTCCTTTTTTGACCGTCCTCGGATCATTGGGGGGGTGTCATATGGTTACTGCGTTTCTATATATTGTGTTAAGTTAGCATGAGTTTATTAAATGTTTAAACACCATATTTTCCTTCGGCTTCAGTTTGCGCACGACACCTAATTGTTATTGTAGCTTTCAACCTAGACGAAAGATGTGATTTATTTGAGAATAATATGTTATTGCTCTGATATCAGTCGTGCTTGGTACACTTGGTACAAATGTCTGCACACTGAGAACTGCACCCTCTAAGAATAACCTAACACAAGGTTGCTGAAGGCCTGATCCTCGCACAACGTTAGACATAACACAAATAATGTTGCTGCCAACATTGGGCTCTACTCGGGTTTAAGATAGAGTTACAGGGAATGAATCGACACACTTGATGCTTCGCATGCAGAGAGCTGGTAGCTGTTGATGTGATCTGCTCCTACTGACCATTAGAGGTATGGGCCCGCCCTGCTAGAACCCAAATGAGACCTTCTTAGATATAATATAATATGCTAAATAGGGTGCGCGAAATATAGGTGATACAAAGTTCTATAGATTTTTGCATCATAACATGCTATCACCTTTTGCTTATTATGGATTAGTGACTATGCTGCTAACTCTGATTTTTATTATATGTATGTTGATATTATACAAGATACTGCGTTTGAGAACTTTGCATTGAAAAATAAACATTTCAAACTTGCACGTGTGTTCTTTGCCTCCCAGTTTCGGTTTGTAATGATTATATAACGAAAGAGTGTTCATGTGTTCCACGATACCTGAGGTACCCTAAGTTCATGTTCTGGATTGTCTAAGACATTGGGAAGTTATTACTACCGATGAGACACTGTAGCTAGCTTGGTAAGGGGATTTCTGAAACAAAGGTGAGTTTTGGGTCACCCTAATTCATCCAGGTTCTAGATCTCTGTGCACAGTTCTGTGGGAGAACGGAAACCCTGCTACAACGTACAGCGTCCGATTCCCCCTTCTGTCTAGTACACGCACTTCTTCTCTATCACTCTTCCCGGGGAACTTTGTACCCTCTTTGTGTTAATAGTTGGTGGACTTGTACACTGGACCCCATAAAACATTGTCCTTCTCTAGACCCTCTTTTGTTCAAACCCCTAAGATAAGCCCAAGGTGGCCCCAGGGCAGGCCACAGTGTGTTTGAAAGGTAGGACATGTACTGGTGTGTTTTACATAGCCTAATAGTGAAATACTGCTAACTTCGTTTTTCACTATTGCAATGACTATTCCACCCATAAGTTATCATTGGACGTGCCGTATAACCTCTAAATTTTAATTGGGAAGAGATAGAGGCTTGAAGTTTGGGGTCCCTGAACTCACAATTTTAAAGAACATCTTTTAGAGAAGTTCGTTTTTAAATAGCTTGTTTGAAAATGCCACTTTTAGGAAGTGGGCATTTTCTTGCTTTTCCATTCTGTGCCTCTGCCTGCCTGTGGCATCCACGTCTGAGGGAGTGTGACAGTTGGGCTGTTTGTTCATTCAGCCATACAAAAGGAGCTGAAGTGTGCCCTACATATCCTGATGGCCCATTGCCTGGCTGATCAGTCTTCCTGAGCTAGAATGTTGGGAAGAGTTGTTACTGAAACCTTGAACAGGGCCTCACACAAAGCTGCCTTTCTGCCTCCCGTATTACCACTTAGCTGTGTGCTTTGGTGTTTTGGCCTGCTGCGTTTATCTTGGGCAAAGAAAGGACTGGACTTTGCTTTCTACATCCTACTTGCCAAGGTTTTCCAAGGGCTTGTGTGTGTTTGCAGTTAAGAAGTCTCAGAACCATCAAAGACTTCATCTGCAGCCCCTGAACTCATCTGCTGGGACGTCTGACCTGCCAAGTGAAGACAACTCCAGTTCTGGGCCCTTGGAGATGGTTTTGCTGCAAAGAACTAAGAAAATCCAATCATCGACTCTCTACAGCCACAGAATCAACGCAGTGCCTGCCGTGCAGCTGAAACATCACTCCAACCAGAGTCCCTAGTCCCAAGCAGCATTTCAAAGAAATCTGTGGTGCACACTCCAACTACGACATGGGCCCTGCTGTGCAGCTTAAGAAAACGATGCATCACCGGCTTCGCAACTGGGAAATCGACACAGCGCCTGTTCCGCCACTGCCTCATCGGCCAAGTTCATCCGGATTTTCAGCGCATCGTCCCTCTGAGCCCAGTTTTTCATTAACGTGGCCCTGCAGTAAGGCATCAAGGCCACGTATCCGAAAATCGATGCATCCCCTCCCTTCACAGTAAGGAATCACCGGATCACCTCCCCTGGCAGTAAGGAATCAATGCATCAACTCCCCTGCCCTGCAGTAAGGAAAAGACTCATCACCTTCCCTGGCATTAAGCAATCGACGTATCACCTCCACTGGCAGGCCATAGCCAGAAGTATACCATTTGGGGGTGGTATGGCCCCACATAAGGACAATAGGTGGTTCTGGGTGGGACGTAATGTTTCTATCCACAGAATCTTTTTGGAAGAAGTCTTTAATTTTAGTGATATTTGAAAACAGGCAGTTTATTTTTATATTTGGGGTAATATATTATCAAATTGATCATTTAAAACAGGCTAGTCAAACCTGACCAAAATGTAATAAAACATATTGTAGCAATCATAATAGGATATAATTCAAATATGGCTTTACAGTGGATATGGGGGTCTATTAATGTTTGAGCAAAAATAATGGCAAATGTCAAATTGCATATGGTTCAATATTATTTGATTGAAGGATTTCATTAAAGATAACTTCATAGATATGTTTGCTGTTGGTTCACTAACCAATGGTAGGCTACAATATGTGTAATTGCATTTTAACATTATGACAATAAAACAATTGAACTTAATTAACAAAATCGTATTTAACTGATATATTTTGGTGTCAACCTATCAGAAACATCCTGAACCCTTGGCCTGCTCAGGGGGTCCCACAAGGACCCCCCCCCCCCCCATTTTTTTCTTAATCGTGGGGTCCGCGTACGGTACGCGAACTCCACGGAAAAAAAAAAACGGGTCTGCTTTTTTATAAATTGTGATTGCGGGGGGGGCACAGAGACCCCCGCAGCCAAGTGGACCGCCACCCTCCGGGGCTTTTTTTCTAAGTTTGCGGGGGGCTCATGGCCCCCCGCAGCCCCAGGGACCTCCACCCCCCGGGGCTTAATATTAGTGATGGGGGGCCTCTAAGTCTCCCGAGCCCCGGGAACCGCCACCTCCGGGGCTTTGTTCCTAGGTATGCGTGGGGGGCTCACTGACCCCCGCAGCCCCGGGGACCACCACCCCCCGGGGCTTCGTTTAAAAAAAAAAACCTGTGTGGGGGGGGCTCAAGCCCCACCCCACACGCCCCGGGGACCACCACTCCCCGGGACTTTGTTGATGTTGGAAGGGGGGCCGCGCGGCCCTCCTCCTGGAGCCCTCAATGCTCTGGGGACCACCACCCCCCAGGGCCGGCTCCTGCAGTGTCCCGGGGTGCCCACCCCCGGGACACTGCTGTTTGCTGTGGTAGGGCAGGAGCTTCGCAGCTCCCACCCTACCACAGCAAACTGCTTTGATTTTTGGAAGAGAGAGCAGGAACCCTGCTCTCTCTTTCAAAAATCAAAGCTGATTGCTTTTCTATATGGGGAGCAGCATGTTAGCTGCTCCCCATACAGAAAAGCAATGCCAGCTCCCGCAGGATGCGGGGAGCCGGCAGGGACAATGGGGGGGTTGGGGACCCCCCACAGCCCCCAACGAGGAAGGGCAGGCCCCGGGGCATGGGGTCCCCGGGGCCAGAAGTGGCCCGGGAGGGGGTCACGCATCTCCCCTTCCAAAATAGTGTTTTTCTTTTAAAAGGCCGGCCCCGGGGGATGGGGTCCCCGGGGCCTTAAGGGGGGCATAGGAGGGGGCTCCCCCCTCCACAAAAAATAAAAAATAAAGTTGGCCATGCCCCGGGGGATAGGGTCCCGGGGGCCGAAATAGGCCACGCGGCCCCCTTCCTGATTTTTAAAAAAATATATAAAAATTGGGGGCAGGCCCTGGGGGATGGGGTCCCCAGGGCCAAAGAAAAAGAAGTGGGGGTTACACAGCCCCCCTTCTCAAGTGTTTTTTTTAAACGGGATCGAGAGGAGGCCACGCCCTCTCCCTGCACCTCTCTGCAAACGCGCCCCCTGGCGCACACTGGAGGTTCCTGGGGGGCTAGTTGGCCCCCAGGGACCCCCCAGTATGCAAGGGGAATTAGTTCCCCCTCTGCAAAAATGCCAGGGGGCTGCATTGCAGAGAGGTGTAATGAGGCCATGCCTCTTTTTACACCTCTCTGCAACGCAGAAAGTGATTAGATAGAAGAGATGATATGATGATCAAGAGAGAGACATAAGGCAGAAGGTTTATTATTTAACATATTTACCACAAAATACCTGGGAGCAGGAGGGTTAAGGTGGGGTAGGCAGGTATGTGGTTTAACATTCTCTGAAGTGTGCATGCCCATTAGACAAAAAGAAATCTGTTCCTCTGGCTATCTTGATCACTTTACCAGGGAGCCCTTTGGATGCTGGAGGTCCTGAGCAATCAGCCAATTTGCCCATGCCTTACAACAGCCCTGAAAAAAGCACCAGAAATCCAAGAAAGATCAGTACTCGTGCAATTTCTCACATAACGATATGGAAGAACATGAGTATACCCAATAGCAAGGGGCAAAAGCTATGTGTATCAGGGAAGCATAGTGTAGTGTGCAACAAAGGCTTAAAGATGATATGCATCAAAGGACTAACTGATATAATGCAAGATGGAAGTGCAGTATAGCATGCTTCAGGTCAGGGAAGTTCAAGCTGATGTATATTGGGAGCAATGAATGCTGTGTATTTGGGAAGACAGGGTGATTGACAGTAAGGGGCACAGGCTGATATATTTTGAAGAACATAGTGTGAGGAGGGCTGAGGGATGACCCATGGGGGACTCCGCAGGTGGTTGATGTAGGGTCCGAGAGGAAAGGGGGAGTCTGACCTGTAAAAGTTCAAAAATTCATTAATAGGGACAAGAGAAGGGCACACACAAGGTTTCAAAAGAATAGTGGCTTTATTGCCAATAAAGCTGCAGCTTGAGACAATTTGCAGGTTTGCAAAGTGATCTAATTTTCACAGAGAGAATTCAGGCTTTATATATGTTCACAATCTCTTGACAGGTTATTCATTAACTATTACATCATGGTGTGACCATACTAGAATTAGATCCACGTGTACATTACAGTATCAAGGTGCATTTCAAAAATATGTCTACGTTCACATTTTACATTATTTGCGACACATCGGACCATGCAGCTACAAGTTAATCTTTAAACCACCATCTCCTGACTTTTCAGGCTTGCCTTGGCCGGTTATCTACATATGTACATATGCAGTGTTGATCTACTATTGGCAGAGGCCCGTGTCAGCCTTGCCGTGACCGGTTATCTACAAATGTACATATGCAATGTTGATCTACTATCGGCAGAGGCCCGTGTTTTCTGCTTTCCCACACAATGACGCACTTGCTATCTGTCCTAGGTAAACACTTTGCCCCTCTACGACGACAAGGCAAGGACAGGCCAAACTTGTCACACTCTAGGTCAGCGAGCAATTCCTGGAAAACGTTCACTGAACTGACTGAACTGCCTCTGGTATAGAGATAAAAGCTAGTGAATCATTAAACAATTTGAAGCTTCAGCAAAGTGGACACGCACAAGCTCATCTGTCTTTCTTTCCTGGTTTTCAGCTGAATTTCAGACAACTTAATTTTAACCCTCTGTGCACCAGCCGTGCACCATGGAGCAACATTTCATTATGACAAGTGGGATCTGTTTTATTTGCAAGCAGGTTACAGACAGAAATTAATATAAACTACGGTTCACAAACAATGTTTTCTCTCCATAAGGGCCAACGTATTTTTTTATCTTTTACAAACCGACCCTTTGAACCTCAGTTTAAAATAATTTCATTACGCAGCATATCACAATTTAATAATTATATTGTTCATTCTTATCATCGTCAGAAATGTCTATGTTCATTAACTCTGTAGTGACTGTTTGCATCAGCATTCTTTCTTTTTCCTTTAATTTCCTCACTTGGCATTTTGTCATCTGTCCCAATAGTTGACAGCACATTGGCAGGCAATTAACTAATAGACAACAGCCTATTATTAGTAGGAAAATTGTTATGAACACCATTCCTATCTTCCAACCCCATGCGCTCAACCAACTCCAAAGTGAACCTCCTATATCCCATGTACCAGAATCCTGATGTGCTTCTACACCTATATGATGCAATCTTTTTATTGCTTCCCTGACAGTAACAGAGGAGTCCGGGACATAGGTGCAACAGGACGCCCCTATAATTGCACAGACTCCTCCCCTTTCTGCTAGCATCATGTCGAGGATCATTCTATTTTGTAACGAAACTAATCTCACAGCTTGAAGCTCTACTGTAATATTTTCAAGTATGCTTGTTGTTTCATTTATTGTTGCTTCTAGTAACCTGGATAATCTACGTATATCTCTGGAGTTGATAGCTGGACCAATCCATGGTATCACTCCTTTAAATATGTCACCCGCTATCTGTGATGCTCTATCTCTTTGATCCACATCCACACTTCTCCTGCCTCTCCGTGGTGCATGTCTTTGCATGTCCCTTCGAACTTCTTTTGTGTCTTTTATTGCTATAGCAGGTAATACAAAACCTAGGTGACAACAACCACCCCAATTTGTTGGAAGCCATGTATAAGCCTTCTCTCCACAAATGAAATAAATTGAGTCACCTACGTAAAGTGGAATGCTAATATTTCCGGCCGTCATTTCAAATGTCATGTTACAATTTGTACTATTTCCTACCTGATAGGTCCCATTACTCTTAATACATATACTCCCTATTGCGTTGTGTTTTCTTAATTTTAACTTTAAAAATGGTATATTCTTATTTGCTTCTTTTGATGGGCCTGCTATCCCAATGCTTGTATTCTTTTTTGGAAAGAGCGGGGTAAAGATGTCAGACAGGGGAAATGTTGCATTTGGTTCTATCACTTCCGTGCAGTTCCCTAGTGTCAGAATATCTGCCATATATCTGTTATATAATGTTCCTGCTGGTGGGGCCATAGTTGCCCCTGCACCAGCAGTACTTTTCTTTAAGTTCTGCAAAACAGCTATCAGTTCTATTTTTACTATTGTTATGTAAATGGCATAACAGGAGGCTGCAAACGGTAGTGGGACTTGAACCAGGGGCAAACTTTGGTCTACAGAAGCTGGGAATTGCAAACATATCCAGCAGTCTCCCCTTGTTAATATCTTATTGGTATGATGCATCAAAGTCACAAAGGAATTGTGGTGCATATCTTCTCTGTGGGCTATTTCTTCAGGTGACAAAGTGTATGCAGGTATTGTAGCAGGTGTTGTTGGCATTGAGATCAATTTTTCCATGGGATAGAACACATCTAATAGATATACAGTAATTAATGCTAATAATAACAGACAGAATATCACCCCAGATATGCACATTTTAGACTTGTACCATTTTTTCTTCATTTTTAGAACTGTATTTTCCCTATCCATATCTATCTATCTATTCTTATACTTTCTTTAATTGGATGTAGTGTTATTGATGACACTATGTTGTGAATTATCACTATGACTCTTTACTATAATATAGGCTAAACACACAAAAAGCATAAACACATATAAGGTGAGGCTGTAGTATAAAATATATTGCGAACAGCTATTCGTTAATATTTCAGATGGTCTCTGAATATTTTTTGGTACTTCTCTCCTCCCAAAGATATGCATGTGATTTCTATAAGGCACGACCCTTTGATCATGAATATCAATTGTTAGTGCAGCCACATTTACATTTACAGGAGTGTCCACTATACCTCACCCCAAATGTTTCTTTCTGAAGCTTGTTGTCCTGATGATCTGGAAAAAGTTCTTTGCTGGTTGCTGCAGCAGCACGGGTGCTCGCAGTGACAGAAGGACCCGCAAATTCCTTCTGGATCCGTTCAAGTCCTTTGCTGGTTGCTGCAGCAGCACGGGTGCTCGCAGTGACAGAAGGACCCGCAAATTCCTTCTGGATCCGTTCAAGTCCTTTGCTGGTTGCTGCAGCAGCACGGGTGCTCGCAGTGACAGAAGGACTCGCAAATACCTTCTGGATCAGTTCATCTACTCAACGTTGTATTAGCCCACTTTTTACTAAGAACTTCCCTAATGAATTGTTGTAGTCTCTTCCTGTTATGCAGACAGGCTGTTATTCCTGGTGGTAGTGTGCAACATACCCTAGTTTATTTTTCTCAGTCAGCAAGTACTCTATTCAAGGCTTCTTGTAATGCTAGACTATTCAAATCTTGCATTAGTTGGTATTCTAGCTGACTGAATACTTCCTCAAGGTAACTGAGTGCGACTTCGTTGTCTTCTTCACTGCTATTCTCAAAGTCAAAAATCGTTGTCAAGATATCTGTTAGGATAATATCTAATAGTAGTACTTCATCTATTTCTTGCAGAAGATCAGATACCAGAATTACTGACATTTCATCTCCTTCTTCTTTGTAGATCTCAAATTGTACCTTTTTTCTTCTTTGATCAGTTCTGGTGTTGGCATGTGCTGCTGACCTGGGTCTTGGCTGGATGCAGTCTCAGGAGATGCCCTCTTGACGTGGCTGGCATGTATCCAAGATTTGTTGTTGGTGCACTTCACTGCTGTCTTTGTGGCGAGTAGTACCTGTTGTGGTCCCTTCCAGCGAGCTTGGAGACAGTTGGACCTCTGGAATGCTTTAATGAGCACCCAGTCCCCGGGCTTGAACTTGTGCCCCTCGACCTGCAGCGGCTCTGGAAGGGCTCCCTTCACGTGCTGGTTGATAGAAGCAAGAGTACGTGTAAGTGACATGCAGTAATCATTCAACAGTTCATTCATCATCATAGGCAGAGCATTTTTGTCTGGAACTCCCCAAGCTACCATTGGCAACCCAGTGACAATTTCATGTGCACTGAGTTTGGTTTTGGCATCTGGTGTGCTCCTCATGCTCATTAGGGCAATAGGTAGGGCATCCATCCAGGTCAATTTTGTGTCAGCACATATTTTTGCTATCTTGGACTTAAGCACGCCATTCTTTCTTTCCACTGCGCCAGCGGCCTCTGGATGGTAGGCACAGTGAAGCTTCTGCTGTATTCCCAAGGCTTTGCATGTCAACTTTATTAGTTCATTACAGAAGTGACTGCCATTGTCTGAAAATATTGTTTTTGGGACCCCAAAACGTGGGATCAGTTCCTTTATCAAGCACTTGGCTGTTGAGATGGCATCATTGTTTTTCACCGGATATGCCTCTATCCACTTTGAATACATGCACACCACCACCAGGATATACCTATACTTATTTGTAGGGGGCATCTCCACATAGTCTATTTGCAGGGCTTCAAATGGCATTGTTGGTTTCTGAAAGTGGCCTTTGGGTACTGGAGCAGTCTTACCCACATTGTACTGTGCACATACCATACATGTTTGACATATCTCCTGTGCTATTTTTCTTATGTTCTTGTTCACCCAGAACTTGTCCATGCAATTTACAATTGCATCTCTACATATATGTGCTGGGCCATGCATGGCCAAACACATAGAGTAGACCATCCTGTCTGGTAACATGTATTTATCCTTGGCGTCATTCATCCAACATCCTTGAACAAATGACCCATTCTTTGACCAACTCATCTGTTTTTCTGTGGTTGCTCCTTGTTGCATTAGTCTTATACCTTCACTTGTTAGATCTAGTGACTTCACTTCATCTGGTAATTCTTGGACAGTTAGTACTAGTGCTGAATTATTTCTTGCTGTCTGTTTTGCTGTTATGTCAGCAAATGCATTTCCCTGGCCTACCTTGTCTGTTACTTTTCTGTGGGCGCTGCATTTAACTATGGCCAATTTCTTTGGAAGTGCCAGGGAGTTAAGTAATTTGGTGATAAGCACTCCGTGCTGTATCTTTGTGCCTTGTGAGGTAATGAAACCTCTTTCCTTCCAGAGTCTTCCAAAGGAATGTGCCACATTAAAGGCATATTGGCTGTCTGTATATATGTTAACACACCTTCCTTCAGATAATTCACAAGCTCGTGTGAGTGCCACAAGTTCTGCTGCTTGTGCAGACAACTCGGGTATCTTACAGGACTCAACTACAATTTTATTTGTTACAACTGCATAGGCTGCTGATGTATTTCCATCCTCTGTTCTAAGGCAGGAACCATCAACCCACAATTCTCCCTCTGCATCTGCATAGGCTATGTCTGTCATATCAATTCTTCCTTTTGTTTGCTCTTCAGTTAACAAAATGCAATCATGGTCTGTGTCCACTAGATCATCAGTGGGAATAGGTAACAGAGTAGCAGGGTTAAGCACATTGCATTTGTGAAGTGTCACATGTGCTGCAAATAAACAGATCTCATACTGCGTGAGCCTGGCATTTGTGAGGTGCTGCGTACGTGTCTTATTTAGTATCAGCTCTACGGCATGTGGAACATAGACATCAACTTCATGTCCCATTATTATGCTTTCTGCACGTTGTAGTGCTAAGGCGGTTGCTGCAACAGAACGTATACAGGAAGGTAAAGCCTTGGCTACAGTATCCAAGGTGGCAGGGAAATATGCGCATGGTCTTTTGTGGTCACCAACCTGCTGGCATAGAACCCCAAGAGCACTCCCGTCAGACTCATGAACATAGAGTTGGAAAGACTTAGAATAGTCTGGTAGGCCTAAAGCAGGAGCAGAGCAGAGAGCTTGCCGAATGGCAAGGAAGCTTTGTTCATGTTCTGGCAACCACTGAAGGGGTTCGGGCGTGTCCTTGTGGGTCAGGGCCAATAAAGGTTTTGAAATCAAGGAGAAGTTAGCAATCCAATGTCGACAATAACTGGCCATACCTAAAAAGGCTCGCACCTGTTTTTGGGTGCGTGGCACTGGTGTCTGTAGAATCAATTTAATGCGCTTATCATCCAATCTTCTCTGCCCTTTCGACAGGATGTGTCCTAGGTAGGATACTTCCTGTTGAACAAATTGAATCTTTTCTGGTGAAACTTTGTGACCACGTTCAGCTAAGAAATTTAACAAATTAATGGTGTCAGTTGTACATTGTGCCTCAGAGATGCTACCAAGTAGCAGGTCATCTATATATTGTATTAGCACAGAGTTAGGTGATAAATTGAATGTGTCTAGTTCTCTCTTTAAGGCCTGGTTGTAAATGCTCGGACTTTCTGTGAACCCTTGAGGGGCCCTACAGAAGCAGAAGCTTCTCCCGCCTATAGAGAATGAAAAGAGGTACATACTACCCTCATCTATTGGGATTGAGAAGAAGGCATTCTTCAAATCTACCACAGAAAAATATGCCATTTCTGGTGACAGTGTTGACAATATTGATACTACATTTGGGACAACCGGGAACTGTGGCACCACTATTTTATTTATTTCCCTCAGATCAACTATGAATCTGTAACTTTTTTCATTAGTATTTCCATCACTCTTTTTTAAGACCGGTAGGATAGGGCTGTTACAAGGACTGCCTGATATTTCTTTAACAATCCCTTCTTTCAGTAAGTCAGCTATTATATCCTGCAATCCCTTTAGACCCTCTGGAGCAATTTTGTACTGTGGTATTCTTGGTAATTTTACATTCTGTTTGACTGTAATAGTGACAGGTGTGATGTTCATTTTCCCTGTGTCATTTTTGTGTTTTGCCCATATCCTTGAATCTATTTGATCCATTATTTGTGCGGCAATATTTTGTATTCCTATTGATAGGAAACAGTTGCCCATTTCCTCTGTCATTGGTCCATCTACTTCCAAGAAAACTCCGTCTGCAGTGCACTTAATAGTGGCATTCATCTTTTTTAGCAAATCCAATCCCAACAAATTAAATGCACATTTGTCTGATATAAGGAATGAATGCGTGTCCTGAATTGGGCCTATGCTGTATTTCAAGGGTGCTGAAATTGGGCTTGTTACAAGTATGTTGGTGAATCCCACTGACTTATTTATTTTTCCCGAGAGAGGAACATCTGGAAACTTTTTCTTGGTCAAGGAGGAATTGGTGGCCCCTGTATCTATTAGTAATTCCACAGGTGTACCTTCAATCTTACCCCTCACATATGGTCCAGTGGGATCTACAGGGATTACCATCCTCTGTATTAACTCTCTCGGGCCCCCCTATTGTGCATAATAGTCCCATTCCCCTTGGGGCCCTTCCTGATATATTCCATCATAAGGGTGATGTACCTGCATTTTTGGTATTTGTTCATTATCAAAGAAATTTGTGTTGGGGGGATACTCTGTAGGGCCATGCTGTGAGTCACGTCCTTGCTGTTGATATCCACCTCTTCCCATGCTCCTTCCCCGGCCTCTTGATCTTCCCATCCCACCCCCTCTTTGTGACTGCTTGACGGGGTGTGGGCATTGAGCTCTCCAGTGATCCTGACCCCCACAATTAAAGCATCCTTGTGTGTGTGCTTGTTCATTTGTGGTGGTATGCTGTGTAGGGGGAGTAGAAAATGACCTTTGTGGGCCCCCACGGCCTCTTCCTCTACCCCTGCCTCTTTGTCCTCTGCCGCTATACTGGTTTGACTGCTGAATCAAAACTTTAGTTTTTAGCTCTTTTAATTTGTTATTTTTACTTTCCAACTCCTTTTTACCTAGCATTTCGTAATACTGTGCCAATTGTAAAACTTCTGTTAGTGGTTTGCATGACCAAGTAGGGTTGTACTCTAGAATCCCTTTTTTAATCGATGGTTTTACATTATTTACAAAACAAGAGACAAGTGCACTTTGTGTTGCTTCCTTTTCAGTATCTAAACCACTTGAAGCTGTGAAGACTTTCTGTATTCTGGCGAAAAACCCAGATACTGTTTCTTCAGTGTCCTGAATGCATGCATTTAATTTTGACCAGTCTATTTGTTTTCTGGGGACCAGTGTATTTACTTTAGCCATTATTTTTGCTGGTAAGTCTCTAATATCATCTGATATGTCCTCTCCTTGTTCCCTTTTTGCTTTAGTAATATCTTCCCATTTTATTTTTAATACTTCATCATCCTCTCTCCTTATTTTTCCCCAAATGTCTGGTGGCAGGATTATAGAAAACGTTTGTTCTATGTCATCCAGTGTGAGAGTGCCAACTCTTAGTATTATTTCTGTCTGTCTGTACCATTCTTCTCTGTCTTGTCTAATGTCTGGAAATTGAAGTGCAAATCTATGCAATTCAACATTTGACCATGGTGTGTGAACTTTAATAGTGGGCTTCCCTTCCTTATTTCCTGGTACTTCTCTTAATGGCAAGGCTCTAGAAGTGGAAAGAGTACTATCTTCCTCCTGTTTACCTTTTTTCTTTTTTGTACATTTTTGTTGTAGCATCAGAAGAGTATCTATCCATTCAGCTAATATCTGGACAGCCTCTAATATATCTGTGCTTGATGCCCCTACATCATCTATTGCTTCTGATATTGTGTTGCTATGATCACGGGACAATCTGTCAGGTTGGGGGTAGCCGTCTTCCTCAGGCCAATATTTTTCCCAGTCTTTAAACCAGTTGTAACTTTTCTTGTCTAATTTTTCCAAAGCACTGCGTTGGAGCGCAGGCGTGAAATCTGTGGGGAAGCTACTTTTTGCAGTACGCCATGTAGAAGTACCATTCTTCATAACATCCATCACCCACTCGTGTATCATTTTCTGTTCCTTTTCTGTTATTTTTGGCCTTAACCCTGGTCTACCAGAGGTAGAGAGAGGCGTGTCTTGTAGTGATACAGGTACTGTCTTACTAGTTGGTGATGTATATTGCGGTGTGTGTGTCTGTGGTGCTGATGTAGTTTGCATTGTTTGTGGGCTGTATGGTGGTGGAGTTGTTAATAATGCCTCTATTACAGGGTCTTCTGTATCTTCCTGTTCTAAGGGAGCATTAGGTAGAGTGGGGTACACATCTGGTATGGGCTTGTGAACTGTAAGACACTTATCCATTTCCATTTCTTTTTCCCTACAACTTGTTACACATCTTTCTTTTGCCTTCTCCCTATCATATGCCAAAGCTTTCCCTTTCGTTGTCCTAGGTTCCCCTGGCCATCTGTTAGCGGCATATGATCGCCATGCATGAAATGCATCCCATTGTAATAAACGTACTTTCTTCCCTTTCTTTTCACGTTCCCTTAAACAATCTTCTAAATAAAGCATTTTATCTCTGTCAAATGTCCCATATTCTGGAAACTGTAGATCAGGATTTTTTCTAGTATAATGAGTCCATTGATCTAAGTGAATAGCTGTATGGTACCCTTTTTTCCGTGCCACGTACCATGCTGGTGTGCCACGAGGAGGTGTTGGTTGAGTGACATCTAAGGCTGTCCTGCGGCCTTTAGCTGTGCTCAAAAATAGTTTGCTAAGCATTTTGAATTTTATTCAGTTACTAATTTAATTATCTTTCCTCTTCTATCACATGTAATTTCTTTTTATTTTAAAGTGCTCTTAAAATACACTATTGTACACTACTTTACACACTTTTTTATACTATTTTTCAAAACTTTTGCAAGATACAGTTGTATGACCTATTTCAACAATATGCATATGTACTTTTAATTTTTAGACGTCTTTCAGAAGCATGCTCTGTCTAAAGGCGACCACCCATGGTCCCTTTTAGAAAAGCGACCACCCACGGTCCTTTCTCCTGTCCTTGGGATCCTTAAGATCTTTCACAGGTTGGACAGTCCTCCTCAGGCACTTATCTTAAAGGCGCCCTCAGACCTCCCCTAGAGACCCCTAATGGATCTCAGTTTGTACTTTCTGATGTATTTTTAGAAAAAAACACTATTTCAATTGACAATATTGAGTTCAGTGCAATGAAGCACTGCCTACCTGAACATTAGACCATTTAGTATGCCGTTGTATGCGTCCTTCTTTGCTGTGGCAACAAAATCACCTGATGGCTCAAGGGAAGCTGGTGGTGTCTTTTGTCAAAGGCTTATCAACGGGAGCCCTGTCATCTGGGCGTGTCAGGAAACAAGTCCTCTCAGTAGCTGCGCAGAATACACCGAGACCTCAAGGCTCCTGAAGAATCCACTGACAGCAGATCTGTATCCTCTGCAGAGACCATCAGTTCCCCACGAGTCACTGGCACCATCTGTAAAAGTTCAAAAATTCATTAATAGGGACAAGAGAAGGGCACACACAAGGTTTCAAAAGAATAGTGGCTTTATTGCCAATAAAGCTGCAGCTTGAGACAATTTGCAGGTTTGCAAAGTGATCTAATTTTCACAGAGAGAATTCAGGCTTTATATATGTTCACAATCTCTTGACAGGTTATTCATTAACTATTACATCATGGTGTGACCATACTAGAATTAGATCCACGTGTACATTACAGTATCAAGGTGCATTTAAAAAATATGTCTACGTTCACATTTTACATTATTTGCGACACATCGGACCATGCAGCTACAGGTTAATCTTTAAACCACCATCTCCTGACTTTTCAGGCTTGCCTTGGCCGGTTATCTACATATGTACATATGCAGTGTTGATCTACTATTGGCAGAGGCCCGTGTCAGCCTTGCCGTGACCGGTTATCTACAAATGTACATATGCAATGTTGATCTACTATCGGCAGAGGCCCGTGTTTTCTGCTTTCCCACACAATGACGCACTTGCTATCTGTGCTAGGTAAACACTTTGCCCCTCTACGACGACAAGGCAAGGACAGGCCAAACTTGTCACACTCTAGGTCAGCGAGCAATTCCTGGAAAACGTTCACTGAACTGACTGAACTGCCTCTGGTATAGAGATAAAAGCTAGTGAATCATTAAACAATTTGAAGCTTCAGCAAAGTGGACACGCACAAGCTCATCTGTCTTTCTTTCCTGGTTTTCAGCTGAATTTCAGACAACTTAATTTTAACCCTCTGTGCACCAGCCGTGCACCATGGAGCAACATTTCATTATGACAAGTGGGATCTGTTTTATTTGCAAGCAGGTTACAGACAGAAATTAATATAAACTACGGTTCACAAACAATGTTTTCTCTCCATAAGGGCCAACGTATTTTTTTATCTTTTACAGACCCACTGCGTTCTGCTGGAGAGGAAGGAGCGGATCCAGTCGAGGGCCTCGTCTTGAATCCCTGCGTCGTGTATTAGGGGGCGGTGAGAGACTGTGTTGAACGCCGTAGAGAGGTTGAGGAGGATGAGGGCTGCTGTTTTTCTTTTGTCCCATAGGGTGTGGATGTCGTCAGTTGCGGCGAGGAGGGCGGTTCCCGTCCTGTGGTTTTTTCTGAAGCCGGGATGAGTCAAGGATGTTGTGCTCTTCAATGAAATGGAGAGTTGGCTATAGATGGCTTTCTCGATGACTTTCGCTGGGAAGGGGAGCAGGGAGATGAGTCTCTAGTTTTTGAGGTCGGTGGGGTCCGCTAAGGGTTTCTTGAGGAGGGAGTTGATCTTGGCATATTTCCAGTCGTCGGGGGAATGATGCAGTTGCCAGGGAGCGGTTGATGGTGTGTAGAAGCATGGGTGCGATGGTGTCGGTGGCTCTGTTGAAAATGTGGTGTGAGCGCCCCAGAGTGGATTGAGTTCATCGTCTTCAGTGTGTCTTCGGTGCTGAGGGCTTTCCAGTTGTCGATCTTTGGCTTCATGGTGTCTGGGTGGTTGGTGAGGGTTCAGTGTGTTGGTTGTCTTCATTGAAGTTGTCGTAGATGCTCTTGATTTTGTGGTGGAAAAATGTGCTCAGTTTGTCGCAGAGGTCTTGTGAGGGTGGGATGACGGTGGACTTGCTCGAAGGTTGGGCGAATTCCTTGATGATTTTGAAGAGTTCTTTGCCGTAGTGTTCGTGGGTGGAGGTTCTGTCTTTGATCACTTTTTTCCTCATTTTTCTGATGAGTTGGTCGTGGACTTTGGTGGCAGCTCGGAAGTTGTTGTAGGCTTCTGTGGATTTGGTGTTCCTCCAGTCCTTTTTGAGGCGGCGGCAGGTGTGTTTGGACTCTTGAAATTCAGTGGTAAACCATTTAGCATTCTTGGCGAGGGTGTTGTTGTTTTTCTTGAGGGGGATAAGGTGTTGGCATTGTCGGTGATCTATTTGTACAGGTTTCGGGTTGCGGCATTGGGGTCATCGTTTTCCGCGATGGTAGGGGTAGAGTTGCTGAGTGATCAGGTTAGCTGGTCGTTTGTGATTCTGGTCCAATTTCTTTGTGGGAGCAGGTGCTGGTGTCTGTGGATGGTGGGTGTTCTGAAGGTGAAGTGGATGCATCGATGGTCAGTCCATGGGAATTCAGTGGTGTGACTGTAGGTGATGGAGTTTCCTGTTAGGGTGGTCGAGGGTGTGTCCTGCTGGGTGCGTGGGTTCGGTCACGATCTGGCGGGGTCCAATGTTGTGGAGGTTGTCCAGGAGGGATGTGGTGCTGGGGCCCAGTAGATTGTCGAAGTGGAAGTTGAGGTCTCCCAGCAGGGTGTAGTTGGTCGATGCAGTAGTCCTGTAAAGGTGAATCAGACCTGCCACTGCAGAGATTCTGCGCAGCTTGTAACTGCCATGTCGACTTGGTAAGTGCACACACTTGCCAGGCCCCTATCTCACCTTTTCTTACATATGTCACCCCTAAGGTAGGGCCAAGGTGCCACTGTGGGCAGTGTGCTATGTATGTTAAAGGTAGGACATGGACTTGTGTGTGTGACATGTCCTGTTAGTGAATTACAGTGCATTTCGTTTTTTCACCTTGGAAAGGCTATCTGTCCCATAGGGTAGAATGGGAGTTTTATAAATATAACTTTACATTGGGACAAAATAGGAAGTTAAAGTTTAGTATGCCTGAACTCAGAATTTTAAAATGCATCTTTTAGTAAAGATGATTTTTATGTTCTCTGTTTGAAAATACAAGTTTGAGAAAGTAGGTATTGCTGGTTTGTGTATTTACTGTCTAGCTTTGGAGTGACAGGGATTTGGAGGTGCATTCTCTCAGACGGCGACCGGGGTTGGGGGTTGATGTGTGTCCTGCCTTTCCTGAATGAGTCGGGGCTGGGCTGAATAAACCTGGACTGCATTCAGAGTAGTGGGAGGAGTTTTAACTACCAGACCTGGGTTGCATTTAGAGTAGTGGGAGGAGATTTCCTTGCACCTGACTGAGCCTCGTTTGCCTTGAACAATCCTGACAGGAAGCTGGGCCAGAGAGGAGAGGCCTGGTTTGGACTAAGCACAGGCACCCTCTGCCTGAGAGAACAATGGACTTTTGAGTATAAATACTGGGGCACATACCCCAGAACGTTAGATCTCCCTGGAATCAAGGAACCTGCCAAGGAGAAGAGCTGGAAGAGCTGCCAGGAGGAGTACTGCCCCTTTGCTGTGTTGTTGCTGTGTTGGGTTGACCTGCAGTTGCTGCCTCTGCCTTGGGCAATGAAAAGACTGAATTGAACTTTCTTTTATTTGTGCCAAGTATCTCCAAGGCCTTGAAGTAGAGTGTTTGCCTTCTGTTCTGAAGTCTCAGGGTCTGCAAAGACTTCACCAACCTCTGGGTACTGCTTCTGGAACTCCTGCTTCAGTTGCCACAGTGAAGGGAAATGCAACCGACTCCATCGCTGGCTTTGCGTCCTGACGGCACCTCAGAAGGCACCGTCTGGATCTCACACCGCAACCCTGGTGGCAACAGCGACCCCCTCCACCTCCACCGAGCCGCTGCTTGCACCGTGACCTATGGGCACCGCACTCCTCACCGCCTGGCTTCACTTCGCCATCCTGGTCTCACCGACACATCACTGCTGTTAACTTTAACACCTGCGACCACATTGTGGCTGGGGGCAACACTCGTAAGTTTCACGATACACCGCCTTGCCCCACACAGCAGTCTGGGATGACCATCGCCAGCTCCTGCTAACCAGCTCTCTCCCTAGCACCACAGCCTGCCAGCACTGCATCCAGCTCTGCCTAACCCTGGACCGTAAGCCTTGGTCTCATCAATGCCGCCTGTATTATCGTCACAGAGCCGCTGCCTGCACCGCATCGAGAGGGCACTGCACCCTGCAGTGTATCTATTTTGCAACACAACCGCCACAATTGCCATGACTGGCTCACACCAAGGGGCCAGCCGCAACGAGAAAGGTACTGTTACCCAGTCTGTCCACACTATCGTTGGCCGGTACCGACGCAGTCTGCTGTAACTGTTTTTGTTTTGACTCTCTTGTTTTTAGTATGGAGGTAGCCCTGGATGGAGCTACCAACTCGTACGAACTGTGTTTTTGATGTATTTCTACAATTCTAAGGATATTTTGCAAAATATATATTTTTTAAGTACTGTATGTTGGATTCTTATCATTTCTGGTGTTTTGAATATAAAAAAACATTGGTTATTTTTCTAAACTGGTGTGGTGTCCTTTTGTAGTGTTTTTCACTGTATTAGTGTTGGTTATGCGCCAATGCTTTACACACTGCCTCTGAGATAAGCCTGACTGCTTGTGCCAAGCTACCAAGTGGGTGAGCAGGGGTTATTTCAAGAGTGTAACTCCCTTACCATGATTAAGAAGATGGGTCTCTACTTGGACAAAGGCACCTACTCCTGTCAAGTGGAGACCCCCATTTCTAACAATCACCGTCAGCTGTGGTGCACAGTCCCGACTCCAATGAATTCCCGGCCCTGCATGGGTGTTGACTGATGCAACACTTTCAGCCCAGCGGTTCAAGTATGACCTCATGGAATTGACTCGCTGTGCTCCTGACATTGACACATTACTGAAGCTGCAACCAAAGCCTCGCACCCACAACTGGTACATCACCTACTTTGCGCAATCCATTGTCACTGAGTGACAACAACTTGCACTTCCCCCAGAACCGACACATCAACTGCACCCGTGATGCATCCTCTTCCATTGAACATTGCATCATTCCCAAGCATCGATGTATACAAAGTACTGTCAGCTGGTCTGCATGACTCCTGCCTCCGGCCCGCTCTCCATCACAGTCAGAGAGAACATTTGGATTTGCACCAGTCAAGAGTGACTTGATAGCTTCAGTTGGAGTTGTTGCCCAGGTTACTTACCGGTAATCTTCATTACTCCGAGTATAGTCATCCTCGCCACATGAGTTACACAGTGAGCTTTAGCTCCACAGCAGAACCCTCCAAATATTTTTATGTTCCAATCCTCCCATTCCTCCCCAACATGGATGACCATCTTCACCCTTCACCCAGTACAAGAGGAGGCACGACTCAGCCCATTTCCTGTACAATTACCATGCCCAGCAAGAAACCACATGAAGCTGATAGTCAAACAGGAAGGGAGGGATGGGAATTCATGTGGCAAGAAAGACTATACTCAGAGTAATAAAAATTACTGGTAAAAAACTGGGCATTACCTCCCCGTGAGTCTTCCACACCAACTGAGTTACACAGTGAACATATACCAAAGCCAAGCAGCTTCATGGTCACCAACAAGAAACCACATACCAAAGGTTGAGGCAAACATCAAGTTTTTAATCCAAACAACAAAACAGAGTGAAAAAAACCAGGCACCCAACAGATGGAGCTCCAATCAAGTGCAGAACAAAGCCAGCATATTGAACAGCCTCAGCAAACCCCCAGCAGCAGGACCACCCAACACCACACAATAGTGGTTCATGAACATGTGTGGAGAGGCCCATGTAGAGGCCCTACATATATCCATAATCAAGACCCCCTTGAAAGAGGCCCAGGATACAGAAATACCCTGGGTAGACTGACCCTGGATCTGAGCCAACACCACAGACCTCTGGTAACCTTAGGCCAGAAGGATTTTCTGTTTAATCCATCAGCTCATGGTGGAAAGAGTAGGCTTATGACCTGATCTTACCGGGCCAGGCACCGGAGAGAAAGTCGGCAGAATTAGCTCTCTGGAATGGTTGCCAACTAAGGGGACTTTGGGAAAGAACTTAGGATTGGAGCAAAGGACAACATGATGTGGCTAGACTCTCCAATCCAACCAGCAGACACAATGGCCCTCAGAGGATAAGGAAGATTGGGAATTGCCCAACCCTCCTGAACGGTCAGCGCCTTCAGAAGAGGATACCATGGGCTGTGAGCCCAACCAAATACAATCAACAGAACAAATGCCTTGTCCAGGCAAATCTTGCACAGAACCCTGGCAATTAAAGGGATCATAAGAAATGGTAAAGCAGAGTGTCTGGTCACCTGAATGACATAGCATCAACCCTCCATGCCGCCGGACAGGGAATAATTATGACGAAGAGGGGCAGCTGATCATTGTCTTTGGCCACAAGCAAATCCACTGTTAGGCACTTAAACTTCGTTTGCAACACATGCAACACATTCTCCGATATTGAAATCGAACACATGGGAAAAATCCCTGCTCAGTTGATCTGCCGCATAATTTTCTCTCCCTTTGAGATACACCACCTGAAGAGACAACACAGTGGCTTCCGCCCAGGTCAGAATCTCCTGAGCCAGAAGCCACAGGGACAGAACTCTGCCGCCCCTCTGGGGATTGAGGGAACCCATCACCACCTGATTGTCCGTCCGGACCAGAACATGATGCCCTCGATAGGCCAATGCAAACTCTAGACAAGCCATCTGAACCGCCTTCAGCTCCCAGAAGTTGGATGAGCAACCAGCCTGCAGGCGATCCCAGAGACCCTGCACAGACCAGGAACCCAACTTCGCCCCACAGCCCAACCGGTTGGCATCTGTCATCACCACCTGGGAAGGGGAGACCTGAAAAGGAAGACTCCTGGTCGGATTGGGCTCCACCAACCACCATCCCAGGGCAATCTGAATCTGAGGGGACACTACCACTGGCAGATTGTCAGCAGTGGAACAAGGGGACGAATGAGACAGAAGATGGTTTACCAATAGGTACAAATACAAATGAGCCCATTGCAGTACATTTATCGCCGCCAACATCAAGCCCTGCAACCTCAACCACTGATGCATCAGGGCAGAATGCAAGGCCAGCAGACAACCCAGGTCCCTTCTCAAGATTTCCCCCCTCACAGCCAGCAAAAACAACAGTCCCTTGACCTTGTCCAGATGACCCCCAATAAATACTAACTCCTAGGTGGGAACCAGATACAACTCTTTGTGGTTGATCAGGAAGCTGTGCCTCTCCAGAATCTCAAAGACCCTCTGGACGTGAAGAGTCCCCTTTGAAAAAGAAGAGGCAGAATATCAGCCAGTCATCAAGGTACAGGAATACCTGAATTCCCTCCCTACAGATGGGCCCAACCAAGGGAGCCAGGACCTTAGTGAAGACCTTCAGGGCTTAAGACAAACCAAATGGAAGTACTTGGAATATTGGGTCTCACACAAAAACCGAGAACCAGAAAACCCATTTATAACAGCATGAAAGAAGTATGTTGGCTTCAAGCTGTAATACAGAAGAACATATTTTAGTGTAAGAATATGGATTGGTAATCGCCCTGCTTCTCTAAAAGCAACAGTAGAATGTCATTTAATAATACTGAGTTACTGTACTGTAAGAAATAGGGTTATTGTTTGAGTGGGATGAAATGCTACTCCAGCAACAACCAGAATCCTTGTCAGCCTGAACCAAAAAAAGTCACTAAATTAACCTGTGCATAGTTGTCTGGTAGTTTGGCACAAAAGCTTTCAGGCTTAGAGTCACTGTGTAAAGTTTTTTTGCAGTGAACAGTAGTAAAGTGTGTGAAAACACAACAGAAGAAAAATCCCAACACAATTTTGAAAAATAAGATACATTTTAATAAATAAAATAACACCAAAACAAAATTTAACCCTATCAGTACAACCAGATTCTTTTCAAGTTTTCAGTGAAATCTAGCACCTAAAAGACCAAAATGCCAGCCGCACGTATTGGTTGTGTGAGACAGGGAAAAAGTCAAAAGTTAAGATTGACCACGAAGGAGTACAAGTCAGATACACCAGGCGGATTGGGTCTGGTCTTGGCTGAACTTCGGACTGAGATTACATTTTGAAGAAAAAGTTCAGGAGATGGTAGAGTATACCAGGGTATGGAAGCAGGCTGCATCCAAAGAGTAGTCGTCATCGCCCGGGAGTGCTGGATGAAGTCTCGGTGAAGCCATTGACAATGGCAGGAAAATGCTATGAGCAGAAGAAGCAGGATGTTCAGGCTGAGGAGTTTGTCGTCATCAATGGGGAGCTGGTCACTATCAAGCATGGTAAAATATGTATCCTTCGGACTTGGACAACGTTTTGTAACCCAGAAACCTCCAGTGTGACAGACCTACAATCTGTAGCAGATGAGGGCTCCATGAGGCCAGAAACTGTCACCCAGAGGCCCTGGTGAACAAGATTTGCTCCTGTGTGGAATAATGTAGCAGGAGCTACTGCAAAAACAGACCAATTGGCAATTCTCCTTGGACAGATCAACTGTCTGGTAACTCCTTGTCTTCTGTCAGTTCTTCTAGTACTTTTGGTGAAACTTTTTCAAATTCCCACATTTTAGGGCTAGGCAGGCATGTGACCTTTAACATCACTTCCAAGCGTGCAAGTCCTAAGAGGCACCATTTGGTGGGGAGGGGGATTAACACTCACTCCAGCAAAGATGAGGTGTAGATTTCAAGGTCACTGGAGATTAGATGTTTATGTCCCTGTAGCTAACACAGAAGGCAAGCCAACTATTCCTTGGACTAATGTCTGGTGGTCCTGCTTTCATGGAGATGGTCCAGTTCTCCTTCAAGCATCGAGAAAGGCTCAGGCAGCAGGGAAGTTCTATGGGAACCGAGGCATTCCTCAAGCAGCAGAGCAGTCCTTTGGTAGCAGCAGTGCAGTGCAGACCTCCGGGAAAGCGAGGCAGGCCTCAAGCAGCAGGGTGGACCTCTAGGGTGCCAGGAAGTCATTCTGAAGTAGTCTACAAGTTCAGAAATGCACTGAAGAGATGTTCTGGGGTGCAATATTTATGCCTTGTGCCAGCCTTTGAAGTGGGGGGATTTCCAATGCTACCCCCACATCTGGTTTTGGAATTTCCTTCCCTTAGCCTACCAAGGCTCCAAGACGTCTGGGGTAAAAAAAGACCAGTGCCAGGTTCCTTAGTGTGTGCTCTGGAGACAGTCATTTGAGCTGTAGGTGGGCAGGGAACAGCTATGCCCCCAGCCATGAGGGCAGGATGGCCACGTCTGCCAACACCTAATCCCCTTTTGTCTCACTGGGAGGAATACACAAAGACCAACCGCTAAGTAAATCACAGTCATGTGACCAGCCAGCCAAGTACCACGCATCAGGCATTAGACTAACGCATGTCAACGTGGTGGTCCACATCTCCACACTGAAATGCAATGTCATGCATTTATAGTGCCTCCTTAGCAAGCCGGAGCTGAACGCTGCATATTAAACCCCACTGACAGAGTAAAGCCTATTAGTGGGCAGCAGCGCATCTGCACAGCTTGTGGTAGGCTTTGGGGCTGAGTTAACTCACTCAGCTACCTGCAAAGCATAACATGATATTCACCCGACACTCTTACGCAGCCCTTCTGAATAACTCAGGACGTCCTGAGCGCCATTGCCCAATCGCTGCTGCAGAGAAAGCTGTGCAGGGCACACTGTGTGAGGCCCACACCTGTAGGCCACAGGTGCAGCTTACTTTAACTGTGGAAGACTGCCATCGCAGCTGGTAGCCTGCTGCCAGTACTGCAACTCCCACCCTATTGTACCTCTAGAGCCAGACAGCGTAATGATCACCCGTACAGACTCCCAGCTCACTCATGGCCACTGCCAGAGTGATGGGCAGGTGCATTAGCACTTCAAGCTGGCCCCCAGGTACATGATTTTCACAGCTTCAGAGCCTGGCAGCTTTCTGTAATGTAATTCCTTTTGTAATTCACATATTTTCTTCTGATATCAAGGTACGAGGTCTTGTTTTTTTCTTAAAGCTATGTGAATTTATAAAGGCATTTTGTATGTTTTATCTTTAGCCCTGAAGAAGTCTCATTCTTGAGACGAAACGCGTTGGCTAAAAAAGAGGCTAGAAAAGAAAAACTGCTGTGAAATTGGAACGTTTTTCTACTGTTGAAAATCCTAATAAAGAATTGAAAGTATACTACTATTAAGTTCGGACCTGTTCATTTGAAATGGATTCTAATTATTGATTGAAGGACACTAACTATTATGGAAAATACTTCTTGATGGGTGCTGATTCCACAATCTGTGTAAAAACTTCAACACATCAAACCTAATTGATCAAGTGTAATGCATTACATCAGTAAGAAAAATATCCTTCAGAGAAAATATCAATACAATACAACCCCATTAAAACATAGCCTGTGTGACGTTGCTAACATCAGAAAGTGACATGTGCAAACTCCCTCTAATAAAATAATAAGCCATTTTTTTGCTCGAAAACCACAAGGGAGAATAGAAACATATGTTCTATCATACCCTACTTTGACCGTGACTCCATATACGCAGGGGATCCCAAATATTCAGTTCTTTTTGGCATAAGCGATTCCCTTTCCACTAATATATCGCTGATTCCAAACTATACATTGCTAATAACCTCGCTAGCCATTGCTGAAATATGAGTGATCTAGAGTCCAGCCAGGCGGACGCAATACACAGCCTTAAAACAGCCATTGAAATCCCTAACAAAATTACATCATTTGACAATATTATACAGTTTTTAAAACCTCTGATAAGAAATGTGATATATACTTAATTACATTTAGCAAAACATTACATGACGCAAAGATGTGAATGACATCCGCATTATAGAGAGCAGAACGTGGTCATAATGTTCCCTTTCCAGCCCCCCGTTTTGCTATCTTGTCAGGCGTATAATACAGGAAGAAACAAGTCTTCTAAAACTGTGCTTGTAACCTGGCAGACATTAAAATAGATTGTGACATCTCATAAGCATACCTAAAAGTGTTAACAGAAACCACCACATTAAACTTCCATTTTTGAAAACATTTATTAAAATCATCTGGCATAGCAGCATTTATAAGGCAATAGATCTCCCCGATAGAACTTACTTTAGCTTTTACTATTCTTTCAATGGTTTTGAATCTCTCAAACTAGACCCGTCCACCTCCTTTTCCTAAGAGAAAATCTCTGATCTGTAGAAACTTTAAAAAACCTCTCCAATCGAGAATATATTCATTTTCATCTTGTCAAAGGACCAAAGTCCTGAGGGAAAGAAAAAAACAGTCAATCTGATCAATGCCTGCCCTAATCCACTTTCCCATACAGAAATCTCCAAAAACATCCGGAAGATTGTGATTATTAAATATGGGTGTATAAAAAGATAAGGCTTCCTGATGTGATTTTGGTCACTGTGGTGCCCCAATACACTGCGGAGGCCTCAGGGTGAGCCCAGAATAAGAAGGCGCCAGTGACAGGTGAACCCTGGGAGGGGACGCAGTGCATGCTGCCTCTGCTTCCAAATCATTGGTGTAATATACTCTCAGGTGAGGCCACTGTTGAGAAGTTCAGAGCCTCTGGTTCTACTGCGGGGCACGCGGGCTGAAAGTCATTGTGATCACTATTTGGGCCCCTGCAGCTGAGGAGCTTTTGCCGCTGAGAGCCCACACTTGCCTGTGCTATGAGAATCATCGCTATCGCTATTGTGGGCCACCGCAGCTGAGGAGCTGTTGCCGCTGAGAGGCCGTATTTGCCTGTAATACCAAAGTCCTCATTATCGCTTTTGTGGGCCACCGCAGCTGAGGAGCTGTGCTGCAGAGTGCCAGCATTTGCCGTCCTATGGGAACCATCGCTATCGCTATTGTGAGACGCTGCAGCTGAGGAGCTGTGCTGATGAGTGCCCGCACTAGTCACTACTTCGAGGATATTGTTGTCACCTGCGTTTGCCGCTGGGTGCCCGCCTTTAAGCCCCGTCCCAGGATTATCGTGAGTGCACGCCACTGACCTCTACAGCTGGGAGCAGTGGCCACTGCTAGTCTGCCTGTCATCACTGTGGCTTCCTTGTGAGGCTGCGTGCCGTGCCCCTTTAAATCTCTGGTACATTGTGCATCACCGGGTCGCGTAGACCACGGCCTCGAACTAAGTTCGTTCCACACCATTTTTGAGTGCCTTTATTGCTTTTGAAGTGAATCTGTAATTATGTGCATTGTGGCTCCTTGAGCACTTTTAGCCTCGTGTTAGGTCTATATTAAGATAACTATTTTTCTAGAACTACTTGTGGTGTCCGTTTGTAGCGTCTCTCCTACGTTATTGTGTATGGTCATAAATGCTTCACACACTGCCTCTGAGATAGGCCTATCTGCTCGTGCTACGTTACCACAGGGTTGAGCAGGGGTTATCAAAGGGTATAGCCCCCTTACTCTGACTTAAGAAGAAGGATCCCTATTTGGACCTCGGCGCCAGAATCTGCCAACTAGAGAGCCCCATTTCTAACACCACCCCAATACCTTGACGTTAATTTTGCGGTATATACAAATTGCAAAAATAGTGCACAAAACTATAACATAAAATGAATACAAAATCATGCCCATTTAGTGACTGATTTTCACTAAGTGAACCAGAAAGCCTGGCTAAATCACTGCTTCCCTGCTTAAATTGTGTGATCTTAGGCATCTATCTTATTTCACGAGTACTTTCAAATAAGTGAATTCAAAATACCAGCTGCACAAAAGCCTACTGTGTTTGATTTAATAGACCACAATGTTGCTTAATAGTGATCTGGGACGCAGACAGTATTCACATAGAAACTGTCCTGCCTCTTATTAGGTCTCACCTACGCAGCGTACATGCGCTGCTTAGGATAGAGACCTAATGCCATCGGCACAGCTTTGGGGGCAAAAACATGCACGCCTTGCATTGCTTGCAATGGCAACCCGTGCACATCTGGCGATTTCCTTGCAGGAGCGCGCAGCGCCATATGGTGGCACCATCCGGTCGCACGCTCCTGCAAGGGAATCGCGCAGGCCCCGCCCCGTTTTTGTAAGTCATGGATTGTCATGCACAGGCAGAAGCATTTTCTCTTTTTCTTTATTCGTAACGTGCTAGCAATAAATGATGCATACAAAAAGGAAACAATTAAAGTAAACAACAGCGGTCCTTGACAAAGGAGAGTAACAGTTCCAGTAATTATAGGCTACAATATGCACTATAATGAACATAAAGTCCAGCCGGACTTCAAAATTTATTTGATAATGAGATAAGTCAATAATGCGGGTACTTATTGTTACTCACTTTCTCCCACAGGAGCCTTACTATAGGCTTCCGCGGCTTGCAGCCGAATCCCGAAATCGGCAACCTTTCTGGTAAGCAGCCCCCGGTCGCCCTGGCGGTTGACATAAACGTATCACCGCACTTTAGCCCACACAGCGGGTTCTCACTTCTTAACTCCTTTCTGTAGGTGCCTAAACTCCAACCGGTTCTGCACCCCTTGAATACTACACTATACCGGTCCCTGCTTAACAGCTGCGCCCTGTCATCCCTAACCGCACAGACCATTGCTCAATCCGAGAACTTCTAACCGTGAGGTAAGCCCTCCTACCCAGTAATTCCCTTTCTCAATTTCCGCGCATCGTACCCTGGATTAATTCCGGCCTTACTCCCGTAGGTTTACCCCGAGGGCACAACGTGCCCAACCAACAATCAGCCATTCAGGGACTTGACCTCGAACCCTAGGTAAGCCCTCACGACTACTCCCCCAATTCCCTCCATGTTATTGGCCCTTATTAAACTTTGGGTACAATCCTTCTAGGCTCCATATCTGGCAGCCTGACCATCCCTGATTCCCTACGTGACCTGGCCAATCATTGTTACCACTCTATAGGTAATTATGTCACCAACCCGGGCTATAGCAGTGTAACCCAATTATTGCACAAGTAGATTATGACTGCCACGTGTTTGAAATGTTCACACTGTTCATCCGTTTTTATATGTTCCACAAATGCATTTTGCACGCAATAAACCCATGCACTTGCGCCGTGATCGCCTTGCACTGGTTGCCTGACACTTTTTACACGAATGATAGGTACCACCCTTGGCATGTTATGGTCACCAAACTAGCTTTGCGCCGTGCTCGCCTGGCACTGGTTGCCTGACACTCCTTCACACGAATGACAGATACCACCTTAAAGCATGGTATGGTCACCTGTTGGAACTTGTTCTATGAGTAATGCAGCTTGCTAATCGTTTGTTATATGTCCCCTTGTTTCCTCCTGTTAATACAGGCTTTCAATTCAGGCAAGCAATGAATGTCCTGATGATGATCCATAATTTTAACTGCATCGAAACGCCGTCGACAATTTATGTAGTCTAAACACTAGTTCACAACCTTGTGCTAAAATCATGTTTTTTCTACATATGTGAAGCAAACGGATTGAAAAATTTCCTTTTTGCTCCTGCACCTTTCAAATGCCTGAAAATCCCTAGTTAATTGTACTGTGTATTGTTTGTACAGCTTTGTGGATACAGGACTGTGTCCCACTGCCTTATTGTTGTTTTGTTAAATTTGACTTATCTCATTATCAAATAAATTTTGAAGTCCGGCTGGACTTTATGTTCATTATAGTGCATATTGTAGCCTATAATTACTGGAACTGTTACTCTCCTTTGTCAAGGACCGCTGTTGTTTACTTTAATTGATACCCCAGGTCCTTGCTTACCTAGTGGGTTCCCTTGTCTTTTAGTAATATTACAAAAAGGAAACAGCGCACCTGTTTGCCAATGTTTGTTTGAAATGGTGTTTGCTGTTTCTGAGCTGGTAAGCTGGTAATGTTTAAAAAAAACAATGTTGTTTAAGTGTACTGCCACTAAATTTATCAACATTGGAAAGGCTGGTTCCACACTCCGGCGCATGAACGTGGGAGGCGGGTCTTCAGCCGGCAGGCAGCAAGCGCCCAAGCCGCTGAACTCTGACCCTAAATCGAGTGCATGTTCATTGAATAAGAACGGGGGAACCCAACGTCATCAATAGGAAGGCTGCACTTTTTCATGCCCTTCGCATCCTTCATTGTAGCGCTTAGAGCACTGATTGCGCGTCAATCGTTCTATTGTAAGGGGCAGGTGATTAAGGCTGTTGTGCTCTCAGGCCTCCTGATGGACCCTTGAAACTCTCCCTCAATTTAGAGGCCCTGACCCCCCGGCCCTTCCCCTGTGCTGAGAGCATCCTGGCCCTATCTGGGCAAAACAAATAGGAAGAAGCCTTTTGATTGAGTGCTTCCCAGCCGCTTCGAGGACCATGATTTAGCTGCGACAAACCATTATTTAAAATTTGGGTTGGTATTTTGTCTCCAGTGCACAAAGTTGAGCAAAAAATGGTACATAGCGGTAAGCTATTGCAACTGGTTTGTACTTGTACTAAATGTGGGGTTTTTCATTAAAACATTTGCTTGGTTGAGTTTGTGTTGTGTTTTACATATGTAGATCCATTTGAGTGTGTTGGAATGCACTTGTTCTCACGTCCGTGCGTCACGCAGACTCTTGCGAATGCGCAATGGGTGTGCGCACACCTTGAACGCTCTAGTTTCGATGAGGCCAGAAGGCTCGAGTGTTTACATTCCTTGTGAGTGTCTTGTCATACAGTGCAAAGGGACATCGTGTGAAAGAGGTCATTCCTTGGGCAGGAGTGACACTGAGGGATGCCCCCATTGGCTGCATCCCCGCCCAGATACCAACTGTTGAACTGCCGCACTCTGCACATAGGCAGCCCCGAGATCTGCCTAGGGCCTGGAGGTAGGAATTCAGTACCAAAACCAGGACCTGTTGTCTTGAGGTAGTTTAGAGACTGACTTTTGTGACTGTATCTCCATTTTTCCTGACGCTCTTGTGTGACACCAGGAAGGCCCCCGTGTATCTTGCACAGCGTACACTCCTAACTTCAATGCCTCTGGGTGCCTTCCTTTCCGTAAAAAGTTCAAAATGTGAACCGGTTGGCATCTGTCATCACCACCTGGGAAGGGGAGACCTGAAAAGGAAGACTCCTGGTCGGATTGGGCTCCACCAACCACCATCCCAGGGCAATCTGAATCTGAGGGGACACTACCACTGGCAGATTGTCAGCAGTGGAACAAGGGGACGAATGAGACAGAAGATGGTTTACCAATAGGTACAAATACAAATGAGCCCATTGCAGTACATTTATCGCCGCCAACATCAAGCCCTGCAACCTCAACCACTGATGCATCAGGGCAGAATGCAAGGCCAGCAGACAACCCAGGTCCCTTCTCAAGATTTCCCCCCTCACAGCCAGCAAAAACAACAGTCCCTTGACCTTGTCCAGATGACCCCCAATAAATACTAACTCCTAGGTGGGAACCAGATACAACTCTTTGTGGTTGATCAGGAAGCTGTGCCTCTCCAGAATCTCAAAGACCCTCTGGACGTGAAGAGTCCCCTTTGAAAAAGAAGAGGCAGAATATCAGCCAGTCATCAAGGTACAGGAATACCTGAATTCCCTCCCTACAGATGGGCCCAACCAAGGGAGCCAGGACCTTAGTGAAGACCTTCAGGGCTTAAGACAAACCAAATGGAAGTACTTGGAATATTGGGTCTCACACAAAAACCGAGAACCAGAAAACCCATTTATAACAGCATGAAAGAAGTATGTTGGCTTCAAGCTGTAATACAGAAGAACATATTTTAGTGTAAGAATATGGATTGGTAATCGCCCTGCTTCTCTAAAAGCAACAGTAGAATGTCATTTAATAATACTGAGTTACTGTACTGTAAGAAATAGGGTTATTGTTTGAGTGGGATGAAATGCTACTCCAGCAACAACCAGAATCCTTGTCAGCCTGAACCAAAAAAAGTCACTAAATTAACCTGTGCATAGTTGTCTGGTAGTTTGGCACAAAAGCTTTCAGGCTTAGAGTCACTGTGTAAAGTTTTTTTGCAGTGAACAGTAGTAAAGTGTGTGAAAACACAACAGAAGAAAAATCCCAACACAATTTTGAAAAATAAGATACATTTTAATAAATAAAATAACACCAAAACAAAATTTAACCCTATCAGTACAACCAGATTCTTTTCAAGTTTTCAGTGAAATCTAGCACCTAAAAGACCAAAATGCCAGCCGCACGTATTGGTTGTGTGAGACAGGGAAAAAGTCAAAAGTTAAGATTGACCACGAAGGAGTACAAGTCAGATACACCAGGCGGATTGGGTCTGGTCTTGGCTGAACTTCGGACTGAGATTACATTTTGAAGAAAAAGTTCAGGAGATGGTAGAGTATACCAGGGTATGGAAGCAGGCTGCATCCAAAGAGTAGTCGTCATCGCCCGGGAGTGCTGGATGAAGTCTCGGTGAAGCCATTGACAATGGCAGGAAAATGCTATGAGCAGAAGAAGCAGGATGTTCAGGCTGAGGAGTTTGTCGTCATCAATGGGGAGCTGGTCACTATCAAGCATGGTAAAATATGTATCCTTCGGACTTGGACAACGTTTTGTAACCCAGAAACCTCCAGTGTGACAGACCTACAATCTGTAGCAGATGAGGGCTCCATGAGGCCAGAAACTGTCACCCAGAGGCCCTGGTGAACAAGATTTGCTCCTGTGTGGAATAATGTAGCAGGAGCTACTGCAAAAACAGACCAATTGGCAATTCTCCTTGGACAGATCAACTGTCTGGTAACTCCTTGTCTTCTGTCAGTTCTTCTAGTACTTTTGGTGAAACTTTTTCAAATTCCCACATTTTAGGGCTAGGCAGGCATGTGACCTTTAACATCACTTCCAAGCGTGCAAGTCCTAAGAGGCACCATTTGGTGGGGAGGGGGATTAACACTCACTCCAGCAAAGATGAGGTGTAGATTTCAAGGTCACTGGAGATTAGATGTTTATGTCCCTGTAGCTAACACAGAAGGCAAGCCAACTATTCCTTGGACTAATGTCTGGTGGTCCTGCTTTCATGGAGATGGTCCAGTTCTCCTTCAAGCATCGAGAAAGGCTCAGGCAGCAGGGAAGTTCTATGGGAACCGAGGCATTCCTCAAGCAGCAGAGCAGTCCTTTGGTAGCAGCAGTGCAGTGCAGACCTCCGGGAAAGCGAGGCAGGCCTCAAGCAGCAGGGTGGACCTCTAGGGTGCCAGGAAGTCATTCTGAAGTAGTCTACAAGTTCAGAAATGCACTGAAGAGATGTTCTGGGGTGCAATATTTATGCCTTGTGCCAGCCTTTGAAGTGGGGGGATTTCCAATGCTACCCCCACATCTGGTTTTGGAATTTCCTTCCCTTAGCCTACCAAGGCTCCAAGACGTCTGGGGTAAAAAAAGACCAGTGCCAGGTTCCTTAGTGTGTGCTCTGGAGACAGTCATTTGAGCTGTAGGTGGGCAGGGAACAGCTATGCCCCCAGCCATGAGGGCAGGATGGCCACGTCTGCCAACACCTAATCCCCTTTTGTCTCACTGGGAGGAATACACAAAGACCAACCGCTAAGTAAATCACAGTCATGTGACCAGCCAGCCAAGTACCACGCATCAGGCATTAGACTAACGCATGTCAACGTGGTGGTCCACATCTCCACACTGAAATGCAATGTCATGCATTTATAGTGCCTCCTTAGCAAGCCGGAGCTGAACGCTGCATATTAAACCCCACTGACAGAGTAAAGCCTATTAGTGGGCAGCAGCGCATCTGCACAGCTTGTGGTAGGCTTTGGGGCTGAGTTAACTCACTCAGCTACCTGCAAAGCATAACATGATATTCACCCGACACTCTTACGCAGCCCTTCTGAATAACTCAGGACGTCCTGAGCGCCATTGCCCAATCGCTGCTGCAGAGAAAGCTGTGCAGGGCACACTGTGTGAGGCCCACACCTGTAGGCCACAGGTGCAGCTTACTTTAACTGTGGAAGACTGCCATCGCAGCTGGTAGCCTGCTGCCAGTACTGCAACTCCCACCCTATTGTACCTCTAGAGCCAGACAGCGTAATGATCACCCGTACAGACTCCCAGCTCACTCATGGCCACTGCCAGAGTGATGGGCAGGTGCATTAGCACTTCAAGCTGGCCCCCAGGTACATGATTTTCACAGCTTCAGAGCCTGGCAGCTTTCTGTAATGTAATTCCTTTTGTAATTCACATATTTTCTTCTGATATCAAGGTACGAGGTCTTGTTTTTTTCTTAAAGCTATGTGAATTTATAAAGGCATTTTGTATGTTTTATCTTTAGCCCTGAAGAAGTCTCATTCTTGAGACGAAACGCGTTGGCTAAAAAAGAGGCTAGAAAAGAAAAACTGCTGTGAAATTGGAACGTTTTTCTACTGTTGAAAATCCTAATAAAGAATTGAAAGTATACTACTATTAAGTTCGGACCTGTTCATTTGAAATGGATTCTAATTATTGATTGAAGGACACTAACTATTATGGAAAATACTTCTTGATGGGTGCTGATTCCACAATCTGTGTAAAAACTTCAACACATCAAACCTAATTGATCAAGTGTAATGCATTACATCAGTAAGAAAAATATCCTTCAGAGAAAATATCAATACAATACAACCCCATTAAAACATAGCCTGTGTGACGTTGCTAACATCAGAAAGTGACATGTGCAAACTCCCTCTAATAAAATAATAAGCCATTTTTTTGCTCGAAAACCACAAGGGAGAATAGAAACATATGTTCTATCATACCCTACTTTGACCGTGACTCCATATACGCAGGGGATCCCAAATATTCAGTTCTTTTTGGCATAAGCGATTCCCTTTCCACTAATATATCGCTGATTCCAAACTATACATTGCTAATAACCTCGCTAGCCATTGCTGAAATATGAGTGATCTAGAGTCCAGCCAGGCGGACGCAATACACAGCCTTAAAACAGCCATTGAAATCCCTAACAAAATTACATCATTTGACAATATTATACAGTTTTTAAAACCTCTGATAAGAAATGTGATATATACTTAATTACATTTAGCAAAACATTACATGACGCAAAGATGTGAATGACATCCGCATTATAGAGAGCAGAACGTGGTCATAATGTTCCCTTTCCAGCCCCCCGTTTTGCTATCTTGTCAGGCGTATAATACAGGAAGAAACAAGTCTTCTAAAACTGTGCTTGTAACCTGGCAGACATTAAAATAGATTGTGACATCTCATAAGCATACCTAAAAGTGTTAACAGAAACCACCACATTAAACTTCCATTTTTGAAAACATTTATTAAAATCATCTGGCATAGCAGCATTTATAAGGCAATAGATCTCCCCGATAGAACTTACTTTAGCTTTTACTATTCTTTCAATGGTTTTGAATCTCTCAAACTAGACCCGTCCACCTCCTTTTCCTAAGAGAAAATCTCTGATCTGTAGAAACTTTAAAAAACCTCTCCAATCGAGAATATATTCATTTTCATCTTGTCAAAGGACCAAAGTCCTGAGGGAAAGAAAAAAACAGTCAATCTGATCAATGCCTGCCCTAATCCACTTTCCCATACAGAAATCTCCAAAAACATCCGGAAGATTGTGATTATTAAATATGGGTGTATAAAAAGATAAGGCTTCCTGATGTGATTTTGGTCACTGTGGTGCCCCAATACACTGCGGAGGCCTCAGGGTGAGCCCAGAATAAGAAGGCGCCAGTGACAGGTGAACCCTGGGAGGGGACGCAGTGCATGCTGCCTCTGCTTCCAAATCATTGGTGTAATATACTCTCAGGTGAGGCCACTGTTGAGAAGTTCAGAGCCTCTGGTTCTACTGCGGGGCACGCGGGCTGAAAGTCATTGTGATCACTATTTGGGCCCCTGCAGCTGAGGAGCTTTTGCCGCTGAGAGCCCACACTTGCCTGTGCTATGAGAATCATCGCTATCGCTATTGTGGGCCACCGCAGCTGAGGAGCTGTTGCCGCTGAGAGGCCGTATTTGCCTGTAATACCAAAGTCCTCATTATCGCTTTTGTGGGCCACCGCAGCTGAGGAGCTGTGCCGCAGAGTGCCAGCATTTGCCGTCCTATGGGAACCATCGCTATCGCTATTGTGAGACGCTGCAGCTGAGGAGCTGTGCTGATGAGTGCCCGCACTAGTCACTACTTCGAGGATATTGTTGTCACCTGCGTTTGCCGCTGGGTGCCCGCCTTTAAGCCCCGTCCCAGGATTATCGTGAGTGCACGCCACTGACCTCTACAGCTGGGAGCAGTGGCCACTGCTAGTCTGCCTGTCATCACTGTGGCTTCCTTGTGAGGCTGCGTGCCGTGCCCCTTTAAATCTCTGGTACATTGTGCATCACCGGGTCGCGTAGACCACGGCCTCGAACTAAGTTCGTTCCACACCATTTTTGAGTGCCTTTATTGCTTTTGAAGTGAATCTGTAATTATGTGCATTGTGGCTCCTTGAGCACTTTTAGCCTCGTGTTAGGTCTATATTAAGATAACTATTTTTCTAGAACTACTTGTGGTGTCCGTTTGTAGCGTCTCTCCTACGTTATTGTGTATGGTCATAAATGCTTCACACACTGCCTCTGAGATAGGCCTATCTGCTCGTGCTACGTTACCACAGGGTTGAGCAGGGGTTATCAAAGGGTATAGCCCCCTTACTCTGACTTAAGAAGAAGGATCCCTATTTGGACCTCGGCGCCAGAATCTGCCAACTAGAGAGCCCCATTTCTAACACCACCCCAATACCTTGACGTTAATTTTGCGGTATATACAAATTGCAAAAATAGTGCACAAAACTATAACATAAAATGAATACAAAATCATGCCCATTTAGTGACTGATTTTCACTAAGTGAACCAGAAAGCCTGGCTAAATCACTGCTTCCCTGCTTAAATTGTGTGATCTTAGGCATCTATCTTATTTCACGAGTACTTTCAAATGAGTGAATTCAAAATACCAGCTGCACAAAAGCCTACTGTGTTTGATTTAATAGACCACAATGTTGCTTAATAGTGATCTGGGACGCAGACAGTATTCACATAGAAACTGTCCTGCCTCTTATTAGGTCTCACCTACGCAGCGTACATGCGCTGCTTAGGATAGAGACCTAATGCCATCGGCACAGCTTTGGGGGCAAAAACATGCACGCCTTGCATTGCTTGCAATGGCAACCCGTGCACATCTGGCGATTTCCTTGCAGGAGCGCGCAGCGCCATATGGTGGCACCATCCGGTCGCACGCTCCTGCAAGGGAATCGCGCAGGCCCCGCCCCGTTTTTGTAAGTCATGGATTGTCATGCACAGGCAGAAGCATTTTCTCTTTTTCTTTATTCGTAACGTGCTAGCAATAAATGATGCATACAAAAAGGAAACAATTAAAGTAAACAACAGCGGTCCTTGACAAAGGAGAGTAACAGTTCCAGTAATTATAGGCTACAATATGCACTATAAAGAACATAAAGTCCAGCCGGACTTCAAAATTTATTTGATAATGAGATAAGTCAATAATGCGGGTACTTATTGTTACTCACTTTCTCCCACAGGAGCCTTACTATAGGCTTCCGCGGCTTGCAGCCGAATCCCGAAATCGGCAACCTTTCTGGTAAGCAGCCCCCGGTCGCCCTGGCGGTTGACATAAACGTATCACCGCACTTTAGCCCACACAGCGGGTTCTCACTTCTTAACTCCTTTCTGTAGGTGCCTAAACTCCAACCGGTTCTGCACCCCTTGAATACTACACTATACCGGTCCCTGCTTAACAGCTGCGCCCTGTCATCCCTAACCGCACAGACCATTGCTCAATCCGAGAACTTCTAACCGTGAGGTAAGCCCTCCTACCCAGTAATTCCCTTTCTCAATTTCCGCGCATCGTACCCTGGATTAATTCCGGCCTTACTCCCGTAGGTTTACCCCGAGGGCACAACGTGCCCAACCAACAATCAGCCATTCAGGGACTTGACCTCGAACCCTAGGTAAGCCCTCACGACTACTCCCCCAATTCCCTCCATGTTATTGGCCCTTATTAAACTTTGGGTACAATCCTTCTAGGCTCCATATCTGGCAGCCTGACCATCCCTGATTCCCTACGTGACCTGGCCAATCATTGTTACCACTCTATAGGTAATTATGTCACCAACCCGGGCTATAGCAGTGTAACCCAATTATTGCACAAGTAGATTATGACTGCCACGTGTTTGAAATGTTCACACTGTTCATCCGTTTTTATATGTTCCACAAATGCATTTTGCACGCAATAAACCCATGCACTTGCGCCGTGATCGCCTTGCACTGGTTGCCTGACACTTTTTACACGAATGATAGGTACCACCCTTGGCATGTTATGGTCACCAAACTAGCTTTGCGCCGTGCTCGCCTGGCACTGGTTGCCTGACACTCCTTCACACGAATGACAGATACCACCTTAAAGCATGGTATGGTCACCTGTTGGAACTTGTTCTATGAGTAATGCAGCTTGCTAATCGTTTGTTATATGTCCCCTTGTTTCCTCCTGTTAATACAGGCTTTCAATTCAGGCAAGCAATGAATGTCCTGATGATGATCCATAATTTTAACTGCATCGAAACGCCGTCGACAATTTATGTAGTCTAAACACTAGTTCACAACCTTGTGCTAAAATCATGTTTTTTCTACATATGTGAAGCAAACGGATTGAAAAATTTCCTTTTTGCTCCTGCACCTTTCAAATGCCTGAAAATCCCTAGTTAATTGTACTGTGTATTGTTTGTACAGCTTTGTGGATACAGGACTGTGTCCCACTGCCTTATTGTTGTTTTGTTAAATTTGACTTATCTCATTATCAAATAAATTTTGAAGTCCGGCTGGACTTTATGTTCATTATAGTGCATATTGTAGCCTATAATTACTGGAACTGTTACTCTCCTTTGTCAAGGACCGCTGTTGTTTACTTTAATTGATACCCCAGGTCCTTGCTTACCTAGTGGGTTCCCTTGTCTTTTAGTAATATTACAAAAAGGAAACAGCGCACCTGTTTGCCAATGTTTGTTTGAAATGGTGTTTGCTGTTTCTGAGCTGGTAAGCTGGTAATGTTTAAAAAAAACAATGTTGTTTAAGTGTACTGCCACTAAATTTATCAACATTGGAAAGGCTGGTTCCACACTCCGGCGCATGAACGTGGGAGGCGGGTCTTCAGCCGGCAGGCAGCAAGCGCCCAAGCCGCTGAACTCTGACCCTAAATCGAGTGCATGTTCATTGAATAAGAACGGGGGAACCCAACGTCATCAATAGGAAGGCTGCACTTTTTCATGCCCTTCGCATCCTTCATTGTAGCGCTTAGAGCACTGATTGCGCGTCAATCGTTCTATTGTAAGGGGCAGGTGATTAAGGCTGTTGTGCTCTCAGGCCTCCTGATGGACCCTTGAAACTCTCCCTCAATTTAGAGGCCCTGACCCCCCTGCCCTTCCCCTGTGCTGAGAGCATCCTGGCCCTATCTGGGCAAAACAAATAGGAAGAAGCCTTTTGATTGAGTGCTTCCCAGCCGCTTCGAGGACCATGATTTAGCTGCGACAAACCATTATTTAAAATTTGGGTTGGTATTTTGTCTCCAGTGCACAAAGTTGAGCAAAAAATGGTACATAGCGGTAAGCTATTGCAACTGGTTTGTACTTGTACTAAATGTGGGGTTTTTCATTAAAACATTTGCTTGGTTGAGTTTGTGTTGTGTTTTACATATGTAGATCCATTTGAGTGTGTTGGAATGCACTTGTTCTCACGTCCGTGCGTCACGCAGACTCTTGCGAATGCGCAATGGGTGTGCGCACACCTTGAACGCTCTAGTTTCGATGAGGCCAGAAGGCTCGAGTGTTTACATTCCTTGTGAGTGTCTTGTCATACAGTGCAAAGGGACATCGTGTGAAAGAGGTCATTCCTTGGGCAGGAGTGACACTGAGGGATGCCCCCATTGGCTGCATCCCCGCCCAGATACCAACTGTTGAACTGCCGCACTCTGCACATAGGCAGCCCCGAGATCTGCCTAGGGCCTGGAGGTAGGAATTCAGTACCAAAACCAGGACCTGTTGTCTTGAGGTAGTTTAGAGACTGACTTTTGTGACTGTATCTCCATTTTTCCTGACGCTCTTGTGTGACACCAGGAAGGCCCCCGTGTATCTTGCACAGCGTACACTCCTAACTTCAATGCCTCTGGGTGCCTTCCTTTCCGTAAAAAGTTCAAAATGTGAATTAAACTGTCAGTAGCTTGATCTTTCATTGAGGATTTGTGTCTCCACCTGCATTGCTTGTAGCTGCAGGCCCAGGGTTTCATTTCCCCATCTGGAAAAAAATCCCTTTTCTGAGTTTGTGTTCGGTGTGTGCGCATGTGTTGGGTACTAACAATAGGTCATTGAGACCGCTGAAGCTTTCTGTAGTCAGACCTAAAAACAATTATATCAACACCCACTACAACACGAAGAAAACCAAAAGTCACGGGAGTCTAGTCTGCTTAAATTAATCTCAGCCACTAGTAAATACAGAGAGCCCCATCCCAGTCCACTGTGTCACTCAAGACAAAGACCAGCCATATGCATAGCACACTTAATCCAGCTCCAGGTGTAATAGTTGGTCCAAACTGCCTGGTCATGCCCTTTTTAGATGGGAGAACAGGCAGCCCCAAAGCAGTTTCAACCTTGTGGGCTTTGTCAGTGCAGCCTCATTGCATGCTGAGCTCTGGACTGCGCAGCCTTATTGCGCGCTGAGCTCTGGACCTTGCAGCCTCATTGCGTGCTGAGCTCTTGACCGGGCAGCCTCATTGTGTGCTGAGCTCTGGACCGGGCAGCCTCATTGCGTGCTAAGCTCTGGACCGGGCAGCCTCATTGCTCGCTGAGCTCTAGACTGTGCACCTTTAATGTCTAGAGGGGACCAAGCCTGGCAGTTTGGGGGAGGGGGGGAGGTGGACTGCCCATGTCAGAGAAGGACCAAGTCAGATTTGCACACAGCTGGTGTTTGTCGTGCGGTATAAAAGGGGGTGGTGATGGACGGAGCATCTGAACCAATCAAACACTCACACCCAGTCAACAGATCTGGGTTTAATCCCTGGGTTTAATCCATCACCGTTCTTTAGCCCACTCTGCCACCCCAGTTCAGACATGGCTATATGAAAATCAGTCTGACCCTGTGCCTCATGGGAACAGTCCAGCCCGAACTGCCAAGCCATGCCTTCCCTGGACCGGAAACAAGCTTCCGTGGACCGGTTTCTGGCATTTCAGCCGTCTTCAGCCCGGCTTGCTTGAATCCAGTGGCAAAGTGAGCAAGGGACTCATGTCTGAGCATACCCTGCCAACTTATGGCGAACAAAGCGGTAAGAAAGGGGGTGGTGATGGACGGAGCATCTGAACCATTCAAACACTCACACCCAGTCAACAGATCTGGGTTTAATCCATCACGGTTCTTTAGCCCACTTTGCCACCCCAGTTCAGACATGGCCATATGCAAATCAGTCTGACCCTGTGCCTCATGGGAACAATCCAGCCCGAACTGCCAAGCCATGCCTTCCCTGGACCGGAAACAAGCTTCCGAGGACCGGTTTCTGGCATTTCAGCCGTCTTCAGCCGGGCTTGCTTGAATCCAGTGGCAAAGTGAGCAAGGGACTCACGTCTGAGCATACCCTGACAACTTATGGTGTACAAAGCGGTACAAAAGGGGGTGGTGATGGACGGAGCATCTGAACCAATCAAACACTCACATCCAGTCAACAGATCTGGGTTTAATCCATCACCGTTCTTTAGCCCACTCTGCCACCCCAGTTCAGACATGGCTATATGCAAATCAGTCTGACCCTGTGCCTCATGGGAACAGTCCAGCCCGAACTGCCAAGCTGGACTGGCTGCCTAGGTGTCTGTCGGGAGCTGCACAGTCGGGCCAATAGGAGCTGGAATGCAGCCCCAACTAATTGAGGATGGCTGAAATTAATTCAAGCATTTGACCCATGACTCTTTTGGACACCCTAAGGGACGTCCCGTGCTCACTGTGCCGTTGGGCCCAAGTTGCACCTAAATGAACCGCCCCAAATAGGCCCTGGTTCGAGTAGAGTTGTTCGTGTTCCTGGGTTGCTCATGTTCCTTGGTTGCTCGTGTTCCCGGGTTGCTCGTGTTCCCGTTGGAGGGCATCTTGTGTGTCGGCTTTGATTGGACTGTTCACATTGATTAAATGAAAACAAGTGCGGCCACGGCTCTTATTTTTGGGCCACAGCACTTATTTTTGGGCACTGGCACTTTTTTTTCTGCATCTTTCATTTACTGAGAATAAGAGACAGAAAAACAAAGTGAAAAGACAAAAGAAGAGAAAGATGAGAAAATTGTCACACAGGGAAACAGCAGGAGCCTGTAAGAGTGAGATGAAGGCAGTGTCTGGAAGTGGATTAAAGTGGAATGATGTGGATTCTGGATCACAGAGGCTCCATATTTGGGGCTTGACATTTAATTGCACTGGTCGCAGGTTTCAGAGCAGAGTTCCTGGGCACCATCTTTCATCCTGTTACAAAATAATTACAGACTGTTCCTGTTGTCGCAGAGCCGCGTCTGTGATGCATATGGTGCGTCTCTACGTAGAGTGGCATTGGGGGGGGCAAAAAAAGATAGATTGGAATGGTGGGCAAATAATTGCAGGTGGTTCAGATTAAATCAGACCCTCCATCCATCACCTTTTTAGTAGTCTAAATAAAAGCTTCTCCACCCTGAGCTGCATGCTTGTACCCTGCAATGACTTACGCGGACGGTCTGTATATTCTCCTGGGGGGGTTCTGTAAATTAAGCTGCACCTCCATGAGACGCAGGTTATTCCCATGGCTTTCAGGTGGAACAAAAAACTGGGAGAGGGGGGTTCTCAAAGGGGCGTGTCCAATTTCATTAAGGGCGAGGCTTGAAGACATGTAAGATAAAAAACAGTGCTTACTATAGTGTGCCACCCAACTTGTATTTTGCTGTTTCTGTCATTGCATCCAGATATCTGATACAACAAGAAACATCATACCTACAAGTCAGGACTATTGACTTCGTCAATGGTTGTTAGTTGCATAAGATAAATAAGCAGCAACTATTGCTTGTATATAATATTGAAAAAGCTTCCACTAAAATCCCTAGTGACAACACAGCAATGTTGCTGCTCCTGTATTTCACAAAGAGAATGGAAATCCAGAGAGAAAATGACTCTCTAAAAGATTTCCCTTCTCCTACAAAGCTCACTTGGCATGATGTCATGGCGTAACTTCTCCACTAGTGAGAAGCGAGCTGTGTGAGCACCAAACATCGAGGTGCCTGCTGTCCCTAAAGTCCAAAAAAAAAGGAGTGCTTGTGCCAGGGCACAAAACAGAGCCCGACAGAGATCAGTTTTGAGCCCCCCTTTAAACAAGCATTGACATAGCCAATAGGTCTCGCTTTTGGGATCTTATAAGTATTTAGTTATGCAGCACAATATCCTTGGTGCAACAACATCAACTGTTGCATGGCTAAGCACTTATAAGGTCCCAAAGGCGAGACCTACTGGCTATGCAATGCTTGTTTTTCTAATGGCCTTGTCACCATTGTAGGGGCAGGGGAGAAATGGTTTTAAATCCATGTTTAAGAAATCTATCGCTTTTAATAAGTACTTTTACGTGCAGCACTGTCATGAGACCTATTAATATCTAAGCTTCCAAATGTTAATACAAACATTTTCAAGTTCCAACTCGTGCATGAACTCTAAGAGCCAAGGCTGACCCTTGGCTCAGATGTCGATTTTAATTGGGTATATAATCATCTCTGGGTTGAATAGAGCCAGTGATGTGTCATATGAGATATCACCACCAGGCACATGTCTACACGCAAATAAGCTTTCGCTCTTAATGTCCATGTAGTATCTTTAAGACTTTGAACATTTTTTTTTTTTTTTTTAAAAGCCAAAAAGTTTTCTTTCTCTATTTTGCTGTCATGCATTCTCTAGTACATATGCAGTCCTGAAACTATTCATTGTTCCCTCTTTCATTTTTTGCATTATTTCCTTGCCTTTTCCGTTACTGTGATACTTTCACCACCCTTTTAATTATGTTTAACTTGTGGTAATTTCATTGTAATGTTTTCATTTCGTTTTGTATTCAATATATCCCTTTATCTTTCTCTTCTGTTTTACATGAGGTTAACACCTTAGCTGCGTGTAAATATCCCTCCCCAGTGCTGCGCTGTCCATTGGAACTAGTGCTGAATGGACGTCCAATGGACGTGCGCAGCACTGGGGAGGTAGCGCTCGTGACGACCGTTGGCCATCAGCAGCGCTTAAGAGGTTAATATCGAGGCTCAAGGTCAAGTCAGAGTAAACAAATGAAAGAGTTAAGTTACTTATTGAAACCTTTTTTGCGTGTTCCAGTAAGCGCTAAGCCGAGATTGGAAAGGGGGGGGTCGTTCGCCCACCGCACATATGGCAGGGTGCCGGCCCCCTCACCCCCGCACCCTCGGTGTTGGGGGCGTGCCCCTCCGCCGCGTTGTGATGACGCGACGGGTGCGCCCCCACCACCGATTGGTGCTGGCTCCCTTGTTGACCCGGAAGCAGATCTAATTGCTTCCGGGTCGGGGAGGGGGAACCAGAGGGGTTAAAAGGCCAGGGGAGCACGGGCGGCGCCCTCTTGCTCCCGCGCTCCAACCAGGATTGGCCCTTCGCCCATCGGGGCTCAAGCGAATTTATCCCCACCCACCAGCCCCTGAATCAGCATTTTGTAATTATGTGTTGGGTTTGTGGTAACAATTTTTAGGGTCGTAATTTTCACAGTAATGGTGTTAAAGTTGTTTTTTTCTTAGGCCTTTTTTCCCGTTTACAGGCGTTAGTATTTGAGTGATGCTCGTGGTTGTACAGTAATCATTTTGCGTAAATGCTTTTTTCCTTAGGCCTTTTTCCTGTTTACAGGAACATAATTGTCGTATTTATTGACATGTCATTGGTCAGGCGGTAAGGTCATGATCGGTGAGCAGTCAATTTAAGGTCCTTAGGGGACGTCTCCATTCTTGAATGGGGTCACCCAGGGGGAGGGGAAAATGTTCTCTCCCAGAACTCCAGGGGCGGTACATTCGCTTGGTTGGATGGGTGTGGGGGAGGGGGAGTCACGCTTTCTTTGGGCTGGTTAGCCACCCCGCACGTACACTATGACGTCATTAAACGGCGCAGAGAGCAAGGGCCCCCCCTCGTGGGTAATGGAATTCACGGAGCGTACGGGGGTAACCGGGAGGGGGGGAAGTATCCTCTCGGTAAACGGGCCCTCTGCGCATGCGCACTCAGACGTGATACGTGTGCATTTATCACAGCTGCTCGGCGCGCTGCTGCTTCTGTCTACTAAAGCCTAGGCTTACCTCGGCTCTCCTGAGGTGGGCAGGGCTGCTTCTGGGCCTGTCCGAGCTGGCCAATAGGCAGGAAGTCCTAAGTCTGCCGAAGCCAGGGGATACATGATCCCGAGGGGATACCACATATTATACAACACCGGCTTCAGCAATGGTGGCTGCTTCTTGCTTTAGTGAGGAAAAAAGATCGGACCATAACACAGGACAGTGACTTGCTAATCACGCCTGGCTTTGTTTACACATGGGATTTGTGAACTTATCTCATCTTTCACTTTGCAACCCTCTGCTGCCAACGCACCGGAAAGATGTTTAGAAACATTCTAACTGCATGGTGAAAAGTTCGTGCTATGAGCCAGCCAAGCCTCTGCAGCTCAATTACTAAATTGTGCCAAAACTATTAAGAAACGAGGAATTACCTCTATAGGCAGTGTCTCCAAACCACGCCTGCTATTTAAGGAAATGAGGCAAGGGTTCCAGTTCATTAAACTTTTTGTAAACCACATATTCAAGCCTAAAAGATCGTCAGCGTGCTCAATAAAACAAAACTTAAAAACAATTGCATTTTGTTTTTGAATTGCTGCTTAGATCATCACTTCCATTGTTTTGTTAAGTAAATAGTGGCAAGATGGCAGTGAGGCTTGCATTGTGTGCAGGGCGTTCCAAAGATCTTTCGAGCTTTCCCAATCACTTGCGTGCACCACGAGTGCATGTACAGTCCTGGGACCTCAATCTTACTGCACTGTATGATTGAGCAACATACGTTAGTAATGTAAATAAACATGGGTCTTGGTAAAACAATACGCTTGCTTTTAGCAAAAGCTGTGCAAACAAAATAAGCACAGGCTTTAGCATCTAAAAATTATCGATTTTCTTCAGATGGAGTTGACACAATGCCTCAAATCATCCGCAAGATAAGATTCACAAAGACTGGCAGCAAACGGGAATCAGGTGAAACCCAGTGCACTGTTAAAAACATGAAAGCTCAGGCCTAGAAAACACTCAAGTAATTTCTTCTTACATCTCTGAAATATCTGGCATAAAGTGGGAGAGAAACATACAGCCAAACCTAAAACGTGAAACAAGTAAAATCATTCTTTTAACCTTCCCTTACTCTAGGCTTACAAGCAAGGACAAAATCCAGTCCAGTACCAATTTAAGAACTGTAGTCATCCATTCTCCTTAAGACAGGGTTCAGATCCAGAATTGACAACCTCAGCACACATTAAACAAGCATTTGCAATGCAATACCACTGGCATTACTGAAAGTTTGAGCTACTGGCATTGCATTATTATTTGCAACGCCAATAGCATCAACGTTCAGTAATGCGAGACCTATTGCATTGAAAATGCTTGTTTCATTAAGTCTTCATTGTTTCCATACTTGTCCTCTTTACTTGCTGACATCTATTCCCCCTTCCACCACCCAGTTTCTTGCACAAGCCTTCCCCTTCAATGTCTGTTTTTTTAAATACATGTTTTGGAAGGGTCCTGCAGCTGCATTTAACTGGCAGACTTTTCCTGTCTCTAAAGGAGCTTTGGCACACTTTTAATTTCTTTCTTTTTTTTTAAATTTCAACTCAAATATGGGTATCCCCACTTTGGACTGGTAAATAAAAATATTGGTGGCTGCATCATGGTGCATGAACTTGCATCCTGAAGCACTCACACACATGCTCTGCCAACTTAGGTTGAACAAAGCAAACACAAGGAGATGATGGACGGAGAGCTGAAGATTTTCAGACACTCACCCCCAGACATGACCGGGCAGTTCGGGCTGGACTGTTCCCATGAGGCACAGGGTCAGGACTGATTTGCATATAGCTGTGTCTGAACTGTGGTGGCAAAGTGAGCTAAAGAAGAATAATGGATTCAACCCAGATCTCTGACTGGGGATGAGTGTCTGGAAAGTTTCAGCTCCCCGTCCATCATCTCCTTGTGTTTGGTTTGTTCGCCCTAAGTTGGCAGGGTATGCCCAGACGTGGGTCCCCTGCTCACTTTGCCACTGGATTCAAGCTAGCCTGGCTGATGAGGGTTGTTAGTCCGAAACCGGTCCCAGGATGCTTGTTTCTCGTCCAGGGAAGACTTGGCTTGGCAGTTTGGGCTGGACTATTCCTATGAGACACAGGGTCAAGACTGATTTGCATATAGCTGGGTCTGAACCGAGGGTGTGAAATGAGCGCCCCACTGTACTTATGGTGCAAGCCAGGCGCGCGTGCCAGCGGCACGCCGAAGGCGCACCAAAGGCAAGCCCGTCTGCGCCCGTCCCCGCCCATCGGAGACCAGGGACCAGACCCCCTGCCCCGCCCCCCGGAAAGCAAACTATTCATCTCAGGTACGACTACCAGACACTTCAGAATCTAGAGCCAACCACTGAGGCTCCCTGCCTCCACGCTATGTGTCCTAATAATATCGCCTCTAGTTGCTCACACTGCCACTTTAAACTAAAACCTTCAACGAAACTATATTTCTATTCTCGTTCACCTATAAAAATGTATCTTCTAAACTGCTGTTCCCTGATAAAACATGCAGTAGAAATATCACTCTGTAAAGATGCGACTGAGACAGGAACTGCAGTTAGTATGTTTATTCAGGAGAGAAGAGAGCCGTCCAGCATGAAGGACAGGAAAGGCAGCTGCAACTGCCAAACAGGGAACACAGGAGGAGAATGCACAGTACAGGAAGAACCCACTGGTGACATAGTGGGGTTCCAACAAGTATTGCGTAATGACAAGTATTGCACAATACAGATCACCACACACCTCCCCCCTTTCTTAAAAAAAAACAAGAAGAAACTACAAAGAATGGTAAATCATACATAGTCGCGAAATCTGTTGGGTTTAACAATCAATCTGGTGCTTTTCCTTAAACTATTGTCAACTTGGATATTGGGGGTAGGAACAGTTGCACGAGAAGCACGAGAGGGATCTCTGGCAACGCGGGAGGTGCTCCACCAATTTCCATTTGACAATTTGACAGCATTTTTGCGAACTTCCACAACTTGTTGGGAATCAAGGAACTTAGAAAGACCTTTTTTAACAGTGACAGGGTTCTTAATCTTAACCCAGTCACCAGCATGAATACTATGAAAAGACCTCTTAACATGTTCCATGTCACGAGGCAGAGGACTGGAAGATTTCTTGTTGGCACAATCCCATGCCAGTTCCAAGTCACAACCTTTGTGGAGACTCTTAACCATCCAAAAGGGAAAAGCTTGGGAAGAAGCTTTCCTTCCTCTCATCAACTCAAAGGGGGAGAAGCCTGTAGCAACATGCGGGGAAATTCTATAAGACCATACAAGATCTTTTACAGCTTGGAAAATACAGCTATTGGAATTGAAGGCGGCCTGCACACATTCAACAATAACTCTATTGAACCTCTCGGTTTTGCCATTGCTCTGGGGGTGATACAAGGGAGTTCTAGTGTGTTTGATGCAACAGTTGTTCAAAAAGACACTCATTTCCATGGAAGTAAATTGAACCCCATTGTCGGTAAGGATTTCTTCAGGACAACCCTCCCTCAGAAAAATTTTAGTCAGGCAATCAATAACACTCTTTGAATTGGGGATATTGATAGGTTCAACTTCAACCCACCTGGAGAGATGATCCACGAGAACCAAGAAATACTTGGAAGTGTTGGGAAGGACATGGAAAGGACCCAGGAAATCCAGGCCAATTTTTTGCCAAGCTCTGCTGGGTGGGGGAACAACAGAATCACAAACACCTTCCAAAACAAGGACTTTGTCACTGGTGTTACAACGTGTGCAAAGTTTGACAGCATCTACAATTTGATTATCCATTCTTGGCCACCAGAAATTTGACCTGACATTTCTTTTGGTGATAGTGGCACCCAGATGACCAGAATGAGCATCGGCAATAATTTTATCTCGGTAAGCAGAGGGAGGAATGAATTTATTGCCCCTAACAATTTTGCCACTTTCCAAGGAAAGTTCGGAATTGATTTTCCAATAAATTTGAAGCTCAGGGGAAAGAGATTTTTCCTTGGGCCAACCTTTCTGTATGAAAGAGACAACATCCTTAAGTACAGTATCATTCTCAACAGCATTAACCCAATCATTCTCAGCAAAGGAAATGGAAATTTGTGAAATGTTGGCCACAAAACACTCTTCAATTTCTGTTTCCCACTCATCTTCGTTAGGTTCTTGTATGGGTAATCTGGAAAGACAGTCCGCACGTTTGTTTTTGCCCCCAGGAATGTAAACAACTTTGAAGTTGTATTCCAAAAGTTTAGTGGAGAGTCTAGCCAACCGTGCGGTTGTGCGCTTGACATTTCTGCCGGAAAGAATGTCGACAAGAGGTCGGTGGTCAGTTTGAAGAACAAATGGTCTGCCCCACAAGTAAGATTTAAACTTTTCAACACTCCATGCGCAGGCCAGCAGTTCTTTTTCAATAACAGAATATTTGCGCTCGACAGGACGAAGAGTCCTGGAGGCAAACCCCACAGTAAATTCTTTACCAAAGGCTAGTTGAGAAAGAACAGCTCCTAGGCCATACTCACAGGCATCGACAGTAACAAAGGTTTCTCTGTTGCCATTGAAGGGCTGAAGAGCAGGAGCTTTGGTGATGTGTTCTTTGATGAGCTGGAAACCTTTCTCACACTCATCAGACCAGCTGAAGGTGGCACCTTTTTTGAGTAAAAGTCTAAAACACTCAGTGGTCTTGGCGTAGTCTCTCATGAATTTGGAGTAGAACTCACAGAGACCGAGGAAGGACAGAAGCTGCTCTTTGTTAGAGGGAGCAGGGGCGTCAATGATACTCTTAACTAGACCTGGCCTGGGCTTAATACCACATTCCGAGATGGTATGACCAAGGTATTCTACTTCTCTAGTTTTGAACACACATTTACTCTTTTGTAGGGTGACACCTCTTTTTTCCAAGATGTTGAAAACTTGGTCAATGACTAGATTATGTTCGTGTTCAGTTTGGGTGAAGATGAGGATGTCATCCTGAAAGACGACAACATTAGAGAGTTCCTCAAACATTTCAGACATAATACGCTGAAAAACCGCGGCGGCAGACGCCAACCCAAAGGGGAGGCGACGAAACTGAAAAACCCCATCAGGAGTTACAAAAGCGGTGAGATGTCGAGAGAGTGGGTGTAACTCAATCTGGTGGTAAGCCGCCTTTAAATCAAGTTTAGAGAACCAAGTAGACGAGCCTACTTTAGCTATCAGATCCTCAATACGAGGGAGGGGAAAACCATCGACCCAGATAGCTTCATTGAGGCTGCGTAAGTCCACACACATCCTGAGATCGCCAGACCTTTTTCTGGCAAGAACAATGGGAGAAAGCCATAATGTGGACTCTACCTTTTCAATGATTTCTTGCTCGCATAGCGACTTAAGATGTTTGGACAAATCTTCTCTGATACTGAGGGGAACGTTCCTTAGCTTGTGTTTGATTGGAGAGACACCATCTTTGACCTTGATAAAGTGTTGGAAGTTGGTGATCTTGCCTAAGCGATCTTCAAAAATTTTTCCATATTTGTGCTCCCAAAATTCACTATTAAAAATGTTGCAGATGGGGGAAGATGCAGGAGAAGAAAGATTGCACCCTTCAATGAATACAGGATTGGGTAGGCCGGGTTTAATGGTGACGCCAAATTCTGCCTGATGTATAAGCCCTAGAACATTGATACCACGTTTGGCAACATAGACTTTCCCCTTAATGGACTTGCCAAAGATGGAAATTTCAGCCAAGAAATAGCCTAAAAGGTTGATTCTGCTTCCTTCAAAGGCCACAGAAAGGACGTCAGGAGGAAGTAGACATTTATTTTGCCAAAAATTGGAATACTTATCATAGGAAACAATGGTGATGCGAGCACCGGTGTCTACCAGTAGTAAAATATGGTGACTGTCAATGGTGGCATCCACTTCAGGATCAGGGACGAGAAAGGTACGGCTGATGGTGTCATTATCTTTTACTACAACAACATATTCCTGATTGGTGACATCACATTCAGAATGATCGGAAGGGAACTCAAGGGGATTGGAGTTTTGGAAGAAATCATTTTCACACATGACGCTGCGTACATTACCTCTTCTTCCTCTCATGCAGACCCTAGAAAAATGACCATTTTTCCCACATTGAGTGCATTGTTGATTGGCAGCGGGACAATTTTTAAAGTTGGAAGCATGATAAGAAGAACCACATCTATAACAGAAAGTACTTTGGTTAAATTGTCTAATAGGAGTGAAGGGTCTTCTAAAACTGGTGTTTCCCATTCTTTTGAAATAGCCACGAGAGTCGCGAGGAGTTGAAATGGGGGGTTTGATGGGAAAGGACACCTTGGTGGAAACAGCACTAGAAATGGAGGTATTGGAAAGAGAAACTTCCAATTGTTTAGAATCTTCTAAAGATGTTTCGATACTTTTGGCTATATCGATTGCTTTGTCAAGAGAGGGATCTTTGCAGGACAAAAGTTTCCCTTGGATTTGTTTGCAGGAGCAACGAGCAACAAGCTGGTCTCTGATAAGCTGAGAAGTGAAATTGTCAAATTCGCATTTAGATGCAAGAATTTTTAAGGCTGTAACAAAAGTATCAATGCTTTCTTCGGGTTTCTGAGCTCTAGTGAAAAATTTATAACGGTGTACAACCATGTTTTTAGTTTTAACAAAATACTTATCTAACTTAGCTATGGCTATTTCAAATTCATCGGGAGTTTCGCCAGTAGGTGGAACATAGACCGGTAGATGGTCAAACACATTTTGCCCCTCAACGCCAAGATGATAATACATTAGACTCTTTTTTCTTTCTGCGCGGTATCTAAGACCATCAATTGCCCCTAAATAGGCCATAAAGGATCTCAACCAAAGTTTCCATTCTAGAGGAGGATCTCCAGGAGTCTGAAGAAAAGGAGCAGGAGGAGATACATTTTGCATTGCGAGATCTTCTATTTTTCCTTTAGGTTGAAGGAATAAAATACAAATGGGAACAATAAAACAACAGAAGAGAGAAAAAGAGAAAAAAAAAATGTTGTTGTAAATATGGTAGTTCAGAAGCGTGTAGTAGCTGTGCACGTCAGCGTGTAGATAAAGTACATGTGACAGCTGTGCACGTCAGCGTGTAGATGACATCAGCGTGTAGATAAGATGCGTGCGACAGCTGTGCACGTCAGCGTGTAGATAAAATACGTGCGGTAGCTGTGCACGTCAGCGTGTAGATGAAATACGTGCGGTAGCTGTGCACGTCAGCGTGTAGGTAAAATACGTGCGTGAGAAAGTAGGTTAACTTCTTTGTAGAATGGTTAAGCTGTGTGCTTGAATTGCGCACGTTAGCGTTAAAGTATTTAAGGTTGTGCACATCAGTGTGTCAAAAACTGTGTGCGTCGGTATTCAAAGCTGTGCACATCAGCGTGTCAAGAGCTGTGTGCGTCGGTATTTAAAGCTGTGCACATCAGCGTGTCAAAGGCTGTGTGCGTCGGATGTACGATGAGACAAGGATGATGGAAATGAGAATAAAACGCGAAGCCCTTGTGACGTAATTGACACCAAAAGCGTCTTGTCGGTTTCCAGGGAAACGATGATGTTTGACTTGCGTGCTGGTGCTGAACGAGCGTACAGCTTTGGTTGCTGGGGAAACCAAAAGCGCGCTGACAAGGGGCGTCTCGCAGGTCGCGTGCTAGCGCTGAATGGACGAGAAGTTCCACGACGTCATCATTCAGTGGCGGAGCTTGAGAGTGAAAGAACAAGTAGCGAGGACGAACGCCGTGTCAGGTAAAAGCACAAACAGCATTTGGAGGTGGTCGGAAAGGAGTCGGAAGGCACAGGCACTGAGGCAGACAGCAGAGGTAACGGGGAAAAGTCAAACGTAGTGCTGGGAGACGTGTAGATGGTGCGAGGCAGTTGAACAGTGCATAGGGAAGTGCGCTAGGCAGATTTGATTGGAGCGCAGGACGAGGCAAAAAGTAGAAAGAAGTTGGGTGGCTGCGACGGCTCTCTAGGATGGCGAGTGAGAATAATAAGGGAAGAAGTACTCACAATGACGTAGATTGTAGATGTAGAGAAAGTTCAGAAGTTCAAACCGTTTCGTTTGAAGATGATCTGTGAGTGGCTCCAACAGCTGAGGAACAGCTGACCATCCTCGTCGTCAGTGTAAAGATGCTATTCAGGAGAGAAGAGAGCCGTCCAGCATGAAGGACAGGAAAGGCAGCTGCAACTGCCAAACAGGGAACACAGGAGGAGAATGCACAGTACAGGAAGAACCCACTGGTGACATAGTGGGGTTCCAACAAGTATTGCGTAATGACAAGTATTGCACAATACAGATCACCACACACTCCTCCTGGAGAACCTTAAGCCGGACGCTATCTTTCTTACGGAAACTTGGCTTAAGGAGGAGGCAGATGGCTATGTACTTCAGAGGGTGGACAGGAAAGAGGGAAGAGGCGGGGATAGGGATAATATCCAAAGACTGCTTCCAGCCGAAGTCCCTGACTGTGAAAGCATGAGTTTTACACTGGAATTTTCTCCCACCCTAACCTTCTCAGGCCTATGACTCTATCGGCTCCCTGGACAGATAGGCATGTTTATTGACTCTCTCCCCTCCCATGTTGCCGAGCTAGCTCTATCCCCTGCAAATTTTACGGTGCTGGGAGACATAAACATCCATTTAGACGACCCGTCTGACCATCAAGTGAAGGCCTTTCTGACCAACTTAGCCGCCCTTCAGATTACCCGGAAGGGATTCGAACCAACTCACAATAAAGGCCATCTTTTAGACACTGTTCTCAGCAATGACCATAAGCTCCACGTAGGCCTCCCAATCCCCCTTCCCTGGACTGACCATCTTTTGGTTCCGTTAGTGTAGGAAATATCGAACCCTCCCCCGGCCCCTACTCTCGCCCCATTAATGGGGAGGAACTGGTCGAAGGTAACAGTCAGCCAATGGACACACTCCCTTTTAGCCACCCATCTATCATTAGGGGATGACCCAGACTCATTGAATAGGAACTTTAATGAATGGATACAGACCTCGTTGGACTCCGTGGCCCCTTTGAAAATCCTTAAGAAACAAAACAAGTCCAAAGTTGCACCATGGTACACCCCTAAATTGAAGGGGCTAAAACAAAGGTGTAGGAAACTAGAGAGGGATTGGAGACAGACCACAGGGGTGCAAGATAGAAAGAATTATAGAGAAGCCATTAAGGAATATAAGGCCGAAATAACTCTGGCACAATCTTTGTTCTATGAGCAAAAGATAAGGATGGCAGCTAATGCCCCGAGGGAAATCTTTCAAATTGCTAAAACTCTGACTAAAATCCTGTTAAATCTCCCTGACCCTAAAGAAGCTCAAAATCGTTGTGACAAACAAGCAGAGTACTTCTTTAAAAAAATCCAGTTTATTTCCCTCTCCTTCACCTCAAATGAGCATAATTCCGCGGGTGCGGAGAACTCCCCAGCAAACTCCAACTGCCAGTTAATGGAATTGCCATTGCTTAACGAGGACTCCTTGAACGCTTTAATGTCAAGTGTCATCGGGCTCTCCCACTGACTCCACCCCTCGCGCCATCTGCTACTGGTCGCAGATATTATCAGACCACTCATTTTAAACATCTTGAATACTTCAATTACTACAGGAATAGTACCGTACACATGGAAGTGCGCACAGATCAGAGCACTATTGAAAAAACCAAACCTCGACCCGGCAACCATGGCTAACTATTGTCCGATCTCTCTTCTGCCTTGGGTGAGCAAGCTGCTTGAGAAGCATATTAATTCCATTCTAGTTAACTACCTGGAGTTTAATAACCTATTCCATGATTCTCAAGCAGGCTTCCGCCCCAAGCTCGGGACTGAGGTCGCCCTGCTGACAGTAACTGAGTTAGCTCGGAGGCACATGGATCAGGGCGGCACCACGGCAATTATGCTGTTAGACCTGAGTGCCGCCTTTGACACTGTGGACCATAACATCTTGGTTTCCCATTTAAGACACCTCGGAGTCACAGGTCAGGCCATCACCTGGTTGCAATCCTTCCTAGAAGGCCGGATGTTTCAGGTATCGGAGGGTGCCACTCAATCTAAATCATGGCCCCTCAATCGCGGGGTGCCCCAGGGCTCTTCCTTAAGCCCTACCCTTTTTAATGTGTATATGGAGCCCCTGGCAGAGATAGTGCACCCTTATGGCTTTGAAATTGTAACCTATGCAGACGACACCTAATTAGTGGTGGCCCTGAACCATCTCGAGGGCATGAGCAGTAATTTGGGCAGCTGTTTGGAAGCAATAACCAAATGGATGGCACTTTCTCATTTAAAATTAAATGGGGATAAAACGGAGCCGATGTTTCTGGGAAACTCCATGTCACCCAGAGCCACCACTGACTGGCCGATTTGCATGGGTACTCCTCCAGAGCCCAAAGACCAGATTAAAAGCCTTGGAATATGGCTAGATAACACCCTAAGCTTTATTCAGCAAGCCACCAAATTATCTGCCATTTGCTTCGGTCTGATGAGGGTACTGAGAAAAATTCTGCCTCTCCTTCCTTTTCAGGCTCGGAGGATAATGGTGTAGGCAATCATCCTGTCCCATCTTGACTACGGGAATGCCATTTATCTGGGCACTCCGGTGAGCTCTATTAAAAAACTCCAGGTCACCCAGAATGCGGCAGCGCGTCTCCTTTTGGGACTCACCCGAAGACACTCGGGGACTGCCGCCATGAGGAGACTGCACTGGCTGCCCATACAGGCTAGGATCAAATTCAAGGCAATGTGCATAGCGCACAAAGCCATGTGGCAGAAAGGTCCTGCAATGATCAGTGCCCTAGTCACCCCGTACCACCCTCCTAGATCTCTACCCTCCAGCACAACTGTTATATCCTGATCATCTCTTTCCCTGCTGCTCAGCCTGTGTGTGTGATGTCAACCTTTATGGCATCATCTAGGAAAATCAAACGAGCTAGATGCTTTTCTTGGAACGCCCCCTCCGTCTGGAATTCCTTGCCCCTCACCCTGCGAAGCGAACCTGATCTCCTAAAGTTTCGTAAAAATCTGAAAACATTCCTCTTTCAGTAACTCTCAGTCTGATGGCATTCCCTTCCACCGGTCCTTAGCGCTATGAGGCCTCCGGGTAGAAACGCGCTTTATAAAACCCCATTTAATTTCATTTCATTTCAGCTACATAATGATGATGGATTCAACCCAGATCTGTGACTGGGGTGAGTGTCTGAAAAGTTTCACTGCTCCGTCCATCATCTCCTTGTGTTTGCAATATATGTCTTTCACAGTTGGTGCTCAAGAAAGAGAGGTAGGACACCAAAAAAGCCTTCAAGAAACATTTGTTCTATTAAATAAGGGAGGGGGATTGATTTCACTTTCTGTGCAGTTGAATGATGGGAAATCCAGGGATGTCAGTTCCAGTGCAGATGGAAGATAGTAAATACAGCGATATCACTTTCTTTGCATATGGTTCATGGTAATCACTCCTCCTGCTTGGCTTCTCCTGGAAAAGAAAGTTTTGATGGGACACCAGTGATTTTACTTCCTGTACGGATGGGTGATTGGAAATCCAGTGATGTCACTTTCTACACAGATAGTTCCTACATATAGTAGAGTGTGATCACTTCACAAAAAACAAAAACGTTTATTGTTCTATGTAATTTTGAAACATTACAAACCATCTTTGGCAAATTAATTCATCCTAATTAAAAGAAGTACATTTCATTAAAAGAGTATAAGTGTGTATTCAGGTGCATATGTTTACAATCACACCCCCTCAGCTTGGTGAAGTTAATTTGAAGCAGTTACATCTGACTTGAAATGTTTAAAATTGCAGTTTCATGCAAGAATTTCAATGCTTTTTCATTTGACTTGAGAGAGACTTCTAGTAACAACTTGGGGAACTGCACCTTCATGAAAGAATCAATCCTTATGGCTGACTCGTTATCACAAATCAATTTTGGCAAATTTATGTATCCTAGGGAAAACATGCACAAATCATTTAAATAGTAAAGGTGTGTGTGCAAATGTATATGTTAAAGCCAAACATCCTCAGCTTGGTGAAGGGCTTACTTGAGAGGATCCTCTAGTCATTACTTGTAGAATTGCAAATCCATGAAAGAATTTCAATGCTTTGCTTCAGAATCTATTTCTCTAGATAGATAGATAGTTAGATGGATGGCTGGATGGATGGATGGATGGATGGCTGGATGAATTGGGACCTTTCGCCAAATATCTTTATCTATTGGTTTGCATTTTGATTCTTTCTACCACAGCCAATTGCATAAGGCAGTGGGTCTACTACTGGGGCACAAATAGTGCCAGTCAAAAAACAGCTTCCCAACAATATGTGTGATTCAACAAGCATAGACTTCTATTACCTATACATGCTTGATGCTGTACGTTCAATGTGATTGTCTTCACAAGTCTTCCACAATAATAAAGACATTTATTACAAGGTGCAATATTGATTCATCAGCATATACCGGCTTTGGTATGTTTACGTATGCTACAGAAAAGAAGCACAATTTATTACAGTAGAAAATTTACATTTTTATGTGGAAGCTGCACCCCCACAACTTGGCGAAGGACATTTTAAGCAGTTGCATCTGATTTGTGAGGGACCTTTAATAAAGTTTTGAAGGGATCTGGCTTTGTTAAAGACTTCAAGCTGGTGTTTCAGGTAGTGCAAGCAAGCAGTCAGGCTTCTCAGGGAGGTCATGTGGGTGGCATGGGCTCAACGCTTAGCAACCACCAAACATGCATAATAATTTCAATGTCAAAACCAGTGCTTGCCTTTTTTAGCAAAGAAAGTACTTTATAAACTCAGCTCAGTACAACGTACTGCACAATTAAGTCCAGTTCACAGGGCCACGATTCTTCATTGTGGTGTTGCAACCAATCACAGTCAAAACTTTATGCATATTTTAGGGTGTCATAGGAGAAAAGACTGCTTCCAACTGATTGGTCGTATGAGCAATCCAATATGGCATTTCATCGTACTTTTGTAGGTGCTTTTCCAATAATAGTGTTAATAGTTGTTTCACTAATTGCACTGCATTATGTGCATATTGTGCTGGTCCATGAGCAACTGCTACTATAGCAGTTGTTTGTAAGGCATACTTTTAAAGTCACCTATAGACAGTTGCAATCTGAGTTAACAAGTGTCTTACTTCTGCAAATGTTAGCTTCGGGTATGGTGTCTATCCAGCCAGTACGGGTCAGGTGCCTTTACATTACTTAAAGGACCCATTCTGATGTTCAACACTACATGAATGAGGCAGCTGAACATCAAACCATCCTTAGTGTTCATGACCTCTAAGTTGAAATAGGGTTCATCTTTAGGTGGAAGTGCTGCAGCTCTCTATGAATGAGTTTCCCAGTGTTGGGTCTACAGCATTGGTACTCTCAAACTTTCTCTCGGGGCCAAATTTACAGTGTGGTGTGTGTCTGAGGGCTGCACCGGTGGGGGCGGGGTCAGTGGAGTGGGGGCATGGCTAGAGAAACAAAATAAACTGTGACCATGAGGTTGCACAGGTCCCTGCAGCGGACGCCTTCGTCCACTGAGCTACCAGACCCGGCATACACACATCTCTCTCTCTCTCTGTCTCTCTGTCTCCCTTCGTCCATTCCCCTCTCTCTCTCTATGTCTATCTCTCTGTCTCCCTCTCTCAGTCTCCCTCCCTCTATCTCTCTCTCTGCCTCCCTCTATTCCTCTCTCCCCCTCCCTGTATCCCTCTGTCTCACTCATTCTAACTCCCTATCTCTCCCTCACTCTGACAGACTTACTCCCTCTCCCTCTCTCTCCCTTTCTCACTCCCTCTCTCTCCCTCTTTCTCCTTACCTCTACCTCTCTCCTTCCCTCTCCCTCCCTCTCCTTCCCTTTCCTTCCTTCTACCTCTCCTTCCTTTCCTTTCCTCTCCTCTCCTTCCCTCCCTCACTCTCCCTCATTCCCCTTCCCCCTCTCCCCTTCACCCTTTCCATCCCTCACTCCCCTCTCTCCCTACCTCCCCTTCCCTCTCTCCCTCCCTCACTCCCCTTCCCTCTCTCCCTCCCTCACTCCCCTTCCCTCCCTCCCTCCCTCCCTCACTCCCTCCCTCCCTCCCCTTCCCTCACTCTCCTTCCCTCACTCCTTCCCTCACTACCCTTCCCTCACCCCCTCCCTCACCCCCTCCATCACCCCCTCCCTCACTCCCTTTCCTCACTCCCTCACTCCCTCCCATTCCCTTACTCCCTCACTCCCTCACTCCCCTTCTCTCACTCTCTCCCTCACTCCCCTTCCCTCACTCCCTCCCTCACTCCCTCCATCCCCTTCCCCTCACTCCCCCCTCACTCCCTCCATCCCCTTCCCTCACTCCCTCCATCCCCTTCCTTCACTCCCTTCATCCCCTTCCTTCACTCCCTCCATCCCCTTCCTTCACTCCCTCTCTCACTCCCCTTCCCTCCCTCACTCCCCCTGACTCCCTCACTCCCCTTCCCTCCCTCCCTCCCTCACTCCCCTTCCCTCACTCCCCCCTCACTCCCTCCATCCCCTTCCCTCACCCCCTCCATCCCCTTCCTTCACTCCCTCCATCCCCTTCCTTCACTCCCTCCATCCCCTTCCTTCACTACCTCCCTCCCTCTATCTCCGTCCCTCTTCCTTTGTCTCCTTCTCTTTCCCTCCCCCTCGCTCTCCCTCCCTCTACCTCCCTTTCCCTCCCTCCGTCTCCCTCTGTCTCCCTCCCTCTACCTCCCTCTGTCACCCTCTGTCATCTCAGCCTGGGCTGAGACAGCTTCCCCGGCACGCACACACAGCCGCACCCGAGCACTTCACAGGTCTTTAAAAGATCTTTTGCATGTTAATGAGGCTTTGCTGTATTTCACCTCCTCTTAGCGCCCCTGCAGCTTCATTCTGACTATCACTGGAATTAATCGCCCGGCCCCCACGGAGCAGCAGACAGTGGTTGCAGACACTCTTTGAATTCTTTTTTTTTTAACTTGGGTACGATGTCTCAAGGTCCGCGGGCCGCCACGGAAGGCTTGCCGGGCCGTACTATGAGTACCCGTGGTTTACAGCATCAAACTCCAGCCATAAGTAAAATATTTTCAAAGGGAATGCAGCATGTGCATTTACAACAAATGTTACACCACTCCTCATTTTAGAAATACCCCTAGTAAGGAGATGTTGCTTGACTGGTGCCATAAAGTTTACCCCACAGGAACAGGAGTTTGTGCCCCGCTCATCAAACAGATTCAATAAACATGAGATTCAAACAATATAAATAAAAATGGGGAGCAACTTTTTATAAGTCAAGTGCCTTACAAACCTACAGTAGGAAACACCTTTGTAACTTGAAGGAGGTACTCGATATTACCACTGATTCTCTACTAACTGTAATACTTGGTTTCTTGAGTGTGCCATCCAAAAGTACTCGAGCATCTAGAAAATGAATGTCCTGTGTTGGGCTCCAAATGAAACGTTTTCCAGATTACTATAAACACAGATTTCTGTTTTCTAGATCACCTGGCAGTAAGGACTCAGTCAATGTGCCAACAGAAGATTAAAAAATATTTGAACTGCAACCAACCCACAACCCAATGAGAAATATTTGAGTGAGATGCGTTTCAGAGAACAATCAACCAAATAAGATATTACAGGGGTAGTTAGTGGAACCCCAAATTCTCTTTCATTAAGGGAGAACACATCAAGAACACTACAACATGATAGATCCATTTAAAACATGTATTTAAAAATCAACCCTAGTTTAGGGCACATTATATGAATTGTAACAACAATAAAGGCAACTAGAAATTAATGACATCATGGGAATAGTAGTGGAAGCGGCAGTAGAAGATCTCACAAAAAAAGTGGAAAAAAATACATCAGGACTCTGGAGATTGAACCAGAAGGAAACAGAATTGACTGACCAGCTTGAAAGCTTAGAACACAATGCCAGAAGAAACAACATCAGGATTTTAAATACCCGAGAAGATCTTGACGGAGGAGATAAAAGAGCCTTTGTTATCAATCTTCTTAACAAACTACATGCAGAACTTGAGAAAGAGTCCCTAGAAAGCGATGTTCAAAGAGTCCACCGAGACCCCTTCACTAAAAGACCTGGTAAAAAAAAACAGGAAAATCTTAGTAAATTTTAAATCCTATATGATAAAAGAAAAGATTCTGGCAGAAGGTCTTAAAAAAGGAGTCTACAATAAAGGAGATTGGTCTTTCCGCATTAGATCTGACATCTCGCTCACCACACAGGATAGGCAGTGGGATTTGGGGAAGCATATACAAGAGTTGAAGAGCTTGGGTGCAACCGCAAAACTCCAATTCCCTGCCTCCCTGAAGGTGATGTGGAAAAATAAAATGTATAACTTTAGAGACCCCACTGAACTGAGCTCTTGGCTTGATCAAATTAAAAGCACATCCAACTGAAAACTCCAGTTTTTTTTATATCCGCCTGGAAAGAGAGAGAGTTCGAAACAGAGGTATTCCAGTATACCTCTAGAGTCAAGGGAGGGTTCCCCAGGGTGGGAAGGAGTGTGTGGGGTTGAAAACGAAAATGAAAACAATAAATATAATATAAAGCACAGGGGTTATTTTTAGGCACTGGGTGGGGGAGCATGTGGAGGGAAAAAAATGTCCTCATTTACGAAAAAACTACTGGAACCATAATTTACTTCTTTAGAGAGTTACAGGAAGCATGTTCAAACAACGCCCTTTTCTATGACAGACCTGGGTAGATCAAAAAGCTTCAAAATACTATCCTGGACCGTGAACGGGCTTTAGTTCCCCTCAAGAAGAAGAAAAATCTTAGAGTACCTGCGCCTTGGGAACTATGATTTGTTGGTCATTCAGGAGTCACATCTTTGTAAAGAAGATTGGGTAGGGATACTTAGGTCAAAAATGGATAGAACATTGTATCTACACAACACAGACCTCTCCCACGAAAGGAGTTGCTATTATTTTTTTAAAAACACCACAAGTAATCCTTGAAAATGTGATAGTAGACCCACACGGCAAATGGACAATTGCCAGGGCAAAAATGAACAACTCCTGGTTTACTTACTCGGGATACTATGGTCCTAATCTCGACGATCCGTCCCATCTACAATCTCTGTTTCTTCATTTAGTTAATGTTATTAACCCCATTATATTGGGGGGGGGGGGTTTAACGTAGTGTTGGATCCTAGGTACGATTCTACGCCTAAAAGAGCTGCAGGGGCCACACAAAGTACACGTACAATTCTGAAGCAACTAAGGTTAGATATAGGCCTTCTGTATATATGGGAGTAAAGAGACACAATCCGGGGATGGCTCAATTGTTGGGGGAGAGAGGTGTGGGATTTCCTGTGCAACAGGCAGCGTGATGGATGATAAAGGCGTGACCAATGATGGAAAACTTTGGGTTGGACGTTTATCAACAGAGGTTTTTAGAAGTTCAATGGACAACCTGCGTCCCGCACGTCTTTCTGCCAGGGCAATTTCCCTATCAATATCCGGAGGCAGTCGTTTAAAATAGGTATCTAGGGGGCCCATGATAGCAGCCCCTGTCTCATTCAAAGAGGGCAGCAAAGTAGGAGTGTTTATAGAACAAGCCATATTAACGACCCTCTTACCACCTCAATAAATAAAAGCAGGATAGGTCACTAACACTACCAACAAAGAAGAATACCAGTTCAGTAAATGTCAGTGGGGTGGCCCAGCCCAGCCTCCTTCGGCCCTTGACGGCCACAGATGGTCCCACCCTTGTCCCGGGCTTCTCCCGGCGCCCTCCCGTGCGCTCCCGCGCAGCGGTGGTGTGGTCCACTTAAAAAGTTATTTGGACAAATACGAATGGCTCTTTTGATCACCCGGTGCTTAGGGGGGTGGGGCTAGCAGGGAGAGCGGCCAGGTGTGCTCAATCGGCCGGCAGGGACTCCTGGAACATTGAGTCCCTGCACTTGCTCGCAGCCCTGCTTAGCCCTTTCTGCGCCCTGAGCAGTCCTTGGCGCTTACTTGGTCCTGGCAGTGAAGCGGGTCCCGCGGAGCGGGAACCGCGAGGTGTGGGGTCAAAAATCCAGAGTTTGGTGAGCTGGACACAGAGAGCAGACCAGCGGCAGCAGACAACTCGAAAGACAGAGGGTCCCGCTGAAAGAAGGAAGAGGTGGGTCTTTTAATCACCCGGTGCTCAGGGGGGCGGGGCTAGCAGGGAGAGCGGCCAGGTATGCTCAATCGGCCGGCAGGGACTCCTGGAACATTGAGTCCCTGCACTTGCTCGCAGCCCTGCTTAGCCCTTTCGCGCCCTGAGTAGTCCTTGCCGCTTCCTTGGTCCTGGCAGCGAAGCGGGTCCCGCGGAGCGGGAACCGCGAGGTGTGGGGTCAAAAATCCAGAGTTTGGTGAGCTGGACACAGAGAGCAGACCAGCGGCAGCAGACAACTTTCTCAGGACTATGACTTCATTCCTGTATCTCTGAAATTGAATGAACAACTCCTGGTTTACTTACACGGGATACTATGGTCCTAATCTCAACGATCCGTCCCATCTACAATCTCTGTTTCTTCATTTAGTTATTGTTATTAACCTCATTATATTGGGGGGGGGGGGTTTAACGTAGTGTTGGATCCTAGGTACGATTCTACGCCTAAAAGAGCTGCAGGGGCCACACAAAGTACACGTACAATTCTGAAGCAACTAAGGTTAGATATAGGCCTTCTGGATATATGGGAGTAAAGAGACACAATCCGGGGATATCAGGGTGAAGGTTTACCTTTCATAATAAAAAATGTGGCCATCGATCCAGGATCGACTTTTTTTTGGTTGACTGCACTACCAGTAAAACATTTCTAAAGTCACTCATCTTCCAGAACATTTGTCTGATCATTCAGCTGTTCTTCTGGAAATTGTTTTACCAAAGAGTCCCCACCTCGTAGATGGACATTAAATCACTCTTTACTACTTGAACCACTAATTATTGACAGGCTAAACAAAGGATACTAATGACTTTTTTTACTCAACACAAACTCTGCACCTTCCCACATAGTTTGGGATACATATAAGGCCTTTCTGAGAGGTGTATTAACCTCTCTCTCTATAGCCCAAAACAAAAAAGTCGGGGAGGAAATTAAAACGTTAGAAACAAAAATACTCCAAAAGCAGGTAGCGTTAGAACATGCACCGAATGATGTAAATAATTTACAGAATCTCTCTATGGCCAAAAATTAGCTAATGTTTTATTTGGAAGAAATAACAAAAAAAATATGGGAAGCAAGTAGGTTGTAGCACCACAAATATGGAGAAGGGTGTGGCAAATTTCTCGCGTGGAAAGCCAAAGCGGACCACTCCAGAAATATGGTGAAAGATCTTAAGTGTCCGGTCTCTGGAAGAATCATTTCAGAGGATACAGAGATCGAGGAGGCATTTGCTTCTTTTTTCAGGATCTCTTCTCTGAAGATTTTTCCCCGAGCGAAGAACATATCGAGAACATTTTCACAGGTCTGCAACTTCCCACACTTCCTGACTCTGATAGAGACAACCTGAGCAACCAAATTACTTTAGAAGAAGTCTTACACACCATTAAAACTCTGAAGAAAGGAAAAGCTGCAGGCCCTGACGCTATCCTGAATGAAATATATAATTCGCTTATAGAAGAGTTAGCTCCAATTCTGCTTCAGCTATTCAATTCTGCTTTTTTATCCGCTCAAGATCTCCCTGAAACCAAATAAAAATCCTTTAGTCTGCGCGTTGTATAGGCCTATCTCCCTTTTGAACAGTGATCATAAAATTTACACCCAAATCCTTACTAAAAGACTGGATTAGGTAGCGGGGTCTATAATCCATCCTGATCCACAGGGATTTATGAAGGGGCGGCAACTCCATGAACTAACTCACAACCTAATTGGAGCAAGTCAAGTCAAGTAAAAAAGTATGTTTATTTAGATCGTAATCTTTAAACAAATACTTAGCAATTAATATTGATTTAAAACATTCCCCAACAAACTCTCTGGCTATATACAAGTTAAAACATTCTACGACAGTTTGCAAAATGATCTCCCCCTTAATACAAAACATTCTCCTGCTTAGTAAGATCCTTTCCCCGTATGGGTTAATAAAACCAACCAATTCTCCTAGACAAGATTTAAATTCATTCATTAATAAAATTCTAAAATATTATTTCTGACTTATTATAAAACTCTGTACTACCTTTATGAACTTCCCTAAAGCAATTGCAATGTCAAAACTAGGCAATTCTGTGATAAACTCAATCGCTTGCACCCGAGTTCTTATTCCATACTTTACAAATATAGGGCATAGCCAAAGTTTGCGCAGATCTAAGATGTTTATACAATCCAACAGAATGTGCACTGAATCCCCTTTTGTGCCCAACCTACATTTACAACACCCATTGGGGTCCAGCATTTTAGTTTTAATTTTGTTATTTATTAACCAAGGGTTAATCCCAATGTGCAGCCTTAGGATCTCTTGTCTAAACCACAGATTTGGTAGGGTGTCCAGATAGGGGAACCAGTTTTCCTTTGCCTATGAATTCATCATGAACTCTACTGATGCTTTCTTAACCAGGTTTTCCCTATCAGCATTTCTAGTGGCTTCTTGTCCATTAAACTTTAGCTCTTAATTTGTGCACTCTACCTTTAGTGAATCTCGACATATATCTACTTTGAAGATCTCACAGGCCTGTACCATTTTCTTCCTGCAATTTTTTGCCCAGTTTAAGTTACTTAATTGTAACTCTTTCCGGCACCATTGTGCCACTTTTTGTCCTATTTCATTTTCAAGGCGTTTCCAAAATCTAATCAATGCTATTTGTGATTGTACCCCCCAAGCCGTTGTTCCTAATTCTGTTCTTATTGCTTGCACCATTGCTGATGGGGGCATGGATAAAATGTTTTTCAGGCATTTTTCTTCCTCTAGGTCCCAGCCTCCCTTACCACTCAATAAAGGATTTCTGCTCCATAGAGTACTTGCGGTGGAATCATTACACTGAAAGCCTTTAGTAGTGGACGATGCGACTTATCCCCATAATCACGATTAAACATTTTTAAACCCGCGATTGATGATTGTGCCTTCGCTTTTTGGGCTTCTAGATGTGTATACCAATTGACTTTTTTGTCGAACCACACCCCTAGGTAGTGATATTCATCAACAGATTCTAATTTAAGATCACCTAAAAACCAATTAAACTTAGTCGCTTTTTTTCCAAAACATAGAATTTTTGTCTTGTCTAAGTTTACCGTTAAAAGTTTCTTTGCACAGTATTCATAAAAAGAGTTCAACTTCCTTTGAAGGCCTATTTCTGTTTGGTCGACTATTGCAAGGTCCTCCGTATATAAGAGACACAGCACCTTTTTGCCATTCATTCTTGGGCTGGCGCTACCCTCTACTTCGAGATAATCTGGCAGTTCGATTGTGTCACTTTTTGTCCTATTTCATTTTCAAGGCGTTTCCAAAATCTAATCAATGCTATTTGTGATTGTACTCCCCAAGCCGTTGTTCCTAATTCTGTTCTTATTGCTTGCACCATTGCTGATGGGGGCATGGATAAAAGGTTTTTCAGGCATTTTCCTTCCTCTAGGTCCCAGCCTCCCTTACCGCTTAAATAAAGGATTTCTGCTCCATAGAGTACTTGCGGTGGAATCATTGCACTGAAAGCCTTTAGTAGTGGACGATGCGACTATCCCCATAATCACGATTAAACATTTTTAAACCTTCCATTGATGATTGTGTCTTCGCTTTTTGGGCTTCTAGATGTGTATACCAATTGAATTTTTTGTCGAACCACACCCTTAGGTAGCGATATTCATCAACAGATTCTAATTTAAGATCACCTAAAAACCAATTAAACTTAGTCGCTTTTTTCCCAAAACATAGAATTTTTGTCTTGTCTAAGTTTACTGTTAAAAGTTTCTTTGCACAGTATTCATAAAAAGAGTTCAACTTCCTTTGAAGGCCTATTTCTGTTTGGTCGACTATTACAAGGTCCTGCGAATATAAGAGACACAGCACCTTTTGCCATTCATTCTTGGGCTGGCGCTACCCTCTACTTCGAGATAATCTGGCAGTTCCGATAAAAATATGGAGAATAACTGGGGGGCCAGTACACAGCCTTGTCTTAAGCCGTTTTCGATCGGTATTTTTGGCGTTAATGACCCCTCAGTGTCCCTAATTACTTGAGCCCTAATTCCCTCGATGTAATTCTTTTATTATTGTCAGCAGGTCTCTTGGTATATTTTTATTGATTAGTATTTCCCAGAGGCAGTCCCGATCCACTGAATCAAAGGCGGCTCGGAAGTCAACGAAGCAGCAACAAAGCTTTCCATTCTGTTCCGTTGACTTCCTTGCCATTGCCCATAATGAGAAACAGTGGTCTATTTTAGAATGACCCTCTCTGAATCCTCCCTATTCAATCGGAATGATTGAGTACTCCTCAACCCAAGCATTTAGTCTATTTAACACTATTTTTGAGAAAACCTTTTCCCCTATATCCAAAAGGTTTCCCAGTCTGTAATTTTGAAGTTCGTCCCTACTACCTTTTTTGTGGATTGGTCTAATTATTGCACCCTTCCAATTTAATGGCATTTTACCTCCTGTTAAGATCACTTGAAACAGTTGAGAAAGGAATCTTGCCCACCACTTTGTTTGTGATTTTAATATTACCGCCAGGAGATTGTCCGGCCCTGCGGCCCGGGTTAAGTTCAATTTCTTAATCGTTTCTTCTACATGCTCTTCAGTAAAATCTATTTTGAATTCTTCTGAGATTCCCTGCCAATCTTGAGGTCCTGACTCTCCAGTGGATGTTCGGGCTCCATCAGTTCCCTTAAACATTTGTCCCAGGCTGCCTCACTTACTACGCATTTCATTTCACCCGCCGGAGGGACCGAGGCTGATTTTATCAGTTTCCAGAATTGCCTCAAGTTCTTAGCTTCAATTGACTCTAACAGCTCACCCCAGCATTTCTCTTTATAAGCCCTTTTTGCGTCAGACACCAGCTTTTTAAGCTCAGCTTTCAATTTAGTGATATGATTGGGCCTCTCTTGGTTGAACTCTTTCCTTTGCCTTTTAGCTTCAGTCCTCATCTCTCTTTTTTTGATTTGGCACTCCATTGAGAACCATTTCAATCGCCTAACCCGGTTTATTGTACCTTTTCCTTTAACCTTTTTTAATTCTACCCTAATGCACTGGACTACTTGAGCTATCTTCTCCTCGTACCATTCCAAGGTTTCCCTCCCGGGGTTTACTAAATCAACCTTTAGTTGAAAGGATTTTAACTTTTCCTGGTACTCATCCGTTAATCTTGTTGTCGCCCGTTTTGGGTACTCCACCTCTTGTGGGATCACCTTTTCTCTGGGTTCCACCCTTCCCCCTTTAATCATCAGTTGAAGCGGGTTATGGTCACTACTCTCGCTTTGATGTCCCTTAAATTCCCACACTAGGGGGAAATTCCAGGCTAGCATAAAGACATAGTCGATTGGGGAATTTTGTGAGCCTCTTTTAAAGGTCTTCTCTGCCGGGCAGTCTGTTTAAACCTGCCATTTAAGCAAAAAATGCCCCTCTCCCCTAGGTAGTTCACCAAGTCCAGATCCTGTTTCGATGGAGCACATACTGGGAAGCTGGCATAATTAATTACATAAGCATCAAACAATTCTGTATACCAGCAGTCCACCTTCATTGGGTACAGCTTGTGGTTAAAATCCCCCAAAATTAACATCACATCTGAGGCATACATTTCTAGTATAGCGTCTATATCCTGTTTGAAATTCCCCACCTCAATTACATATTCACCCGCATTATCCCACTGCATATAGATGTTTATGACAATTATCATTTCACATTTCTTATCCAGGATCAGATGTTTTAACCTGCAAGCCAGTAACCATTTACATTTTACTTTTAACAGTACTACATTACTTAATATTTTTGTCAAGATGAGTGTCATAATTCCCCCCGATGGGCGGCCAAATCTTTGCCTCTTGGCCAATCGATTTAGTTGATGGTAGCCCTCGGAGCTAGGGGTTTCGCCGCATGCCCAAGTCTCTTGTAGGCAGGCAATTACTACTTTATTTACTTGTTCCTTTATATGTTCTCGTTTTAGCTCATTGCCTAGCCCATTTACGTTCCATGATAAGAGAGGCACCCCTCCCTCCTATTATATCTCACTTAGACCACCTACTTCCCCCATTCCATCCATATCTCTCTTCGGGGGGTCTCCTAAATAGCTACATTGACTCCAGCTAACCCACGAGTCCTCTTTTACAGTATTATTTATCACTATATTCAGGAAACTACCCTCTTCTTCGTTATCCTTTTGCAGCCTCACCTGTCTCCTCCCCAGTCCAGCATGGCACTTTAATAAATTCCTTCCAGGTTGTAATTCGCCCCTTAGATCTTTTTCTGTGATCACCCTTACTCCCCCTTGGAGTATCTCACTGGCTGCTTTCATAATTGCAATTTTTACCAGGTCCGAGTATAGTAGTACTTTTGTTACTTCCCTTCCATTTGTACTTTCTATAAAGCCCACCTGTCTCAAGTCTTTAGAACCAATCCCACTAAGGCTTGTACATTTGGAAAAAACTGACAGAACTTGTGACCTGTTTAAAGGATTAATTTTCCTCGATTTCTTACCCCTTTGACCTGCTTGCGCTGCTTCCAGATAGACCCATTTATTATTCGCCCCTTCACCTCGTTTTTCAAGGGAAGCTAGGTTTGGCTGTTTAATCTCTCCCTCCCTTGGGGCCCTGCTACCAGCGTGTGTGGCTGTGGGGTTACCTCCTGGTTACTATGCCTCTGGGGGTTCTGTATTTGACTTTTTAGTGATGGGATCATTCTCTGATTTACGGGTTGATTTTTAGAACTTTCGCTTTTGGGACCATGCTACTCTGACTCTTCTTTTGTGTATTTGTCGCCTTTCTTTTAACCTCTGTAACCAAGGGTCCGATAGGGACAAAGAACCGGGCCGAGACATTTAGCTTACCCTCCTCTTCCTTTTTCTTCCTATTTTCCTTTGTCACAATACGTGGGGCCTGCTTTTTGCTTACCTGCCTTTAGTACGGACCCTTGCATGTTCACACCTCCTTTTTACCAACATTGGGCGCTTTGAAATATACACATTATCTAGTGGCTATTCCGGTTCACATCCTGTACTTTGCTCACTTATTTGTGGGGACCCTACTGGTCTTAACATGAGGGGCATTTGCCCTTTGATTCCTGCCAGCTCTTCTTCTATCTTTTTTAGAAATAACTTTTGGGCATTTAATACCCCATTGTTCAGCAGTGAAACTTCTAGAATTCCCTGAAGGGTTTTCTGTAGCATTTAAAGTAAGTCCAAATTAGACGATGTGGATGCTGCTGAAAGGTCCGAATCCTGTGGGCTGTTTCTCTCTAGGATTATTTGGCTCCCAGTCCTTTCAGGGTCCTGTTGATTTGACTTGTTTTTCCCCTTGTGGCCTTGTAGCACTTGATTAGAAGGTGCCCCCCAGACGAAACTGGGCTCGGGGCTTTCCATTCTCAATTGCCCTTCCTTCCCCGAAGTTTGCAGGGAAAAGTGTTTTGGCGACGATGAGAGCCGTGGTGCCGCCATTATTGAGTTTTGACTCTGAAGGGATAGATTTATTAACAGGGGATCCTCAGTCTCTCTTTCCAATTCCAATTCCTTTTCTGGCGCTCTACTCTTACTTTACTCCTCCTGGTGCACCTCCTCCGTTTCAATATTTATTATGTTCTCAGACCGGGGCTCTTCTTCAGTTTCCACGTTTATTACAGGTGAGATTGGGACTTTGTAATGTTTGCCTATGAAGTCCTTTATGCGATTAAAGGTTGCAGTGATCTTTTTTATGGGTGATATTGAGGTATACCCCTTTTTAGCTTGCTGGCCTGTTTAATTGTTCTTTTACCTCTCCTTTTCTTGCGTCTCCCCTCAATAATGTCCTTATGGGAGTCCTGACTTTCCTGGCTCTCTTCCCATGACCTTGAACCTGCCAGTAACTCACTCGTCTCCGGGCTATCTTCTGGGGCTTCCTTCCGTTGTTTTTGCTTGCGTTTAGGGCCCATTTTTCTTTTGCTTATGTTATACTGAGGGATATTGTTCCGGGCTTAACTCTGCAGCACTCCCATATTTATTCTTACTTTCTAATAAATAGACCTTAGTAGGAGGATACTGCTAATATAATACGGCTTTTATTCATGGACTCACACTCACTTACCTCTGTTGTGCCGCTGATGGCCCGTCTGCCTTGCCAAGGTTTAAGGAAATCGTCCTTACAGCTCTTTTCCCTGTTTGGTGTTTTTTTCCCTCTGGGGCAGCCTCTCTTTATCGACTCCTGCCCCTAAAAGGGGTATCTCAATATTGATGATTGGGCTGGGGGGCTCCTTTTTTCATCGTATCTGCCCCTCCTTCATTTTACTTTGGCCGAGTCGCCACCTCACCAGGATACTGCAGTTTCCTTCAGGCATACTGCACTAGTTTCTGCCTTAATTGCAGGCACACTCAGCCCCTGCTACCCTGTGCCCGTCAAGCCGTCGTGCCACACCCAGCTGGGTCCCCGGTGTGGGGCGAGAGGCCCCGTGGGGCAGGGATCCCTGCGGGATTTTAACTCCTGTGCGGGCTTATCACGGTAAAAATCTCGGCGGTGGGGGCAGGGAAAGTGCCTGCTCCTCTGCACTTCTCTGCCATACACGCGCCCCCCACTCGCGGCACACTAGCTCCGTAGCGCACCTCTGCGCTCGATTTGCTGGTGTGTGCATGTCTCCTCTCAAGGCGCTGAGGTCCGAGCTCCGAGCTCCGTTCCCGGCACCGATCTGCTGGGTCCGAGCTGCTGACGCAGCTGACGCGGCAAGGCAAGGCTGGGCGTGGCCACAACAGAGTCTTTTCAGAATGGAGCAATTGACCTGGCAAATTTATATCTGTCCCAATTGGCGATTATGACCTTTTAAAGCAGCAAAAGCTTTCGATAGGGTAAATTGGCCCTATTTACTTCAAGTGATCCAGCGTTTCAATCTAGGAGGAACCTTTTTAGCAGCAGTGAGAGCTCTCTATAAAAATCCATCTGCCAGGGTACTGGTCAATGGTAATCTAACAAATCAAATTAAAATCTCAGGCGGTACTAGACAGAGATGTCCCCTCTCGACCCTTTTGTTCAATATGCATATTGAACCATTAGCATGCAAACTAAGATCTTGCCATGGCATCTCTTCTTTTAAATGTGATGGCTGGGAAAAGAAGATAGGCCTGTACGCTGATGCCCTTATGATCTTGACAGGGAATTTAGAGCGCTCACTCCCGGAGATATGGGAACATTTGGAGAATTTTGGGAAGGTATCCAGCGACTCAATTAATCAGCAGAAAACAGAGCTAATGACATGGAACTCCCAATACAAGAGCGATCTCTTAAAACACCAAATAAGATATCTGGGGGTTCAAATTGTTAACGACATAGATAAGATAGCTCAGGTAAACTTCGACCAAACAACTGCCAATGTGAGATAACATTTACAGGCATGGGGGTCCCTTCTAATTTCCATCTTGGGAAGATCTAACCTGCTCAAAATGTCAATCCTACCCAAGTTTACGTTTTTATTTGATTCTATACCATTAGAATTTTCTAAGACTTGGTTTAGGAAAGTGCAGGGATTATTTTCTTCTTTTATATGGGGCAGGAAAAACTCAAGATTTTCGCAAAGGAAGCTCAGGAGGAAAAAAACATTCATGGTGGCATAGCCACCCCGGACCTCTATATATACTATTGCGCCTTCCACCTGAAAAACTCAAGTCAACTTTTAAAGGACAGCTCGGCTTTCGCTCCACTTTTTAAGGCTTTAATAATGGTATACAGGAATCAAGCTGACTCTTTTCTTTTAAAATTTGGACACCCCAAATTCTTTAAGAAGGTTAGGCTGAAGATTCTTCTAGCTGCAACTAGAGTCTGGTCTCAGGTGAGGACAATGCTGCATATACCCTATTACAATGATGAAACACCTATATGGAATTCTCCAGCTACCCCGGCATGTCTATTGGATGCGTAACTCTGAGATACTGAAGTGGGGGCAATTAATCGTGGACAATGAGCTGATTCCCTGGCGATGAGAACAACGTGAATGAGTTCCATATGTTTTGGCAGTCTCCTTCAATCCAGCTCTTTTGGAATCATGTGGGTAAGATTATCTTAGATATCATGGGTAAAGAAACCTGGTTAACCGGAACCTCAGTTATTTTTGGGGTAATACCTGGTGGGCCAGAAAACCCGAATTTCTCTAAATCTTTGTCTTGACACTTCTGCCACGAAGGGAGATCTGTGTAAAATGGATTCTCCCCTCTTCTCCTAACAAAATGGATTGGCTCAGTACAGAGAACTGCACAACTCGATCGTGCAAATAAAAGAGCTAAGAAAACAAAATTTTGGGATATTTGGGATACTTGGTTTATAATTATTATTTCTAGCATTCCACAATGAATATCACTTTTACTTTCACTGTCTTCCTTTCCTCAAAGATCTAATCTATTTGACACTTTTGCTAATTGGGGTCTATTTTTCCTATTTCCCCTTTTCTTTTCTTTTCCCATATTCTACTTTTTCCTTTCCATTAATGTGTGTATTATAATTTGAGCATTCAATGGTCCAATGTTTCTAACTTTCTCTATCAGCTGTAATGATGGTGGTCTGGTTTTAAGCTAGACTATTCAGGCCTGTAAAAGAATAGAGGCCACGATCAACATAATGAGGTTTACTCAGACAGTAGACGCCGGGGGTGAAATGTACCCATCCTCTGATTGAAGCGACTGGGTGCCCTTCTGTCACCTTCTTGGTTTTTGACTGACTCTATCTTCTTTGAAACCATAGTACTCTTTATTCGTAAAATGAGGACTAAAAAAAAAACAAGAAAAAAACCCAATAAAGGCAACTAGACCCGATCTCGCTGATTCTCTTGGACGCAGAAAAGGCGTTTGATCAGGTCTCCTGGCAGTTCCTATGGGTGGTAATGCGTCGGACTGGTTTCGGCCCCAAAATATTGCAGTCAATTCAAGCACTTTATGTAGCCCCTTCTGCTAAAATTCTTATCAACGGCCAATTGACGGAGCAGATAGAAATCACAAGAGGGACTAGGCAGGGATGTCCTTGTTCTCCTCTGCTGTTAGCTCTCCACTTCAACCCCCTGATTAAAAGAATTGAGCTAAATCCTCTTATTTTGCCAGTTAGTAGGTTAGGCATGGAAACAGAAATCATGGGCTATGCTGATGACCTGGCAATCATCACTCCTGACCCTGAGACCTCTGTCAGGTCTTTAGAAGCAGAAGCACAAGAATTTGGCATGTTGTCCGGTTACGCTCTAAATAAGTCTAAAACGCAAATAGTTGTAAACCATAAGATAAGCTGGGTGGATGATAGGGTTGTTACAAAGGCTAGATATTTAGGTGTCACTATAGTTTCTGATCTAGATTCTCTAGTAGCAGAAAATTTGACCCCTCTCGCCGTAACCATGGAGAAATCACTTCGGAAACTTGATAATCTTCATCTCACGATAGTAGGCAGAAGTAACGTTTTAAAAATGACTTATTTTCCTAAACTACTGTATTTTTTCCGGACAATTCCATTAATTTTCAATAATCAATTATTAGCTCGGTTTGGGCGTATTTTCCCCCGATTTATTTGGTCATATTCACAGCCCAGGAGAGCATTTAACCTACTTTCTCTTCCGAGGGAAAGTGGAGGCTGGGCTCTACCCAACTTGAAATGTTATTATTGGGCCGCTGCACTACAGCACTCCTGTGAACTTCTACATGAAGATCGGGCCATAAGCCCCTCAGAATTGCCCTCTCCATCTCTTTTAACTCTAGGAGAGAAGGTAAAGGGTTGTCTTTTGCGGTAACTCGAACTTAGCTACTTTAAGCGAGTTCGATTCAAGACACTCCTCAGTGCGTATCAGTTCTTCAACAATGTTTGTAAGTTGTTTGGAATATCCAAATTAAACTACTATACTCCTATTAAATGTAATGATAATCTGCCTTTGATATTCCAGAATACATATAGTCAACACTGGAATGCTGCGGGAATTAATAAACTAGGGGATCTATTCAGGTCTGATAATATTCGTCCGTTTACAGAACTTCAAACCTACTATAAACTGGGCAATAACCAGATCTTTCAATACCAGGCTATAGTGAGGTTTTTAATACATAAAACTGGTGGGACAGCGGGCTTTACCACTGTTTTCTTAGTCGATAAATTAATGAATCCTAGTCTTGCTAGGATAGGTAGTATCTACTCCATTTTGAACGGACATCAAACAGATGACTTAGACAAAACTGACCAAATGGCAGCTCAAACTTAATGTTCCACCAAACATTTTTAGCTTAGCCTACGACCAATCTCAGTTATTTTGCTCTCTTCCAAACTGCAAGCGCAGTTTTACAAGACTGCTTTCTTTCTGTAAATAACGCCGTCCAGAGTAGCTAAATGGTCATCTGGCCCTGGAGTAAATTGTCCGTGATGTATTTAATGCGGATATTGTACACATGTTTGCCACCTGCCCTAATCTCCAGCCATTAATACAAGACGTACAAAAAAATGTAACCCAGATTTCTTGACTGGGGGTGAATGTATGATTTACTCAGCATTCCGTCCATCATTTGTTTGCGTAGCACTTTTCACCCTAGGTGGGCTGGGTATGCCCAGACGTGGGACCCTTACTCACTGTGCCACTGGATTCAAGCTAGCCTGGCTGAAGAAGGGTGATGCCCTGAAACCGGTCCCCGGATGCTTTTTTCCGGTTCAGGGAGGACATGGCTTGGCAGTTCGGGCTGGACTGCTCCCACAAGGAACAGGGTCAAGACTGATTTGCATATGGCTGGGTCCAAACTGGGATGGTGTGGTAAGCAAAAGATTGATGGATTTAACCCAGATCCTTGTGACTGGGGATGAATGATTGCATTGTCCAGCATTCCGTCCATCAATTGTTTCTTTTCCATATGTCGGTCTAAGTGGGAAGGGTATGCCCAGACGTGGGTCCCGTGCTCACTGCACCACTGGCTTCAAGCTAGCCTGGCTGAAGAAGGGTCATGCCCTGACACCTGTCCCAGGGTGCTTGTTTCCGGTCCAGGGAGGACCTGGCTTGGCAGTTCGGGCTGGACAGTTCCTGAAGGAACAGGGTCAAGACTGATTCGCATATGGCTTGGTCCAAACTTGGGTGGTGTGGTGAGCAAAAGAATGATGGATTTAACCCAGATCCTTGTGACTGAGGGTGAATGATTGTATTGTCCAGCATTCCGTCCATTGATTGTTTATTTTGCAGTTATCCACTCCTGGTCAGTCTCTCCTCTTTCAGGGCTAGGAGGACTTCTTCAGTCTCTCAGCAGTCAGGCAGGGTTTTAGGCATAAGCCAGACTTCCCCTCACACTTGGTCTAGCATCAACAGGAGTGAGGAAACTCTAATAGGACCTCAAAGCACATTTTAGAGGATAATACATTCAAGTGCAATATCACATTTAGAAACAAGAATCAGAATCATCTTCATTGGGCTGCGAACAGCCATAAAAGCATACAAAATATGTGCAAAATTGGCCGTAAAATATATGTTGCTCCATAAGAATTCAAAAATGCATATATAAAGATGATTCTGTTTCCTTTGGATACAAAATTACATTTAGATAAAAACAATCACCCTTTGTAGAACACCAGCATGAAGGTGAAAAACTTTAGGAGAACAAAAGACATTTATTTGCAATATCACATTTTGAGGGTATGAAATCAAAGCAATGGTATCACATACAAGTGCAATATTACATTGCGGTTTAAAAGCACAAAATTGTGCAAACTTATCATTGGTGCAGCGTCATCAGTAGTGCAGTAGTGTGGAAACACTTTTGTAAGCACTATTCACATTTAGGTGGAAACACATTTAAGAGAGGATTCAATCTGCGTGCAGCATCAACAGGATTATTGAAAAATCAGTTTGAGTTTAAGTCTCACAAAGGGACAAAACATTGTAGAAACAAAAGCACTGTTGGAGCACACTCACATTTAAATGCAAATTCTCCATTGGTGCAACATCAGCGGGAAATAGAAGCACTTTTAGACGCACAGACGGCAACTACTGCATGGAGACATGTTTAGGAGAACAGATTAGATTTAGGAACAAGTTCAAGTTCAAAAAGAAGTTTATTTAGACCATTTGGTCTTTAAACAATAGCCGATACATTAACATTTCAATGAATCTATACATAAAACATCATAGTCATAAAATCATGATATCCTTCAAACTTAATTCCTAACAAAGTAAAAAACAAGTAAATTTCATTTTAGATTTTGATACACCTAGCTGCGCTTAAGCCTCTAATGCAGCACACGAAGGGAGATAGGTCCTTGGTGGGGCTGATGGAGGGCTGGACACTATATAATCTGTAACACAACAAGCTTTGCCCCCTCTCTCAATGACTTTAAACTAGGGACCAAATAAACATTGACTTTGAATTTAGTCCGGTATGTTTATTTATACCTTTTTTTTAAAACAATTACTTGGAGTTTTTTTTGGCAGAAAGAGAATACAAAATACAAAATTATTGACAATCTTACTCGAACCACAATTCACAAGAGAACACTTACAAACTATACGGAAAGAAAAATTCAAGTGTTACATCCAACAAACGATATACATTACAGTGCAAACATTACACATTACAGTACCACAATTATATAAAATACAAAATACAAAAACGTTATCAAAAACAAATTAATCTTTGAAGAGAGCCAGTTCAATACAAGAGCAACAAAAGCGTGAGGCAATTATATTTTTGAAAAACACTAAATGTTTATAGTTAGCTCTTTCTGGATTTGCCGACGCGTTTCAAGTTTGGGCCAAAGGTGTCCAAACTATCATCAGGGCTCTTGTTATTATTCTGAATGTTCATATGAGGTTGGCCTGTGATGGTTTCTATGGGTGGACCAAATCCTTTATTCAGGACACAACCAGGGCTACTTCAATAACAACACCAATCTTAAGTTGAGCGGTCTTGTAACATAAGGAGGGGGCGGAGGGTTATCTTTTCTTTAGATCCTGTCACGTTCTTCACTGTGGGGCTGCTTTTTGGCCGTGGATAAATCTCCCATGTGCCTTCGTTACTGCTAGATGCTGCACCACCTCTCGCCCCTGTCTACGGCCCCAGCCGGGGCTGTAGGGAGTCAGAGTCACTTTAATTTGTGAACTCAGCGCTTTCCGATCCCGGATCCGTCGTAATCTCTGTCAGTCTTTTACTTGCGCTGCGTGAACACGATGCTCCTCGGTCGCTCGCTATTAGTCTCAGCGACTAATCCGGGATCGGAAAGCGCCGAGTTCACAAATTAAAGTGACTTGGTGTTGTTATTGAAGTAGCCCTGGTTGTGTCCTGAATAAAGGATTTGGTCCACCCATAGAAACCATCACAGGCCAACCTCATATGAACATTCAGAATAATAACAAGAGCCCTGATGATAGTTTGGACACCTTTGGCCCAAACTTGAAACGCGTCGGCAAATCCAGCAAGAGCTAACTATAAACATTTAGTGTTTTTCAAAAATATAATTGCCTCACGCTTTTGTTGCTCTTGTATTGAACTGGCTCTCTTCATAGATTAATTTGTTTTTGATAACGTTTTTGTATTTTGTATTTTATATAATTGTGGTACTGTAATGTGTAATGTTTGCACTGTAATGTATATCGTTTGTTGGATGTAACACTTGAATTTTTCTTTCCGTATAGTTTGTAAGTGTTCTCTTGTGAATTGTGGTTCGAGTAAGATTGTCAATAATTTAGTATTTTGTATTCTCTTTCTGCCAAAAAAAACTCCAAGTAATTGTTTAAAAAAAAGGTATAAATAAACATACCGGACTAAATTCAAAGTCAATGTTTATTTGGTCCCTAGTTTAAAGTCATTGAGAGAGGGGGCAAAGCTTGTTGTGTTACAGATTATATAAGCCTCTAATGCAGCAGGGAACTTTTATACACCCTGCATATATTTCCCAATGGCTATCGCAATATCTACATTTTCCATTTCAGCAAGAAGCTCCCATGCTTGTAAACGCGCCCTTACATTATACTTTACAAAGATAGGACGAAGGATTACTTTACGTAACTTTAAAAAAATTTGACAATCCTATAAAATATGTAAAGTATTACATTTCATCCCTATCTTACATATACATTTACCATTTGGTTGCATTAGTCCGGATTTTATTGCACTATTTGTCACAGCCAGGTTAATACCAATTCTTATCCTAAGCACTTCCATTGTTAGCCAATGATTCGCTAATGTGTCTAGGTAAGGATAGCTAATGTTCTTCTCCCAGCTATTGGACATCCATTTTACAGACTCTTTTTTAGTTAAATACTCCCGATCTAATGCTCTAGACAATTCTTTTCCCTGCATTTTAAGTAAACTCTTTGTTATTTTGAATTGCAATCTTTTCGGATCTATTTTCACAATCAAATGGTCTGCAGTTTGCTCCTTGTGGCTTTAGCCCATTTTAGCTCTCTAGATTGAATTTCTTTCATGCACCTTTGCGACACCTTTGTGACCTCAATAAAACCCAAGCGATTCCAAAATCTGAGTAGACTTAATTGCACCTGAACAAGGAGAGAAATGTGCCCAATATATATCTTCCAGAGACCAGAAATCCAATTGGTATCTGGCAGTAGAAAAACGTAAAGCAAACACAGTGTCAAAAATTGGTAGCAAATTGGGAGATGAATGTGACACATTATTAGGGAACAAATGTGCTACTACGCATACTTCTAAAGTCAGTTACGACTTATTTATGATATAAGTAGAAAAATTCACCCCAGGAAAAAGAATAGCCAGATCTTGGTTTTCGAACCTCAGCCAACAATTTGTGTAAAAGCCGCCCACAATTTGTGGGAAAGCCACAATCTTCGGAATGGTCACCCATATATCCATAAATCTGGCCATGCCCTGGCCATGCCTGCCCATTCAGGAGCATGGTGTTGTTTTAATTTCCGAAAAAGAATCCCAAGTTTGACATCTCTCCCTCCTTGTGCTCTTCCACGCTCAGACTGCACACACATAAATATATATTATTACACCATGGTAGTCCCCAGTGTCCGGTTATAGTTCTGGTTAGCACCAAATTTCAATAGGAGGTTGATTTTTGCTTTTTCTAATAACTTTAGCGCCATTTGACAAATGTTCCAGACACTTCCCAAAACGACTTTCAACCACCTGAGTCCCTTCCGAGAAACATTTGGGGTGATATGTCAAGTGGGGTGTGAGAAAAATGGGGGTCCCAAAACATTATTTTCCTATGCAATTTCCTGGAGGAATTTTAGACATCACAACAGAAAATACAGGCAAACAGAATTCCTCCAAATTCGACAGAAAGCTAGATCTATACCAAGAATGCATGTGTGAAGTAATAGCAATCTGTTCAGCCATTTGAGAGAAGTGAAGCTTCAAAATGTAAAGCTGTATATCGATGCAGTACTGCCAAGGGGGAAAACAACAAATAAAGCACTCTGATAGGCTGTGCACTGGAGGTGGGTGGGATGGTTAGATATGGTAATACAATCTTACTTATATGGAAATAAAATCTTACTTCACGTTAAAAAAAAACTAGAAATTCACTGAAAAAAAACCAAAGGTTAAAGTGATGTTATAGTTACACCTGGTAATGCCTTACTTTACATTTTAAAAACGTTAGATATCCACTGAAAAAACAAAGTTTAAAGTAACATCATAGTTAGGTGAAAACGTATGGTAATATTGTTTTTTAAACATAAAAACAATGAAAATCATTTGCTGTAGTTCGTTAGTAGTATCTATAACTTGCACCCTTGCTATGTACTGCTTATGACATTATATACTACACCATTCTTGCAATATTTTGTGATATCATTCTTAACATCACTGATGACATCTGAAATTACTTCATTAATGACATTATAGGTCCATGGCAAATGTCCAAAGTATAGTTACTTCTGTTAACTATAACTTGTAAAATTCAGACACAACATTCACATACAGACTTGAAGGAGTGTGTGAAGGAAATAAATGGTCATTTTTTAAGAGGCATATCTTAAGAGGCGTTACTTGTGTTATTTTTCAGGCAGTCCACTGTACTTATATAGTAAACACAACATGCACTTTCAAAACCAATACGCATGATCTTCATTTTAATAGTGAAAGGGTTCTTCATTGATTTAGTTTCTGTGTGTGGATGGTTGAGTGAGACAATTAGGTAATGGATAGATCACTAGACAGGTGTGTGAAAGCAGATTACATGAAAGGGTGATGGACTGAGAGTATGGATGCAAGCACGAATAAGTAAGTGCATGGATGGATAAATTAGTGAATACATGGATGGATGTCTGAATGCTTGGGTTACTGCATGGATTAATGAATTTGTGCAACAGCAGGCTGCACTTTTTGCAACTCCCACTTGCTTCAATGCATAGCAATGAAGCATCTTCAGCAGGGGACAGGCAAGGAAGGCATTTGCTTCAATAGACGAACCTTGCTGCACGACGTAGAGAAGGTTTCAGTTGAGTGGCTTTGATAGCATTATGCCTGAACCAGTGGGATTATGTATTTCCAAAGTTATCTTAAAAAAATCAAGTATTGAACCCCTACCTTTAAGTTGTGTTCTTGAGTCAGAATGTTATCACTTTAATGAGACTCACTTTTCCATGGCATTTTCTTAGCTTTCTAAATTAGTGAGGGGCTGAGCCTCTTATCAAGTATGAGATCCGAGGATTTAGTACACACTGTGAGCACTGGTTTGCAGACAAGGATACTAGGAGAGTCAAGGCAAGACTGAACCAGAATGTTGAAACAGAAGGGGAAGACATGAGAAACTGTGTTGTAAAAAGATTACGTTTATGATGATGGATTGTCCTCCAGGACTATATTTTTCATAGGCCATGACTAGGAGTGAAACATCGGCCAGAAAAGAGACCTTTAAGTGCAACTACACATCATTAGCATATTGGCAACGTGACATGTCAAGGGTTTGGAGCAGGGAGCCAGGAACGTGAAGGTATAGGATCCAAAAAATGGCAGCAAGAACTGCTCCATGGAATACCCCTTAGAAGCAATTGGTGGTATGTGAGAAAGTGTTGCCTAAGTTTATCTGGAAAGAGATGCAAAACTATTTAGGATCATTCCATCTATGACCTTGTTGACCTTTAGAAGTTCAATTAATATTGTAAGACTGACCCTATCTTGTGAACAGATCGAGGCTATGGTCCACTTTGCTTAACATAGGGGTCGATCCATGTCTGGTATATTTTTTAGCCGACCTACATCGGGACCTATTTGCGGTTGTTAGGGTCACCCAGGAGGGTAAATGCACGTGACACTTTAAGTCCGGTAGCGGTGTTCGCCAAGGCTGTATACTGGCCCCTCTACTTTTTACGTTATATATTAATGCCCTAGATAAAACATTAGACAAAGCTAGCTTGGATATTCCGTGTGTAGGGAGCAGGACCATTCTGGTCCTCCTATACGCGGACAACGCTGTGTTACTAGCACAAACCCCTTTAGGTCTTCAGAGACAATCAGACTCTTTTGGGACCTTCATGAATTCCCTGGATTTGGTGGTTAATATCTCCAAATCCCACGTTTTGACCATGGGTCAAGCAAGAATAAAGTTAAAACTTTTTACTGTAACGGGGCAGAGGTCACTAGGGTGAAAGTTTTCACATAATTGGGGGGGTCCTGTTTGATGATAGATGCTCCTGGGCTCCCCAGCTTATAGCCCAAAAAAATGCTGTGGTGAGATCGTCGTCAGCCCTACTTAGTTTTGCGCGCCATCTGGGAGCCAAGCCCTGTGAGGCCATTCTCGCCATTTATAGGTCGCAATGTTTGGCCATTGCCACATATGGTGCAGCTATCTGGGGGTACAAGCAAGCGGTAGGGGTTCAGATGGCTGAAAATATATTTTTCCGCTCCCTTTTGTCCATCCCCCAATCCACCACAACTTTTGCCATCCACCAGGAAGTGGGGATGGGATATGTGTCCGACTTGGTGAGTCTGGCCCCCTTGGTTTGCTGGATAAAAACTTGGCTTAACCCTGAACTTACGTTGAACCATCAGATTCTAAGGGATTACATCGCCTTAGATAAAGTTAGCTAAATACAGTGGCTGTCAAATGTCAAGGATATGTTTTTTAAACTTGGGCGTCAAGATATCTATTACGCTCCTGAAGGAATCAAGAAAACTGACCTAAAATGGGTTAAAATACAGCTTTTGAGCTCATTGGGGCTGGAACGGGAGAACGAGGAAATGAAAAACCTCCAGTTAGGGCCCATTACTTATTCATTTTATCACCATCAATAGATCCCTACCTAAGAATTGTGACTAAGCCCTTCCCCCGCTGGCTTCTGACCAGATTTCGCTTCAACCTGATTCATTTTTCGCTGGGTAATCTTTCAGGGTGGTGTAAACCTGAAGACTCAGCTCTGTGTAATTGTGACAGTTTCTCAATTCAGGACACTATGCATTTTATAATGTTATTTGATTTTTATACTGATATTAGGAAGAAGTTTTTAATTCCGCTCCTGGGAGGAAAGGGTTTTTTACAGTTCAGACCAGCCTTAATGTATCTTCAATTGTTAGACAATACCTCGAACTTTTTTAACATTGCCAGTTTTCTTGTTGCTGCTGTTCGCTCTAGGAGAAAAAGATTTCCATTGATGACTAATCATGATATTTTTCTGAATTTTAAAATACCATGAAACTGCTTTATTTAATATATTTTTTGAGTTTTAAATTTTAATATATCTGTGTAGCAATGGTTTATATCTTTGTATTGCCCATATGTATTGTATTGTCTTGTGTCTTGTATTTGTACTTTTATGATTTTAACTAATCGATTAAAGTGGTTTTGACTGACTGACTGACCCTATCAAAGGTTACTGACAATTCTGGTAGAACAAGTAGAGCATCGAGCCTCATCAATAACGTGCACAAAAGACATCTTGGTACTACAGCCAGACCTAAATCCTGGATCGGGGATCATCTAGGAGATTATTTTAACTGATGAACTTAACATGTTGAATGTCAGCACCTCCACTTTCACTCCCCTCAAGTACCACCCAACGGAACAAACAAAACTTTGCTATGAGTACCATGTACCCAACTACCTTACTTGGGCAACAGAGGTGCTGCTGGTCTGCTCATTTTCAGAACATCTGACTTAGTGTACATTGGCTGAGGTGATGAATAGGAGGGAGACAAGCAATCTCATCTCATCCTACCCATAAAGAAAAGATGCGATCCACCCGGCAGCTTTCCCGTGGATGCCCATTTTGAGAAGGGTGCCACACGGGTGGGCTTGTGAGCAGTGTTGAAAGCTGGCAGGAGAATTAATGCCACAAGAACAGCTGTTCCAATTTGACAAGTGGTTGTATTTGGTTATTCCAGACAGGAACCCAAGTGGACTCAGTTCCTCATTGAGTTTCAAATTTGCTATTCTTTTGTACTGGCTTTCGCGCAACGAAAAGAGGTGCTACACTCTGCAAACTGTTGCAAATTGAAGCGTTGATCAACTTTCACATTCAAATTTATGTTTTGGCTGATAGGTAGATGCAAGTGCACTACTCGTTGTGTAGCACCTAATCCTTGTTAATGTATATAATGTGTGCATAACAGGGAGGAAATAGCAAAGGCACCTTTAAGCTTCCATAATCAGCCAGATCTGATAACGTAGCGCATGTTAGCATGCATACACATTTATTCTGGAGTGCCCCGCGATTACAAGTCTCATGCAAGGCAAGGCCCCTTTGCTCACCTCTGTGCCATGGCGCAACGCTCAGATCTCCACAAACACTGCTTTCATTGCATGAACGCCACCAATGACATCTTCGTCGTGCAACTATTTGCGAATCCCTCATCCACAGATTTTACCCTCCCTTCAGCGCTGCAGAATTTAGACACTGTGTTTGCTATGATTTTCTCAAATCTGAGCCAGAAGGTATAAGTCAGCTTTTTCATATGAGAGGAGAACTTTTCTTAAAATAAACTGCGAAGTTTGCAACGAGGTTTTACTTTAGTTCAGTTAGGTCAAAAGTATTCCTTTTAGGTTTCAGAAACGAAAATGCAGGCAGCTCATGAGATCAAAACAAAGATCTAAAAATTGTTCGGAGATGGGCCAGGTATTTTGAAACTGCTACAGTTCTCGTAGGAGCACATGTGGTTAAGTTAAAATATACTCTTATTCACACATTGATTGTATCAGTTTATGTGTTTTATTCTAGTTGTATGCATTCCATTGAACCACGAATCTGCCGAAAAACTAAATTTTATATCTGGGTTGCCACCTTTGCAAAACTATCTAGATTGCAGTTCTACCGCGATGTGTCTCCCATCAGCAACTCCTTTCAGAGCTTTGTGGTTTAAGTGCAGGTCGAGATGCCTCCTCTGCACACATTAAAGAACCACAGATAGTCATCCATATGTTAAATTTAGACTAGCAGTAAACTTAAAAGGACTAAGATGTGGAACGCTATTTGAAGCACGGCGGTATCCATCTGTTTTATATTTTGCTGTAATCAAAGTTTTAGCCTTTGAGAGAGCGCAAATTTGAATAAAAATTATGTATAGGCCATATTTAGAAGCATATCGCGTAACGTAGGAACGAAATGTATATCGAACATAACTTGACGTCTATGGCGTAAAAGTCAACGGAAAGTGACAACATGGTATAGAAATGTATAACTGTATTCACTTTAGAATGCATTAGATTTAGAAGCTCGTATATGTAATGGGCTAATGTAGAAATGTGTAGAAATGCTTACGAAATGTAGAACGTGCACAATAGAATTCATATACGTGTGTAACTTGAAATATAGAAACGGCGAGAAACGTAACATGGAGAAATGTGCAAGAGCATACACATAACGATGTAACCAATGAGAATATAACTTTATGTTCTATGTATAGGGTTTATATTCTATGTATGAGATTATATTCTGTGTGAACTTTATATTCTATGTATTAAGGTTCATATTCTACGTAATTGTATTCTATGTAAGATGTATTCACACATGAGCAAAGTATTTGCTAAAAGCGATTACATATGAATGTATGTTAAAGGTTATACAGTGTAAAAGAAATTGTAGGAATGTTAGAAGAGTTTAGGTCATTTGTGATTATATCCTGACTAACCAAGAGTTCGCAGGAGCATAGTCCAATGTATGTAATTTAGTGGGCTCACAGGAGTCGTGAATAGCTTTCACTTGAAGGTGCGAGCCGAAAAGTCTAGCATTTGTTAGATTTAAGGTGACAAATGTCGAACGAAGTTTATTGCCTAAACATGAGAGGAGGCGATTGGAATTTGAGCTTTGTTTTGAATGACCATTCGCAGGATCTAGTAAGGTCAAGAAATAGTTGTAAGTTAAAGTCTTGTTTAAGTTCATTTTGACTTTTGATCTGGAAAGTGTCAATTAAAGTCGCCAACAAGAAGATGAAGATGACATCTAAGGAGAAGGGTCAACCTAACGGACGACGCAAAGAGATGAAGCAATGGAAAGAGCCAGAAACTGACATCATCGGGGAAAGTCCGTGGTGGGCGTCAAGGGGCGTTCCACCCACACTGTGATTGTGTATTTTAGGGACAGCACCCCGAAGAGAAGGGAGCAATTGAAGATTAGGAACAGCGAGGCGAATTGCTCAGAGCGAAGAAGGGTAGATGCCTTGAGCAGATGCGCTGAGAAAGATCAGAGCGCAAGGGAGCAGTAGGCCGAGGACCCTTAGAGAACGGATGGGTAGGCAGAGAGGGTACTGCTTCTGAAACTTAAGTTACCTTTAGAGGCTAAGAGAGTTTGAACTTCTTTGGAAGTCAAACTGCTGACACCTTTATAGGGAAGAAACTTGGAAAATAGGGAAGTCACCTAGTATAGAGTAGGGACAGATTTAACTTGATTATTTTTCTCTTTCTGTAGATGACGCAAAGGAACCACTTCACATCGAAGCTTTAAATTGCTGAGTTTGGAATTGATTTTGTATTCTTTGTATACTTTGAAGTTTATCCTGAGAGGATTGTATTTGCATTCAAATTTGACTTTTATATAAAACTTTTAAACTTTATCAGTTGTAAGTGGTTCTTCGGAGTGGCGTCATTTAATGGGGTTTATCTAAACCTATGTGGGGGTTGTCTTTTACTCAACGACAGATACTAGCGGTCCAAAATTGATGAATGAGATAAATTATTAAATTGATCACAAATTGATACCAAAATCTCATTCCCCGCAGTTGGTAGCAGAGTAATGATGGTTATCTTCTTGAGGAAGACGACCTAGGCCAGGTTTAGTTTACCCCAAGGTCCCTAGTCATCGACGACCAGAAGAAGAATCCCTGCCGAAGAAGGTGCTGACGGTGCGTCGAGAGAAAAGCAGCAGAATCGGTCGAGAGTGAGTATAAGGGTCATGCGTTGTAAGATTGCGGTGTTTTATGTTGTACCTGTGTTGTAATGTCAAGCGGAGTTGAATGCCTGTAGTGTGATTGAGGGAAGGTTGTGAGCGCGCGCAACCGGATAAAAATCTTATGTCCAGAGGGCTTAAGTGGTTCGGGTGTATCGAACACCCAGAGTAATTTGTCTACCATTTAATGGGGGTCATGAGGTACCATTGATCGCCCGCAGACCGATGATAGGGGGAGCGTTTGAGTGAGTGTATGAGTAAACGCATGCTGGTCGTACGTTTACTGTGTGTAAGTAACCTATCAGTTAAGGTGAGCGTCGGAACGTAAGAGGAAGACGTCTCGCCAGTTGAGGTAGCAATTACAGTTAGACTGTGGCCGTACAGTCAGAGAAAAGTGATCGCTTGGACGGAAGTAGTCATTTTTCGGCGTATGAATGAAACGCATGTAAGACCACGAGACGAGTTGAGAAACGAAGGAAACTGCTGTAGAGAGAACGAGTGACGTCAGCGTAGAATCGCGCTGAGATTGGTAAGTCGGCGTAGAACAGCGTTGGGATAGGCTGATTAGCGAGAGTCGCACAGGGATTGGTGGTTGTCATCAGGACGTAAATAAGGAAGAGAATTAATAAGAGAAAATCGTAGATTATCAAAACAATGAAGTGCTTTAAGGGTTTAAGAAAAATCTTTAGGAGGAATAGAAGAAATTTATATGCTGGAGAAGAAGCTCCACCAGAAGGCACACCAGCTTATCATATGGCAGTAAATGTCGGTTTACACTCGATATTATGGATCTCCGAGTGGAATAGGCTAACAGAAGGGGAAAAGGAACTGACGTTTCCGAGATTCGGAACGTTTAAACTAGACGTGTTGAACCAACTGAAAGCGGTAATGCTTGCGACAAGACCTCTACCGAGGCCAACACAATTCGAAGCTCTTAGTGCATGGTTTAGAGCAGCACACGAGAAGAGTTTAAAGAGGCGTCAGGAAAGAGTGAGACGATCAGTAAAGGCAGTACAGGATGCCAAATGGGATGAGGAAGCTAAGAAGTGGAGAGTGCAAAAGATAGAAGCAGACAAACTGTTCACCATGATAGAAGCTACGGGAGAAAAGAAACCTCTAGAGGAAGAAGATGAGGAAAGCGAGACGGAGGAGGATCTAATAGAGAGGCTGTTAACAGATAGACCACCTCCATATAGCGGTGAATCCGCAAGTCCCATATTACAGCAAGGGGACGGAGCTAGATGGGGAGAATATAAATCGATCCCAGTAACAGAGTGGGACTCCAACAAGATTGAGGAAATACCTCAAACTAGTTACGAACAGAGAGTAGTGGGAAGATTTGTGGTCCAGAAGGTGCCAGAGACGCAAAGCGCAAGGTCGTACCAAATGCCAGACGCTTTACAAGTACCTGTTACCATAGGCCCTATTGTGTCAATCTACAACCCAGAGGGGGTCCAGCAGGAGGAACAGGCACGATGGGACAGGGAAAGGGCAGAGATGGAGAATAGGAATAACACGATGAATCCTCAAAGACAGAGATTAGCACCAGTGAGTCGGAGTACCCCATTAGATTCCGCGACGGGTCCCTGGATAGAACAAGGGGGTCAAAGAGGATCAATGGATTTGAGGGGACCAAAACCGAAATCCTATAAGGAATTAAGGGAATATCTGAAAGAATGGGATACGGCCGAAGAGGCTCGGAATAAAAGTTTAGAAACAGGAGCTGAATGGAGAAATCAGGATAACAAGGTCCTCTCTCATTGTGGAGCTGGCGAAAGCAGCCCGGAGTGGGAGAGAGGGAGTCAAGAAAGCAGAAGAGATACGTGCCCTATCACTAGTGGCAATAGACAAATGTGCGATGATAGGAGTGCAGGGTGTGGCGAAGTGCCTCGCGTCACTTTCAGTGAGGGAGAACGAAGGACGCAGGAATACCGAAACACTTTCAGATGTACACACCATGCCCCGGATGAAAATGTGCAACATTGGAATCACGGGAACATGGAGAGTCGCGAAGGGTCTCGCCATGCGTCCGGTGATCTAGAACGAAGTCATGAGAATACAGGTAGTCGCGAAACGTCTCGCCATACATCCGGTGATCACGAACGAGATCGCGGGAGCATGGAGAGCCATGAAGGACCTTATCGTTTGTTAAGTGATACCAGACAGCAAGCGAGTTACAGTGGTTTAGAACAGCACGGAGGATCTTATCTTGTATCTGGAGAAACTGAATCGAAAAGACGGAATGTAGGGTTGAAGGATGGAGCATTGTTCCACCACACCCCAAGGGAAGATGGAAAGGCTTGGGATTTAGAGAGGTGGGAACAAAGAGATGGAAGAAAAATTCCTCATAACTCACCTGTGCTCAGGCGTAGGGCGCATAGTGGAGGAGAGAGGGATATGAGAGAACAACCTAGGACTGACGTACTGAGAGCCGAAATAAAAGCAAGACGCATAGATGTAATGAGTTTAAAATCAGACTTAGATGAGATAATTGACGGCACAGTGGCAATCGAGAGGTTAGAGCTGTACGCACCAGATGAGATACTGTTTTTATCCAAAGACGTTACTCGGAAAGCGAGAGCAGCTCATGAAAAGTTATCTGAATTGGCAGAAAAATACATGATAGACATATCACGAACTAAGGCTTTACAGGCCAACCATAGGCTGAATTGCACGGATCTAGATTTAGATGAGCGCAGAACGATTGGACTGAGAGTACACATAAGGGAATTGGTCATGTGTATTAGAATATGGAGAGATCTGGACAGATGGGAGGAAAGATGGTCCAAGAAGGGATCTGTCAGACGGAGTACACTTGTGAAGTCTCAGGATACAGACTTAATGCGAATGGAAGCTTTTCCATGGCGAGAAATCGCGAACGGAAACTACGTGCATGTACCATGGAGTAGGGGGGATTTAGCGGCATTCACTAATTCCTTCCCGAAGCTTCGAGAAAATCCCGTAGAGTGGTACAAGCAGGTAGAGAGATTCGTGAAGATCTCTAAGGTACTGTGGATCGATTTGAACACATTGTTCGATATCGTGGTACCCGGAGATTTGTGGACGGCATGCAAACTTAGTATTGAATGGCCCACCTGTGAGCCTCAGAGAGATACCCAGACTGGTGGTCCATCAGACAGGGTCATGGAAAAATACGAAAGAGTAATAACATGGCTAAAAGAGAAAGTGCCGGTGCAAGACATAGACTGGGTTAAGATAGATCGAACAACTCAGGAGCCTAAAGAGACAGTTCACGAGTTTTATGAGAGGTTATTGAAAGCATTCAAGCAGTACAGTGGACTAGATGTAATGGATCCTAAAGACATAGGACAGTTTGTGTCGAAGTTTGTTCTCGGATTGAGACCAGACATAAGCCTGATGATCCAACAGCATCTGATCTGTTGGCAGAACAAACCTTTAGACGAAATTCTGAGGTATGCAAGATACTGTAGCGATGAGATAGACTCGAAGGCAAAGAAGCTCAAGGAAAAGTTAATGCTGGTACAAATGCAAGCAGCTGGAAAGGGTGGACAGCGACAGCAGGGAACAGGAGCGCAGGCAAAGAAACAGAATAATCAGAGCAGAGATGAGGAAGAAAGACCGAGACCGAGAATGGATATCGCAACACTGAAAAGGACAACTAGGTGTCATCAGTGTAACGAGGTGGGACATTGGAGACGCGAGTGTCCTTATAATATTGAGACAGGGGAATTAGAACAGGAGGAGGAAGAGGTACAGAATAACGTGGTTAAGGGAGCAGCAGTCCCGAAGGGAAAGTTTATCAAAGGGGGGACTCAGACTCCTCGAGCCCCGTTTCCTCAACCACCTCGCATTGCAAATGGAGGGAAAACCTATAGACAAATGCCATTGTTCGTAGGAGGAGAAGAATGCTACTACGTTGATCCTCTTACAGGGCAACGAGTGAATAGGGAAGAAGATTGTACCTTAGGAGCAGCCCTGGAAGTAGATCAGAGAGGACCATACGTAGAGGCTGAAGTAGCTGGATGTCCTACGACCTTTTTGGTGGATACGGGAGCCACTCGATCCACATTGAGATCAGCGGTAGTCCCAGGTCTACCAATATCGGGAGAAATGATTCAGGTGGTAGGAGTCGCAAACAAGAGGATGACGAATCCTCTGACGGAACCAGTATCAGTAAAGATAGGGAATTACAGTGACGAACATCAGTTTGTGATCTGTGATTCTAGCCCGGTGTGTTTGTTAGGAAGAGATCTGTTGTGTAAACTGAATTGCACAATACATTGCACACCTGAAGGAGTAGAAGTGCAGACCAACGATGAAGATGCTGATTTTAAAGTTGTGAACTCGCAGGAATGCGTGGAATTATATCCTACCTTAACAGTGGAGGAACTTCCACAGGATTTGAGAGAGAAAGTGTCAGCTGAGGTGTGGGATTTTACTGGAGAAGAAATAGGATTGATCAAAGGGGTAGAACCAGTAAAGATCATGGTAAGACCCAATGCCGAGTACCCAAGAACACCACAATACAAGTTGACACCAGAGACGATTGCAGGAATAAAGCCTGTGATCGAATCCATGATTAAACAGGGAATATTGAAGGAGATCGTGGGTAGCCCATGTAACTCACCGATTATGGGTTTACAGAAGCCTAGTGGAAAATACAGAATAGTACAGGATCTTCGAAAGATTAATAATATTGTTGTCTCATGTTGTCCAGTGGTACCGAATCCATCAGTGATATTATTTCAGATACCGTTCCAAGCTGAATGGTTTACCGTGATAGATTTGTGCCAGGCTTTCTTTTCGATACCTTTAGATGAAGATAGCCAGTATCTTTTCGCTTTTAAGCTGGAAGATCGCGTTTTAACATGGTGTCGTATCCCTCAGGGGTATACAGAAAGCCCATCGATTTTTAACCAGCTTTTAAAGAGAAATCTTGAAAGTCTAGTGCTGCCCAAGAACTCAGTTCTAGTCCAGTACATAGACGACCTCCTAGTTGCATCAGAAACAGAGGAAGCTTGCAGAGTAGACACCATAACCTTGTTAAATCACTTGGCCGAGAATGGACACAAGGTGTCACCAAGTAAATTGCAATACTGTCTTACTGAAGTGCAATACTTGGGCCACAGGATTGAAAAGGGGAAACGGAAGGTGTCTCCAGACAGAATAGAGGCGATTATGAAAATGAACGCGCCTACAACACAAAGAGAGGTCAGGATGTTTCTAGGCATGGTCGGTTATTGTCGGCAGTGGATAGCTAACTTTTCACTGAAGGCAAAACCTTTATTACAACTGACGCACAAAGGAGTGAGTGATCCGGTACCATGGGACAAAGATTGTTTGATGGCGTTTTTGCAGCTGAGGGAGGACTTATGTCGTGCCCCGGCTTTAGGAATGCCTGATTACACAAAACCATTTTTGCTTTACTGCTGCGAAAGAGAGGGATGCGCTTTAGCGGTTTTAGCTCAGATTCACGGAGATGCGCGTAGGCCAGTGGCGTACTTTTCGGCTACATTAGATCCAGTAGCCGCAGCGTTGCCCGGATGTCTCAAATCCGTAGCTGCAACGGGTGTCAGCATTGAAAGATCGGAAAGTGTGGTAATGGGACATCAGTTAGTGGTGTACGTACCGCATTCTGTGGAATTGTTAATGACCAGGACTAAGACTCAGCATCTGACGAATAGCAGGCTCACACGTTACAAGCAAGTCATACTGGCTGCCGAGAATGTGACCCTAAAAAGATGCTCCGTCTTGAATCCTGCAACTTTGATGCCACTTCCAAATGAGGTGGATGATGAAAATTGTACAGATCATGACTGCCTTGATGTGACTGAACTATGCACCAAACCGAGACCCGATATCGTAGATGAGCCATTGACTGACCCCGATGAAATTTTCTTTGTTGATGGTTCATGCGTAAGAGACGATATTGGTCAGCTAAGAGCAGCTTATGCAGTTTGCACGATTACCAGAGTCGTAGAAGCCGCTTGCCTGGAAGGAGTACATTCCGCTCAGGTAGCTGAAATTATTGCTTTGACACGTGCCTGTTTAGCAGGTAACAAAATTCGAGTCACCATATACACCGATAGCCAGTATGGTTTCGGGGTAGTTCATGATTACGGGCAGTTATGGTCTCAAAGAGGTTACATGACCTCCTCGGGTTCTCCCATCAGGAATGGAGAATTCGTGAGATTATTGTTAGAGGCATTGCAAGGCCCGACAGCTATCGCAGTAGTCAAATGTGCTGCGCATACAAAAGGTATAGATTTTGTGTCACAAGGTAACCGCTATGCGGATGAAGTAGCGCGTTACTGCGCAGAGCAAGGATATTCTCACACTGACGTGAAAGTGGGGGGAGTACAGGAAAGAACTGAATTGACCATGTTGTTAGACACTGTAGATACGTGGGATGAGCTAAGGAGTGTTCAGGAGAATGCACCAGACGATGAGAAAAAGGGCTGGGAAACAGCGGGTTGTGTGAAAAGCGAGATGAATTTTTGGGTCTCTGCCGATGGGAGAGCAGTTTTACCAAATGAATTCGTTAGTCCAATGGCAAGGAAATTGCATGGATCAGCACACATAGGAAGAGATGCCATGGTAAGAGTATTCAGACAAACGTGGTTTAACCCTAAGTTTAGAGTAGCGGCAGAAGCAGTATGTCAGCGATGTGCGATCTGTCAGCAACTAAACGTGGGAAAGAGAACACCAGTTATATTGAGTCACATTGGGAGGTCTGGGGGGCCTTTCAATAGAATGCAGCTTGATTTTATAGAAATGCCTCCATGTAACAGACTCAGATATGTTTTAGTGATAGTCTGCATATTTTCTAGATGGGTTGAGGCTTACCCTACACGTAGATGCGATACACTTACAGTAGCAAAACTGTTGCTTAGAGAGTTAATACCGAGGTTTGGGGTGCCATCCTCTTTGGAATCGGACAGAGGAACTCATTTCAACAGCGAAGTAGTGAAAATGCTATGTTCAGCTTTGAATATTGATCAAAAGTTACACTGCAGCTATCGACCAGAAGCTTCAGGGATTGTAGAGCAAATCAACAGTACAATCAAGTCCAGACTGGCTAAAGTTTGTTCATCGGCATCCCTGAATTGGCCAGACGCACTTCCAGTGGTTCTTATGAGCATACGTAGCACACCTGATAGGAAAACAGGCCTCTCTCCACATGAAGTGCTAATGGGGAGAGCTATGAGATTGCCATCGGTTCCAACTGCAGCGCTAGTGAACATCACAGACGACTTGATCTTGGACTACTGCAAGGGACTATCTGATGCCATTAATTCTGTGTCCCTCCAGGTCCAGGCTGCAGAGGTTCCATCAGCACAGGACTTGTGCCATGACCTGAGTCCTGGAGACTGGGTCCTGGTGAAGAAGCATGTCAGGAAGAACTGCTTAGACGTGCGTTGGCGAGGACCGTTTCAAGTCATACTTGTCACGAACACTGCGGTGAAGTGTGGAGGTCTGCCAAACTGGATACATGCCTCACACACTCGAAGAGTGCCAACACCTCTAGAAGAAACAGCTCCTCTCTCGGATGTGAATCCAGCGGAAAACGGAGAAGCCATAGAGGGGGAAAGCCAAGCTGTGGAGGTGATCGAAGAGGCTGAGACTGTGTTGGAACAGGACGACGAAGGTCAGGACACTAGCGAGACCGAAGTCGCCTCAGGAGAAGAAAGTAACTGGGAGACTGAATCGGATACTGAACAAGCTGAGAGTGACCAAGAGACAGGTCCAAGGACAAGGAACAGAAGAACAAGGAGTGACGAAGCCAGTTGGCCGGAGAGAAAGAGAAGGCCAAGCTCGGAAGAAAAGCAAGAAAGAACTCTTGTCCCGATCGCTGAAGAATCGGATCAGGAGGAAGAAACGACAGACTCAGGAACTGAGAGTCCACGAAGGTCGAGAAGGGTACGTGTGCCCTGCAGAAGGTACGCCACCCCAGAGTGGACTTATTTAGCAGATGTCTTGGGGACAGAAATCTGGGAGAGTGAAGAGCGTGAAAGTAATCGATCTCGATCCATTTGTGGCAGTGGAGATATGGATGTTGACGCCTGGACTCGAGACTGAGGGATTACTGACTTTCACACTTCCCATACCCCCATACTTGAGTCGGATTAAGGATTTAGTGTTGAACAGATTACAATTTCCAACATTTGGTCATCAAATATCAGAGGAAGAAGACAAAGTCATTTGTTTTGAATTATTGGAACTAGTTGCAAGAGCTGCAGGTACGAGAATAATTGTTGATACATAAAGACTTTGTATATAAGTTATAAAGAAGAAGATAACCTAGCGCCGAGTGGAAAGAAGAATAAAATTAGGGATTACATTTAGAGGACGGAGAAGGGTTAGGGTTGTCTGTTGTTAAAAATAAAGAGACACTGTTGCGAAAAAGAGACTTTGTTGATAAAAGAGCACTTTACAAACTGAGAAGAAAACAAAGCAAACAAAGGACTGAACTGATAAACTTTTTCGCAAAAGAAAGAGTCACGCTGTTTTGACAACATGGAGAACGGCAACCCAAACAGAAAAGCTAGATGTATAATAAGTACACTTATAGCGATAGTAATATTTCTCATAATAACAGTAGTGACAATATCATACATAATAGGACATGAAAACGATAAAGAAATAGCAGATGTAAAACTTGTAACGACTTTGAAACCTGCTCTTGTGGGAAAGAAGGAGGAGAGCAATGTGATACGTGAAAAAGCGTTACTAGCAGACGAAGTTCGTAGATTACATGTAGATGAGTCACAAGGAAACTTTAGGTCAAACGCATATGCTAAGCTGTTATACGAATATATCGATGCCATGGAGGCCAAAGATTGCTACGTTTGTATGCAATTGCCGGCTTCTGTAGATGAGGGCATCCGATATCATCATCTCCCATTGACTTATGGGATAACATGTAGTTTACTGCTTAGTATATTTTATGGTAGAGAAGGATTTGAGTACTACTTTTCAAATTATGATTCGGTACTGCCTGAAGTTCCGAATTATAAGCAAATGAATAAGTGGGACTATTACAAAAAGGAGGATAGACTAGCCAAATTCTTTCTTCCATGGGATACATTAGATACTTCATATGCACGCAGAAATAATCTGACTTGCAAAGTGTCAGAGATTGAGAAAAAGTTCATAGCACAAGTAGATGACCGATACAGAAGGCAGAAGATTCTAAAAATGTCAGGACAGTGGAAAACTGATTGGACCGAAGAAGAGAAGGCACATAAAAAGAAAGGTAGCAATGGTCCAATAGCATTGGATAGAACGCAGAAAGGAAAGTTATGTTTAACTCGAAGCAAGACATATTATGAGAGTGAATTCGTAGGTGAAGTTAATTGTGAGCATGCTTTTAAGTTAGAGTATTATACGAAAGATTTTATGAAAGGGATGCAAGCTATTCCTAATGTATATTTTGTATGTGGGAGAAATGCCTATGTAAAACTGCCTGACAATTGGTATGGTTCGTGTTACTTGGCAATTGTCTTCCCCAAAATATATCATGCAAAGGATTTAGCGGCCATAGAAAGAAAGGCTTCGACAAGAATGAAAAGGGAAGTAGGAGATGCAGAGGTAGTAGGAGATGTATTTGGAGCGATGTTTCCTATGTTAGGTTTAATACTTAACGATGTTAAGATCAGGAGACTAGCTACAGTCGTAGATAGATTATCTGCAAATACTGCAAGGTCATTAATGTTAATAGAAGGCGAGATGCAATCGATTAGAGCAATGGTTCTTCAGAATCGACTTGCTCTTGATGTAATATTAGCAAAAGAAGGCGGAGTTTGCAAGGCTTTGAAGGTTCAGGAATGTTGTACTTATATTCCTGATAATTCAAAACCACTAGAAAAGGTCATAAGAAACATTACACAGATTCATCGAGAAATCGAAGATTTGACAAAAATAAATGTTTGGGAAAAAGTTGGTAAAGGAGTAGGAAAGGTTGGAAGTTGGTTTGCTAACCTTGGCAAAAGTATAGTGTGGTATATATTAAAACCTGTATTAATAGTATTAATTTGCATAATCACATTGTTAGGATTTGTGAAACTATATAAATGGTATAAGACGAACCGGTTACAAAGATCGATGAGAGAACAGGAAAGGAGATTAGCTGCTTTACAAGATCAACAGTATAAAAGCTTGAGAGCACTTGAAATGATGAAAAGAGGAAATGATGTAACTAGTTCGGTTTAAAAGGGGATATTCAAATTGCATTTAGTGATGACTCCTAAAAGTCATCAAAGGGGGGACTGAGAGAGCGCAAATTTGAATAAAAATTATGTATAGGCCATATTTAGAAGCATATCGCGTAACGTAGGAACGAAATGTATATCGAACATAACTTGACGTCTATGGCGTAAAAGTCAACGGAAAGTGACAACATGGTATAGAAATGTATAACTGTATTCACTTTAGAATGCATTAGATTTAGAAGCTCGTATATGTAATGGGCTAATGTAGAAATGTGTAGAAATGCTTACGAAATGTAGAACGTGCACAATAGAATTCATATACGTGTGTAACTTGAAATATAGAAACGGCGAGAAACGTAACATGGAGAAATGTGGAAGAGCATACACATAACGATGTAACCAATGAGAATATAACTTTATGTTCTATGTATAGGGTTTATATTCTATGTATGAGATTATATTCTGTGTGAACTTTATATTCTATGTATTAAGGTTCATATTCTACGTAATTGTATTCTATGTAAGATGTATTCACACATGAGCAAAGTATTTGCTAAAAGCGATTACATATGAATGTATGTTAAAGGTTATACAGTGTAAAAGAAATTGTAGGAATGTTAGAAGAGTTTAGGTCATTTGTGATTATAACCTGTCTAACCAAGAGTTCGCAGGAGCATAGTCCAATGTATGTAATTTAGTGGGCTCACAGGAGTCGTGAATAGCTTTCACTTGAAGGTGCGAGCCGAAAAGTCTAGCATTTGTTAGATTTAAGGTGACAAATGTCGAACGAAGTTTATTGCCTAAACATGAGAGGAGGCGATTGGAATTTGAGCTTTGTTTTGAATGACCATTCGCAGGATCTAGTAAGGTCAAGAAATAGTTGTAAGTTAAAGTCTTGTTTAAGTTCATTTTGACTTTTGATCTGGAAAGTGTCAATTAAAGTCGCCAACAAGAAGATGAAGATGACATCTAAGGAGAAGGGTCAACCTAACGGACGACGCAAAGAGATGAAGCAATGGAAAGAGCCAGAAACTGACATCATCGGGGAAAGTCCGTGGTGGGCGTCAAGGGGCGTTCCACCCACACTGTGATTGTGTATTTTAGGGACAGCACCCCGAAGAGAAGGGAGCAATTGAAGATTAGGAACAGCGAGGCGAATTGCTCAGAGCGAAGAAGGGTAGATGCCTTGAGCAGATGCGCTGAGAATGATCAGAGCGCAAGGGAGCAGTAGCCCGAGGACCCTTAGAGAACGGATGGGTAGGCAGAGAGGGTACTGCTTCTGAAACTTAAGTTACCTTTAGAGGCTAAGAGAGTTTGAACTTCTTTGGAAGTCAAACTGCTGACACCTTTATAGGGAAGAAACTTGGAAAATAGGGAAGTCACCTAGTATAGAGTAGGGACAGATTTAACTTGATTATTTTTCTCTTTCTGTAGATGACGCAAAGGAACCACTTCACATCGAAGCTTTAAATTGCTGAGTTTGGAATTGATTTTGTATTCTTTGTATACTTTGAAGTTTATCCTGAGAGGATTGTATTTGCATTCAAATTTGACTTTTATATAAAACTTTTAAACTTTTTCAGTTGTAAGTGGTTCTTCGGAGTGGCGTCATTTAATGGGGTTTATCTAAACCTATGTGGGGGTTGTCTTTTACTCAACGACAGATACTAGCGGTCCAAAATTGATGAATGAGATAAATTATTAAATTGATCACAAATTGATACCAAAATCTCATTCCCCGCACCTTTTGGGGGCTGTAATTTTGAGCACCGGTCTGGCGGTTTCTTCAGAACACCACCCAGAAAATCGAAAGTGTATAACTGTCGCGAGGCTCCATACTGAGAGTATGGCAGGAAGGTGAGTTAGCCTGGAAACGGGCAGATTACAGAGAAAAACAGTTATGCTACAATGATCAACATTCTTACCATCGCTGACTACATACCTTGATGTGCTTTGCAAATCAAATATAGGTGTGTCGATAAAACACATTCTCCTTTCTCGTTCATGTTAACGGATGAGAAAAATCCCCTCAACTGGGTTGTTATTTTAAAATCACCCCCCCCCCCCAAAAAAATGCATTGTATATAATACAATAATTGGGACAATTATTGAAATTACCATCAAAATTGTCTTAGGAAATAGTTGGCACAGGTTGGGGAGCGCCAAATAAAATAGCTATTGGTCTTCCATTACCATGACCATATGAAACAAGTCACTATTCCCAGGAGGAAGGCCAATGTTTGAATGGGAAACTCCTATCCTGGTGCTGGTCTCTACAGTGCAGTAGCCCATTAACAAGTGCCTCATGTGAGTGACTACCTCTTTAATTCCCAGCATGATTAGCAGCTGAGTACAAATCCATACCTATCTCTTGACGTCTTTCAGACTCTAAGGCACTCTTTGTATTTGGTCTGAGGATCTCCATAGGTCACGTTCCGACAAAAAGTACCTTTATATAGGCCTCAATATGCAATGTATTTTCCTCAATGCACATTATACAACTGAAGGTTTTATCACACAATATGGATGTTTTAATATCAACATGCACTAATAACCACTTTCCAATATCGAGTACCAACATATTGTCAAGTTATGTAGAAGTGGAGCTCAGAATTGTAAATGTATACTGGAATAGAAATATGTACATGCGGTGACGTAACGAAACTTGAAGGGCGCCTCAATACACGATATATGTGTCGGAGAAAACACCGTCACAGAAAAATACTTTGTGAGAAGCCTTCAGAAAGTGGGTCACAGTCATACATGTCTACCTCGTCCATCCTCGTTAATGTGCAAAAAGCTGTCAGCAGTGCCTAAGCTGTTTACACTATCTGGGGAAAGAGCATTAGCATAGATCCGCCATGTTGCATACCAGATGAGCCCAGCATTTCAGCCATATCACAACTTGTGTCGTCCTAAACTTTCACCCAAGGCAGTAGCAGCATGACACAGTACTGTACTGTACCACCCATGTGATAGCACACCCTTCGCATTCTTTTCATTACCATAGTGACACCAGCAGTTTTGATTCCTTGGGAATCCAATTCAGTTTTTTTGCTTTTTTAATTGATCTTTATTATTTAATTTTACATATAAGTAACTTCCCTCCCCTCCCTTCCCCTCCCCACTCAGACATTACCTTTCATTATATTATATAAATCAGAGATATTGAAATATCACATACAAGATTCGACATGCGCAGCGAGTTTCGTTAAAGCAATTGATTATCTATATAACCAGATCATTCCCTGGTTCAATCTGTTATTTGTACAATCGGGACCACCAGAAGTCTAGCCTGCACTCTCTTGGCTTTGCATCCACTGCAGCAGGGTATCCCAAATTTCCAGCCCCTTTTTCCACTTATTTTGACCCTTCCTTCTATATATGGCTCCCTCTAAGCTGCACAACGCCAGCAATCACGCACGCCATTGTTGGAATACGGGCGGCTTCGGATCCAGTCAAGCGGAAGCTGTACATATTCTAAACACCACCATTGACATAAATATCAGTCCTTGTATGTATTTGGTGGAATATCTCCATCTATACCCAGCATTATTTCTCCCGTTGTAATTTCTATTCTTACATTAAAGATTTCAGATAAAAAGCTAGATATGTCCCTTATCAACTCTTGTAGTACGTCACATGTTGCAAATATATGTATAATGTTGGCTTCGTAGAAGGCACACCGTGGACTTTCTGTTCCCTTATCGGATCCCCACCTAGCTATCCTACTTGGTGTATTATAGAGTTGGAAAAACGT